>NC_143389.1:49535563-50187381 GCF_980474605.1 Leiobunum rupestre
CAAAGAGAATATAGACCTGATACCCTAGATCCGAAATCACTGCTCTGCACGTAGACAATAGCGTTTACCCACTTCCAGTCAGAATTCCGACCAAATTAGCTCCATAGTTACCATGGTAACCAACTATAGATAGCGCCCCGCAGCAACCGATGGAGACCGATATTTCGGAAGTTACGTGCCGGAAGTGGGTAATCGCTTCGTTACAAAACCGTCAATCAGAAAGCTCTCAGAATTCGAATCCATAATTACATAAGTAACATAATAGAAATAAGTACGACACTTCCTATTGTTTTAATGCTAACATTCTCTATCTGCTCCCACTTGGACAAAAAACCTAACCTAGTACCCGACTATATTATATTTGTCAAAATTTATCCATAATTACATAAGTAACATAAAAGTAATAAGTATGACACTTCCTATTGTTTTATGCTAATTTCATGGTCGAACCTTTTTTCGACACTAACATTTTCACCCAGCTCCGACTTAGACTCGCACTCAAACTGAGTAGTATCAGGAATCCATACCTCTACTTGGAATGCTTATCGCGTATGGTAAGATCACTCCGACGGCTTTGGCCCATACGTGGGAAAACCTCCGGAGGGAACGTCGGAGGGCTGAAGGGCATAACGTTAATTTCCATGAGGCCCACAAAGCCCTCCGGAGGTTTGCCCATGTATGCTTTGGCCCCGCCTACGAGAAAAAAATCCCGTCAGCCACATAAGCCTCGTTCACACTAGATACTTTGGAAACTGTTTTAAACGGTTTCGAAAAGTCAAATTGTAAAATTTTGAAGTTAATTGTATTTATCGTTTCCTATTAATCCAGTTGATACGGAAATTTTATAAATTGACCCTTCAAAACCAATCAAAACGTTTCCAAAGTGTCTAGCATTGAATTGGGAATAATACCGCTAGAATTACAATTACGATTTCGGTTGCCTTGGTTAGGCGGGACCTAATCTGATAAGACTGTACGAAATTAATCTTTATAATTAGGCGGTAGTGCCATCTATATTTTGTAAAGTTATATGGCTAAAAATAAATATTTATTAGCTAACTCACCGTAACTTGAGTTAAAAAGGATCGTGTTGACAGAATAAAATAATTTTTAAACAACTTCAAAGGTTTGTTTGTTACGAGAAATCATACATTTCAATTTCGCCTCAGATTCGCGAAAAAATTCAATTGCAATATAGTTGCCACCAATAGAGACAGATGCCCCCACGGTAGAACGATAAAGTTGATAAAGTCTCCTTATGAAACGAAATTGGTCCCACGCCAGTCAGATTTAGTTGTACCACTATTTATTCCCAACTCAATGGTGTCTAGTGTAAACACGGCTATAGAGACGAAAATCTGCCGCGATAAGCATTCCAAGTAGAGATATGGATTCCTGGTAGTATATAATTGTCCTCGGTAGTAGTATATTACGCCATAGGCATATTTAAGCACTAGGGGGCACTGTGCTGAGAACTAAACCTAGATTACGCAATTGCTCTGAAAATCAGTTTGATGATTTTTTTTCAAATAAAGCACGTGTCGTTTTCAAAAATTAAAAGAAAACTGTGACGCGCTAAAAAGGCTGGTTACCTGAAAGTCAACCTGATCGTGGTTTCCCAGGCGCTTGGTTGGATTGCTTTGTTCAGCGGCCAAATCCTGGGCATGTTTTAACAAGACGTTCTTGAACTCGGCCTCGGTATGGACTTCCAAAAGCCTCTGCCGGAAGTCCATGTCCGCGAAGATTGTGGCGAATGTCCGACCCGTCTCCAGGGCGTTCTTCGTCCCTTTCTGCAACGACGCAAAAAAATGAGAAATTAATTCATTAATTAGCGACAAAATGTAACGAAAAAACACCCCAATTAATCGTAAGTTAATTAAGGAATACGTTATTATAATTTATGGTATAAGAGATTTTGCCTCCACGAAAATGGTCTCAATGTTTCAAAAGATACGATACGGTAAAGAACCATTTAGCTACATAGAACATAAATACTAAAAGCCTTAGGGCCCGGTGCAGAGACATTTTTAAGAATCGTCAAATTGCGATTCATCCATCGCCAAATTAACAGAAAACGCGCGTGCTATCGAACTTCGCGCCAAATCGGTGTGCAGAGACATCTCGCTGGCAAAAATAACAGAAAGTCGCTCTGTTTATTTTGCGAGTGGTCTTTGGCACTCGCTAAGCGCGAAAAGACGCAAAAATGGCAGAGTTTGTTTCTCTGATTGCCTTGCAGAGAGCCCAGGAAATAAATCGAGGAATAGACATTGAACGCGATTTAAATAGAGAAAGAGTATATCATGAAAGACCAGATCCTTTGGAATTATCTGAACGTGAGTTTTTAGCTCATTATCGCCTTCCAATTAACAGGAATCGCGAAACGTCTCTGCACCACGCCCTTAAAGTCCAAAAAACCTTAAAAGAATAAACGGCTTCGACTTCAAACGGCAGTTAGAAAAAAAATCTATTCAGTTCAATTTAAAAAATAACAAGCGGGTCCTTTTATTAAAAAGCTCTGTAGAGAGATTGAACCAAAGTATCAACTTTATCGCATTTTACCACGCAACGGATAGCTTCTCAGACTATAAACAAAAATCCATACTTATTTTTATCAACCTAAACCCCCACCCCCGGGTTCTATAAAAAGTTCTATCCCCCTTCACTTTATAGGAAAAAAAATAGACGAAAGATCTCTTCGCCGTTACATCAAACGTACACGGACATGTAAAACAAAATTGGTTCCAACAAGAAGAGAGCTTGAAAACTTGATAGTCCGTTTTTCCACACCATCCCACTACTCAAGCCCATCTTCATCCTGTTCCCGAGAACGCGGAGAGGGGAAGAAAAGAATGGAGTCTTATCAGGAATAAACGAAGCTCGTTTTGGCGCTATTCGGAAAACGGCGGAGAGGAGGGGGGGATCTTTTTTAAGGAAGAAATTTTTTCTTTCCTCTCCATCTCCTTTCTTTTCTCGTCTGTCGCTCATTTCCAGAGGCCCGTGAAAAGCAAATTGTATTGGTCGAAGCAAAAAAATCCCCCCCCCCCCCTTAAATTGAACAAGATAGGGCCTGGCCGATCAAACTCTTTCTCCACTAGCGTCTCTTTTTACTCTCATCTTAAACATTGCGTCATTTTTCTCGGAGGGCCTCGCTAAGGATGAGAAATATTTGAAGACGCGATGAAGGAAAAAAAGGTTTCTTGCGGAAGAAGATTGAAGGATGGACGTGTTTTAAACCTAAGCGACATTTTTTGACAAGGGTTAAAAAGATGTTGACTTTCGGGAGCTGAATGTATAAATTCGTAATATAAAGGAGCGCTATTAAACGAGGTATTAAAGACAGTCTTTTCTTTCGACTGTGCTTTTGACGACGCGACGGCGGATTCGGTGCTAAAGAATGAAGAGTCAAATTAATCGGAATATTTTGGGATCCGCCAGCTGTATTGAAGCGAGGAAAATGTTTTTGCTTTTCTATCTTGATGGAAATTATGGGAGGCTTTGTTGATGGAATTTTTTTCATTTAAAAGGGAATCTAACCTTTACGGTCGACCCGAACAATTTTGGGAATTACCTCTGCAATAAACCACTAATCAGGGCCATACATCGGTGGCTCCGGCCTCCAGTCTCCAGTCTCCGGGTCCGGAGACTTGCGATTTCTATCGGAGACTGAAGGCTTCTAGTCGGGATGGAGACTGGAGACCTAAAGACGGAGGCCTCAAGTCGGGATGGGGACTGGAGACCTAAAGACCGGAGGCTTCTAGTTGGGATGGAGACCGGAAGCCTCTAGTCGGGATGGAAACTGGAGACCTAAAGACGGAGGGCTCTAGTCGGAATGGAGACCGGAGACCTAAAGACCGGAGGCATCTAGTCGGGATGGAGACTGGAGATCTAAGTACGGAGGCCTCTAGTCGGGATGGAGACCGGAGACCTAAAGACTGGAGGCATCTAGTCGGAATGGAGACCGGAGACCTAAAGACTGGAGGCCTCTAGTCGGAATGGAGACCGGAGACCTAAAGACTGGAGGCATCTAGTCGGAATGGAGACCGGAGACCTAAAGACTGGAGGCCTCTAGTCGGAATGGAGACCGGAGACCTAAAGACTGGAGGCCTCTAGTCGGAATGGAGACCGGAGACCTAAAGACTGGAGGCCTCTAGTTGGGATGGAGACCGGAGGCCTCTAGTCGGGATGGAGACTGGAGGCCTTGGATATTAGCCTAGCTGATATTATTATTAACATGTCAAAAGCCATATTTATTGGAACTCTTCGGGGAATGGTCACCAGAAAAACTAAAAGGTTATATTCCTTTTAAGGGTTAAAGTACGCGATATTTCGTAACTCAGACGCCTAAAAACCTTCGCGAAATCGTAGGGGTTTCTATTCTCATTTCTTCATCACTTTCAATTCAATGGGCTCATTTTCAACCATCTCCTTTTGAAAGAGAGATAAAGAAAAAATGATTAAATTCATCTAATTTCTAGTTCATTCTTTGCAATTTCTCTTATTTGCGCTCTCTTTTCCCCTCGCTGTCGGGTATAGCCAAGGAAGGAGATTAATCAGTAAAAGAAGCGAGCTCAGCGCTTTGGGCCCTAATTACCAATTTACAGCCTAAATTGTCCCAAATCCTTTATAGTAAAACCCTAACGGGGGAGGGGGGGGGGCATATAGTCAAGCACTCTTTACCAAAACAATTTCGGACCAAACGAGATTCGCATACAGTTTACGTCTCTCGGCCAACAAATTTGCCCCCTAGCCCCGTTTCCGCAAAAAGGAACGATAGAAAAAAAGGGAGCGATCGGCGCCACGATCATCGAGTCGCGGACTTTACCCGTAAGCCAGCCTTTAAGAACGGTATCAACTGGGACTGGGTTTCAGTGGCATTATAGAGAAAGGGGACGCTGGGGAGGGGGGGGGGGTAGAAATGCATTAGTTCCGTACATGGGTAGTCGGTTCGGGCAACTGTTGTTACGATTCCCGCGCGCTGCTGCTGGAATTGGTCGTGGCCAATTCTTTTGTCCGAAATCGCGTATATACCCCTTATTGGCAGTCTTCCCCTTCTTTCGCGGGACCAGTAATCGATTCCTTATGTCGGCAGGAAAGTAACTAACGCCATACCCCCTCACGGTAGGGTAGAGGGAGCCGCGATATATACTAGCTGGCTTTATACATATCTATCGTAGAATACGCCTTTGGCTTTATACATATCCCGCGCCTTTTTCTACCTTTTACGCATCAGCCACAGCCAGGAATCTTCAACGTGGGATCTGTGCAGTCGCGTTATTTAATACGGGAGCTGCAGTCTTCGTCATTGAAACGCGCCGGGCCCGTTTCCCCCTTCTCTACTTTTGAAGGTTTCCCGCAGATAACCCGAGATGGGCCCTTCTCCGCACGGACACTAAACGTCCATCGGAAGCTTCCTTGGCAGAAGCAATCGACAAGTTCTTTCTCTTCTCTACGCTGTCTTGTTTTTCTCTTCTTTTCAAAGGCTTTTACGACGAAACTAGTTGGACCACGATGATGAAAGCGTTCCCCGTACCCAATTCAAGCCTACTATAGAACTAAACGTACTCCAAACCCTCGATGATAGTCGCGAGTGACGAGCCGGAAGTTAGCTAACGGTGTCATCTAGCCACGTTGGATAAACCTATATACCAAACGAACCAACGCAAAACCGTATATTTTGATAATATTTAAACTGTTTTTTCATGAGGCCTAGTTAAATGGATGGGCTTTATTTTATTTTTTAAATAGATATTAATTTAAAATCTATTTAGAACTAATTTACAATTTAGACAACTAAATGCTTCATAAAAATTATTTGAAATAGCCATTTGACGTCACACTTTTAACATCGTTCTAGATACTTATAGCGTCTTATAGATAATAATAATAATCAGCTAGGCTAATACCCAAGTCATCTAGCGACTTTCAATGACATTAATTCAGATGGCCGGGTTACAATGCGTAGGAGGGTGGTGGCCAGCCCTTCTAGCTACGCGAGCCAACAGCTCCCTACACTAACTATTACCGTTAACCTCTACAAGTCTTTATGGAAGGGGAAATGGAAGAACTCTACGGAAAACCCCTTTAACCAGTGGGGAGAGAACTTGCAAAATCAACGCGGAAGGAATGGATCAGAGTTTTCACCCAGTGCCACAAGCTGTGATCGAACCCGGCTCTTCTTGCTGCGAGTTGAAAGTGCTAACCACTCCGCCACCCCATGTTAATTATAATAGATTCAACACTTCTAAACAAGTATCAATTTGCTATTTTATAATTTGCTTATTTTATGTGAGCGTTACTCAATGTTTAGGAGGTGCGTTGCAACAGTAATATAAACTCGTGTCCTACAATTATTCATTGTCCTACTTGAGTGAAAGAGGGAGATTTTAGGTTGTCAACAGCGCCCTCTATTGCAAAAGCTCGTGATAAAAATAAAAACGAAAAAATGGGATCGATTAATTATGTAAAAAATTTAATACAATTTATTTACTATTTGAAATTTGAAAATTAATTTTTTTTAAAATAAAATTATGGCTATCTTTACTCAATTCAATTTACAAACTTTATCAATAGGTTAATTAGATGGTGTTTGCAATAACGATGGGAAAAGCAAGTCTGACTTGTGAGCACCATCGGAAGGATTCCGTAATCCAACCTACTGTAATCGAATAACCCTGCTTTAACAATACAGCGCGATGCTAAGGGAGTTCTTCCCCCATCTGGTGGCAGAATATGTTAATTCATATTAACAGGGTGTACCATTAAACAATAATGAATTCAGGTACATAAGAATACGGGGTATAGCATTAGCCTCTTGTAGCACTCTTGTTTACTTTGTAGCGAATGTTCGTCGGCTTTTAATCAGGAAACGTAAACATCATCAGTTAGAAAATGTGTCACGAAAAATCGAAAGTCGACGAGCTTTCGATACAAAATACTCTGTAATCCCGCATTCTTAAGTACCTGAATTCATTCTCGCTTTAAACGATAGAATCGATGGTCCGCCGTCACATTTAAAGGAAACCTATTCCGTTATTGAGCGAAGAAGATTGTTCTCGGGTCGATGGCCAAAAGGACTGGCTGATGGGCAGCTCTAAGTCAGCGTCTTTACGGGGATGACCAGTTTCAACAAAGAGGGAAGGTTCGGACAGTCGCGCCCGCATTTCCGAAAGCTAATAAAAGTAGAGCGAGTTCCAGTAAACACAAAAACCTCTTCTGGATGGAATTGTCGGAAGGAAGAATGACCAACAACAAAAAAAGCGAGCAAGGAATAGTGGCGGCGGCGGCGGCGAGACTTAATCAATGAATCTATATTGTCCGAATTAAGTAATGGGAAGAAATAAGGTTTTTTAGATTAAAAGACTCGATGGAATTCGCCTAAAATGGGGATGGCCAAGATGGACCCAGATAATCTTAATTGGCTTCTCTACTAATAAAGACAATAACGGATCGAGGCAATTGAGAACCCCGAGAGTAGCGGTGCAGGATTGTTCAACAAAAACCTAACGTTTCCCGTTTATGATAAGTCTCTGAAGCGGCTTGCGTAGATTCTCTTGATCGTTATTGGACATGGAAACTTTCCCAATTTCGACATAAAGGGGTTTCTCACGAGTTCTTAGGTTTTCCCTTTCCATAAAAACTTGCTGAGAATAGAGCTCGGCGAAACAGATAAATTAACCGCTAAAATTTCGATTAACCATAAAAATAACGATTAACTGTTTATTCGTGGATATTATCTAGACTAAAAAGCAATTTAACATGTAAAAATAATAGATTTTTTCGGATAATTTGTGGATAAATGTGTGTTTTGGATAAAAATAAATAAAGTGATTATTTCTTATCCAAACGCCGAGCTCTAGCTGAGATTAACGGTAATAGTGAGTGTAGGGAGCTGTTGGCTCGCGTGGAATGAAGGGTAAAAAATCCAATAATCAGCTAGGCTAATACCCAAGGCACCACCTTAGGCCTAAGCAAAAGTGTATAATATTGTAACATAAGTGTTACACTTCTTATTATTCCCATGAAAAAGTTTTACTGAGAGCTATTCACAAAACAGACTGCATTACGGGCTTCGTCACCGTTTTGCGTCCGCTTGCTATCGCCTTACGCGTAGCCTTTGACAGCCCCTCGCTAGGGGGAGATTTTCTTATTGGGATGACGTCACTCCGTAACTAGCTCTTAGTAATATATTCCCCAAAGTGACAAACTTATGGAACAATATCATAGACTTATGACCTAAGTCATCAAGCGACTTTTTAAATCCATTAATTCAGGTGACCGGGTTACAATGCGAACCAACAGCTCCCTATACACTAACTATTACCGTTTACCTCAACAAGTTTTGGCGGAAGGGGAAACTGAAGAGATAGGTGGAAAACCCCTTGAACCAGTGCGGAGTACTCATCGCAGAAGGAGTTGTTCCAATTTTTCACACAGTGGCACAAGCTGGGATCAAACCCGGCTCCTCTTGCTGCGAGGCGAAAGTGCTAACCACTCCACCACAACACCTTTTTCCACCACCACCCTGTGCAATTTAACCCGGCCACCTGAATTAAAGGCAATAAAAGTCGCTAGATGATTTGGACCTAGGGTGGTACCTGGGGTATTAGCCTAACTGGATATAATACATATTTTGGTCTCAAAATGCTTCTTGGAAATTTGTGATATTTCGGGTGAACTTCTCAAAGGGAATAATTTATTAGAATGGGGCTTTAAATAGCTTTTTCCTTCGTAAAATATTAGTGATAAAGTTCTGATGTTTTATGGTTAAAAATAAAAAATTAATATTTATTATTATTATTTATTATTTACTTCATAAAACTGGATATGAAAACCCACCCGGTTTATCTTAATTTTAACATTAAATATTAATTTGTTTTCGAAATTGCGTGTATCAAATCAGAAAGAACAAGTCAATAGAGCCAAATACTATATTTGCTTGTTAACAAGGACATTTTACGCTATACATTTTTTATTGCTGGTAACTCAAGCGTAAGGGGTCTAATCAAAAACGTATAAGGTTACTGAGAACGTAAAGTCTATTTTCCAGGTCCACTAGGACGATCTACCAAAGAGTATAAAAACTACGTTACCTAGAGATATAATGACGGTCGAAAGCAGTAAAGGAAGTTGTAGCAACCGGGGGGGAAGGCACTCAGTGAATTTGCACTTAAATTTTCGGTACCGCAGCGCCACTACGGCAGTATTTAGTACAATAAATAATAAAACCGGAGAAAAATGGCAGTTACGGTGTTGCGGAGGTGCTAAATTTGGCATTTTGGATATTTAATTGTCTAATATCTGTCAATTCAAAAAAGTGACAGTAATTGGTTACTGTTTCGTGATTTTTTTAGTTAGAATTTGTGGATTCGTTGTTTCGGTGTTTATTTTCAAAAAGTGAAGAATAAGGCGTTTGTTCTCTAACGTTGCCAAGTCCTAAAGGTAACCAATTCCTTAAGGAATTTTCAAGAATGTTGAACTAAATCAAAATGATTGCCACTTAAAACTGCCGTAGTGGCGCTGCGGTACCGAAATTTGAAGCGCAAATTCACTGAGTGCCTTCCCCCCCGGTTGCTACAACTTCCTTTACTGCTTTCGACCGTCATTATATCTCTAGGTAACGTAGTTTTTATACTCTTTGGATCTACTATCTAAGCTCCTCAAAGGTGACTCTAACATTATTTTCAGGGTAGAGCTATTGTAAGTTGAAGCGCATTTCTATGGCTATGTTCCCTACACAATCAAAGATATTGAATATTACACTCCTTTCACTCGTAGCACTGGACACTCTAAATTTAGCATTATTTTGAAATATTTAAAGGAGCATAAAACCAATAGTTTCCTTTTCAGTAATTTCGGATACTTCAATTTTACATTTGAAAGAGACTAAATTAAAAAAATGAAATCTGTACCACGATTGACAAACCGAAATTGTGGGGCATCTGGGTTTCATATCTTATTAGGGGTCAGATAATTACCATTTTTCTAATAATGTCACTAAACTGTTTCTTCATATCGAAAAATGATTTTCTATGACTCTTGTGTTTGGTCTAAACTCTAAGCGCGCTGTTTGGGTCGTGTACGTACAAATTTATGTTACTACATGTAGCTAGTTCTGTAGCTTTGCCTCAAATTGTATCAAATCTTAAAGGGTACTTCAAGCAATATGGCCTCACAAACTCCTATTGTCCCAGTTTATTGACTAATAAATATTTTTATGAAAAACAAATAAACGAATTTCAATAACCGCACCGCCATCTGTCGGCTTTAAAAATAACTAGTACGATGGTACTTGTCACAGCAAAGGGAAGCCTAAGCTGACGTCATAGGTCACCAGGGCCGGATTAACCAATAGGCCGAATAGGCCTAGGCCAAGGGCACCAAGCCTACAAGGGGCACCAAGAGTACAAAACTTTAACCATTTGCTTTTCACAAAATATTTCCCGGAGTTATTTTAGTAAATGCGTCCACCCCTATGAACCAAAATCGTCTAGCCCCTGACGTCTGACGACATACTAAATCTGGCGGCAAAATGAATTTTCGTTCCATTTTTCAATTATAAATTGAGGAAGCGCCTAGCTCGCTTCGCTCGCTATTGAAAGGGGGGCACCAAAATTAACTTGGGCCTAGGGCCCCATAAAGTCTTAATCCGGCCCTGTAGGTCACCGAGGTCACGCTGAGGTATGAAGTCAACGTACCAACGGCGTCTCCTTTTTCGTCTAACCACGCGTGTGTCAGATATTTTTGAAACTCTCGTATTAGTGATATTCAGCATCCTCATCCCATTTTAGATAATATGTAGTATTACCAAAACTGCCGAGTTTAATTAAAATTAATTCATTATATTATAGTTACAAACCAACGTTTGAACTGTATAAAATTCACCGTGGTTTTAATATTACACTACAAATTCTAACGCCTTTTTCGTGGTACCGTTATCCGCGTTTAGCAATTTTCTCGACTGCCTCTACCCATTTCCACTATTAAACGTGTCATGTTGAGTTCCAGACGCCTACACCGCAATTATCAACCTATACTTTGAAACTTTAATTGGTATAGCAGAGCACGATAGCTTCAGATTTTAGCTTTTCAAACTCCAACATATTTTTCCAAATAAATTATCCAGTGAAAAGAGAGGGAAATAAATTGGTGTCTACACATTGCTAGAAATCGTACGTTTTAGGACGAATTTTAATTAATTCATCCAAAGTCGCTTCTTCGACAAACAAATTAAACTAAATCTGAGAATTGGAATTAAACTGTTTTTCATACCATCTTTGAGATCAGTGTCTAGTTTTCAAAGTTGTTCTTTCATTCTCAAACTGCACCTTGGGACCCATATTTTTAATAACATTTATAGTTAAGAATTGTCCTTGGTACCAGTGACCTTGCTATATTTATTATTCAATGCGAATTTTCATTATATCTTAGGTAATTATGAACGTACGATAGTCAAACTTAATGCTTCCAAGAAAATCATTTTAAAAGATTTGAGGTAGTACGTTTTGCTCTCATACGTGATCAGTTATCTAAAAACTTTCGGGGTCTAATTCATTAATGTATACAGCTACCCTGGGCATTGACCATAATTTAACATAGCTTCGTTACCTTATGAAAATGGTAGATAAAATTTTGATCAAATGATTTTATCAAAAATTGGACCGATCAAATGGTGATAAAAGTTTTATCAAATATTGTTTTATACAATAATATTATTTCGGTTATACACTCAAATCATCAAAGAATATGAACGCCAAAAATAAAATAGATTTACCTCTTTGCTAGGCGTGAGGACCATAATGAAGAAACGAACTTCGTGCGAAGTTCGTCCCATGTTTGCCGGGTGCTTGAGTCGTGCAATGGCGACATGTCGCTTCAATAAAGACGGCATGCTGCACCTGCAAAATAGAAAATAAAAACCAAACACAAGTGAGAAAAAAAGCACTTAAAGTTCATATATTTCAATCATATAAAATTTTCAATAAAAAAACACAATTTGTTTTTACGTAAAGTGCTTAAAGATTCCGCATTAGCAGGTTTGCAGAAACGGGAAAATAAGTAACTTTGTTCCGAATATTTGAGAATGCTTATTATGTAGAAAATACCTAATCTAGTTTTAATTTAAAAAATAGCTACAAGTAGTCTATATTATTTTATCATTCGTATATAGTTCAGTGTTTCCGACTCAAGGGTTTTTTTTTCGTAAAAGAATTAAACGTATTTTTTTTAACAAAAAACTGCGGAGAACACAAAACATCTAAAAAAGTTGGCATTGCCGCACCCAAGGGCATTCAAGGGCAGCCAGCCAGAGTAAAGAAGTGTGTGTCAGAGGCAAAGAATGTCACGAGAAAGGTTAATGACGGTGGTTCAACGTATAAAATAATGAGCACTTTTCTCTCCATTCCCTTCAAACATATATATTTTTTTTATTCTCCTTTATTTTTGTTAACGTGGACGAGGACCAGATGAAGATATCAAAAAGAAGATACGTCTCTCTCTCTCTCTCTCTCTTCCGAAACAAAACTTTTCTTTTAAATAACGTTTTTCTGTCTTGTCAAACGACGCTGGTTTTTCGCGAAGCCAAGAAAAACAACGTCGAAGATATGAGGAGGAATATAAAGGCTACATTTCATTTTTTGTTTCTCCGTCCTCGAAGTACGTCCTTCTCCCTTTAACATTCTATTTAAGTGGATCTATCAACCGTAGCTTTGGTGGTGTAAACTGTACCGCGTTTCCTCACTTCACTAAACTATCCCGTCATATCGGTACCACCTACGAGCGACCGTCACCGTCAAATGTACCGAGACGGGACATGGTCCCTGCCTCGAAGATTCTGGTCATTCTAGCGGATTCCGATTCTCCCATTTTAGTGGCTCTCTCCAATCGATGACCAAAATGGCGAGGAGGGGGTATTATCTGTCGACCAGACTAAACGTGACCTCGACGTCCCAGTCCTTCTAGCTCGGACTGAGTGGAATTAATAGAAATAGTGGCGTGGTCCATCAGACGATCTGTGACGCCGCGCCTCGCTATTCTCTCTGGCGTGCTACTGTCATAGTGGCCAAATGTTTCGGTGAGTAGGTGGATTTATGTGAACGCTGTCCTTTATTACCTCTGACAACCACGCATTCCAAGTTTATTCTTGCACGGCCAACTCGATTGACGATAACTTATATAGTTTCGCTTACAATAGGCCTATTGATAGTTTGATACCTTTATGATTTTACTGATATTTTATATACGTGAGAAGCTTGACAAATTACTCTAACATTTTGTGCCGGGTTTACTCAGAATCAAGGAGGGCCACCAAAAACATTAACGTAATAATTAACACCGTAATTATTTATAGGGTTTTTACGGGGTTCAAGCAGTTCTTAGGATCTGTCTTTGGGTTTTGAGAAACCGCAAATTCATTGAAAAGTATAAGCATCAAAAATCTAAAATCTAAGAAAACCCATCATTATAGTCTAAAGGTTTAATAGCTCAGAACCTCCAATTGGCTAAAAAAGTTACGGAAAGCCTAGTACGATTTAAAATGATATTAAATTAGTTAAGTGTTAATATTATAATATCTATAATACCCTAGTTCGGATTTGTATTATCCACAAAAGTAAAACTACACTTAAGAGAGCGAATTTCTATTTCTCCGGAATAAGAACATTCGTATAATTGAGGAACGTTCTAACCCAATTTGAGAAAAGCTTCAATCGATAGTAAATGCTAGATGCAGATTATTTCCAAGAATTTTACCAAAACCCTTCGCGAAATCGAGGTCGAACCATAGATTATTCTTGGAAAAACGAAGCGAGCTTGTACGAGTCTCAGTACATATTATTTTTACAACTATTTATACTACTCAATGAATAAAACTGTTCCCAAAGCGATGACGCATTCTGACCACATTTTATTTTTCGCTTCGGGCTTCCTTTCATCGAAGACGAACACCCCCTGCGGGGCGTCCGGATATTTTCGGTAGAAAAATAATTATCGTCCTCTTGTTTGCCACTAGCGAAGGCCTAAGTGCAAAAGCATTCGCCCAACCTCGGAGAGAGAGAGAGAGAGAGAGAGCGTGGCACGTCTGTTCCTGATGAAAATAGCTCCCGATTTTTGATTTATTAAGAGCGTGTTGTCCCCATCAGGGAGCGGAAAGAGGCGGCGAAGAGGACCCCGAGGCGGATCCGCGAAGAGCCCGCAACCCCAATTTCCCAGAAAGATGGTTCTAAAGATGTCCGGAGCATTCCCTTTCATACGGAAGACACCCCAGAAACTCGCTTTTGTCACCTTTGTTTTTTACGGTTCTTTGTTCTTTTTCACTTCTAGTTCAGTGTATCGCGCAGTCAAAGGTTAAACCGTCCATCCGAGCCCGCGAGTCTTCAGCTAATGGCTTACATCCCGCGGCAAATTGTTGTTGGGTTTCTTGCACGTATTGAAAAGAGTTAAAAATGTCATAAACCTCGCGAGATGGTTAGACGTCTCGTTGTAATTAAGTTTAATAAATTAGAAATGAAACTATTTATTATATTTGAAAATTATATATCTATATGTTCAAAATCAATTATTATAAAGCTTTTAAAATGGTCGAATAGTTGGTAAAACAAACTTTTAAACTGCATTTAATGAGTTACGAATTACAGAATGAAAACACTGATAACAAATATTTTCGGGTCTATTTTTAGCCTAAAAACCCCTGTAGAAGTGTTCCAATAGCAAAGCACCAATGTTCAGAAGGTAGTCGACATTTAAGATGGGGGCTTTATCGTTTTTATAACTTTCAACACGTTTTTGAAAAAATAATAGAAGCCTGCCCAGGTACATGTTTCAAGGGAATAACATTAGATTTATAGGAAGATGGATACATCGCTCCTAATAGAAATTTTATATACTTCTGATACTACTTAGGCCTGACTAAAAACCGTAACTCAAATTGAAATAGTAACGCTTTCAGTCGGAGACTTGTTTTAAATTAGTTTTCCTAGACACGATTAAAAATAGTTAAATTCGGCCTTAATTAAAATGGTACATAATAATTTAAGAAAAAAATTAAACTTATCCATAGAGAATTATACAGTTTTTGGTAAATAAAAAACACATTTGATCGATATTAGATGGCGCGATAGAATTGGAAAATGAAGAGAGGCTCTCAGGCAGATCATGCTAACTAGCCTGGAAGATAGATTCGTACGTTCTCAGTAACCTACACAACTTCTTGACATTGCGAATAATTCAATAAGAAGTTGTAATAAACTGGATATTTTTCTCAAGGACTTTCTATATATTCAACCTAACTAGCTAGAGCTACAAATATTATATTAATTTCCTTTGCATGACACAAAAATTGGGTTAGCATACATTAAATATTCATAAATAGTGTTTAACATAAACTATTTTTAGTCTTCGCTTCTATTGTGCCTATGCTCGCTTGTTGAAAGAATGTCTTAAACCTTCTTGAAGCAATGTCATAGCTCTTGTTAAAACACTATTTCACTTCAGTACACGCGGTCGCATCTCCAGAAAATGAACTGCAAAGTCACGGCCAGATAGACATGAAAAGGAGCTGATTATCTTGGGGAAAAAACGACAAGCAGCGGAATATTCTCGTGTATAATTAAGATTTTAATCAATCATTGTAGTCTTTCGTAGACGTCAAACCTCGGTAATTTTATGAAACGCCACGTCTTAATTGGCAGGAGCGAAAAATCCTAATTACTCAACTGATAATTGAAGGTTATATATATATATATTATATAACGTTTTCAATCACCTTATGAAAAAACGCAGCATTTATTGAAGGAACTAGCTTACCCCACTGGTAAGAAAAATCTAACTTTATCTGAGTATATGTTAACTCATCTGCTTTTTAAATAAAAAAGCAGATTACTCAAACAGCTAGCTGATAATGATTTTGTAATAATATTATGTCTAATTAACAAAATAAATAATATTTCGTATGCAATATTATTAATTTTAATAATTAATAAATATTAAAATCATTTAGAGAAATTCTTTACTTTCTGATCTGATATGTAGGATATAAACAAAAAATATTTTTAAATTTTTATTCAGATTATTGTGAACTAGAGAGCTAATAGCTAATATCAGTAGATAGTTAAAAAATAAGTTAATGTGATTTTGATACAATTCAAAAAATAACAGCAGTAACTAATTCATGAGAGGAATAATTTCCCGCCCAATTTCAGGCTCCATCTTGATTGTATTAAAATAAATACGACAAATTATTAATAAGTATTACATTAATTAATTATTATATATATAATATTTTTATAAAGCATATTAATTACATTTAATCCATATTATTTTGTGGTTTTTTAATTTTTATATATAATGCAATTTTAATCATTGTTAATTAATATGTTAAAAAGTAAGTACTCGTTTCAGATTTACTATTATCGTTATAGTATTTTTCAAATTAAATATAGATAGTTATCATTGTTAAAAATTGTAACTTAGTTGTTTGATAAAATAAAATAAAATTTATTTATCGTCGGGAATACTAAAATCGCTCAAACAAAATATACATTTTTACAACATTGTTTATACAATATTATCTCCAACCTAACACCTCACTTTTTTTTCACCTCTACTTTTTCTGTTTACAATTATTTTTTAAATTTAACCCCCCCACCCAACCTGTAATATTAAACGAACCTTCATCTAAATTTAACATTCCTCTATCTTTTATCAAGATAGCTTCTTTAAAACATCTTTTAAACCATGTAGCTTCTTGACAAAGCACTTTAGTCGAGTTCCAATTTATTTTATGGTCTTTTTTAATTTAATATGCATGCCTAATCCATTGTTTTTATCCCGTTTATTTACACAATTTTTATGTGTATAGTGAAGTAGTTAGTTTAATTGGGAAAAGTGGGTATTTGTGAAAATTGTCCCTATTAATACTTTAGATTTCGGTCAATTAGATGGCAGTATCGTTTTATTACAAAAATAAATTAGTAGAACTATATGTAAATGAAACCTGAGCCAGTTCCAACTTCCAAGGTTGACTATTGTAACTTTGTAAGGATTCACTCTTACAATGTTACAATAGTCAACCTATCGCGTTTAGAAGCGCTAGAACGGGTAGTCTTTCCGTAATAATGTGAATTTGAGAATGGTAATTGCAACTTACATGGCGCAGATCCATGACTGATCGTAATCGAACCCTCCGCCTTCGCTGATATATGTGCCTTGTATAGTTCGTCCCAGTAGATGAACTGGAAAATTTTCACAAAAACATCAAGTTAAAATTCTTAAAAATAATTTTAAATATAAATAATAGAAATATATATATAATATGTATTAAAAAATCGTTTATAAATTCTACAAATTGAAGCTTTATTTTGGAAGAAAAAAGTACAAATAAATAATAGAATAAGAAATATAAATAAAATAACCTCTAAAATTATGAACATAGCGAGCAAATCATAAGTCATTCTCCGTGTCAAAAAAAGCTTGTAAATACCTCTATAGCTACGATATGAAGTGGTGAAAACAAAGTTTTTGCTACACGACGTATTTTAACCTCCAATTTATTCGCGAGATGACAAATTTCCCCGGAATACCCGCGCCCAAGCTAAAAAGGGAAATTCGCCTCTAGCTCTGGAAATTGGCCCCGCAATATTCATTCTATCATTTTTATACAACGCGCACCGGGATAAATTCTCCCAATCCATCAAAATCAAGCCCCGAAATACGGTTGGATAAGCAGTTAGACACGCCAAAAAAAAATAACAGGCCTAGACCGACGCTTTTAGAATAAAAGTTTAGGAAGGTTCAATCCGCGTGACCAAATAAAGATTAGTTTTTTTACTCTTTATTATATAAAAAAAGGCCCGAGCAATATCGAAAGAACCCTTATCCCAATTACAAAAGGTATCAAAATAAATTCTCGGCTAGCTAGAGTTAGATATACGTATCCGAAGATATTTCTTTATGGTTAACCGGTAATTTTTTCCGTCAGTGGAGCGACGGTTTTCTTCCGAGTCGCGGGCTCGCAATCGCTTATAGGCGCGCGACTGTCACCCTGCCAACGTTGACTAATAGTCTCTCTCTCTCTTCTCCAAGCAGCCAATTTTTTCCTAGCCTATACTTCTCCTGGGCAAATAAGAACTTCTTCATTCGACATAAGTTTTTTTCCCCGCTAGGCTTGACAGCTGATAGGAGATGTTAGCTTTTACACGGTTAGAATGGAAGTGAGAGAAAGTTCTCGAAAGGGTTTGCCCGTTTGCGGTCGCGGGCCTTTTTTTTCTCTTTTTTATATCAAAGTTAGGAAAGAGAAGTTTAAGTAATGAATTATTCCGCCTGTGGATGGCCCAGATATGTATGTTTGACTCGGTATTTTGAAAAGATGGCTCGAGTCAAGTTCGAGTGAGGGACTTTTGTTTTTATCGAAGTGAATGACTTGGTTTCAATACAAGACCAAAGAAACATTTTGACAAAGTTGATTAAATATTTTGGTATGGGCCCTAGAAACCTAAATGAAGCTTTATGTATTTAAGGAGTATTGTGTACCATCATGCAGAGGGGCTGTTCACAAATGACGTAACGCAGAAAAACCACTTCTTGGACTCCCCCCCCCCCTCCCCATCGTAACAAAGAGTAACAAATGGAAAGACCCCTCTTCTTAAATTACGTTACAAATATCGAACCCCTCCTTAAATTATTATAGTACGTAAAAACTAATATGCTGGTAATAAAGTACAATAAGATCAGGTACTAAATTTTATTGTTTGTTTGAAATTACATAACTGTATTTTTACGCGACACTTTATACCCATGGGTATGAAATTCTTTTAAACGTGAGTAAACCAATGAAAATGCTTATGTTTTTAATAATTGCGACTGTTTCTGAAAGTGATGAAAATTTTATTCTACGATATTAAAAATAAGATGTGTTACGTAACATTTTAGTGAACCCTGCCTCCCCCCACGTAACAAATCGTAACGCTTGCAAAAAAACCCTCCCCCCTACCACTTTACGTAATTTGTGAACAGCCCCAGAAGTGCATAAAATATCTCTTACGAGATTTGGTGGCGTATATGGGTACATATCTCGTACATTATAAACTTCTGGTAGCATCTACGCCTTTGTTAAAATTAGACCGTTATTATATCAATCACGTCGAAGAGGCAAATGGCCGAGGAATATCCGATTAAGTTGAATCTACAATATCCGATGCGTATCGATTGCCATATACATCATATTAGAAGCGAAAAGGAATAACCACGTAGTCGCTCCATTTGGGAAATATAGTTCCCAATTCTAAAAAGGTGACACTAAGCCGGAAAAATGATTACGAGCCAGAGCCTTTTCGATACGACCTAGAGGATAGGAATGAGCGGAGGAGAAAATCCTCCAATCTGTTCCCGCGAAGACACCATTCATCTCGCGGCGAAATTGTGAACTTCGTTCGCCTTCTCTCTTTTTGCCATTCGAAGCGAGCATCCAAGAAGCGAGGAAAAAGATTTGTCGAAAAGAGATTTCCATCGTTTATTCAGCTCGCTGTCGTGATATATAATTAAATGGAAGCAAAGAGTACGTCGGAATGAAACCATTTACAAATAAACATATCTGGGAAACTTCCGCGTTTGAGTCGAAAGAATAGAACGATAAGGCGAATCTAATTTCCAAATCTAACTTAATCCCGGCTTACGCGAGTTAAGTGTAGGCCTAGTAAGAGATTGGATTGGAATAAAGAATTATATACTCCAAGGCCAAATACAGTCGGACCCAACGGTTCGATAAGCCTGAAGAAACACCTTTAATAGGCCGATAAGAAACCGCAGTGGGAGTCCCGACCAAAAAGAGATAAGGATAAAAAGAGTGTAAAAGTAGCGAACTCGCGGGGAAGATGGAGAGCGACCCCGTCCTGCGGGGGATGGTGGCGAACGGAAGAGGATGGAGAGGGAAGAGGAGATCCCGGTGCTCCTCGGGAGACAACTAAAGGATGTCCTCTTCTTCTCCAATCCCAAACGAAAAAGGAAAGTCTACTGGGATGGACAAACCTCCCGCGGGTGGGACGGTACAGCTACCTCGGCCACTCAATTAAACCCAACCAACGTTCTGGAGCATCCCGAACTCTGGTGGCCAACTAGTAGAACAACCATCCGCT
Organism: Leiobunum rupestre; assembly: GCF_980474605.1. Lineage (NCBI taxonomy): Eukaryota > Metazoa > Arthropoda > Arachnida > Opiliones > Sclerosomatidae > Leiobunum > Leiobunum rupestre. Next base: position 49,555,687 of record NC_143389.1, read on the forward strand.
AAGCTATCTCCTAGGATACTGATTTGAAATCGGGATATGACCGTTAAAATAAATTTCAAAAGCGAATCTATATCTCATTCGCCAGAAGACGTTAAATAACGATTTATTTATTCTAGTGTTGTAATTTTCCGTAATAAAAAGTTTTCATTCCATGATTAGTCTAATATATTGTTTGCAAATTGAAATAAAGTGGCATTTTCGCCTAATTTTTTCGAATCTAAAAGTAAAACTAAACCTCTAGACTAGTTTAAACTGATTAACAATGTAACGCTATTAATGTTTTGTAGTATGTTTACTTATACATTAGACATTTTATATCGATAAAAAGTTTAAAACCCATTAATTTACGTTTCAATTTTTAATTTTTCCGGAAAATTAACAACACTACCTAAAATATAAAATAACCATTTTTCAGGTCTAGTTATACTTGACGTAAATGAAGTTTCAAATTGTTACTTTCTTAATTAATGAGAGGAAGCGAAATTCGTCGCTAAATAGCCTCGTGCCTTCTCCTTTTGGCACGAATTTAATTGGCTCTTCATTATATTTGTTAAACAGACCGGGAGATAATAGGGACACTCTTGGAAGGCCTCTGGAGCGTCGCTTATTTTTCTAATATAAACAGCATTATATACCACACACTCGATGCGCTCGAATTTCATTTCATCGCGTCCACTCTTAAGCCAATCAATGGAAAGCCAGCCGCGTCGAGACGAACAGTAAGAACTTATTCTTTATTATTTTCGGATTTTCCCGAAAAGAATCGATCAGGTTTAGGGTCAACTCTTCCAAAAAAAAATCTAAATCAAATATTGAAGACCTTTATCCTCGCTTTAATTTCTCAACAGAAAAAATACAATGAAATCTTACGAGGCCAAGAGCGACTTACGCTTTTCAATAACGAAAAACTCCGGAATATGAAATCTCAGGAAAAAAGTTACTAGATGAAAGAAATGTTTGGATTTTTACCGGGAAAAATGGGTGGGCGAAAAAACCGAGTACCAGAGGGCTACGGTCGAATCTCGAAAAATTCGAACGCCATTCTTGGAAAAAGAGAAACTAGAAGGTGAGAAAAAGTTATCGCCCCGAGAACCCGAAGGCAAATTTCGTCCGCAGTTGCGCCAAACTCTTATCGAAGATCTCATAGACATCTTCGAAGCGCCAATATTGGCGAGGATCGCGGTGGCCCTCCTAACCCGGAATACAACCGCGCCCGAGTTGGCCCATCTCAAACCCTGTCGATAGTAGACGTAAACTTTACCATTCCGAACACCTTCGAGTAAGCTATAGACAATCGAAGATTCAACCTATAGGTGAGCTATTTACGCAACGGATTTCAGGGGGTAAGAGGCGGGTGGCAAGAAGGGAAATTTTTCTACTTTACGACTGGCGTCCCTTTTGTCCGAAACTTTCTCCCGATTTGGGTTGACGAGTAAGCGAAACGCGTTCGAGCTTCGAGCCTCTAAGCTCTCGCGTAGAAAACCTCGTTCCACCGTCTCTCTCTCGGCGGCTCTAATCCGGCGGAAAAATACTCGGCTCCGGGCTAAATTTATATATACGAATGTGGGGTGGGATGGTATTCGTTCCTAGGGGATATTGCGCGTATTGCGGTTTGAAGTTCGAGGAGTGGGAAAAAACACGGTCAAGGAATACAGGCTGACGCGAGAGCGCGTTTCAAAGTTGAAGACACGCTCGCGGCTGTTATAATCACATGGCCCTTCAGAGATGACCTAGAACTAGTTCGCGAGAGTGTGGGAGGGAGTCCTGATTCTCTTTTTGTATTTCCGCTGAACGCCAGAGGCAGGGCGGACACTAAAATTAAGTTGCGCGGTAATAAAGAGGGTTAAAATGTCTTTTGCGGATTTTCTCGACAAGGGCTAACAACTTTGCAAAAATAGCCTATCACAATGATTTAAAAGTATCATTATATTTATATCAGAAGTAAATAACCTACTCTCGCGAGAGTAGGTTATTTACTTCTGATATAAATATAATGATCAAAGTTTACCGCCTGATTATGTAAAATATAACAAGTTGGCAAGCCAAAATATACCTCTCCTAGGAAGAGTTTTTAATTTTCAGTAAAGCGTAACTGTATCCGTGGTTCTGCGGTAGAACGCTCACCTGTCGTGCAAAAGGGCTCGGGTTCGAGTCCCGGCCGATTAAAAAATTATACTACAACAAAAAGAGGGCGCTTTTGGAAAAACCTTTTCCCTGATTCTAAGAAACTGCGTACGCAGTGATTACCCTTTGCCTAGAAAATGCGAATGCGTTCGCAGGCCTGACAGACAGACACTGTGGTTGTATAACCCCTCCTAGGGTACAAAGTCCTCTCGGAGAGGTAAAAACTACATTCCTTACGGATATTTTTTTATTTATTAAGCATATATATATAGTTTTATTTATTTGTAACATATTTTGTAAAATGTACATGTTTCAAGCGAATCAAAATTAAAAGTATTAAGAACGTGGATGCTTATCGCGTTAGAGCTATATTACAGACTTCTGATTACAACAATTACCAGTAATCCATACCTCTACTTAGAATGCTTATCCTGGCGTATCGCGTATGGTAAGATCACTCTGACGGCTTTGGCCCCGCCTACGAGAGAAAAAATCCCCTCTGCGCGCGCTCCCCTCTCACGTTGTTGTTTTTTAAGTTAACATTGTGACGTCAAAAAAACCGTCAGCCACATCGAGACGAAAATCTGCCGCGATAAGCATTCCAAGTAAACGTATGGATTCCTGCAATTACCAAAAGCTAATCAAAATAATGAATCTAAAAAAATCCCATACTAGGCAATTCCGTACAAAATTTCCACCTTCAATTAGAAAGAAACCTTCTCTGTATTAAATCTATAATATCATATTTCAAACCTTTTATCCCAATCGGAGCTAAAACGTGAAATTTAAAGACACCTGACGCCATCTGCGGGGTATGGGATATTAGTGAACGAAATAAATATTCGCTAATGACATTTACGAGATACGGGCCACAAATATCGTTCCCAGCGCCATCTTTAAGCGTCATCCCCCAAATATTTAGTCATTAAATAAATGGAATAAAAGAGCCTTTTGGGGGGAACGGGGGAGTGAAGACAAAGGGACGAATCACATCAATCTTAGTCTTATATTCTTGCCAAAACGAATCACGCGTCTATCGCAAATCCGTAACTCCTATATATCCTAAGGTTCATGCTCGCTATATCGCGTTGGAGGGGGGGAGTTGAAGGTCAAACAGCGGGTATAGATCTAGACGTTATCGAGAACGTTAGTCGGCCCCCGCCTCGTCTCGATCATAAATCCCGAATTACGGTAAATTAGCCGCGGCGATTAAAGCGCCACATTTTGCGTTTTGGAAACAAAAGGCTATTAAGTCTGGAAACTGCCACGAGAAGCTATCGTTAACCCTCTAACATCTCCCTCTCCTCCGCGCGTGCTCTCTCTCTCTCTGTCTCTCGGGAGAATATCGGACACGACAGTGTCCCCAGCCAACGTCTAAATCAACCGCCGAGTGCGCTGTGTCCTCAACTGATACTGACTCTTCAGCCCACCGAAAGGTTTGCGTCTTTCCAACAATCCTTCCCGCTCTCAACTTAACTTAATTAAAAGTGGGGGAAATTGAGAGCCGGCAATGAGACAAAGATGATGGAAGTCCCGAGAGAGATAGCGTACAGGTGGCAAGCCATCCGTGAATGGAATTCGACGATAACTAAATGCTAGGCTAGGCTAGGCTAATCAGCTAGGCTTTCAATACTTTTACTGGTACTAGTTACATTCCTGGTGCCAATAATTAAAAGTAACATTTAAAAATTTGGCAAAACAAATCGTTATTTGTAAAAGTGGTTACGTTACGATATCCCTCCCCTGATTATTTACTGCTCCCTGGACACCGAATGAATATATATATACGCGGACGAGCTGGATCGGTCGGAAGATTGTGTTGCTTTTTTGCTGGGACTAGGGTCGGGTTGTGTGCAGTGGAAAGACTTGCTGGTCATTAAAAGGACCTTCGGTCGTTGGGGTGGCCTAAGAATGAAAGCGTTGAGGTAGACTTTGCGTGTCCACTCTGCGTTGGAAAAGTCCTCGTGCGATAACTTTTTTAACCTTTTCTTTTTCTTTTTATAAAATGTTTTGTAAATAATGGATTTTTTTGTAAATATTGGTAGTGCAACTTTATTTCCGATTTAAAAATTTATATCGTTTTATGCTTTAAACTGCTCGCGGATCCAAAAATGGATTCTTCCCTGTTTTAAAAAGGATTTGTACAGTATATTGAGCTAATAAATATTCATTAATTCATCCGTAGTCCTGAACGAGGACTACACTACCTTCTACCTACCCACCATCAACTTCACCAAGGCCATTCTTAAGACCTGGTGGTATGACAGGTGCGCGAGGAGGAATATCTGAACGAATTGCACCACATCAAATTTATATAAAACAAAATTCAACCTGCAAAGTTTAGAAAATAATAATAAAAATTATAATTATAATTTTCTTTTTAATTGTAGTGTAGTTCAAAATTCTTAATTTTCCGCTTTTGTGTTTTCTAAAATTTTTGTATATATCTATTTTTTAACCTTCAAAATGTTAAACCAAACCAAAATGTAGTATCCTGTGAGCATAGCTCCTCTCTGATGTAAAACAAATTGTTTTTAGCTATCAACATTGCTTTGATTAACTAAATCGATGACTTATCAATAGTGTTCGGAATTGTTTATTCATTATCCACAAATTTTCCGATTTATTTAAAAAACGTCGGTAAAAAGAATATCATTATAACTTATTTAATTATAATTTTTACGCAACCAAGCATTTATTTGAATGAAAGTGGTATTTATTTAAATAATTGTTTGTTTTATTTAAATAATAGGCTTATTCACTTTCGATTAATTAAAAATTTTACAATTTTTATTCAACTCTAACCAATATATTGGTTATTTAAATAAATATTAATTAAATATAGCCGAGCTTATTTTATTTATGGATAAAAATTAATTGACTGCCGAGCACTACTTATCAAAAGTTAAATATTTATTTTTTATAGTCGTAATTCATATCTATTATAAGAGCAATATTTTGACTTTGATAATTGTTGTTTAAATTGTGGACTCGAGAATTCGACCTTTATACTGTACATTCCTTTTTTCGTCAGCGTTCACGTGATAGCGGCCAAAGCCAAAATTTCAACGTTCTCGGCCGGCTTAGAAATATCACGTAACAAGTCAATGTAAAAATGAGAGCGCCCTAAAAGTGAGTCTTAGTAAATTTGAGCCGATCTGATGGTTCCGCATCCGTTTTGTTCCGGAATGCTCCGAAAGTGGCGGCGTCACGCGAAGCGAAACCATTTCAAGCTGATTGAACTAGGCCCACATTCTCTCCCAGCTCCATAGCTCTTATTCCACTAACCCATTTTTCACCAGATATCTCTCTCTCTCCCTGGATACATTCCAGCCCGAATCTCTCTCTCTTTCCAGGATTTTCCAACCAAAAATCGTCCCTTCGCTCCTTGCGCAAGAGTCGGAACCAAACAGGAGGGCCAGATATTGATCCCAAGCGTCGGCCGCGATAGATCTTCGGCGTTTTCACCCACCCTTCTTCTAGTACTCGTTTGGTTCGACCCTTTTCCCCTCTCACGCCTAGATATGATAGTGTAAAGCTAAGATGGGTTGTCGTGGGGGGGGGGGGGGGGTCCGAATCTTTGTGAATATCGTGAAAGGTTCTGGGCGGATGGAGAGGAGAGATATGCCAAAAACCATCGCGACGCAATTATTTAAAATTCCGCAATGGCAGAGTAGACTATTTTCGGATTTATTTTTAAAACATTTTGGACATTATCGAGAGAGACATTTCTGATAAAGACATATACGTGTGATTAAGAATGGAAGAGATGAAATTTATGGAAATAATCCCAAAACAATTCGAGGAATCTCGCGTAAACGCGTTTTGAAAATTGATGCAAAAATCGTTTCTAAACAGAATCGAGTCATAAGAGTTTTAAGTACATTTTGGTCTTAATGATTTCGCAATGTCGGTAGTAATAAATTTTGTTCCGTATCCACACACTTTTTATAGCAGTTTTCATTACAAGTTTCTCTCAATTTTATCGGTAAACAAGATGCCACGGACATTTAAATACACACTAGTTTCCCCGATGTATTAAATATATTTTAAATATTAAATTTATAGTAGTGAAACGCGAACGAGTTAGGTGGCGCCTGTATCAATTGACACGAAATTCAAATATGACAATAGTGCGTAAACTGGTTGTGGGGTCCCGCGAATTGGCCAGAAATCTCACTTAAAATTAAAAATTCTTAATGCAACCGAAAAGGTAGTTCAGATCAGTAATAACTAAAAATATAATATTCAACCAAATCGCTCTTAATTTAAAATAAAATATGTACATGATACGGCGAAAAAACAATTAAATGGATAAATGATTACCTTCTTAGGCTCAGATTAAAAAAAATTATATTGGGATATCGAGGTTGGTAAATGTCGCGTCGAACTAGATATCGTTGGAATTTATAACCCTAACTGGCAAAGAAATATGAACGACACGGCGGCATCGGCTGCATCGGCTACACTGTACGTGAAACCAATACACGCAAGATTGGGTATAAAATCTAGGATGATAAAATACGCGAATATCATCCTTTTAACATTTTGTAAAAACTAGACCGACTTAAACTGCGTTTTAAGGTCAAAAATGACCGTGGCTTAAGTAAAATTAATTTCACTCAAAACGAAGTGTGCATTTGTCTTTGTACGGAACGATAATCTTTCTCAATTTCCAAAATCGAATTTCGTTGTTCGGGTGAAGAAAAAATCGAGATACTCCAACGAGGTCGTACATTTCGGAGCTGACCATATCGAAACAAAGAACTCCAATCCTCATACAATTTATCCGCCAAATGATCCGGCCATAACTCTAGGGTACATCACACTTGTAACGCATACCGGCGGAGGGTGGCGGGCGCGAAGAAAAAGACTTTTTACCATCATCTTCCGTCGCCCCCCGCGTCCTATCCTGACCCCTTTTTTGGCCAAGCCTTTTTTTTCGCTTCGGACCATTTCTCTATTTCTCGTTCTTATCCGTCGAGTGGCGCAGATTTTACCGTCGTCTCCGCCTTTGACGAAAGTACGAACTGAGGATGAATTATAACCTAACACATCTAACTAAAGGCTAATACAGAGCCGTAATTCAACGGCACTAGTGTTAGGTAATGGTCGCGGAGGGCCCATTTCTATTTAATTAGGAAGCCATTTTTTCCCCCGACTCAGACACGGCGTTATACTTCGCGGAGTAAAAGAAACCTTTATTCTTTTTATTTCTAGTTAGTTATAGAGATATCCTTTAAAAAAAATTGCAAGGGGCGCTGGCCCCATTAGATTTACGATATCATAGAAAAAATCCAAAAAATGGGATTTTCATACTGAAAACGTCTCAATTATGGAGAAAAGTTTTCTATAAAGGGCAAATTAATTGTCTGTTTTTTTAAATAAAGTTTTTGGTCGTAATTTTTTATTGGTGGGCGTCGGTAATTTTGTTTTCACCACTTTGTTTTATCTTTTGTTTGCAAGCCCCTCCCCGACTGGACCTCGACATTGACACATTGCGAGCGACGGCGCTACTAAAAGCTACAAGCCAACAACAATCATTTACCGTGATTCTTTCCTATTTCGGTATTACCTATAAAGACACAGCATATATACATTGACTTTCATTTATTTTTTATGTGAAATGATATAAGGACTGTATATATTTTGAAGAGAGCTTCGAATTACGCAATAATTGTGTTTTAGTAAAATGTTATAACTTTTATCGCGATGTTTTTATACGGAATTAAAGAATTCGTTGAATAACAGTTGGTTTTCATATTAAGGTAATTGCCACGTTGACTCAACGTTCAACCCAGAGTTGACTGAACGTAAAAGCAAATTTGAAAAAGAGTCAACACAGAGTTGATTCAATGTGAACACAATGTTCAATCAACGTCAAGACAACAGTGGACTCAACGTATACGCCCAGTTGAATCAACGTCCACTCAAGAGTTGACTCAACGTAGACACAACGCGTTCAATCAACGTCAACCAACGCAAGAATTGACTCAATGTAGACACACAATGTTCAATCAACGTCAACATAAGAGTTGACTCAACGTATACGTCAAGTTGGATCAACGTCCACTCAAGAGTTGACTCAACGTAGACACAACGCGTTCAATCAACGTCAACCAACACAAGAATTGACTAAATGTAGAAAAACAATGTTCAATCAACGTCAACATAAGAGTTGACTCAACGTATACGCCAAGTTGGATCAACGCCAACTCAGAGTTGACTGAACGTAGACGCTACATTCAATCATCGTAAACGCCGCTCTGGTTCAACGTTGACGCAACGTTGAATCAACGTCAACTCAAGAGTTGACTCAACATAGACGCAAAGTTAAATAAACGTCAATTCAAGAGTTAACTGAACGTAGACGCAACGTTGAATCAAGGCAGATGCAACGTTGAATCAAGGCAGACGCAACGTAGACTTTGTAGAAATAAATCCAAGTGTATTTGTAAACCGGGTCTATAGCATAAGCCTCAATGGCGCCAGTTTTAGCCGGAACAGCTTCAATTAGAATTGTAGAGAGCATATTTTAAGCCTTCAACAACAGCTACGTTGCTTATTCGGAACAGAACCATAGACTACCCTCGGTAGTGGGATGAAAACAAACAAAAGGTGGGTCCGCTAATAATTAGTTTAATATGCTAATTCGTTTCAACCGTTTTCATTTTTAGTTCGTAACAACCTTGAAACGTTTCGGGGAGTTTCCTACGTGGTACGAGATCTACATCGGCCAAAGCTCATTTGCATTAATTTAAAAAATGTCCAAATAAACTCATTCGTTCTTTCGTGACGCCTAATGCTGAGAAATTAAGTGAAGCGTTTCGTATATTCCTTTTTAACGGAAGTGCTATTATTATATTTTCATAGAGGAATATTTAATATTGGTATCACATTTCGCGTTCCATTTATAATTGAGTATGCTATAAAAACGGCAAAAGACATTAGATTTCTCAAAAATGTAATTCTATCTCTAAATTTCGTGGGTCAGTTGATTGACCAAATAACCGCGTTTGTGTTAAAGGAAAGGTTCAGGATTTTTAAATAGATTTTTTTCATTTTGGTGAGCTCTTTCACGTAGCATTGACCCCATATTCTCATTGATGAAATTTTTGACATATTAGGAAATGGCGGCCAAAATCTATAAAAGCAGTAAGACTAATCAGATCCAAATTACCATTCATACATATACTTCCGCCATTTTGTAATATGGCGGCCAACAGCGTTAAAATGTCCGTTAGTTCAAGTTCCGCTTAACCAATTGACACGCAATTCGTTTCAATATGAAGCTAACGTGAAACCTCATACTTTTGGATTAATAACGTATGGAAAACTGGTCCTGTATGTTAACACCAATTTTAAAAACAAAATTGGCAGACTGAAACGGTTCATGAGACCTCCTAAAATCATTACGAATTTATTTCTTTATCGTTTTTTAACATTAGTTAAAATATCATCTCATTTTACTTCAAAGTTTTTAATAAATTTTTAAATTAAATTTAGTTCGTAGTCGTCTTCGACACGCAATAGCCAGGATATTATTCACAAAATATTATTTTGAATTGGAAAATGGTTAAAATGACAATAGCTTCAATTTGTCGATGAATTGATGGCTTTTATTTCACATTTTCATCAACTGTCATGTCTTCGTTATTTGATCAAACGGTCTCAACAAACCTAAATAAATTTCACATAAATCTTTGGTTTTCTGAAGGGTTAGATATTTAAGATTTCGGCAGGTGCACCAAGCCAGCTATGTTTGAAACTGTTGCGATTCGCTTTTACGCTTTTGACGATGGAAGAATTAAATACTAGTATTATTTTTGCAAATTTGTTTGGTTAAAGAGTGTATTCCTTCCAAATAAGTTTTCACGTGAACGAATCTCTGAGAAGTTGGTTGATAATGCTGCAGTGGTGAAGTCTGATAACCCTTTTCACTAAAATCATTATCAGCTAGGCTAATACCCTTGGCACTATACCTGAGGCCAAAGTTATCTAGCTACCTTTTAATTCTATTAATTCAGGTGGCCACGTTACAGTGCGTTGGGTTCAAGCCCTTCATGCCACGCGAGTCTCCTACACTCACCATTACCGTTAACCTCAACTAGTTTTTCTGGAAAAAGGAAACCGAAGTGCTCAGGAAAAACCCCTTTCACTTGTAGACTCAACACGGAAGCAGTTGTTCCGAGTTTTCACCCAGATAACAAGCTGGGATCGAGTCCGGCGGCTCTTCCTGCGAGGCGAAAGTGCTAATCACTCCGCCACACTACTTACTATCTACAGATCATGGACTTTTCTTTTGTTATCATTAAGAAATATAAAATGGTCTGAGCTTATGTCACTTTTCTATCTTCCAAAATTGAAAAGAGCGTAACAACATTTTCGTTCTCAGTTAGCTAAAGTTTCCTTTGGAAGGTTTTCGACCACTCCCTAACGATTTTTGTGTTTTGTCCTCTTCATTTTAAGCCGATAATCTCTGGAAAACTTTAACTGTAATAGAGATTTCAGAATTAACTAAAACAGATGTTTTGCAATAGAAATACTTCATAGGGATTTTATAAGTTATATGGAACATAATCCAGCATAATTAGATAAGCTTCCATATTCCATTACGAGTTTGCGATTCGTTATAAGTTACCGTTGAAAATGAATAATGAGGTTCGACGTCAGCTACATCTGTTAAGTTGTAAAGTATTTGGCGGCCATATTGCAAGATGGTAGAAGTAAAATAAAAATATTTTATTATAAATGGTAATTTGAATCTCTCACGCTTTATAAAGTTTTGCAGAATTTATATAAATAATTAACGCGAATTATTTTCTGATTAATCTTATCTTCATTTCTATTTACGGACTTCGTGTTAGTTTAATGACAAAGAACCATAGCATTGATTTATTCTACAGTACAAAAGTTAAGTCGTGTTCATCGCAATTATTTTGGTTTTCGCCGCCATTTTTCAAGATGGCGGAAATTAAACCAATGGGATAATATGAGAGACAACACCACGTGAAATAATTGCCCAAAAATCTATGAAGCTAGACATTTTCTGCTCTATTTCAAAATGTTCCTGGTCTTTTGATCACTAGTTTAGCAGTCTTTCAAAAACTATTTGGAGTTCTTGACTTGTATTATTGATTGTAAGTATATTTTGGTGTATGTGCACCATATTTCGAACGATGGGCAATCTTCTGCACTACAATATTGTGTTTAATGAACATCCAAAAATAGATAAAATGAGAGCCATTTTTGGGTTATAAAAAGTTATAAATTCTGATTTGTTGTACGAGTGCATTTCCGTTGAGACTTTGGAATCTATTTTATTATAACAAATAACTTTCGCACTGTTACAGTTAAAAACAAAATTCCGACTGCATTTATTGCTTACTTAAAGGCCGACTACATAAATCTTCGGTTTACTCTGTCTTTAACTGGAAGTAGGCTGACTGCATGGCACACGTGTATTGCAGTAAGCCTACTTCCAGTGAAAGACAGAGTAAACCGAAGATTTATGTAGTCGGCCTTTAAGGTAGTAGAACTAACTATTTAAACAAACTAAATTAATTCCGAAAATTTCACTTTTGCATACGCATATGTCACATAATCACCCATAAGTATGCCATTAGGTTATTTTATTTCATGAAACCTTGTTCACGGGATATGACGTAAATTACGTCACTTCCCTTTCCGTTAAGGAATTCAGAGAACGCTCATAATTCCTCTGTGACACCTGGCTTAGACAATCTAAAGTTTCAGTTGTACATCAATAGGTGGTTTCTTTTCGAGTAGGGTAAGAAGAATAAGGCTATGACGTCAGTTTACTCCGATTCTGTGGTGGCGAATAGTAAAACGTGTTTCCAAAATGGCTGCCTGTAGCCTTTTCAGCAGATAAATTCTGTCTAGCAGACAACAAAATCCAATTTATTCCTTTTCAGAAGGAGTAAAAAGAGTAGCCCTAATACTCCGGAACAAGCGAATAGTTTATAGGGCGGAGCTATTCTCATCCCCAGAACAAGTGAAAAAAACGTTGTAGGGTAAAAAGAGTACACGTTTATTCCGAGAACACGCGAAAAGAAACTACCTACTATCACAATATTTCGTTTCCATGGTAATTGCCTTTTTAATAGCGCAATGATAAAATGTTTTTGACCTCTCCATTTAAAAAAGCATGGGATTTTCTCGGTTACCCAAATTTTGTTAAAATTTAACCAAAATTTATAAATTTTACCCAAAATCCTTGATCAATTTTACCCAAAATAGGTCAAATTCATCTTTTTGGGTAAGTTTTGAAAATTGAATTTTTTCAATTTTTTTAAGTAAGTAAGTACCCTGTGGAACCGAGAAAATCCCATGCTTTTTTAAATGGAGATTTTTGTTTTGAGAGATCAAAAACATTTTCGGTTGCCATGGGAAAACTAAAGCCCATTGCAACTTTTCCCTTTGCGAATTTTCATTTGAAGGTCTACCTAACCCCCGAATTTCAACCAAATCGGTGATAACCACCTCGGGTAGTCTCCTTGTAAGTCTATACAGAGGCGTACTTAGGAGTGATTACGCAATCAAAATATTACACAATTTCGTAGGAAAGTACTTAAAATTGAACGTGGAAAATAAAAGAGAGATAGATATAGAGATACTAACCAGAATCGTGGGTAAAAAGGGCCTCCTTGGCTTCTGTCATAGTGGCGAGCGGCTCCCTGCTGTCCAAGCTGTCCAGGACCTGGGGAGGACGAGAACGATCGAAACTTGCAACCTGGAAACAATTGGCTCTCCAATATACAAGGGCTACCTTGACCACTGCAGCGCTCCCTCCTTCCTATCATTAAACCTCTTTCCGCTTCACCGTATACAAGCCTCCCTCGAAACAAGTTTCACTATCATACACTTCCATCATACCGATAAATTTTGCCGTCCACCGACAACTCCGGAACGCGGCCGATCTCAGCCTTCAAGCTCGATTCGACTCCGGACGCGAAGGCGAAGGTAGGATCGGATGAAATCGGTTGTCGGACGCGTTAAAAGTTTCGTATCTCGTCGGACGCTGGGGATCTAACGAGAGCGGGACCGGACTTAATTAGGCCCCCCAGTTATCCGTATACTTTTCTCCTCTCTATTCCGTTCTTTCTGTCGCTGCAGATGTCGGAGCGGAACCGGCTGACGGCACGCGTTTCCCGAAAACGAAAAGCCCTTTTAATCACTACCAACGGACATGGCCGGGTCCAGATGTAGATCGACCGATGTTGATGCCAAAAGACTCGTTATTTTAAAACGATTCGTTTCGCCCGATAATCATTTATCTTTTTCGACCGCGGAACTGACTAGTATTTAACGGTTTCTAAATTTCACTTAAAAACGTTCTTTTAGATTCATTAATGCCAATTTAAGTAACGTTTAATAGCGGTAATAAACCACTTAGTAACGTTTAATAGCGGTAATAAACCACTTAGTTCTATTCATTTAATTTGACGTGCATTTAAAAAAAACGGTTTAATATTATTTTGTACGATTTAAAGTGATTGTATAAACATATGTATGAAAATATTAGTTATCGCGGGTCAAAATTAAGTATTCTAAGACAAGTCAATTAATATAGCATGGTCGCATTAATATTTACTTAAGAACTTTACTATAAAGAATAATCATATTCAGAAAAATTCTTTGTAAAAATAGCGGATCTTCTTAAAGAATGCTACCTACTACCAAATAAATTCAAGACTGTAGCTTTCAAATTAAATCGAAAATTTAATTTTCCCCAGAATTTTCCCCCTTGACATTTAATGCGGAAAATAAATTTTAAAACCGGTCAATTCGTGTAATTTTTTGGAGGGTCAAATTATTTCAATGAAAATAACGCTTAATTGAAAAAATACATAAACACTGAAAACGTTTAAGTAAGGCGTTTGAAATATCTATTAAAACTAATTATTTTTGAATAATTTGTTGAAGTAATTTCTCTTTATTTCTAACGCAATGAAAAGGTGAAAAGTGGCCAAGCATTTCATTACTTTAACATGCGCGAAATTTTATGAAGATATTTTTAAGAATCTACTAATTTAGACGAGCAGCCCCTTGGAGTTGGCAGTTGGGGAAAACTATTCTAATAATTCAAAAAGCGAAAATAAGGAAGATTGAGTAAGAGAAGGAAGTGGAAACGTAGGGGTGGGGGTCGAGAAAGCCGCGATCATAAATGGGCCCCCGGAGGAAGAGAGCGGAAGCAGCCATCTGGAAAAATAGCGGCGCTACCTGGTGGTGGCCGCTGCAGGATACTTTAACCTCTAAGCTCCAACGGCTTAGAGACGAAAGGTGGATGTAGACGGGAGGATGGAGACGGGAGGAAGACGATAGAGAAAGATGAGAAACAAACGGTAAGAAAGGGGTGGCTGAGGACTGGGACTGGGCTAAAAGTGGGAGACGCGTAGAGCCCGGAGGAACACGCCACTCGTACCCGCTTGACCCGAAAACCCAGCCGAAATTGAGGTCAAACAAGTTGCAATTATATCCAATCGAATTTCATATAGGATTGATTTATTATTTGGTTCAATTTTGCGCGTCCCTTTTCGCGCGCTGTTCAGTGACCCGGGAGAATTATATCCGCGTAGAAGAGAATTGGTGTCGCCGCTGAGGCTTCGAGAACCAGTGACCCTATTTGCATAACGAACCTTTGGCGCCTATATGTCAAGTGGATTTCTCCTTATAGACCCCCTTGGAGAATTTCATATTTCAGATTAGGGTCAGATAAAATAGACCAGTATTTTAATCTTTAGTTTTATTGTAATTCAACATCCTAGTACTTTTAAACTATGATCTTGTAAAACGCACCAATTTATAAATAAAAATTTATGTTACGCGAAAGCTCTCTATATGGTTTTTAGTTGATTTAAAATAATAACTCTTTATGACGCTGGATACTTAATGGTAGTAAGTGTTTTCAAAAACATTGTAAGTGTTTTCAAAAACATTGTAAGTGTTTTCAAAAACATTGTAAGTGTTTTCAAAAACATTGTAAGTGTTTTCAAAAACATTGTAAGTGTTTTCAAAAACATTAAGTGTTTTCAAAAACATTGTAAGTGTTTTCAAAAACATTGTAAGTGTTTTCAAAAACATTGTAAGTGTTTTCAAAAACATTGTAAGTGTTTTCAAAAACATTGTAAGTGTTTTCAAAAACATTGTAAGTGTTTTCAAAAACATTGTAAGTGTTTTCAAAAACATTGTAAGTGTTTTCAAAAACATTGTAAGTGTTTTCAAAAACATTGTAAGTGTTTTCAAAAACATTGTGTTTTCAAAAACATTGTAAGTGTTTTCAAAAACATTGTAAGTGTTTTCAGAAACATTGTAAGTGTTTTCAAAAAGATTGTAAGTGTTTTCAAAATAAAATTACTCGCATGAAGTATCCATCGTCGTAAAGTGTTATTATTTTAAATCAATTAAAAACCATTTTCGGCAAAGCTAATAAATCGAATTTATTTTTTTAAATAATAACACTTTACGACGACGGATACTTCATGCGAGTAATTTTATTTTAAAAACACTTACAATATTTAAAAAAAAAAAGTGTTTTTAAAATAAAATTACTACCATGAAGTCTCCGTCGTCGTAAAGTATTATTATTTTAAATCAATTAAAAACCATGATAAATAAATTCAACATATTCGATTAAATCGAATCTCTATTTGGTCACGTTGCACGAATAGAAATTTGATCCATTCGTCTACAGACACTCAAAGTTGAAATTTTTAAGCGAAGTATCTATTCTCCTTTCAAATCTCCATCCTTCTACACATGCCATCGCTAGTAAACACGTCGCTTTATTACCAAACTGCGGTTCTCATCAACCCGCGGAAAATATAAAGACGAGAGGAAAAAAGAGTAAAAGCACCCTCTCCGAAAAACGATGTATAAAAAGATGCAAAAATCTCACTCGAACCAATTCTAGAAGCTAGAATGGAGAAGAAAGGAGGGGGTACGGATGCGATCGGGATCCCGCCAAACCGATCATTTTCACCCAGATTGAAAGCGTGTAGGCTATACCCGGCACGTATCTTTGGATTGAACTGTCGGGTAACGTCGCGGATTCTGGGATGCGGAATGAAGGTGAATAAAAGGGGAGGGGGAGAAAAGGAAACAAAATAGAATTTCGGATCGATGTGCAACTGCGGAGGGATGTGGGGATGCGATGGGGGAATGGACGGGGGGGGGGGAGCCGGCGCCGACTCAATACAGAGAACCCAGCCGGGTCGCTTTCCCGTCACGATTCCGGTCGCGATGCCGGGGAGTGGAAGATGGCTGAAAAGAAGAAGCTAACCGGCCAGAGTTGACGGGCACGCTAGTAGAGATGAGAAAGAGTATACCCTTGAAATCCAATATGACCCTGTTTCCCTAAACGGGCCCTAAATGGGTAAGAGTGTGCAATAACTGGTGGCTTTACCGGGGAGTCGGGGTCCGGCTCTTGTAACCCATAAGGGCGGTGGCGCACTGGGAGATGTTAGCTCTGATCAAATGGTCCTATCTCCACCTCCGACTTCGGTCAGGTTTGGGCTGGATACTGAACTTCGGTTCAGGCTAACGGAGAGGGTCCAGGCAAACTGGCCGCCTCGGCGGATTGGGTAGCCTGCTGTGGGGCGGCGAGCCTCCATATGCGGGCACGGCGGTCCTGTTTCCCGGCTTTTTGGGGCCCACCGGGATCTCCGGTGCCAGCTGTGCCGGGTTACTTGGGCTGCTGTGTGCTCGTCGTTCCCCTTTAGGAGCTCTTTCCAAAGGGTTTGGCTCCTTACCTTCATAGGTAGGGTGACGGCTGGAGTTGCTATAGCATCCATTCTAAATCCCACTGCTGTGTGCGAAGTGGGGATTGGTCCACCCATTGCTGCACCTTCTGCTGGGTTGAGTGGCTTGCGTCAAAGGTGAGACCATCAGTAGTAGGGTTCTGCTACCCATGCTAGATTTGTCACCTGTCCGGGCTAGGGGGACGCTGGCGTAGGGCACTATGATGATAGGCTTCCGGTGGTATGGTCTTTGTTACTAGGTACACCGGGCTATAAATTCTGACACACTGTTTCCCTAAACGATCCCTCTTTTTTAAGCATACCCAAGGCTCATAAAAAAAAACAGTTTAAAGGTTACCAGCTCCGCGGACTCAAAATAAATATTCAATTCCTGTCTTCTTTTTAATTTTCATTAGACCGTAAACAACCGACCTCTGAATACAGATTCCTAAAAAGCCGACAAACATCTCTTCGGAATGCCGTCTGTGCTGCTAAACCCATTTAACTACCCCAAATTTTACTACAAGCGAAAAAACATTACGTTGCTTATCGTTGAAATCGAAGGCTAGAGGTCTGTAAATTAATTGGTACGAGAATGGTCGATCAAATTTTATTTCAAAATTAATTAAAAAATCAGGCAGAACTAAAAAAAGAGTTTGATCGAAAATTACAATAAAAATGTGTTAGATTTGATCCAATTAATAAGTATGAGATTAAACTTTATTCCGATTTGATCCAATTAATAAGTATGAGATTAAACTTTATTCCGATTTGATCCAATTAATAACTATAAAATTAAACTTTTTTCTGATTTGATTCAATTAATAAGTATGATATTCAACTTTATTCCGATTTGATCCAATTAACAACTATGATATTAAATTTTCTTCCGATTTGATACAATTAATCCTATGATATTCCACTTTATTCCGATTTGATCCAATTAATAACTATGAGATTCAACTTTATTCCGATTTGATCCAATTAACAACTATGAGATTAAACTTTATTCCGATTTGATCCAATTAACAACTATGAGATTAAACTTTATTCCGATTTGATCCAATTAACAACTATGAAATTCAATTTTATTTCGATTTGATCCAATTAATAACTATGAGATTCAACTTTATTCCGATTTTATCCAATTAATAACTATAAAATTAAATTTTCTTCCGATTTGATACAATTAATCCTATGATTTTCCACTTTATTCCGATTTGATCCAATTAATAACTATGAGATTCAACTTTATTCCGATTTGATCCAATTAACAACTATGAGATTAAACTTTATTCCGATTTGATCCAATTAACAACTATGAGATTAAACTTTATTCCGATTTGATCCAATTAATAACTATGAAATTCAATTTTATTCCAATTTGATCCAATTAATAACTATGAGATTCAATTTTATTCCGATTTGATCCAATTAATAACTATGAAATTCAATTTTATTCCAATTTGATCCAATTAATAACTATGAGATTCAATTTTATTCCGATTTGATCCAATTAATAACTATGAGATTCAATTTTATTCCCATTTGATCCAATTAATAACTATGAGATTAAACTTTATTCCGAATTGATCCAATTAATAACTATGAGATTCAACTTTATTCCGATTTGATCAAAACTTTTTGTTCCAAACAGAGTTGGTTTCAATTGGATTGCAGTTGGATCCAAATTAGGACATTGGTGGGATGGCAGAGGGGTTGCAATTTTAACCTCGCAGCAAGAGGAGTCGGGTTCGATCCCAGCTTGTGGTAATGGGTGAAATCTCGGAATAACTCCTTCAGCGTTGAGTTTGCAAGTTATGGAGTTATTCGATTTCCCCTTTCCATAAAAACTTGTTCAGGTAATTGTTAGTCTAGGGAGCTGTTGACTCGCGTGAAGGTCTTGCTACCACGGTACCACCCGCCTACTTATTGTAACACAGCCACCTGTTTTAAAGTTAGCTAGATGACTCGGGTGTCTAGCTGATTATTACCATTTTCGTAAGGGTCGCGGACTTTGTAGGTCAAAAATAGACACGAATAAAATCAGGCTTTTATTCTTTCAGTAATTAAAAATGGAGAAGTAATCTGAAACTCGGTTTCTCTAACTAGTAGTCTACAACGGGTAATGAGTGCGGATGATCCGGCCGCTGGTCGCCAATCGCACGTTCCGGCCATTAGAAGTTTTCACGGTCTTTAAGCCCAATTGAAGCTCGAGTATACAGTCGCTCTAATACTAGTATACTCCTCGGATTAGCCAACATATACGAGTAAACAAGGAAGGAGCGAGTCTCTTTGGACGCGGGGTATATATATGAGAGAGAGGCTGGCAAATAAATCGGGACTCCGGCGAAATAAATCCCGCTGCAGACTATTACCAAAGAAACTTTCTTCGATATAATAAGGCTTCCTGTTTACACGCAAACGCGAAACTATCCCGGACAACTTCCTTTCAGATACGGCGCGATACACTTTCCAAACAAATACAGATTCGGATTTATTGACGAGGGATGGTACGGGTGGAATTTCGGGTCCATGCTAAAATCAACTACAATCATCTTTAATATGGCACTTAACTTTCTCAAAAATGAGTTTCTTAAACGTGATCTTCAATTTATTTTCTCGCCTTGAGACCATTTATTCTGTTTATTCGCTTATGTTTTTATCATTGATAAAGTCCGCATTAATTTCTGCCAATATAGTTTTCGGAAAAGACCTTTAATTTGTGCTCTGTATACTCCAACTCGCGATAAAAATCAACGTTTTATTGTCCAATTGAAAACTTAATTTGTCCGACTTTAAAGTCGTTGCTACCTAATATTTAGGATATAGAATGTAGATTGGCGATCTCGTTACTCAGTAAGTGGACCAAAAAAAAGTTTATTTTATTCCGGGCCGCACTTGAGTAATCATTATGTAAAGTTTTTAAGGTCTTTGTTAATGTTGTAATGACCGATGCCTTTTTTTCCGGAAAATTTTCCGTATTTTTCCGAAAAAAAATGGTTTCATTCCATGATTAGTCTAATTATTGTAATATATTGTTGCAAATTGAAATGAAGCGGCATTTTCGCCTTACTTTTTCGAAATAAACATTTCTGGGAAGGTTAAATTACTATGAATAAATTTTTAATGTCCAGTTGATTTCGAAAATCCGAAAATGATTTTTAGGTTTCAATTTTCGTGTAGATTTTAGTTATTAATGTTGGTTTCAAAACTTTTAGATTAATTTCAGTATTTTCAAGTTGATTTGAATATTTATGTAATCTCTTTAGTTTCGAGTGCGCGTGGTAGTTTTTACGAATGTCCAAACGCTCACGATTAAACGACACCAAATTCGAAACGTGGCCCTATAGTTCACAGATAACGCCATTATTCAGTTAAAAATACCAAATATTTCGTCTTTCATATCATAAAGAGGCATAAAAGAGGAAGAACTCTGCGGGAAAAAACAGGTCTTTTATATTAAATCCGTTTAATATATACGCGGATTGGAAATGGGCTTCGGGCGGGTCATCGATCGAAGAAAAATAGAAAACATAAATGAAAACGGAGGGACTAAAGGAATTGAAAAGAGTTTGCTTTCTTACGCAACGAGCTTTTCATCGTTCAACGACAAAATAAAAAGATTTAAATTTGTAGAGAACCAAATCTGCACAAAAATAGAGAGAAAACTGGCAGAGAAAAAACATAATAATAAATTTCAGTTTAAAGGATATTAGAATTACAATTCCTCTCAATTTTACGCTAATATACGATAGAAAAACAAATTCCGATTCAATTCTTTAAGCCTTTTTCCCTTTTAGACGTTCGAGGTTTAATTTTAAACATTATTAATAAATTGAGCCTTTTTCCCTTTTAGTTGTTCCAGATTTCATTTTAAACATAATTAATAAATTAATACTGACTTTAAAATATATTGTAAAAAATCATTTAAATGGACATTTTTTCTGGCATGTCGATATTTCTCCGATCCAATTATTTTTGCCTTCTTCCCTTTTAATCGTTCCAGATTTAATTTTAAACATTATTAATAAATTAATACCGACATGAAAATATATTTCAAAACAAATCATTTTAATATACATTTATATTGGCATGTCAATATTGTTCAAAGCGTATATTTTTGGTCTTTATTAGTGAAATGCAAAATTGCTAGTATAAAAACTTAAAGGAAAAGTCCAGGTTTGGTAAAACTTGGGTCTATTTGAAAGATCATGTTTAAATTAACTCAAAAATATCAGTCGTAAAATTGTATCTTTTTTTAATGACGAGAAATTAATTTTTAAACGAGCCAAATTTACCCGCCAAGCGATCTGCCATTTTTTGTTTCGGGGTGACGTTTTAGGACTTTAATCACGCGCTGTTCGCGCTATAACAGGCTTTAACAGCGCTCTGTTCCCCGCGCGCGCTTGCTCCGCGTGTGGTCTGCGGAGGGAAGGCGAAAGAAAATGGCAGCTCACTTGGCGGTAAATTTCGCTCGTTTAAAAATTAATTTATCGTCATTAAAAAAAGATACAATTTTACGACTGATATTTTTGAGTTTATTTAAACATGATCTTTCAAATAGACCCAAGTTTTACCCAACATGGACTTTTCCTTTAAGCTATAATATTTTAAATTAGAACGTTATATCGACATATTTGTTATTTTTGGTCTTTATTAGGGAAATGCAAAATTGCTAGTATAAAAATTTAAGCTATAATATTTGAAATTAGAACGTTATATCGATATATTTGTTATTTTTGGTCTTTATTAGTGAAATTAAAAATTGCTAGTATAAAACATTAAGCTATAATATTTTAAATGGGAACGTTATATCGATATATTTGTTATTTTCGGTCTTTATTAGTGAAATTAAAAATTGCTAGTATAAAACATTAAGCTATTATATTTTAAATGGGAACGTTATATCGATATATTTGTTATTTTCGGTCTTTATTAGTGAAATGCAAAATTGCTAGTATAAAAACTTAAGCTATAATATTTTAAATGGGAACGTTATATCGATATATTTGTAATACGCAACTTTTATCGAATTTAATTCCACGTATCGGACGCGAGTGAGCTAATTAATTGGCTAACGATATAAGCTAGGATAATTACGTGGGATATTTAGATTAGCTACGTTAACGACCCGTGAAGATATTGTAGGAGGAAACCAATATTATTAATCCAAAAATCGACCGTTTACGGCGCTGAGCGATAGCGTCGAAACCGCCTAAATTCAATCAAAGAACGCAACGAAATCATATCGATATAATAAAGCAATTTTCATTCGACACTACTCATTTAGTAAAAGCCAGACTTTAACGAGTGTCTTTCCAATAGCTAGAAGAGTAACTGTTGGCAGTCAACGAATTAATCTAGCAGGTAGCCGGGGATTAGCGGCACGATAATCTTCGCCATGAAACTAGGTTAAATAGATCGATGTTAAAATCTCCCTCGCCATCCGTCCGTATCTCAGCACCCGGGTTCCGCTCGTTATAAATAACTCCGCTCAGGCTATGAATAAAAAAGTAACAAAACCCGACGACAGAACGAAACTAGAATACAATCTCTTTTGTTCTTACAGCGACCGTCACCGCAACAAAGAATACTTGTTCCCACTCGCGTGCAATACTCGACGAACGAAAGAATACAGCTCCTTAAAAGGCCAATTCCAAGCTAAATTCACCGAAAATGAGGCGAGCCGCGATTCGACTTCATTTATAAATGAAATACCTTTATTCATACAGTGGATTCTTAAGAATAGAATGACACCAGGACAAAAATAATATTTTAAAACAAAGTCCGTTTAAAACAACGTTTACATTGAATTGGTGTAAACTATTTATTTCAATAAATCTATATCAACTAAAAAAAATTATTAGGCCAATATTTTCATATTAACTAAAAAATTTTATTAGGCCAATATTTTCATATAAAACTAAAATTTTTTATTAGGCTAATATTTTCATATAAACTAAAATTTTTCATTAGGCCAATATTTTCATAAAAACTAAAAATTTTATTAGGCCAATATTTTCATATAAACTAAAAAAATTTATTAGGCCAATATTTTCACATAAACTAAATTTTTTTATTAGGCCAATATTTTCATATAGACTAAACATTTTTATTATGCCAATATTTTCATATAAACTAAAATTTTTTATTAGGCCCATATTTTCATATCAACTAAAATTTTTTAATAGGCCAATATTTTCATATAAACTAAAAATTTTATTAGGCCAATATTTTCATAAAAACTAAATTTTTTATTAGGCCAATATTTTCATATAAACAAAAAATATTTTATTAAGCCAATATTTTCATATAAACTAAATTTTTTTATTAGGCCAATATTTTCATATAAACTAAATTTTTTTATTAGGCCAATATTTTCATATAAACTAAAAAAAATTATTAGGCCAATATTTTCATATAAACTAAAATTTTTATTAGGCCAATATTTTTGACTCGTGTTGCGGTACTTGGGCATATACGAATTTTTATTTGTTTTGGGTTTAATTATCTCGAAATTGAAATCTTTATTCTTTATTTATACGGAGAAATATTCTAGTTCCAGCAAAATGTTGTTATTTTAATATTTACATTCGTAAGACTATTTTCTACTTATTTTCTCGAACAAAATTTTCATACAATAGCTGAGAGGTTGTAATATACGAAATCAAGCTCCCGGAGCTGAGGAGGCTAGATCAATCGCGCAAAATTAACCTCGATATTACATCTCATTAACTAATCATCTAAAAATCACCGTAACGATTTTAAGCACTAGATGACCTATAAATAGAAAAATAGTTTGTGTTGAAATATTTAATAAAAGCATGAACAAAAAATCTAGAGGGACGGCATATTTTAGTTCATTTCGTACAGATTTCTGACCACCTTGCTTCTTGATAGCTACCGTCAATTCGAAGAATTAGCTCATAACCTAACACAGCGTTTCTGAAGTAAACCACGCCTACCGTTTCAAAATCTAAGGTCAATGATAAAAAAAAAACTTGGACTGGAAACAGAAAACCCTTTTATATAAACGGTTCCACCTTAAAATAAAATTGCGTGATATTTGTTAGTTCTATATATGGAATTTCGTGTTACGTGGGACGTTTCGAGTAAAGAGACGGGTTTGACTTTATCGGTTCCAAAGTTGCAACAATGATTAAGCAGCGGGAATAATTAAGCAAGAGTCTCGATGAAAGAGGTGAAGTCGCCCTTTGACATTTAGCGAGAGGCTAGAAGAATTAAATATTTAGTCTTTCCGCCCTATTGTCGATTCCTACATAGCAGAAGAGCTCAAATTAACCTCCGAATCCAGGGAATTTCAGTCGTTTCGCTAAGATAAAAAACGTTCTAGAAAACGTTGACGGTGCAGAAGGATGAGATATACGTGTCAAATTTATTATCGCTAATTATTGAAGTTAACACGATCATCAAGCGCGGGGAATCACCAGCCTGCATTAATGAATCGCGGTGTGTAGCCCGTCTGGCTGTTAAGTAACTAAGTCAATTTTTATGGGTCGTAAGCTGTCGTAAGCCTTTAGAAGCGCGCTGACCCAAGCCTCTATCGCTATTTTTATTCCCCATTCATTTTCAAAGACATCGATAAGGTAGAGCTACTACGCTAGCTACTTTATCCAGGTAGATGAAGTAGTCAACAGTCAGGTGTTATGAAAATTAGATATAGGAAGCGTTTTTAAATATATCTTCCGCTACGCGCAAAATGTCGAAAAAGTTATTCATGTAAAACAGCTTTTATTATTTTATGGCAGTTCAAAATAACCCAGTTTGAATTAATTTTCATAGTAGGTAAATAAACATTTTAGATAAACCTGAACGTGTTTTTATTTTATTTTTGTTTACCAAATAAACTTTGTGGATCGCTAATGCTATTCACATTATTATTTTTTAAAGCAAACCATCTCAAAATCTACATACTTATCACTGAAGCTGTAGAGTAAAAATCACTGTCCCGCCAGTTTTAGGTGAAATTTTTACGAGTACACTCTTAAAAAAAAATGTTTTTTTAATGTTATATTAAGGGTCTAAAATATATACAAAAAACACTCTTTATAGTTTAATATGTACACCCTTAAGGGTTTTTTCTTGTCCCAAATTTAAAACTTGAGAAGGTGTATAAAAGGTGTTATATTACACTTTAAATAGAGTTATTTAAACCAGGTATGGTGTAGCTCCCTTAAGATAGTAGTTTAGTACCCTAATAGGAGAAGTTTAACACTTTAAAGATAGTAGTTTAGTACTCTAAAGGCAGTAGTTTAACATTTTAAAAAGAGTAGTTTAACACTTTAAAAAGAGTAGTTAAAGACTTTAAAGGGAGTATTGTAGAACCCTTAAAGGAGTAGTGTAACACCCTGAAGGGAGTCGTTTAGTACTCTAAGTTATTGCCAATCTGCATTTTACACACTACAACAACGACTCAAAAATTGGACCAAAATCCTTTGATTTTCCTGCATAAATTAACACGGGAATTATTATTTCGCGAGCATGAGTAAACAGTCCACAAATTTAAAGGTTATTGTTAAACGTATTTCAGTATGCTATTTGATAATATTTTATAGTTATTTAACTTAATGTTTTATCGCTACAATTTGACAATTTATTCCGTGAGAAAATGGAACCGAAAGCAACAGTCTTGCGTAAAATGAAACCACAATTCCAAAAAAATGCGACAATAGAATCTAGGTCGCGACCAGTGTAGCTCCACTGGACTTTCAAAAACGCGTGGTTGTTTAATGAAATTAAGCCAGTTGTTATATACCGCCCCCCCACCTCCCCAACAGTTTCGAAAGCTTTCAAATAAATTAGTCCTAGCTTCTTCTGATTATCCTCCTCAAATAAAACGGGCCCTGACGCGTATAGCGCATTAATAAGGCTGTCCACCGAATCGCGCATTCCCGACACGACGCGGACATAGTGAGTTTAAGCTACGCGAAACACGTTGATAAAAATGTGTCCAATATTGACTTTAACCAGCGCTTTTCTTAAACCTAACGAAAACAAGCTCGCTCTCACTAAGGCTTAACAAGTATACCGATAAAAGATTATATTTTTCACGTTCTTCTTTAACCCTAGTTATATTATTAATAAAATATAGAGGATTTGAGCTAGAGAGAGAGAGCTATATTTCGAGAATATATTTCGGGCGATAGTTTATTTCGTAAACAACGCGCACGCCCTGTATAAATTTTGAAGCCTTAGTCGCGGAGAGAATATTAAAGAGCGGCGCTTGTGGTCTCTTCAAAGGGTCAAACGGAGGGCAATAAAGAGGAGACAAGTACTTTGATCCATTCCTGTTTGTTTCGAGTCTAGGTGGAAATGGAATCCGCAGCTACGTCGTTAGAGGAGAGTAGTAAACGCCACTAATCGTCTACGCTCTGATAGCTTTCGACTATCGAGTGAATTCGCGAGTTACCAAAACAAGGAACTGCCCAAATGGGCCTATAGTCGTTCTAGAATTTACGTTGTACTGACCGCGAATACGCGAGTTGTACGAATTTCCGAATCGTGACGAAAACAGACTATAGATATTTGAGAGCTCGACCATTCACGGAGAAATGAGACATTTTAACGTCCACCTAAATAATATATACTAGACTTTCTGGAAGATGAGTTCTGGCCAACCGTTCGGAGAATTTTGATCATTATAGCCCCGGAAGAAACGAGATAGCGTCCGACGACGTACGTTATAACTTATTAGAATGGCGTTAATTATTTAAATTTATCTATTTATCTAGGTTGTGGTGGATCAAAGGTAGCCTAGTATCATTTACGAAAAAATGTTATATCAAAAATATGTATATATTAAGGATGAGACTACAATGGAAAAGGTACGCGTTCTTTTCGATTTGACACGATCGGAAATTCGAGGCGTGACTAGTTCTCAGGGTTAAAGGGACACGAGGGAGTGAAGAAGAGTTAAAATAAGATACGACTTACCTTATGGAGCATCTTATCCACAATTCCTTCTACGGACGTGTCTTGAACGTCCAAAAGGAGCACAGCTTGATTCAGAAACTGGTCGACGTCCATCGAGGCTCTCACCTCGGCGCCGAAGTCTTTCATGGGAAGCCGCTGCAAGGAACAATGCAAGAGAATGTCATCGCGTCGTTTGTGAGCCAGCCCGCTCAGGGAAGGGTCGGCGGGCAAGCTGGGCGTCCTGCGACGCGGGAATCGGGGAGGTAATTGGGCAGAAGACTCGGAAGAACTCGACGAAGAGGAAGAACTCGAGGCGCTTCCGCTGGGCCAGCAACTACCGAAACTAAAGCCGGAACTGGTCGCGCCACCACCGTTACTTCCGGCCGCGGCGGCACCCGATAGCGTCGTCCCCGTATTAGCCGCGTGGATGCCAGCACCTCCCGAGTTCAAGGACTTAGGAAGGACGTGGGTGTCGTGAGCGTGGAAGTGTTGGTGGTGGTGCCGCGGGGAAACGACCGTCGTGTCGCTGGTGGGCGTCATCCGATTGTCTTGAGCGAAAGAGTCGCGCTCTTCGTCATCATCCTCGTCCTCTTCGTGGAAGCACGATGGCTGCAAAGCGCTCGAAGGCGACGGCAGCGCCCCTCGGTATCTGACCGCCGGACTGATGGTCGCGGGAAAGTTCACGTTGACCGAGTCTCCGACGGTATTTCTCAAGTCCAACGAGGTCGGCGGTGTCGGCTTATTGGGGCCCAGGGTGATGGAGAAGACGCCATCTCGACCACCGTCGCGACTAAGGAGTTCGCCTTTTTCGGACGATTCTAGAGTTTGTATACTGTCCGTAGACGAGGTCGATTGAGGTTCCAAAAAAAGCTTGGAATCTGGCGCGCCTACCGGTCGACCGCTTTGCCCCGGACTCGGGGCCCCTAAGGTCGGCCTAAGATCGGCTTCGGGCCGTTCCAGCAAGTTGAGGGCCACGAGAGTGACCGACTCCCTTTTGCCGGCTACACCTCCCACTTGATCCATTTTGATCCGACCCGTTGCGCCGAAATTTCTATTCAACCTTCTGTCGCCGGCTTCCACGGAAGAGCTACTTCCGTTTGACGTCTTTGTCGGCCGCTGCTTAACTAGTAGGCTGACTTCCGGCTCCTTCGAAGAGCCGAGTTCTCGAGAGGAGGCTGTTTGCGGACGATGGGTCTGCGGTTCGGCGAGTTCGCTTTCAGTGTCGTTGTCGCTTCCGCCGCTACTTCTCCAAGCTTCGAGGGTGGATGGTTCCAACCAAGTCAGGGTCATGGAGAGCCAAAGGAATTCAAACCAGCCCCGAGTGTCTCGTTGCGAGTGACTGGATCCGGACTTTTACGTTCCCTCTCGTTATTTAGCTCGGCTATTACGAAAAGGCGCGAACTTTTATCAAACCGGACTCGATTCAAAATGAAACGAAATTTAAAATCTATACGCGCAATCCCAGTGTGCAACAACAACAACAACAATCACGACTCTCCTATGTACGATAAAATTTAGTCGTAAAGAATGAGTGTTTGGTTTTCTACAAAACTAATATAGTTAAAATCACGGATTTTGGTTTTTTTATATCACAATTGAATCTTCTTTTCTTTCTTTGTAAATACGGTTAGCGGAAAATAAATTTAATAAAAACTTCTCAGAAACCCGAAGACGAATAAACGATGGTGGAAATTAATACTACAATTTAACAAACAATCAGCTTTCCATCTTTTCAACTTGACCGCGATATTTCGTATTTCTTTCCCAAAAAGAGCGCCTTTTCCAAAAATATCCAACGATTAAGACAAGAATAAATATTTTTTACTTCTCCTTAACATCAACAATCAACAGCGAGCAACTTCTTCCTAAAAATAGAGTCTTTTAGAAAAATCTTCTTTCCAACAAATTCCTTTCTTCTACGCGTAGGCGTTTGGCGGACAGACGGAAACGTAACAAACTCCTTTTGAAAAGCACTCTGATAATTTGGTACGAGTCAACAATCACGGTTAACGACACACTTTCGAAGAAGAGCGAAAAACGAGGAATCGCGCGCGCGACGATAACTTGACGGCACCGAAAGCCAAGCAGCTGGAATATTCGTCCAATTAATGGAGAAAAATGTGGTACGTTATCGCGATAACGAGAAAAATTACTTCGCCCTTGGAATAAGAGTCGAAAACAAAACGATTACGGAGAAAGATATTAACGTATCAAACTTCGCGGTACACACAAATGGTTTAAACGCACTTTCAAAAAACGATGAAAGCGTTTGCAAAAAACTGAAAATTCGCTACAACGAAAACGCGTCAATATTTCCTCCGCGGGATGGGACTGAAACAATCGAGGGCCGTTCTTCAATTGAATTTCGTTGAACGGGGTTAAAAGGGTATCACGAGACACGATGAAGAAACAAACGAGACTTGAGAGAAGAGAGAGAGAAGAGAGGTGAAAAAATCTCGTCCTCCCCGGACGTTTGCGTCGAGACTTGGCTCAACTTCGGGGGTAGCGCCGTAGCGCCGCACACACCCTTCTTGTCCCGAGCTCCCGCTGTTCACTGAAAGTCCCGTCGCTTTGCGGGGGCGAGGTAGCCCCCCCTCTATCTAGCCTTCGCTAATACCGCCCCTCCAACCACCCTTTCTCGATTTGCCCAGTATTACACACTCGCTCTCTCCTCTTCCACATCCGTGTGTTGGGCAATGAAAGCCAACGCGCAGGCGCTTTACGAGGGCTGAGAGATGAAAGCAGTCAGGAAGATGAGAGAAAGGAGTGAACGGTCGCGACGGAGATGGAAGCAAAGGGGGCTGCTCAAACTCGACTCTCTCATTCTCTCTTTTTGCCCCACATTTTTTTCAATAGAACTTTAATTAAAAAAAAACTTCTTCGATAGTATAATCTTTCTTTAGACCGGTTAATGTGATTTGGCCATTCTAAATCGCGTTTAAAGGTAATGAATTTTTTTCTGGCAAAGTATCTAGTAACTATATTTTTACTAATAACCATATTTTTACTAATAACCATATTTTTACTAATAACCATATTTTTACTAATAACCATATTTTTACTAATAACCATATTTTTACTAATAACCATATTTTTACTAATAACCATATTTTTACTAATAACCATATTTTTACTAATAACCATATTTTTACTAATAACCATATTTTTACTAATAACCATATTTTACTAATAACCATATTTTACTAATAACCATATTTTTACTAATAACCATATTTTTACTAATAACCATATTTTTACTAATAACCATATTTTTACTAATAACCATATTTTTACTAATAACCATATTTTTACTAATAACCATATTTTTACTAATAACCATATTTTTACTAATAACCATATTTTTACTAATAACCATATTTTTACTAATAACCATATTTTTACTAATAACCATATTTTTACTAATAACCATATTTTTACTAATAACCATATTTTTACTAATAACCATATTTTTACTAATAACCATATTTTTACTAATAACCATATTTTTACTAATAACCATATTTTTACTAATAACCATATTTTTACTAATAACCATATTTTTACTAATAACCATATTTTTACTAATAACCATATTTTTACTAATAACCATATTTTTACTAATAACCATATTTTTACTAATAACCATATTTTTACTAATAACCATATTTTTACTAATAACCATATTTTTACTAATAACCATATTTTTACTAATAACCATATTTTTACTAATAACCATATTTTTACTAATAACCATATTTTTACTAATAACCATATTTTTACTAATAACCATATTTTTACTAATAACCATATTTTTACTAATAACCATATTTTTACTAATAACCATATTTTTACTAATAACCATATTTTTACTAATAACCATATTTTTACTAATAACCATATTTTTACTAATAACCATATTTTTACTAATAACCATATTTTTACTAATAACCATATTTTTACTAATAACCATATTTTTACTAATAACCATATTTTTACTAATAACCATATTTTTACTAATAACCATATTTTTACTAATAACCATATTTTTACTAATAACCATATTTTTACTAATAACCATATTTTTACTAATAACCATATTTTTACTAATAACCATATTTTTACTAATAACCATATTTTTACTAATAACCATATTTTTACTAATAACCATATTTTTACTAATAACCATATTTTTACTAATAACCATATTTTTACTAATAACCATATTTTTACTAATAACCATATTTTTACTAATAACCATATTTTTACTAATAACCATATTTTTACTAATAACCATATTTTTACTAATAACCATATTTTTACTAATAACCATATTTTTACTAATAACCATATTTTTACTAATAACCATATTTTTACTAATAACCATATTTTTACTAATAACCATATTTTTACTAATAACCATATTTTTACTAATAACCATATTTTTACTAATAACCATATTTTTACTAATAACCATATTTTTACTAATAACCATATTTTTACTAATAACCATATTTTTACTAATAACCATATTTTTACTAATAACCATATTTTACTAATAACCATATTTTACTAATAACCATATTTTTACTAATAACCATATTTTTACTAATAACCATATTTTTACTAATAACCATATTTTTACTAATAACCATATTTTTACTAATAACCATATTTTTACTAATAACCATATTTTTACTAATAACCATATTTTTACTAATAACCATATTTTTACTAATAACCATATTTTTACTAATAACCATATTTTTACTAATAACCATATTTTTACTAATAACCATATTTTTACTAATAACCATATTTTTACTAATAACCATATTTTTACTAATAACCATATTTTTACTAATAACCATATTTTTACTAATAACCATATTTTTACTAATAACCATATTTTTACTAATAACCATATTTTTACTAATAACCATATTTTTACTAATAACCATATTTTTACTAATAACCATATTTTTACTAATAACCATATTTTTACTAATAACCATATTTTTACTAATAACCATATTTTTACTAATAACCATATTTTTACTTTCCAAAAACAAACTTCTTTAAACGTAAGTATTTTACTTAAAGTTGTTATTAACATTATTTTCAGGGCAAGGATAATTTGTTACAATCTCTTTTTTTCGTTAAAGAAGAACGACTCGTCCTGGAGGGGTGTGATAGAGAAGAAAGCAGGATTTGAAAGGGTTAGCCAAGAATGGAACGAAGAAAATGCGAGGGGAAAAGGAGCAAAAAACAAGGCAACGAGAAAGCGTTGGTGAAAAATAAGGGAATCTGCGAACGTGAACTCGCAATCAATGAGAGCAGGAGCAGTATCACGTGGAAAAAGTGGGGGATCAAAATCGGAGATTGGCAGAGGAGAGTCCAAAAGTGGCGTGGGATGGCAAACGACCGACGACCGAAGAGGACCAAGATGATGGGGGGAAGGGGAGGGGGAAAAGGGGAGGGGGAAAAGGGGAGGGGGCAAAGAAAGAGGACAAATGGAGGAGGGGGGAGCGGGGGGAGGGAAGTCGGGCTGTTGCGTCCCGGGACTAGCGTCTAAGTGGAAAAGACTGCGCCTGCGCGGAAGAGGTTGTTGAGCGCGAGGGATCGGATGTAAAGGTGACAATCTACGGAAAAACAGAGGTGAAGGGTAAACAAAGTGCACGCCGCCCTAAAACGATTCATTGTGTGTTTTCCGACTTATTTAACGTATTTATTAGATGAACGAGAGCGAGCCCCGTTAACCTAATTATTCCGGGCCCAATGAGAACCGTTATTACGGGAAATAATTATATAATTCAATTCAAGTTAATTTTTTTTAATATTAAGAAATTAAATAGAAATACAACGATTTTGGGGGCCAAGTCATCTTGCGACTTAATTTTGGGAGAGCGTTACCTCGTTGGACCACCCCGAGCTGCACTTGCCCTGATAATTCCCGATTGCTTATCTCGTCAGGCTCGCTGAAGGTTCGTTCAGAAAATTACACTACCACCGTTAATCTACATTTATATTTCAAAAGTCCAAATTTTAGCCAGAGATTCCAACAGTAGACCGGTTTCGCCCCATTTGGGGCTCATCAGTACTGTGTAGGAACTCTGGCTTTACTCGGAAATCTGCCGATAATAGTAAAACTTATAAACATATAGGGCATTCTGAATGTTTATTACATTTATATTTATGTAAATTAGTAAATAAATATATGGAAATGAATCTTACGGGCAAAATACTCAATAATTTTAATTTTATTCGCACGAATACTAAATATTTCGAATTTAAATAATAAATTTAAGGATATTTTTTATTTAAATTCAATTAGAATCAACAAATAGAATCGAATGATGAAGATATGTAAACATTAGCTTTTTAATTATAAAACACGGCTTTAATATTCCTCAGTACAAAATGAAAAAAAATATTGTCTTTAAGACATATTAAATATTTTTTTAGATATGCTATTAAATATAATATTAACATTTCATTATGGAAAAATGCTGGTTATACTGAGTTCTTGTAAATTCGAGGACGGATATGTTAATCGAAGGTTGAAATTGGTCTTGATTATATTACGTATTCAACGATTAGTGAAAAGAGGCAATTGAAATGGAAATTGAAGATGGCAATTTTTAAACCATCTCTCGCCATTATATGTCATCCTAAAAATCCTACATTGGTTTTGTACTTTCCAGTTGTTAAGTGGTTAGGTGGATTTCTAGAATCATATACTTTCTTTCGCCGCAGAATGTGGTCTCCATTTTGTACAAGGCATGTCTACAGACTTAGCGTAGAACAAAAAAAACTGTACGTACAACCATACGTTTCGAGGGAAACGTTCCCCCCGGGCTTCACCACTGAAATTTTATTTTGGCTCTCTTTAGGTAGGCAATATATTAATTAATTATTTAATTAATTAATATATACCATTTAATTTGACATTTTCTAAATGACCAGCCGTAAAGTAGATTTTTTGTACTTAGTTAAGATGACCTCCTCCAATAAAATATTATTTTTCAAAATAAAGTAATAATTTAAATGGAATAATTAACACAACAGTAAGGTTTCAGTTTTTAATTGTATACAAAAGTTAGTTTTAAAATATTTTACCATAATTAAAATCTGATTAATCCTTCGACTTTAGGAAAGTACAATCACTGCTAGCTGAGCGACAATGACTATATACAGGGTCTTTTTTTTTTTGCTCGGAAAAGTGTTTTTTTTCAAAAACTATTTATAGTACCGATTTCAAATTTGGAAGGTCAATTCTCTATACCGGGGGACATCAGTTTGAGAAATTTGAGCGTTTTCGGTAATGTTTTTCACCAATTTTGAAAAATTATTTTTCGACCACTAGGTGCGAGATAAAAAATTTCTATTATAAAGTTGTAGGCCGTCATCGAAAACCCTTAAAAATTGTTCACTCGACGAAAAACAATTTATTTATCAGTGAAAATTCGAGCTTGAAAAATTTACAAGTTGGTGAAGCAAAATTACGATTGTTTGAAACGATAATTAAAAAGGGAACAAGTCTAATACAAACGTAGTAGAGTTTTCACACTTGAAAAAATGTACACGTTTGGTTTTTAAATGCAGATATTTTATTCACATAAATTTTTACAAAACATTTTCAATAATATCACCATTGGCTGCAACACAGGTTTGTGCGCGGACAATTAAGTTCTCAAACGCTTTCTCTACCATTTCTGGTGTGACGTCTCGGCAAGCACTGATTATTCGTCTAATGAGTTCCTCCCTAGTTTCAATGGGCGTGGCGTATACCTTTGCTTTAACGAATCCCCAGAGAAAATAATCCAGCGGTGTTAGGTCAGGTGACCTTGCTGGCCAATGCACTGGACCATTTCTCCCTATCCACCTTTCAGGAAACTCGTTGTTGAGGTGCTCAGTTACTTGCCGGGAAAAATGCGGAGGGGCGCCATCTTGCTGAAACCACAACTGACGTCTTTCAGCCAATGGAAGGTCGTCGATTGCGTCACTCAGTTCGTTCTGTAGAAAATGTAAATACCTTTGGCCGTTGAGGTTCGTCGGCAGGAAAAAGGGACCAATCAAACGGTTTCCAACAAGTCCAACCCAAACATTGACCCGTTCAAATTGAACCTGGTGATGATATTCAAAACCCCAATGTGGGTTGATGTCAGACCAAAGATGGCTGTTTTGATGATTAAAGGGCCCATCTCTAGAAAATGACGCTTCGTCGGAGAACAAAACATGGCGCAAAAATTGTCTATCTTCTTGGACAGCATTTAGTAAACAGTTGCTAAATTCATAACGTCTTTGATGGTCTCCGTCAATTAGTCCTTGGTGGAGCGTAGCTCTGTATGGGTGATAGTGATTCTTACGAAGAATTTTCCACACACGATTTGCAGAACAACCCAAATCAGCAGCGGCGTTAGCGCAACTGTGACGAGGATATGCCACAAAGTACGCGAGTACATTGTTCTCGAAGTCTAAATCCGGTTGACCGAATCCGCGAAACCTAGGTTGCAAGTTACCAAATTGATTGAAATCGTGAATTGCTCGTCTTACTGTATTTACAGATGGTGCTCCATTTGGATGTCTTTCTGCGAAGATTTCAGTCACTCTTCTAAGGTTTTGCGCTGCTTCTCCATAGTAAATGGCAACTATCTCGGTACGCTCAGCTACTGAATAACGAGGCATTGTTCGAAATACTATCAAACACTGATAATAATCTCCCAAAGTTTTCCTTTAAATACCCAATGCATGTTTAGGATTGACCTATAGCCTCGTGTTTTTTAAATCCGGTCGTTTTTTTAACCAAAGTTTCAACTGGATTAGGTAATTCGGTTTCAATTATCGTTTCAAACAATCGTAATTTGGCTTCACCAACTTGTAAATTTTTCAAGCTCGAATTTTCACTGATAAATAAATTGTTTTTCGTCGAGTGAACAATTTTTAAGGGTTTTCGATGACGGCCTACAACTTTATAATAGAAATTTTTTATCTCGCACCTAGTGGTCGAAAAATAATTTTTCAAAATTGGTGAAAAACATTACCGAAAACGCTCAAATTTCTCAAACTGATGTCCCCCGGTATAGAGAATTGACCTTCCAAATTTGAAATCGGTACAATAAATAGTTTTTGAAAAAAAAACACTTTTCCGAGCAAAAAAAAAGACCCTGTATATCTAGGGTACACTCTTAAAAAAATGATTTTTAATGGTATTTAAAAAAAACTATTTAGGATTAATATATACACCCTTAAGGGTTTTTTAAAACTTGAAAATGTGTATAAACGGTGTTATATTACACCGTAAATAGAGTGATTCAACACCCGGTAGGGTGTAGCTCCCTGTAGGCAGTAGTTTAGTACTCTAAAGGCAGTAGTTTAGTACTCTAAAGGCCGTAGTTTAGTACTCTAAACGCCGTAGTTTAGTACTCTAAAGGCCGTAGTTTAGTACTCTAAAGGCCGTAGTTTAGTACTCTAAAGGCAGTAGTGTATTACTCTAAAGGCAGTAGTTTAGTACTCTTAAGGCCGTAGTTTAGTACTCTAAAGGCCGTAGTTTAGTACTCTAAAGGCCGTAGTTTAGTACTCTAAAGGCCGTAGTTTAGTACTCTAAAGGCCGTAGTTTAGTACTCTAAAGGCAGTAGTGTATTACTCTAAAGGCAGTAGTGTATTACTCTAAAGGCAGTAGTTTAGTACTCTAAAGGCAGTAGTTTAGTACTCTAAAGGCAGTAGTTTAGTACTCTAAAGGCAGTAGTTTTGTAAAAATTACTACCTTAAAGGAAGTAGTTTAGTAAAAAGTACTACCTTAAAGGAAGTAGTTTAGTACCCTAAAGGGAGTATTGTAGAACCCTTAAAGAAGTAGTTTAACCCCCGGAAGGGAGTAGTGTAACCCCCGGAAGGGAGTAGTGTAACCCCCGGAAGGGAGTAGTGTAACCCCCGAAAGTAAGTAGTGTAACCCCCGGAAGAGAGTAGTGTAACCCCCGGAAGAGAGTAGTGTAACCCCCGGAAGAGAGTAGTGTAACCCCCGGAAGAGAGTAGTGTAACCCCCGGAAGAGAGTAGTGTAACCCCCGGAAGAGAGTAGTGTAACACCCGGAAGAGAGTAGTGTAACCCCCGGAAGAGAGTAGTGTAACACCCGGAAGAGAGTAGTGTAACC
This sequence comes from Leiobunum rupestre, assembly GCF_980474605.1. Classification (NCBI taxonomy): domain Eukaryota; kingdom Metazoa; phylum Arthropoda; class Arachnida; order Opiliones; family Sclerosomatidae; genus Leiobunum; species Leiobunum rupestre. The sequence continues at coordinate 49,592,652 of NC_143389.1, forward strand.
CCCGGAAGAGAGTAGTGTAACACCCGGAAGAGAGTAGTTTTATACTACAAACGGTGTATTAAGGGAAGAAAAGTGGAGGACAAAAGCACCCCAAACGGTGTAAATAAACATCCATTAAATGAAAAATAATATTTAAGCTGTAGAATAACATACTTTATAAACCTGTTCAGGTGTTCAATATGAGACAAGAAAAAAATTTAAGGTTTGAAAATAAACCTGTTTTTTAAGAGTGTAACCTACATGAAGGCAATATATTCCAAAATCAATCAAGTGGAATATTTAGTCTGTCCCTCAGATTTCGATATGTAATTGTTATACTTAGGTTTTAAAAAAAAACAATAGGTGTTTCAATAAATGCCGCTCTCTTTTTACGCGCGCGAATAACTGAATAAAACTGTCACATCGGCGTTTGAATTTGACCTGTTTCACGCGCTAGTTTCCAGAATAGGATTGGTCGTATCTGCTACCACGTGCTAAATTCGGGCCGAATTTTTCTAACGCCGGTGTAGCCCTTTAAGTTAGTTTTATTTGTATGAGAACACGCGCACATTTTTTCTTTCAGGAGGAGCGTGAGAAATTGAACTAGACCTTCAGTATTGAAATATTAAGCAGCGCGCACTTTAAAACTTTTACAAGTATACCCTGACCCTCTGTATTACTTCTTCTAGGCAAATCGCTGAACAGGTTTTATTTAAGCGTCTATTCTGTTATGAAAATAAGAAAAAAAATTCAAATTTAATTTACAGTATATTATGATTACCGAGATGAAGTGAGATGATAATGAATTGATAATTTAATACACTGTCTATTAACAAACTACAATGATACCGTGTTTTCCGTCGGGATTTTGTTTCAAATTATTTTATCGAGAAATTATCCAAATAAAGTTTTTTTTTGTGATAGCCCAAAAAATCTGTCTAGCCTAACGGGATACGCTCTCTGAATATGAAATTATTCAAACCCAAATCATTGAAATTCTCGCGCATTGCCAAAATACAGAGTTTTCCGATTCCGAGGGATAGTAATGGATTAATAATATACAGATCAGTGTCGCCATCTGGTGCCCCTTTGAAGAAAGCCCCTTTTCAGCGAAAGACGGAGAGAATTTACAGAGTGCGTCCTCAGTTACGTACTAACAATCATCGTGTAAATCTCCAATAGGATATATTTGGTTAAGAGAGGCTGTCGTCGTAGTAAACAATAGAATCGGCTAAGCCTTTGCCGATAGGGAAAGCTAATTCTCGCGAATCGCGCCTAGCTCGAAGCTCTCTGAAAGGGCCGTTTCAACCTAGAATCATTAGGCGTATAGAACCGTAGACGATAGGAATTTGCCGCGAAAACCTCCCTTTCCAAGGCAATCTTTCGGATAAATAATAGAAAAGTCAAAATTAAATTCCCCAATACGATTCAAACCATTAAACGCATCTTTATAATTACAAGTTAAAAAAAACCCCCCAAAGAATTGAAGAATAGCGGTTCTCTAAAAAGTTGGGATGGAATAAAGAATAAAGGTATATCAATTCCCGTTCCATTCTCTATCTAGTAAATAGGAATGGATGGAGAATAAGGAGAAGGGGTTAGTGTTTCCCTTCGGAAGGCGGCGAAGCGTTACGCGTCGGCTACTTCTACAGGCGTAATGATCGGGTAATGACCAAAAGGAGAAAGGCTAGAAGGAAAAACACTTCTGATTTATGAACGAGAGAAACGTATCGATTTACACTTTACAAAAATCGATAGACTTCGGAGCCACTAGTCTTTTAAGAAAAACGAGCCGCGATATAGCGTCCAAACTTCCCAAGGATAAGAAAGCTCAGGAGTTCAAAAAAAAGTAAAAAATACATAAAAGAAGGTGGCGCGTAGGAGGCGGAGAGAACGTCAAAGATGAAGATTTTTCCTAGGAATTTCTCCTCGGTCCGGAACAAACAATGGGCTCGGAGAGAGGCTAACTCTTTAAACAGTTATCTGGGAATGGTATAGGCCTCCCAAATGAGATTGAGCGAGGGAAAATGGAATCCAACGGTGTCAGATTTCAGCCCGAATCTCTCTCTAGGTTTTTTTTTTCTATTTTCCTACATCAGCCGTACACACTTCATTGACTAATACTAGGAAAATCCGGTTAAGCTTCAACAATGTCCCTAAGGTGATCAAATTCTTTCCGAGGCTTATACGCCGGACTATCTCTCAAATCGGGACATTTCGAAAAAAGATCTTCCTAGTCTTCCTCGGTGAAGTACAGTCAACTAGAGCTGGCCCCAATTACACGGTCCTGTCTCGAACCAAATTTTTATTTTTTAATCTATTCTTTTTTAAACTGTTGGTCGTTAAGTGTTTATATCTTAATTTTCGACGTCATTTTAACCAGGGCCGGACTTAGAGATCCTGGGCCCATAGGCAGATAAGGAGTCTGGGCCCCCTTTTCACGCGCTGCATTTACTCTTATCCCTCGAACTAGGCTGTGCCTGAATTTCCCTGATTCAGCGTAGAAGTCTGAGCTCTACGGTTACATTACTAAATAAAAGCTCTTAACAATTATGCAACATTGCGATTTAAGGCTGCGTCCGTAAACTGCCAGGCAGAAATTTTTGTAATTTAAAAAAAAAAACTTCTACTTAGGAATTTCTTCAATATAAATTACGATTGATATTATAGATTTATGACTTCGAATACAGTAATTACGTTCACTGGAGGGCTCCTTCCAAGGATGGGCTCCTTGGCCACGGCCTAGGTTGGCCTAGGCGGAAATACGGCACTGATTTTAACACAAAATCAATGTCACGTTTAAAATTTTACCATCAACTTATCCTTTCGCTCTAGGTTGGAGAACGTATAAAAAATTAGCAATGAGGGGTGAAATGAAACCGTAATTAGTTAGCCCGTCTTTCCCACCCATTAGACGCGATCCCGAGCTTGGCATAAATTTACTATTAAAGCGAGTAAAACGTTTTTCCATCTCCACGATCGAGTTAGGAAAGGTAGCTCTATTTCCGGACGCATCTCCCCTCGTCCTAACGCGTTTAGGGACGCGGGAGGACCCGGGTAAAAGGGGCCGGGATGAGCCGGGAACCTTGGCGAAGACAATGTTGAAGAGATTGCCCATTATTAAACTTCCGGTTCACTTTTATCGCGCCCTCCGCGTGTCGCGAAAGGAAAGGGAAAGAGGCAGCCAGAGAGGGAAAGTCAATAATTGTTTCTATCTCTCTCGAGCCTGACTTTTGGCCGGCTTGGCAAACCCATTCTTCCCACGCACTTACCGGTAACGACTCCGTATCTATTTAAGACTACCTTTTATCTCTTCACCGGGCGCGTTCGCGAGGAAACAACGTCATTCCAATCTAGCTCTCTTTCTCTCTTATACGGAAGGGTCAATGTCTTTAATAGGCTTAAAACGTACGCTACTCGAATGCGGGGAGTGCCTTAAGCCCGAACCGAGCTCGAGAATGGATCGTTACGCTTTGTCACGGCAGTTCCCCCGGGGATGCGCCAGACGGTTCGGACACTTCTACAGGCGTGCTCGAATGATTTAAAACAGATTTTAAAAACTAAGTACCCCCGATATTTCATTCGTTTACTACAATTCGCCTACCACATCGTAATGATTAAACGCTTAAAGGGAATATAATATCACGTATTTGGTGTGGAATACCAACGTTTGCAGCTCTGGCCGCTCTTGCCTTTGGCTTTAAAAATGTTTGGCGCCACTGTACAGGGAAATTTGAAAAATTGAAGAGGCCTTCCATAAAGGTGGGGTGGCGGAGTGGCTAGCACGTCAAACACGTCTAAGGCCCTTTAAGGAAAATGCATTATAAGCAATTTGAAGCCCCCTTGAGCCGGGGGCCCTCAGCGATCACCAACCAGCTGACCTGGTCAGTCCAGGCCTGGATAATTTATTGTTATAATTAAAAATGTTTCAACGATTAGGAATTTTTGAGGTTTTCTTAGGTGGATTGGCGGAGTAGTGAGCACTTTCGCCTCGCAGCAAGAGGAGCTGGGTTCGATCCCAACTTGCGGCACTGGGTGAAATCTCGGAATAACTTCTTCAGCGTTGAGTTTGCAAGTTCTCTCCCCACTCGATTAAGGGGTTTCACCCCGAGCTCTTCAGTTTCACTTTCCATAAAACCTTTTTGAGATTAACGGTAATAGTTAGTGTAGGGAGCTGTTGGTTCGCGTGGCATGAAGGGCTTGCCACCACCCTCGCATAATATCCAGGCCACCTGTTTAAAGATATTCCAAGTCGCTTGATGGCTTAGGCTTAAGGTGGTGCCTTGGGTATTAGAGTAGATTATTATTATTATTATTAGATTACTTTGCAGGTTATATTCGCTTTAACCGACTGCGGAGATTATACGCAAGCTGAATTTCATTCTTATATTTGACTTATTCTTATATCTTGAAGATAATAACAGGAAACTTGGAAATAACCCAAAGAAGGGAGCATACGATTGACCTTCTTTGGAACGCGAATAAAACTCTCAAACTTCGGCGATATGGAAATCCGAGAGACAGAAAAGAAGATTTTCGTAAAGCGAACAAACACGTATATCGAAAAGCGTCCGAATTCCATAAATATTTTTGGTGGCGCATTCATTAACCCGCTTATTTTGTTTCTTATCTATCAGAGGTTGGGGCTCAAATGTCCATCCAAAAGGTCAATTTTGCCAGAGTAGTCCTTCGGTGGCGTTTCTTCGATTGATTGACAGGTGACCCCTAGCGGGGAATTCGGAAAGCGAAAGCTATTCTTTATAGTACTGAAAAAATAGGAACAAATTACGACAAGGCTAAATGTTTGTGACTTTGGGGCACTTTTTTCTCCAATTGGTGGAATTTCCGCCATCTTGTAAAATGTCCGCCAAAATCAATTAAATTAAACGTAACATTTGTTCTGCTTATCAAATGGACAATAATTAAGATTTCAAATGGGGGCAAAGTTCAGTCCTCATAATATGATTCTTTGTCCAAATTACTATTTAGGCGTCAAATATTTTATTTTACTGCCGCCATCTTGGAATAAGGCGGCCAAAAGCATTAAAATTTAAGCTAACAAATTCCACTAAATCGATTGGCATGAGCTAGGGTTTAAAAAATAACCTTAAATAACGTCAAACCTCTTATTAATTGTATATGATGATTTGTTGTATAACGTAATAGGCGCTTAAATAAAACATCTTCAAGGAAATCGCCAAGAAGTAATATATCCGAGAGTCAGGACCTGCAAGTTAGTGCTTGTTGACCACTTAATTAATTCCAAGTTTTTTCAAGATTTTAGTTCATTAAAAAAATTATATATTAATCCCTAAAATTGTTTGGTCTTTGCTTCTATGCTGTGTGCTTGGCCTTGTGTGAAAGCCTGATTTTGAAGGTTAAAAATGGTAAGTGGCCAGTGTCCAGTTTTTTAATAAAACTACCTAGGCTCTTACTAGTTTCATTAGTTAGTTAGTGTAGGGTAGCTCTGCTGATTAACATTGGATTTAAAACTCCAATAGCTCTACTGGCCACAGGTCCAGTTTAAAAAAATTCCTTATTTCTCAGCCTGTGTCATGATATTTTTTTGGCATAAATAATAGCAGACAACGCGTAATTTTTATTATCCAATAAGAACTCGAATTGCTAAACCACGTGATTTGAAAGAAAAGTAGTACAGTCAGAAGGTCAACCCAGTCCCGGTGTTATTAATTATTATCGCGAAAATTGGGAGGTTGTAACTGCTTGGCGTGAGTTTAATTAAGTTTTAGTTAATTTAGATACGAATTTGAAAATTTAAAATGCCGCGAAAGAAAACTGCAGCCCAGTTAGCAGTTGTATGAAAACCACAATCGACACAGTGTAAAAAGCGCAACTGAAAAGTCAGTTCAGTCAAGCCTTGGCCCAATATTGCATTACGAGATCAAATTGTTATTCTTAAATACAAATTGAACTAATAATTATTTTTATAATAAATAAAACTGAATTATTGAAATAACAATTAATTTTAGAAAGCAAATTTTAAAGATGTGATATCGCAAATTTTACGACTTAAATTCATTAATCTCTTTTTAATCACGGCATAACCCCTATAAGGTCGTATGTACCTGCGATAGTCGACCTCAACTATGGCGAGAAAATAGTATTCATCCGCCTATGAGGGGGAGCCATAGAAATAACACGTTTCTTGGCCGACGGCGAGAGCGAGACTTTTTGTATAAAGTCATATCGATTTTTGGAACAGGTGAAAAGTGTAAATTTTTTCAACAAGCACCAAATAAACAGTAACTTGCATGTCCTGGTTTTCGGATATATTACTTCTTGGTGATTTCTTTGAAGAGGTTTTATTGAAGCGTCTATTAAGCTGGAAAGCTAAAACCAATTTTAATATTATAATTGGCCTAGTCTTACTTTGAGTGTGATTATTATTGAGCGATAGAGGGTTACAAGACAAGAGTTAAATCAATTTTGTCGACAATTGATCGAATTGGTCGAGTAGGTGGCCTGTGTTCGGTTTTGGTAACAATTCTCAATATCCGCACTGACATCTATCGGTCTAAAAAACAACTATTACAGTGCTACTTTTCACAACAATGGGATGCCTGAACTGACGTCATAGGAAACCTAGGTCAAAGCACCAAACTTCGTCGGCTTTTGGCCAACCGCACTGAAATTTTATGAAACTTACTCAAATCTCTTGAAATATATTTATGGCTTAAGGCATAAGAAGTGAAATCATTTTCAGCTATATTTAATATAATAAATTATTATATCATTTTATTTGAATGTTTTGAAGATGGAAGAAGAGAAACTTAAAAATAATTTATTCAAGTTGATGACGCGTAATTGGCAGAAAATATTTGACAAAATATTATTTTGAATTGGCAAATAAAAAGTAACAAAAGAATCGATTTTTAGACCATTGGAGTTCTTTAATTTTACATATCGATCAATTTTGGTCTTTCATCAAATGGACCCAACACTTCGTTGGAAATTTTTCTTAAATAATTTCCATGAAAAGTACAGAGGATTGCAAAGGAGCACGTGCCAATTCCAAACCAAAGATCACTGGAAACGATAACTGTTTACATATGTTGACGTCTAAATTCAACAGGTGCATCAAGCCAGCTTAGCATGCTACTGCGGTTATCACTTTTACGTTTTTGATAATGGAAGAGCAGGATAATTTAGATTAAAATATCAGAAGTAGTTTTCCAATTTAGTTTGGTTCGCAAGTATATTTAGAAACAATAGAATCATAAACATCTCAATACTATAGTATTAATATGAATCAATTTATTTGCTAATTTTATTTAGCTAAGCAACTCCAATTTCATTCAAATAATAACCGGAAATGTCCATGTGAAAACTGGTGGTATTGACTTGAAACGCGCGTATCTTCAAAATCGCTACACATTTGTCGTGCACTGGAAGAGCTTTCAATTGACTTATAGAACATCCAATTCCGACAACGTAAACAGGAGATATTGAGCGTTTACAAAATCACGTGAACGCCATTTTAACAAGCTACGGTTCGGAGAGTGCATAATGGAATTTAGGCAATATCAACCCTGAAAGATTTGTTTGCTACCGCATTACAAGAGCGAAAGTAGAACATTTTCCGCTATTAAATAGAGTCATTAAATCTATTCAGAAAAATGCTTGAAAGAACTGCTACCACTGTAATGTCTGTATAATTTAGACCCAACTTATTTTCCAACCTTATTTCTAGCCCTCTTGTATATTCTTTGTTGTTTAGCAATATGACCTTGAATGGAAAAGTTTTAGGTTTTGGAGGAAGATCAGAAACACGCGCAACCATGTAAGCCTCATGAATAAATAAATGTCTCGTTTTATTTCTTAATATCTTGAATCAGTTAATCTTACGAACACTATACTTTACAACCACTTTTAGTCTGTGCACAATAAGATTTTATAACGGGATTAATTTATCTAATAACTCGTTACAGATCACACACATTTCTTCCATTTTAAATATAAATAATTAAAATAAAAAAGCACCTAGGTTAAGAGCAATGGCCAGAGATCAAATATTTTCACCTACATTAAATAGGTCAAGGGTCAAATGTACACAATGTCTAAGACTATTTATGGAATGTGCAGGATAATGTCTTTCAATCAAGGTTTGTTACATTAAAATCGGATAATTTATCATTAGGTTATTTACTTGCCTATTTCAGGGGTCAAGGTAATTTTTGCCATTTTTTTGCAATTTTTTAAAGTACAATAGCTCAAAATCTATTCATCGGATGCCAAATATATTTTGGAAATCGGCTTTTCGCAAATAAAAACGCCAAGAACGAATTTTAAAAGAAACCTGAGGGGGTGGGGTTGACATTTGTCGTGGAATGACACCGAAAACAGTATCCATAACCATCCTCTAAATTACGTGTTCTTGCTGGGGACTACGTAAATTTTCTAATAGACTGTTTATGTTATCTCCTTAACGTTTCGGGCCTATAACCTAAATGTATACTCTACATTTCCTACCGGGAATCCATAACGCTACTTGGAATTAATAACGGCTTTGATTCCTCCTCTCATAAAACCACGTGACTAATGTGTCATTTGCTCTGTTGTCTGCTGGCTAATTACGGCCTTTGAAGGAGTTGTTTCGGAAATCAACATATTTTTAGAGAACGGCATTTTTAATATTCCCTCCGCGCCGGTTTAAAGACTGTATTGAGTCCATGCAAGGAAAAGACCGAATGGTTTTAACACTTTGTGCCAATTAGAAGCAACAGACGCAAGGAGAACGCAGCTAGCCTTTAAACACGCTAACGCAGTGTTGTGTACAAATTTCATTGGACGAGCCTTTACGCTGAGGAGCGTGTTTGTTGCTCCTAGGTGCCCAGCACTATGGAATACATGTTTGAAAACCTATCATGATAGGATTAAATTTAATTTGTTGGATGTTATGATAACTCTCACAGGATTTTGATAGCAATTTGCTTCACTTCATGCTTCTAAATCTGAGCTGTTAGGCCTTTGTTCAGAATTTGGAGGAAAATAGACTATATTTACGGACCATTATAATCGCCGTTTTCTTTGAAGCTTGGTTACAAACTACTACGGATTCTAATACCGGAAAAACATCTAATCAACCATGTCGACGGGTTCTGCCATTTTTTCCCGATGATGAAAACTAGCAGACAACTAACAAAAACCTGCATATTTTTAATAACGAATCAAACGTGTGAGCTTTCACGTAACCGAATTTTACGTCATTTAAGGCGGTATAAGCGTTTTTGGTCCAACCCTTAATGATCCGCCACCAAATACCACCGGGGAAATGGGGAGATATTCATTCCAAGTAGCGTTATGGATTCCTGTTCCTACTGATAATCTTTGGAAAAATTAAACTTTAGCAGATATTTCAGACTTCTAAAATAGTTTGTACTTCATTTATAACAAATTTGAAAATCACAGAGGAGGTAAGGACATTTTATAGTGATTTAATTTTCCATATAAGCCCGATTGCCCCATTTTACTATAGTAAAATGAATAATGGTAGTTGAGGTCAGCCACATCACATTCCTTAGCTTATGTTACGTTATCTTATATTTTAATGCTTTAGGTTGCCATTTACCAAGAGGGTGGAAGTGTATAAATGGCAAATTGAACTTACCAGGACCGCGTTCATTGGATAATAAGAACTAGAGTTAAGTATAATTTTATTGGTTTGGGGAGCTATTTTCTAAGATGACAGCCATTCCACCGATGGGAGAACTGGGATGACCACACCAGGCGAAACAAACTGCCAAATTCTTCAAAATAAATTTTCTGCTAATTCATTTATTTTTTAGTTCGATCATTGCTTGGACTAAAGATCGGGTACTATTAATATAAGTTTAACATTTCTGTTTACGCAGTGGCTATTTTCCTAAATTTTCCGTAGTAGTTTGTTAATCTTAAGATTACCTGCTATTTAATAAACACAACGTAATTAATTCGTATTCAAAAGTTTAGTGTGCGTTAAAATATTAATAAAATAATCATAGCTTCTAGTGAATCTGCTTGAATATAATTAGTTACGGGTACATGATTTCGCAAGCTCAAAAATCTGTCAATTTTAAAAAATATAAAAAAACTGCCATATAATGGTCCTATCTTAAGATATTAAAGGATAACCTATAATACCCTTATATTTGAGCAAAATGTCATACCTTTACATATACACGTATATCAAATGGCTATAATTTAAAAACATTAAATCAATATTTTGGCACGATATCGCCCACAAACTGCCTCAATATCCAATTTATGAAAATTATGTTAAATAGCAGAATTATTGAAATAGTTTAGACGCACTATGTAGTCTATGTTACATTAACAACGAATCAATTATAAATTACGACTTCAGACAAAGCTCAGAAATAAAACATAGATTTTCAAAGCCACCAACAGAATTTCTAAAATTTTATATTACATCAGCTATAGCAAAAATTTCAGAAAGTTTTTCACTTTGAAAACTCGGTATTTGTGAAAAAAGAGTAATCAGAAAGTGAACTTACTCTAACACTTTCACAGGCGTATGTCTACAGGTTTTATCTTTTGACAGAAACAATTTCAATTTAAATAGAGGTGCGCAGGAGAGATGGGAACAGGAAAGCTAGAATTGAAGAATATTGACAGATGGTTTAGTTGTCAAACAAAACGCTGTACGGGACCACACGCGACAGCCATGACACGTTAAATGTAAATTTAATTGCCAAATGTTTGTTTGAATGTGGATTCTTGATGAAAAACCGATGTAGAGGACATTCAGGGTCAAAATGGCCGCTACAAGGGAAACGCGTGTAAATTCCAAATGCGAAAGGCTTAAAGGAGGATTTTACGCTTAGTACTATAAAGATAAACTAACGAATTCCAATGTGTTTAACGCATAACCGTTACAAAAGGAAACACACTAAGATTGAAATTCGCAATAATGTCACGTAGCGAGGAGCTTGAAAATCATGTCCTTACGACCACCAATTTTAGCATTTACTCACAAGAAAGTCCTTTATCAAAATTATCGTTAATGCGCGAAACGTCGAAGTTAAATATGACTGTAGAGAAAAAGCCATTACCCTCGCGGATTACCCTTTTAACATGATTATATTACTTTATTATGTAAGTTTGAAAGGGAAAAATCTAACGGGTCGTTTATATATATGAGGGAGGTAGGTTAGGTTTTCAATCTGCAAAATGGTCTTTTGGCTCTTTAAAATCGAAGTGAATCTTTCGATTTACCAGAACAAACGTAGCTGACAGCGGCCAACAGGGCCGCTAACCTACCCATTGCTGTTATCGTAACCCATGGCCGTTATCGTAACACATGACCGTTATCGTACTCATGGCCGTTATCGTACCCATGGCCGTTATCGTACCCATGGCCATTATCGTACCTCATGCCCGTTATCGTAACCCATGCCCGTTATCGTAACCCATGGCCGTTAGCGTAACCCATGGCCGTTAGCGTAACCCATGGCCGTTATCGTACCTCATGGCCGTTATCGTACCTCATGGCCGTTATCGTACCTCATGGCCGTTTTCGTACCTCATGGCCGTTATCGTACCTCATGGCCGTTATCGTAGCCCATGGCCGTTATCGTAGCCCATGGCCGTTATCGTAGCCCATGGCCGTTATCGTAGCCCATGGCCGTTATCGTAGCCCATGGCCGTTATCGTAGCCCATGGCCGTTGTCGTAGCCCATGGCCGTTATCGTAGCCCATGGCCGTTTTCGTAACCCATGGCCGTTTTCGTAACCCATGGCCGTTTTCGTAACCCATGGCCGTTATCGTAACCCATGGCCGTTATCGTAGCCCATGGCCGTTATCGTAGCCCATGGCCGTTATCGTAGCCCATGGCCGTTATCGTAGCCCATGGCCATTTTCGTAACAAATGGTCATTTTCGTACCCAGGGCCATTATCGTACCCATGGTGGTTATCGTACCCATGGCCGTTATCGTAACCCTTGGCCGTTATCGACCACCAATTACCTTCTGGCCAAAACACACTTTCAGATAATCTTTCGTTAAGTAAGTGTAGGGAGCTGTTGGTTCTCGTGGCGTGAAGGGCTGGCCGCCAACCCTCCTACACAAACATCTCCTGGAATAATGGTATTAGAAGTCTATCGCTAACTCAAGCCTAAGGTGGTGCCTTGTGTGTTAGTCCAGCTGATTATAAACACGTCGAAGGGTTTCGGAAAACCTTTAAGGAAAGCGCCATCTTCTAAAGAGTCGTATTTAAGTCAATTCTGTGGATTTAAAAACTAGTCGAGTAGACTTAATTTGGACATCAGTATTGATAATTTGGACAGGTATTATAACAATCATACGTTCTTAAACTGTTTACGCATAGGACCCTTCGGATTTTTCTCTTTCCAAACTTGTTAAATAAAGTAAAATTATTAATTATGCTCCTAAGTTATCGGAAATTTTGATTTTCCATTACACAAATTAGTGAAATAAATGTTCCACTTTTGCGTCGCCACTTGTAATTTTACAGCGTGATAGAATTTGGGAAAAAACATGTCGATTTGATATTCACGCAATATATATACTTTCAAGGATTCGCTGATGTAGAAGATCAACTAGGACATTTTTCGCGCTATATACAAGGTGTTTCAAAAGGTTATGCAAAATTTGAAGGAGTTGTAGGGGGTGAGTTGAGTAGTATGCCTGTTTTTTCCCCATTTTACTACGATGAGTTAAAAGAGCGCCAGAGAGCTTCATAGTGTGACCTGGAAGTAGGCTCTAACAAGTGCCAAGCCAAGCAGCAGGGAAATGCGAAAATTAAGGTTAGGGTTCGTGTGATGGGTAAAAAAGGATTTTGTAAACAGATCGAGGTAACCAGCGTAAACTTAAACAGTATTTAAAGTCGTGATGGACCGCGATTTCTCATCATTTTCAAACTGCGTGTATGGACTAGCGGGTGGCAACCCCGCAATTACCAGTTGGTTTTGTGCTTGTTGCAGCCTACTTCCAGGGGCTAGTAGGCCACACTTTGAAGCTCTCTGGCGCTCTTCTAACTCATCGTAGGAAAATGGGAAAAAAACAGGCATACTTCTCAACTCACCCCTACAACTCCTTCAAATTTGGGCATAACCTTTTGAAACACCCTGTATATATTGATCAATGCAATCCAAAATTATCAGTCAATTCGCTAACCCAAGGGCAATATGTATTTTTAGTAGTTATTGATTTAGCGTAAAAAAAACGCAGTTTCATAAAATTTTGATAAATTTGTCTTTTATCATCAACCTATCTAATAAAAACTAATATCATTAAAACAATTTTTTTTATTTACGATTGAATATTTTATAAAATAACGCCAATTTGATATGTTGAAAACCTATTTGATCAAAGTTTAAAACATGTTTTAAACGTGATTGATTTTTAAAGGCCTATAGGTTTACTTCTGCCTGTCACCCTTTAAATTTACTTTCCTTCCAAGCAAATACCCTGGTGGTAGGCCAAGGTGATAGACCAACGTGTTCCGCTGTAGGCCTACCACCAGGGTATTTGTTTAGAAGGAAAGTAAATTTAAAGGGTGACAGGCAGAAGAAAACCTAGGCCTTTAAGCAACTTCTTATCAGTCACCGATATTTTTAACTTTAGAAAAAAACGTGCTTCCAAAATGGCCGCTTCGCATAAAGCTACGAAGTTTTACTGCTTCAATTGAAAATTACGAAGACATCGACTGTATTTAACCGCGAGAAAACGACAAAATAATGGAAAACAATTTTGGAGTCCTGGCAATCCTAACTGATAAAGAAACTCAACCAAAGGCTTAACGTTCATCCAATGCATTTTTCACGCAACAGCGTGTAAGTCTGCACCTTCGAAACGAGAAAAATAAAGGATTTTACGGAGCCCCTCAATTTTGTCCGCGTAGTTGCAGCCGGATATTTTCCCCATCACTATCATCTCATTTCTGTAGAGCGAAAAAAGTAGTTTTGGTTCCAAACGATTCCTCCAAATCACCGAAACTCAATAAATCTCGAGACCCCAAAGAGCGGATACAGCGACGAGAAAAGCCCAAAAAATCAAAAGACGAACTCGAAGAGATCGCGTTAGGATTTCCCTATATAATTACGCGCCATAAATTCAAGCTCAGCCCTTCGTCATAGAAAACTATAAATTCCTCAACAGAGGGGGGTACTTTCTTACACTCGACGCGCAATCAAGAGCGGAGAAAGATAGGTCGCGCCAAAAATGAGATCCAAATATCATTGCTCATACAACCAACTGCCGTCATTACCCGACAGCTTAATACCGGAAAGCAGACCAGGTACAGTCTGCGGGATGGTAAAGGTGACGAGAATCCCGACTGAGTAAGGGCGTGTAACGACTATTTTATTTTCCGGGACGCCATGGCCAGAAGAGCCATCTGACGGTGAACTCGGGCATTCGGTAACTGGGTCAGCCGAGTCTCGCGAAAACTTTCCCCTTCTCCATCTTTCTCCGTCGCATCCCTTTCTCACCGATGCGTCGCTAGGCAACAAGCGTCACGTGGACTCTCGGAGAAAGAGGTTAAGAGGGAAAGAGGATCAAAGGGGGGATTAGCTTCCTCGGGCCGGGCCGACGGGGGGAGTGGGCCCGTCGCTTCCACCGGTTCGATATTCTACCGGGCCAAAACAGCTTAGTCAGTGAGAGAACGGTTTCCGCCTTCACTAGCGCCAGAATCAATTGTAAGCCCGCCTCCAGAAAACACCATTGAACGACTGTGATTCGAAATGTTGGCGCGTTTAAAATGCGTAAACGTTATTAAAAGGCGCGATTGTCGGCGACCTTTCAAATCGCATCCAAATTTATTTGTAGAAATGGATGAGAGAGTATTAAATGGTTACATTAATTACAAAGTTACTTTCAATTCAAATCCGTTTTCAATAACGTCGAAATTGTAGAGGCCGCAAATACTCTAAATCAAATTATAAAATAAATGCGATTTGAAAAAGTCAATTTTAAATTAATTACTATTTAAAAAATCGAATTTTAGTGAGGGGTGGGGAATTTATATTTTTTGGAAAAAAGGGGAAAATATCGAAGGAGGGCTAGGGACCAAAGGCCGATTCAAAAAATCTCTTCATCAATAATTCAAGAGGTTTCTTTAAATGCTAATATTTTCTAGAAGGAATTTTGTTATCTTTCTTTTTCTTAGCATTTCTTTACTGAGAATACGCTGTACGACCCATCGGATTTTTACTCACAATGCCCCGCCCCTCTTACTTTCATATTTTCGAGTTTGGCGCGGTAGTTGTATTATCAAATACGGGTATCGTATTTTTTCATTCTTCGCTTTTCCGATCCAGGATGGGGGTAAAAGCGGAAAATAATGAAAGTACGAGAAAGAGAACTGAAAACTTTGCAGGTGAAATATTGATTCTCAGAAGTCAATCGAGCCTCGATGAAAAATCGTACGAGAAAAATTAGAGAAATTGTAACGGCGCAAAAGAGTTCTTAGACAAGAGTCTTCCGCCCAATTTGAGAAGGGGTCGGTATTGAATTGATCGCTTTTTGCTTCATTTTTACCTAATTGGAAATTACGATATAACCTTTTATAAATAAACTACTGGACACGAATCATACGCCAAAAGAACGCATTCTACAAATTGCATAACCCACCAGCGCTCCCACCGAGAGAATCGCCAAAATTTTCCACTCAAATACAAAGCACGTGCGTAAAATCGTTAAATGTAATTTTTAATCGAGCGCGAAAATACCGCTTCGTGTTAGGGTCTAAAAAATAGTTGAAATAATGGTAAGAATTTAAAGTACAATATTTGTTGTAAAACGTACATGAAATAATTAAAACATCTTCAGCATGTTCCCAACAGTATTTTTCGTTTATATTTATTTTCTACCATTTTACTATAACTTATATACCCTAAACAAACTACGCTCTTAGTAGCTAAAAATATTAGCACTTTATGGAAGCGCGCAATCTAGATTCGGGTCCAGTAGTTTTTATTATAGTTTAATTGAGGTTATTAAGTGTTTGAAAAAGCTCACCTCATATTTGGCATACATTAACGTCACCTCATCGCCATCATCTGTAAAATGGAAAACATAAAATTAGTACAATGAAATTTAATAAATACCAGGAAGAAGTGTGATAAGTTGCCTCAGCATGGAACAATAAACTAAATGTTACTCACTATCATAGCTCAATGAAAGCGCGCGTTAATACGTGCAATTAGGAAATCAAGGCAGATTTTAGTTCATTTCGGATAAACGGGATGTCGCTGTAGTCGATTATTGACCACTTCGCGTTGCGATAGTTGAACGAATTACTTAAAGCGCTTCTAACGTACAACAGCTAGACTTCCGGCTTAGGCCACGCCTGAGTTGTCATATAATTGGAAACAGTGAATATGGTTTAAGTTCTTCTAGAGATCATACCAATTCGGACAGGTTTGGTTAGTCAGGAATATTATTAAAGCAAATATATTGCTGTATTTTAAATAAACGAAAATTAGTTATTATTCACCAAGTTCTTTATTCTACAGCTCTGTGGTATCAGAAAACACCGAAGCAGGACAAAGGCTATCTGACCCATTACGCGTCACTAGAAATCAAATTTACAGGAATTCGAAAGCTAACACGTACCAGGATCGTCTAGCTTTTGTTCGTAGAAGTAATTAACTTAAATTAAGGTTTACTTCTAATAAAGAATATATGTCTTTTTTCCATAGGACAGCGAAGTAATCAAGTAAAGAATGTTCCATGTACCACTCTATGGAGTATTAACATACGCACACCAAAAAATGCGCCTCTTACTGTGATGTGGATAAGGATGGCCTTAATGTAAAGTGAACCACACACTTTGGAAAAATAGATTTCTTCCGCTATCTCTTTTCTATACCACCCACTCGATTATTTTTGTCCACCAGGAGGCTTCCCACCCGTTTAAGTAAAGGAAACAATTTATCCTTACCCCCTCTTCCTTCATTTAAAAATCTTTCACTAGCACCCGCTCTGGGCCACACACCCCCGATATTACGCTAATTGCGGAGCCAGCTTCCTCTAGCGGCGTTCCCAACAATCAGTCTTCCTCCTCAGCGAGAACTCGGTTTCCACGAAATGCGAGCCCAACACACACTCACCACCGAAGACGACACTCATCGAACGGGCGAGCCCAACACACACTCACCACCGAAGACGACACTCATCGAACGGCTCTCATCATTTTAAATAAAGGTTTGAGAAAGAATAATTTTTTTGTGGATTTAAAAGGCACTATTTGGTTCACCTTATAACTAAAAACGGATCGAAGCAGCAAAACGGATATCCTTAAGTTTCCAAGATCGAATTTTTAAGTGTTTGATGTTATAATTTAGCATTATTTTATTTTATAATATTTTTAATGTTTAAAATTATAATAACATAAATTATAATAATTCATGGTTATTTTTTAATATAATTAATACAAAACATTTTTAGTACATAATTAAAACCAAATCTATTTCCTGTATAATTACTAATAATTATTAATTATATTTAAATTTTGACATTAAAAGTATGTTATTTAAAATAACCTTATTAAAATTTATTATTTTAAATTATCGTATACGTGATATGTTTAATTCTATCTTCAGTCAACAGAGAGCGCCACAAAATGTTTAGTAGGTGGGATCTTAGAAAAAAGAAGTGGATCACACCAACACACTCAAATATAATGTTATATTTCTCGCAGTTGCCTCAATTCGTTCTTGTTATAATGTAGAGTATTTAAAACTTCTTATCGTAATTTAATTTGCAATTCTGATCGAGATTAACGGTACGTTAAAATATAATTTTTATCAAAAATATTTAATATATCTCTTAGAGAGGTGTCTATACCCCTATACTGCTAAAGTTATTCAGTTGAAACCTTTAAAAATTAATCATTTTTAAACCAAGTTTTATATTAACGACGGTTTTTAATGTGAATATCTATATTTAGATTTAGGTATTTTATTTTGTCATTAATTTAAAACGGAAGTAATAATAATAATAATAATAATAATAATAATAATAATAATAAAGCACCAACTTAGGCCTAAGTTATCATGCCAATTCAATTTATATGTTAAGCCAAGAATGTAAATAAATAAATAAATACACTATAGGTTGAATTTCAAATCCTGTTTTTTTTTGCTATGACATTTACGCGGTGAAGATATACCCCTTCAATTTTCGGAAAATACGAATTAAATTGTAATACGTTATGAAAATAAATCTTGAACTTTTGTGCATTACTTATGTTAAATGTAAAAATTGACTTACATAATAAGATTTACATATTAATAAGCCATATTTTTCAAAATTAAATTAAGTTTTTGAAACTCACTATATTAAATATTTTGCTTTTTAATTTTTATTATTAAAAAATATCTATGAGATTTATACTTAATTATATCTAAATAATTATCTCTAGCTATACTAATATTCAAATGAAAAACGTATCAACAATAGTATTTATTAATATTGTGAAAGTTAAAGGATGTTATTGAATGAGTTTAGTAATTTCAATGTTTTTCTATAAAGATTTCGCAACATATTTTAGTAATTAAGATATTTCAAGAAAATACTTGGAATATTTTAAGGCCATTTACTTCGACTCAGTAATGATAACCTAGTTTGTTCCCGTATCCTTTGACTTATATTTTGTTTTGATTGTTTTACAGCTAGCTGCATTAAATTATTATCTTTAAAATGTAGACTGTACGCGGAACGTCGTATTCAGGTAGTTCCAATTAATAATGGCTTTAATATTTAATTTTTTTTATAATTTTTACTCTTTCCATTCTAAGCCTTAAAAGTTCGATTCAATTATGTTGATTGTGTACAGTTTTCATTGGTTAGACGCATTATCGCCTGCTGCCGTCGGAAGGAGAAAAAATTCGGAAATTATCTTCCCCCTTTCGGTAAAACGATCAGCGTAAATGCTCATCCAATGAAATTTGTACACAACACTGCGTTAGCTTGTTTAAAGGTTAGCTGCGTTCTCCTTGTGTTTTTCGCTCCTAGGTAGAAGTGAGAAAATTACAGTAAACAAGAAGGCCACGTTTATTTATAGAAAGGCCTATTGAAAGCGCTTTAAATTTATAAAAAATTTAACATTATCAACTCGTAATAAAAAATTTCGGTATATTCAGCGGAAGATCAAATCAATGTCACTTATTCCGAATTTTGGGCCTTGGCAAAGAAAAAAGCGGGTCAAAAGAAAGATCTAGAAGGGGGAGGGGAAAGGGGGAAGGAAAAGGGGGAGGAGAAGGGGGAGGAGAAAGGGGAGAGGGAGAAGCGTGAATTCCGACAGAGAAGCCTATCGATTAAATGGTAATCGAATATACCGCACGTTCCAATCTTTGCTGCACTTGTCTGTTTATATGCGCGAACGGTCTAGCTCCTCCAAGCCCACTTCCAGAGCCCTTCCTTCCCCTTTTCTTTATCGGCAATGTGTTCCGCGCTCTGACACCAACAGACAGACAGCCCAAGCCTCCATCCTCCGTCGATCCCTTTTCCTCTCCATCCTCCTCGGCTTCCGGGATGTCACCGTTCTCCGCCGTCCCGACCTCACTCGCTATTTGGTGGACAACGCGCGGGGATATCTTTTCATTTTTACGATGCATTTGACTTCGTTCCTTCGCCCCCCCCCCCAAATATATATTGCCATTGTTCTAGTCTTTTCTCTTTTTTCTAGGTCAGTTCGCTTCGGCGGACTTTTGAATTTTAAGCCGCTGGCAAACACCTCTCTCTCTCTCTCTCTCTCTCTCTCTGTTCTTCCGTATTTTGCTGGCACGTCGAATGAAAGTAGGCTACTTTGGCGAGCTTACAAAAACAAAAGAAGGGTATTCTTTGTTATCTATTCCAGAGCCGAAGGGCCAAAAACATCGCGCTTTCTATTGATACACTTCTCGAAAGGTTTATTTTTCCGCTTTCACATCATATGTTAACTATATTCTTGGAGAATATTAATTTTATATAAAATGGTAAACCGCTATTGAGTATATTTTCAAAAATACCGTAATGAATCTTGGACCAATAGATAAGGCACACTCAATGTTACGCCAGCGATTCCTAAATGGCAACGCGACCCCACGTTTTCTGTTGGTAAAGGTTTGAAATATTTATACTCTTATGCCCCATTTTCATGCTCGCTGGTAGCGGGTAAAAATCGACAAAATCCGCTTCCGCTACACACTTTTTCACTTTCCGCGTCGATCTGTTTCAAACAGATATTTTAGCTTAATTTTCACGCTTGCGAGTGGCGGAAACGAATTTTGACGATTTTTATCCGCTACCAGCGAGCATGAAAATGGGGCTTTACGCCATGTTATCAGCTCGGAGCTCTTGAATATTTATTATTTAGACATGTTGATAAATTCAACAACCATAGCGCTCGCGTCAGGCGTTGCTTTAAGCTAGAACTGCGCTCTGTTTAGTGTACTGTACCTTATTTGTTGATCTAACCATAAATTAAGGCTAGCCCCACATTCCTTTCTGATCTAGGGTGGGCATACTCACACTCGCATTGAAATATCAAGTTAATTTCACACTTAATCAGCTCACGTTAAAAAAATAATAACAAGCTCACTCAATCGCTCACTATTACAAGTGTTGAGTTTCAGAAATATATTCAGCGCATCCCCCACTCTCACTTTTGTTACAGTTTATCTTCAAAAACAATCAGCTAAGTTAATTTCACTCCTCATCCAATTTTTCATTTTAAAACTACTTATATCACTTTAAAATTCTAAGTATTATTAAAATTGATTTTAATGCTGGGATTTAAATGACACGTAAAATTATAAATAGAACATTGGTAATTCTCACCGACGTTTTACCAGAAATGGTTGATAATATTTTACACCCTTTTAAGGTTTAAACTAGGTATTAGCTCGCGTAAACTAGTGGGGTGGAATACAACGCATTATAGAATTTAAGCACTGACTGTAGATGAGCTCTTATTGTAGTGTTCTTTGATTTTGAATATTTAGTTTAATTAGGGTCGAAGGTTTGAACATAATTTAAATATTTAAATATGGATCAGAAACTTTACTCATTTACGATATCTCGCTGATTGTGTTAGCTACAAACAAATCTTCTGGTTAACGATTTAGAAAATATCAACATAAGGGGGAACACTACAGTGGCCATTGTCTAATTTCGCGCTATTTCAAGCTGAACTCTTTTAATTTTGTATTTTAACTTATAAAACTAATAGTTATGTATAGAACAGCCTCTTTTTTAGTGATTAAAATAATTTGTACGATTTTAAATTTAAAAGAAATTAAGTTATTACGTTTTAATTCGGACCCCCGGAGCTAAGCAAGTTGGGTAAGCGCCCAAACTACCCTTTAGTTAGGACTTTATATCTCGTTAACTATTAATATTATAATTATCAAAATTATTTTAAGCACTAGAGGAAGGTTCAGCCTAATAAGAAAAATATAATTCAATAATGTAATTGTTAAACAGAAACGTTCAGCTTGAACGAAAAAGAGGTTTTTACTGTATTCTTCCCCCTTAAAGAAAGAAATTATATTTTTATCGCTGTCAGTAGATACAAAAATATACTACCTACTAACAAACAACCAATGATAGTAGTGGATTGTTCCAAATGTTAAGGTACTCATTTCGCCGTGAGGCTGGCGGAGTGGTTATCACTTTCGCCTCGCAGCAAGAAGAGCCGGGTTCAATCCCAGCTTGTGGCAATGGGTGAGAACTCAGAACAGCTCCTTCCGCGTAGAGTTTGCAAGTTCTCTCCCCACTGGTTCAAGGGGTTTTCCCCCGTGCTCTTTGGTTCCCCCTTCCATAAAAACTTGCATGAAGGGCTTTCCACCACCCTCCTACGCATTGTAACCGGGCCACCTGAATTAATAGCTTTAAAGGTCGCTGATGACTTAGCCTAGCTGATTATTATTATTATTTAAATATATATATCGGTGGAAAAGAAAGTTAACATCGATTTTAATTTTACATCAAAACCCAAAGAAATTACTTCTATATTTTAATATTTTCAAACCGTATAAATAGCAAAATTAATGTTGGTTCGTCAAATTCAATTTTTTTTATTTTGGCTATTTGGTAAGAGTCTAAGTTAGATAGTATAACCGACGAAAGGAAAAGAGAATGAAAAAATAATTGCTTGTCAAAAATTCGCCCATTGATTTATTTAGGAGTCGCTCTTTTCAAGAATATTCAATATAAAAATCGATAATTTCATCCAATTCCCCCATACTTTATTTCTCTCCAAATGACAAAAGGGCCAGAGCCTTTAGGATAGAAAGAAGCGAAAAACCCTTTTAGAAGATAAAATAGCGGAAAAATGTACAAACGGAAAAAATAGAGGGTTTTCGTATTTTTTTCCTCTCTTTACATTTTTTCGGCTAAAAATCTCGTATTCGAGAAAAGAGGGTGAAAACCGAATACATTCGATAAAAGCGAAGGCGAGGGGTAAAGTCGGTCACGCGAGTAAATGGAAAAATCCAGCGTTTAGAGGCGCTGATGAGAGGTACAAGCTAGCTAGAGGAATCGCCGGGGATGAGTAAAAAGCGCGGGTGATAAAAATAAAGAGAGATGGCGAAGGATGCTCGGATAATTGGCGAATGTTGAATGTGACCCGCCGTGAAGGGTACGGCACCTCGAGGTGCGGTGCGGGGAGAGAAGGTCCAAGTTTATTAATCTTTACGCGTTGACCTGGCTACGAGGTCGCTTTTTCGATACAAGCCAGCTCTCTAGAGGGCTTGATCTCGTTGTTCGACGGATCATGTATTATGGAGAGGATCAGGCCAATCGCAATCATATAATTGAACATAAAAGCTAGCACGTACAAAATAAAATACTACGAGGAGCTAACCACTTAAGAAATCTAAAGTACAAGAAATATTTATTTCTAGAAATGTAGGGAATTTGGGAAATCCTGAGGAATATTAGAAGTCTATGGGAATCCGGAAAATAACGAGAAATAAGCAATATATTAAATATTTTTCTGATAAATATCGGAAATAAGAAATATATTAAATATTTTTCTATTAAATATCGGAAATAAGAAATATATTAAATATTTTTCTATTAAATATCGGAAATGAGAAATATATTAAATATTTTTTCTGATAAATATCGGAAATGAGAAATATATTAAATATTTTTATGATAAATATCGGAAATAAGAAATATATTAAATATTTTTCAAATAAATATCGGAAATAAGAAATATATTAAATATTTTTCAAATAAATATCGGAAATATTTACAAAAATCATATATATTGAGAATCATAGGAAATATTTGAGAAATCTGGGAAATATTTGAGAAATCTTTGAAATATTTGAGAAATTTTGGGATTTTTTTAAAATATCGGTAAATATTTAGATAAGAGAAATGTATTGTATTTTATTTTCTAAATGGCTGCTAAGGCCCCCTAAATAAAAGTTTAAAATAAAAAACGTAATCGTACCAGTGATCATCACGAGTGATATATTCGATTACTAAAACCATGTTTTAAAATAACGCATTAGCTTGTCTCGGTGAGAGCATCCTAACGAAAAGTATAAAAGCAATTTCAAATAGCCGTCCGCTATATTCCCGAATTTTTATGCCCCCCCCCCAACCTGTCTCTTCATAACTATCTCTTAGTGTTTGCGCGGAATATAAAGAAAGGGATAACTTTAAGGCGCTTACGGCAGTGGCGCCACATTGGCGGCGACGGTGGACGAGAGAAATCTTAGCAGACTCCGGCCGAGTTTACTTATCAAACTTCCCCGCCCACCCTTCGATAGTCGGAAAGCGATTCAAAATGATGCCCCAGAAGCCCGCCCAGATCTAAGAACTGGAGGATAGTTCAGATTCGGACACACCATCTGGACTTTTTATCTATCCCTCTCTCTTGGTTACTAAAGATAGCGTTTTGGCGGAGGGAATGGAAGTCAAGGTCCAGATAATAGGGTCAAAAGGTCATGACAGGATCGGGATACGCTGACGAGCGGTCACGAACCAGAAAAGAGATCCAAATATTGATCAAAAGACCGCGGCTCTCTTTTAGTCAAGCGCCTCTGTTGCTTTTAGAACGGGCCAAAAACCTTGAATTGATATCAAAAATTAACTCTTTGACGGATTTTACGAAAATGCTATCGGAGAGTGTCGTATTTTCTATTTCGTTTTTACCAAGGTACATCGATACGTAAATCAGATCTATACAGGGTGGAAGCCTCAGCCGTGGTCCAGCCTCGGTACTTCTCCTAGTACACCAGAGTACAGCGGGTGGAACACTTCTACAGGCGCTGGTAGGCCAAATATAGACCAATGGGAGAATTAGAAACGCATCCTCCAAATGCTTTTTCGGGCGATTGGACAAAGATGCGCTTCTAATTATGCCATTGGTCTATTTGTGGAATACCAGCGCCTGTAGAAGTGTTCGACCCGCAGCACTCTGGTGTACTAGGAGACGTACCGAGGCTGGACCACGGCTGAGGCTTATAACCTTTTTGCTTAGATTGAAATAGAATGGTTAAATATGAAAATGTGTATTTATTTTATTTTAAGAAAAAGCTAATTTCCAGTAAATAATACATCTTAATAACTTTAATGTTTTTGGTAAAGGTGAAATTGGTGATTGATTTCATTATTTACTGTTGAAAGCAATTCAATTTATGAGTCTTAATTTAGTAACCACCTCAAATTCTGCGAAGGACTGCGTTATTTCTTATTAAAATTAACAGTCAGGACTATTACCATCGTTTTACTTTATTTTTATCAATAAGTATTAGCAAAAGTAGCATAAGACCCAAAAGTATGTCAGCTGTACCTTCGCGCCTATTAACATTTCTAGTGAGACCTAGTCACACTATAGACTACATAACCTACTAGTTGGAATAGTACTAGCAACTAATTTAGTCTTTAGTCTGGCGCGATTTTCTCTCTGCGATTTACTCGCCCGTAGACATACGTTCTAAAACGCCTCACTCAGCGGCGCTGGAGTACCTCGATTTTTATTACGTATTTTCCGACCCCCTCTTCGTTTCCCTTTTTTACTTTGCAACAAACTCTCATTAACTACTATACCGTTCTGACACACTTTTGGGTGTTAACCGCCTTATGCTACTTTTGGTATTAGCTACTCCATCGAGTGCAACGTCCAAAGACTATTAACAACTAGAGCAAAGTTGTCAGTCCTTATTTAAATAGTCATTTGTGAAACAGAATGTCAGTAAAAAAAATGGCGTTGAGAGAATATGGCTTGTCAAACTTACATTATATTACTTAAGCTCTTAACCATCGTTAGTGTTATCAGTGATAATTTTATAGCTTAATACAACAATAAAATTAAACTATATAGTTAAAGTTACCACCACCCTCCTACTTGTTTAAGGCGTTAAAAGTGGTTAGATTACTTGAGCCTAAGGTGGTGCCTTGGATATTAGCCTAGCTGATTATTATTAGGTAAACACGATAAGAATAACTAAGCAAAAAATTGTAAGATAGTTAAAGACATGAAAACCATCTTCCTCTTAATTTTCTTCTCATAATAATAATATAATACGCTATAAATTACTTTTAGTTAAATTAAAAATGTAATTAAATCTAGCTTAATTTAATATATTTAATACGACGTAGTAGAAATTAATCCCATTTTTAATCGGAAAACGGAACGTTATTTAATTTTCATTGGAAAAACGAGGAAACGAATACGCTATCGCCATCTATAGAAAAATCTGGAACTACAATCAATAATAAAGAGGGGACGTAAATGGGGGAAAGCGTAGTCGTAAGAAATCGATAAAAATACATCGATTACCTCGTCGATTTAGAATCAGAAGAGTTTGGGGTCGGCGAAAATAAAATACTTGAAGGGCTCCTCCGAAATTGGAGCGAAAGAATTTTGACAGTGCAGTGGCGTCCGTCGAAAATGTCCCTTGATAACAGGGTATCATGAAACGCCATCACATTGATTTCCAAATCCCTTGTCGGGTAGACCATAAGTCGGGCAAGTTACTTGGTCTCGCTTATATTGAATAAAAATTGAATAAATAAATTAATATTATTGTATTTTATATTAGATTGCTCGTATTATCATAATTATACAGCTATAGCCATAAGCAACGAAGTAAACATAAGTATGACTCTTTCTATTCTCCTGGTGTTGAATTTTTCAATGAGAGTCTGTTTCGCCAATGACCATATGAATCATTACGTTACTGAATACTTAGAACACTAGTAGATGGAAGTGTGAGGTAGTGGTACCCTAGGAGTGGTTGACTAGAGTATCTACGAAGGATTAACCAAGGCTTATGAAAAACAAACGCATTCAACATCCAAAATAACGTTTTATTTGGGAAAAACACTAGCCCACTGCCTTAATGACGTTGTCTGAAGTTCACCGAAAATGTGTAGTTATTCTAAAAATAGCTCTCATTAAAAATTTAACTTAGATAGGTAACTGACACCCCTTATGTAAACTTAATTATAAATAAATAAAATAAATTAATTAATTAACTATAAATATTTAAAATTATTGTTATTATTATTATTGGTATTATTATAGATATGACACTAGCGGACAATTGAAAGAAACGAAGTCGACGGCTACAATAACCAAGTGTGACCGAAGTAATAGGTACGATACAAATTAAAGTTGCCGGTGGTAGGTTAAAAATGGAAGAAAGTTGCCCGCACGGTGGCAGGCACGATAGCTGTTGATTCCTTCCCACATGTTACTTCTTCGCAGCCTTTCACCCTCTCTATATACATGTATATCTATAATATTACCCGGTATAAAGGGACTACTAAAAAAGATAAAATAATAATGGTTCGATAGATTCGGTTCCAGATCCCGTTATTTCCAAAGATCACGCGAGACCAGCGCACGCCATCGAATATTCCCGCCTCCGAAAAACTACGAGTGATATAAGATGTACCCATCGATTTACATACATCAGAGTTCAAATTATTAAACGCGGCTAATACAGTATTTAAACTTTAGGATCAGTTTATATTTATGACCCTTATTTTGCATTTATTTTAGGATCTTATATAAAAGTAAAGTCTATTTCGTTATACAATAAGAGATTAGTTTCTATCTAAGCCATAGAAATGAAACGTGGATTTTCGCAGGATCGACGTGGATTAACATTGGCTCTCTTTTGGGAGCCATGTAAATCGTTAAAATCACACTGAATACCAATATGTACAGCTTACAAATTGTTAGTAATTTATTTTTCCTCTGTAATAGATTAGAATTTCGCTATACGATGAATTTCGGCCCACACTATATTTTCGTCCAAAAAGCATTTTGAAAATCAGCGGGAGCCTGGGAATGTACACGTTCCGAGAAATTAACATTAGAAGTATATTAGTAGTGTAACACTTATCTCGGGAGAGCTATAGTGGGGTGGCGGAGTGGTTAGCCCTTTCGCCTCGCAACAAGAGGAGCCGATTTCGATCCCAGCTTGTAGCACTGGGTGACAACTCGGAACAACGCCTTCCGCGTAGAGTTTACAAGTTATCTCCCCACTGGTTAAAGGGGTTTTCCCCCGAGTTCTTCGGTTTCCGCTTTCCAAAAAAAAACTTGTAGCTCGCGTGGCATGAAAGGCTGACCAACGCTCTCCTACGCATTGTAAACCGGCCACTTGTTTAGTGACCTTATAAGTCGCTAGATGAAGTGGTGCCTTGGGTATTAGCCTACACAGTTAGAAAAAAGGGTTTCCATGGGTTTTATTAGGGTTTGCTTTGGGTTTAAAAAAGGTTTAGGAAAAAATTATAAACCCTTAAGGTTTGTTTTGGCAACTTGCATGGTTTGAAAAGGGTTTAAATGTTTAAAGGAAACCCCTATAGGTCAATGGAAAACCCTTAGGATTCCAATTTAAGAACCTATAGAAAAAAAATAATAATTTATCACTTTTTAAAACCCCTTTCAGACCCTGCACGTTTTAAACTATCTCACGCCATCTACGCCAAAATTTGATATCAAGCCTTATAATAATTTCATAAAACGTAAAGGAAGACGGACTTTCCCCAAAATGGTTTCTCTAAACATCGTTGTAATCTTACATCTTTCGGCGGTTCTGTGGTAAAACGCCCGTCTGTCGTGCTAGAGGGCTTGGGTTCGAAACGCGCCCGATGCCATCGCCAAAGTTTGTTATCAAGCCGTAAATTAAATTAATAAATTTTAATGTAATCTATAAATACACGGGATGGGGGGGGGGGGGTTTGTTGCAAACCCTAGGAAGTTTTTAAAGGGTTTCTAATGGTTCAATTTATAATCATAAAAGTGCTCATTTTTAAGCCTTGTGGGTTTGAAAATTTCCGTTAAAGGGTTTTGGAGGGTTTGAATTTGTGGAATTGTTTTTAAGAACCTTGGGGGTTTATAATCAAACTCTTTTTTCTAACTGTGTAGGTGATTATTATATTATAAACTTCTGTTTACTAGTTCCATGGTTTTGACTTAAAGGTCTAGGTTTTTTTTCTGCCGGCCACCCTTTAAATTTACTTTCCTTCCAAACAAATACCCTGGTGGTAGGCCAACAGCAGAACACGTTGGCCTACCACCAGGGTATTTGTTTGGAAGGAAAGTAAGTTTAAAGGGTGACCAGCAAAAGAAAACCTAGGCCTTTAAGATGAATGTAATTTCTAAGTACTAGTTAAAGGGTCATAGAAGAATTTAAATTTTCAGTGTAGAGGGGGGTCACGCGGTGGACGGGGAGGAGCTACCTGAAATTCGTCCCGATTTGAAATGATGGTATGATATGACTTCCTTAGATTTGCGCATTGAATGTTACGAATTTGCACATTTAGTGTGAAAATATTTATTTACAGTGTTTCGAATAGCTTCACAGCAACAGGCCGGGGTAGGCCTACTTGAAATTTTGATAGGGGCCTCCAAAGGTCGTCTTAAGGGGCCTCCAAATTATTTAATATCAGAAAATTCTGTAATTTGTTTTCAATATTCAATGCGAGTAACTTTTCTTTGACAGTAGTTTATTTTTTAGTTTTAATTCTTCGCGAGCGGTACTATATCCAAATTGCATCTTTAATTTTTACAAATAAATGGTTCTTAAACTTACTTGGTGTACCTACGTACATTAATTTTCGTAAAGTTGTAAATTCTGAGGTAAGGGATGTACACGCGAAGTACGGAAACCCACTGACCCCCAGCTAGCTACCAGTTCCTCCGAAGCGACACGGATTCTTGGACCCTCTCCGTTAGCCTGAGGGACAGTGATGTGGTTTACACATCCACGATTTGTCGGAAAATTTGTTTCATTTTAATGTCCTAAATGGATACTTCTCTCATAAGGAATATATTATAAACTTCTGTTATTCGTCATTTATCTTTTGCCATTTACAGCAAAAGCGACATAAGACCCAAAAGTGTCAAATCTACCTTCGTACCTGCTAAAACATCTAGCGAGAGCTAGTCTCACTATAGACTATAGAGCGTACTATAGGGTAATAGATTAGAAAATGGTCATTGGTCCATGGGATTGGTTCAAATATTTGAATTTTTCTAATTGGTTGACTTAAATTCTCATGTACCCAATCGGAAGTTTTCGGAATAAATTATGGGAATAATCACAAATCTACTCAATGTAATTTGTACTGCAACATTGTCAAGAAAAGAAACATCAGTGCACAAACGTTCGAAAAGGGAACAAATGTTTGTACACCAACAACGAAGCAGAGAACTTCAAAATATGATGTGGCGAATTTAGGCCTTGAACCTGAACCTAGGCTTCGCGATAGGCTAGTGCAAACCATTGAGTTGGGAATATTAATCTAGAGGTCCAATCGAAACGTCGTTTAGGCTTTTATTAAGTGAAAAAATTTAGTAGCTAAGCTTTAATTTGTATAAACTTTCTCGAAATTCAAAATTTTAATCCTACCAAATTTCAATCAGAAATTTACCTTTCTGACACACTTTTGGGTCGCTTTTGTTTACAGCAACACCAAAACTGAAAATAGTTTCAGAAATGATATCAGCTGTATATGATATACCCATGTAAGATAAAAATATCCATTGAGGCTATAAGTTTGAATCGTAGCTGCGAAATAGCGAAAATTTACCGCGCTTAATACTCCTTAATCGTGGGTAAATATTTTAAAGCAAGTGTCGGCTCGACGTGAGGTAGCTATTTTTACAACAGATGTCGCTAGCTTCTATTGGCTCGATCGTTTGTAAATTTCACAATATCTTAAATTAAAGTAATTTTTTGCCATATATTCTATAGGACATATAATTTAGGTTAAAGACCACTAATTAGAGTATAAGTTGTCCAATTATAATAAACAATGGCTCTCTGGCAACGTTCGCTATTTTGAAGTTTAGCTTCCTTTGCCATTAATAGATGGCACCACGCTCTGCAGTAAAGTCTTTTTTTTCGAAAAACCGGATAGATTAATTGCCATCTCTATTAGCAAGGGCAGGTGGCAATGATAGAGCCGACTGTTGCTTTAAAGGGGAACGGTCAAGCTTTCACCGGTTAGATGGCCCTAGAGCCCGTTAAAAACTAAAATTTATGGCGAAAACCGTATCAAAAAATTAAGTGGTTAATTTTTAATAAAATAAAGAAATTTCGGGAAATTGAAAAGCGCGCGTCCGCTGCGACACCTGGTGAGAAATCAGTGAGACAGAAAAACTACATAAAAGCGCGCGCTGCTAAAGATGCGAAAGATTTGTTTTGCACGCGCGGCGCGTTCCAGATATACGAGACCTAAGCCTAAATTGCGCGATTTAAAAAGTTAGGAAGGTTCGCAAATCGCTCACTAAGGTGCTGCTGGCGCTGGCGATACACCTTAAGATGGCGGCGAAAATGCAAACCCAAATACTTGGCGTTATTTTGCGTTTCAACTTTTTAGGCCAAAAACTATTTTTTTTTATATGCAAATAAGGCGATATTTGGAAAAGCTTAGGCCGTTCCCCTTTAATACATCGTTTCTTCACAATGACGTCAAAAAATACCAAAATAGCTCCTACCCGCTAAGGCCTTGCGAAATTTAAAATATTTACAAAATGTAAACTAACTCCAACATAAAATCAATTAACCGTCGAATTAACCTATATTTTTTACAAGATTGGCTTAATTTGAATTTGGATCAGTAATAAGGGAAAAAGTTATCCACAAACACTAATGGATTTCTTAATTCTTCAACTAATTCGTCTTTGGATAAGAAAGGCAGTAGTAAGAAACAAATGCATAAACCTACAAGTGTCATACTTATAGTCATTATCTTGCTTTTACTCCTATCAATTTACGGATAATTACTTATTTATAAAGGCTACTAAAATAGTCAAAATGTATTATTAAAAATTCCGCGGAGCTTCATTATCTAGTCGAGAGATGGCGATAGTCGTCTTCCGCAAAATTTCAACTATCTTGTATCTGAAGAAATTTGCACAAAGAAAAAAATATATCTTAATTTACATAGCAAACGTAAGCGTTTTTCTATTGATTCTTAATTTGCCAACCGATTTCAAGCGCTATAAAAACCTCGACGTTAAAATTAGTTTTACCAGAAGTATTATTCCCGCCAGATGATGTAAAAATTAGACCGAGTTGTGATATTTACTTTTATGACATATATGTTTAAACCCGCACATTTGAAGTACATAGTAGTATGATTTTGCCATTTCTACCACAATTAGAGCCATTTGAGCAGTTGTAGCCCGTTGAACCTAAGGGAGTGACTGAAAGGTAAATTATGTATTTCGTCAGTCGTGTTTTTTTAAACAGTGAATCAAATTCGTGTACGAGCCTATACTGAAACCATTATTGAAACTAAAACTAGAGCGTATGGGAAAACAGTGTTTGTAAACCTTTTCAACACGTGACTGGTATATCCAAGTAAACGTTGTGAAACGTACGCGTTGAGTGGTGAAAATGGCTCCAGCTGCTCCAAATGGTTCCAATTGTGGTTGAAATGGCAAAATAATACTACTGTACATGTTTCAAGCGAAAAACATTAACAGAATTTTTGTTAATAGTGTTCTCCCCCTGGCTATGCTACTGAGCAGGTTATTATAAGTAGCCAGAAATTCAAACGGTAGACCGGTTTCGTCCTATTTTATTTAACTTTACTTAGTTTTTCACTCGAAGATCTATTTGGTTCGAGTTTCCCGTCTTTATGTTTGCTCGAAGACCTATTGGTACGAGCAATTTGTAAGTTTTTAAATTTCTTAAAATTTGTTTAGGGTTTAGCTTTTTTATCCCTTTTCATTATGGACTAATCTACTTATTCGCGTGTTTGATCAAGGTTATTATATACATTTGGCTTTACGAGTATAAGTACAAAAATTAATCTAGAACAAAACGATGAATGTTTAGGGACTACATTTTGAATTATCTTCCGACACGTTTCGTACTAAAATACTCGAATCACGCAATACTCATCATTAAATAATTATAACCCTGAAACCAAGATAACGAAACTATTTGAAATGTGCTAAATTCATAACCAGATAATTATTCCTAGTCACGTATATTAATCAGAACATAAATAAACATAATACTCCCAAGTATGACACTTGAAGTCTCGGTCCTGCATTTTTTCTTACTATATGTACATCCTTTTTTTCAGCAAAGATAAATCAGCCAAATGACTAGCATCTTTGTAACCCGGAAGATTAACCCTCTTTGTGATTTGATTTTTGCAATTGGTCATCCAAAAGTAGTGTTCGGAGTTGTTTATTCCTTATCCACAAATTTTACGATTTATTTAAAAAACGTTGGTAAAAAGAATATCATTTTAACTTATTTAATTATGTTTTTTACGCAACCAAGCATTTATTTGAATACAAGTGGTATTTATTTAAATAATTGTTTGTTTAATTTAAATAATAGGCTTATTCACTTTCTATTATTTAAACATTTTACAAGTTATTTACATAAATATTATTTAAATATCGCCGAGCTTATTTTATTCATGGATAAATATTAATCGAATGCCGAGCACTATCCAAAAGGAGTCGGAGTTCAAATTCAGCCAATCATATCGTACTCTAAAACATTTTGTCTGCTACGTAACGATAGTGTGGCGGCTACAAGCACGGCTGCACGGGCCGAAAACGAAATTAAAGCGGCTAAATACGCATAGGGCCTAAAAATGGCGGTATTAAAATTCGCGCGCCAAATTCTCGCAATATCACGTTACTGGAAGTTTGGTTAGGTTAGTTCATGCCGCCGCTACCGAGTGGCGCTATTTCGAAAAAAAATTGCGTCACTTTGAAGAAAGGATGTAGTTAAAAAATATCCAAATGTTATACTTAGAGGTATTATGTTACTTATGATCAGATGTTTAACGAGATAAAGATTGTAAAGAAAGAAGAAAAACTACGTAAAACAAAATATCAGTCAAAGGCACGCGCCATACACTACAAACCCACTTTCCGCAGAGGGCGTCAGGGGAAAAGGCTAAACTAACAAACTGACGAAATACATAAGTTACCCTATCACTGTAAGTCACTCCAACCGGCCCAACGGCCTACAACTGCTGAAATGGCTCCAGCAGCTCAAATTGGCTCCAATTGTAGTAGAAATGGCAAAATCATACTACTGTACATGTTTCAAGTTAATAAAATTATCAGTATCAATGGCGTAACCAGGGGAAATTGCCCCCCCCCCCCCGGGAAAAGGATATTTTTGTTAATAGTTTGCAACCCCCATTCCCAATTAAAATCCGGGCGCCTAAATACGCATTAGGCCTACAAATTGAGGAAGTTTGGTTAGGTTCATGGCGCCGCTACTGAGTAGCGCTATTTCGAAAAAAAATTGCGTCACTTTGAAGAAAGGAAGTAGTTAAAAAATATCCAAATGTTATACTTAGAGGTATTGTGTTACTTATGATCAGATGTTTAACGAGATAAAGATTGTAAAGAAAGAAGAAAAACTACGTAAAACAAAATATCAGTCATAGGCACGCGCCATACACTACAAACCCACTTTCCGCAGAGGGCGTCAGGGGAAAAGGCTAACGTAAAAATAATCCCTAGCTGCGTCTTAGTCCTCCCCAAAACCCCGTGCGAAGCGAAACGCGGCGTCGCCCACGCAACGAACCCTAATTACCCTCTCTCCTCCGTCTCTCTCTTGAGTTGGGCTGGTCTCAACGATCCCTCTTTCACACTCGGCTCCGCTTTCACGCCCAGCCTCCGGTTCTGTTCACCCGCCCCACTGCCCATTCGAAGAGAATAATTCAAAAGGACACGCCGCGTGCCGAAGAGGGAACGGACTCCCGCGATTCTAATCCATCCTCGCGCCGCGAACAAAGAAATTGACAATAGCGAGACTTGATGCGAATACCCAAACCCCCAAGATTCACGGCGGCTCTTTTTATCACGAGCTTCGTTTCACCGTTACAGCGTCTCTCTAATATAATATAGTATCATGAATACAATTTATATGACTAAATACGTTTTATGGGAACTAAATAAATTTTAAATAAATTGTATGTAAATAAACAAATTTGAAATAAATTGTATGTAAATAAACAAATTTGAAATAAATTGTATGTAAATAAACAAATTTGAAATAAATTGTATGTGAATAAACAAATTTGAAATAAATTGTATGTAAATAAACAAAATTAAATAAGTTATGTAAATAAACAAATTTTAAATAAGTTACGTAAATAAAAAAATTTTAAATGAGTTATGTAAATAAACAAATCTTAAATAAGTTATGTAAATAAACAAATCTTAAATAAACAAATTTTAAATAAATTTTACGTATAAATATTCTGTAAATAAACATTTTACATAAATATTCTGTAAATAAACATTTTACATAAATATTCTGTAAATAAACATTTTACATAAATATTCTGTAAATAATCATTTTACATAAATATTCTGTAAATAATCATTTTACATAAATATTCTGTAAATAATCATTTTACATAAATATTCTGTAAATAATCATTTTACATAAATATTCTGTAAATAATCATTTTACACAAATATTCTGTAAATAAACATTTTACATAAATATTCTGTAAATAAACCAATTTTAATAAATTTTACGTAAATTAACTAATTTTTAATAAATTTTACGTAAATAAACATTTTAAATAAATATTCTGTAAATAAACATTTTAAATAAATATTCTGTAAATAAACATTTTAAATAAATATTCTGTAAATAAACATTTTAAATAAATATTCTGTAAATAAACCAATTTTAAATAAATTTTATGTAAATTAACTAATTTTTAATAAATTTTATGTAAATTAATATATTTTAAATGATTCTTTTACCCAAATAAATTATCTTTACTCAAAAAATTTCTCTTTACCCAAATAAATTATCTTTTTATACAAATAAATTCTCTTTACGAAAATAAATTCTTCTTACCCAAATAAATTATCTTTACCCAAATAAATTATCTTTTTATACAAATAAATTCTCTTTACGAAAATAAATTCTTCTTACCCAAATAAATTATCTTTACCCAAATAAATTATCTTTTTATACAAATAAATTCTCTTTACGAAAATAAATTCTTCTTACCCAAATAAATTATCTTTACCCTAATAGACTCTTTTTACTCAACCAACTAACATAATAACTCTTCTAATTATTTTCCATATTTTAATATATTTTTAATTCTCTCTTAGGCATATGCCTTTCATCTCATATTTTGAAAGTTCATTAGTATCGTAATAAATGTGTAGTTACAATGGTGCTGATCCGAAAGCTATCAGCCTAATTTGGAGCCGGTGAGAGGGGGTTTGTCATATAGTAATTGTACTAGTGGAATATTAAAGTGTGGGACTATTAGGTTATAGAGTGACGGCAATCTGTTTGATAAAAGCCCTTTTGAAAGTTGCCCAATTTTAACCTTATAATCGTACGAAGCTCCTGGTGGGGAGCTTCTTCCTGAGCACTGACGTCTAACACCTAGAACACTTCTACAGGCGCTTCACCTATTTAAAATGCAATAAATCATCTTCAAGAGAATCGCAAAGAAGTAATATTTCCGAGTACCAGGACCTGCGAGTCACTGTTTATATAGTGCTTGTTGAAATAATGGAAACTTTTCAGCTGTACTGTATGTAACAAGTGTTCTTTTTTAAACTAGTAGTTTTTTTATACATTAAGACTTAGCAAAAACACGACGTTCTGTTTACAGGTGAAAAGTTTCCAATATTTCAACCAGCACCAAATAAAAAGTAACTTGCGTGTCCTGGCTCTCGGATATATTTCTTCTGGGCGATTTCCTTGAAGATTTTTTATTTCAGCGCTTATTGGAAATACTATTTGAACTAATTCGTTTTGAAAATTGATATTTAATTTGGTTTTTTAAGGCAACGTTTTTCGATAATGTCTACAACAAATTAGAAGCAAATACCTATTATCGCTTGAAACAACGTACCTTGAGTTACGTAGGTTTCCTTTAAATTTTGGAGATAGGAATAGTGGAAACCTCAGAGTTTTATGGCAATTATTCACGAGGAGTAGAGGTGGGCAAAACAGATAAATTAACCGCCAAAATATCGATTAACCATAAAAATTACGGTTATCTGTTTATTTATAGATATTATCCACGGATAGAAAGGGTTTTAACATGCAACAAAATAATTTATTTTTCGGATAATCGTCGGTTGTGGATAAAAAAAGATAGTGATTAATTCTTATCGAAACGCCGACCTCTACTATTTCCTATATGTTCTAATATCTAAATCAATATAATAATAAGTATATAAAATAGCGAGATAAGTATCTACATAAGTGTATAATATTGCAACATAAGTGTGACACTTTCTGTTCTTCACATGCAAAACTTTTAAAGAAAGCTATTAATAAGACAGACTGAATTACGGGCTTCGTCGTCGTTTTGCGTCCGCTTGCTAACGCGTCACACGAAGCATTTGACAGCGCCTCGCTAGGGGGAGATTTTCTTCTTGTGATGACGTCACTCCATTACTAGTTCTCGGTAAAATATTCCCCAAAGTGACAAACTTATATAATAATAAAGTGGAGAGGTTAGCACTTTCGCCTCGCAGCAAGAGGAGCCGGGTTCGATCCCAACTTGTGGCACTGGGTGAAAACTCGGAACTACTCCTTCTGCGTGAAGTTTGCAAGTTCTCTCCCCACTGGTTTAAGGGGTTTTCCCCCGAGTTCTTCGTTTTCCCCTTCAAAAAAACTTTTCGAGGTTAACGATAATAGTAAGTGTAGGGAGCTGTCGGCTCGCGTGGCATGAAAGGCTTGCCACCACTCTCCAACGCATTGTAATCCGGCCACTTGGATTAATGGCTTTAAAAGTCGCCTGATGACTTAGGCCTAAGGTGGTGTCTCGGGTATTAGCCTAGCTGGTTATTATTAATATTATTGACTTATGGTATCTATACAGGAAATAAAAGTGAAACATGTACCCTTTCAGGCTCGAAACGCTAAACCATACGCGATCGAATAACATTACCAGTATAAAGATGGATACTTATCGCCTAAGAAAATATATTATACACTTTTGATATTACTGAAAACACCGTTTGAAACGTTACTTGGTTTTAGATTTTATTAGAAGTTAAATTTACTTTATTTAGCATCTTTATGGAAAATTGAACTTATAATTTATTTCGATACTTCTAAACGCTTCGGCCATTTACGATTCGTTGATTTTATCCGCTATTGAGTACCTTTACCTTTCCGTCAAAAACAGCGGTGTAGCTCTAAATTTATCGAATTCATCAAAAATTTAATTAAAAATCGGAAATTTTAATTTTTAAAATCCGAATAAAAGGATTGACTTCGCTGGCTGACCTATTTATTTGAATTTCCCCGCACTGTCACCTTCAGAGCCATACATGGAAACAGAATATTTACGTGGAAAATATTTCATTGAAAACGCCGTTGAAAATGCATGAAGATAAAACTCCGCTAGATGGCTCGCATAGTGGTAAAAAAGGGGAGAGAGAGAAAGAGGCGGTGAGTGGTGGAAGGTACAGCGTCTAGCGGAGAGGCCCACCTCGGCCGCCACACCGATGGAGTGATGGAGATTAATCCAAAGCCCTGAAGCGGAAAATATAATTTTTGGGAGCGTGCCTTGTAAAAAAAAATCGACCGTGCATAAGGAAACGGTCTAATAGAAGCCCGAATTACGAGTCAATAGATGGCGTAGCGAAACCAGGTTACAAGACATAAAAGAAACGAGTGCGACAGAAAGGAGAAGGAACCTTCAGGAAAACCTTCGCTTTTTACCCCCGTCAAATAAAGACGATGGAGAAAAAAGTGAATTTTAAGGAAAATTCCTTTTTACGCGGCCTTTTTATGCAAATTAAATAGGAGAGGGGGGAGGAGGAGGCAGGGTGAGGGCACCGGGGGAATCGTAGTGTAGTTCTCTCACGTCGCGCGTCGCCACCGTACATAAGTGAATTACAAAAGAGAATGGCAGGGTTAGCGCGCGGGGATAGACATGAAAACGAGGTAAGACATTACAAACAGCGCTGGCTGGCGGCGGAGGA
Organism: Leiobunum rupestre; assembly: GCF_980474605.1. NCBI lineage: Eukaryota > Metazoa > Arthropoda > Arachnida > Opiliones > Sclerosomatidae > Leiobunum > Leiobunum rupestre. The sequence continues at coordinate 49,631,053 of NC_143389.1, forward strand.
CCCGTGGCTCCGTAGCGTGGTTCTCCAGGACCAAATCGATTGGGTGGACATCCTTAAATCCAAGCCCCCCTTCGGCGGAAAGCCTCCCGTTTCGAGCTCCGCCACGTCACCATCACCGGGGCCAGATTCGCTGCATTTTCGATCCCGAAATTACGGTCGATAGATGGGGTTGAGGGCTGGTGGCGAGGCTAAAAATCTGGCCAATACCTTCGCCGCCACCGCCTTTGACTCGGACACCCTAGAAACAAAACTAGGGGACCGAGACTAAGGTCTATTCATCATCCGAACGTAGGGGTACACCGTGGTGGGGCCACGCTACGGATGGAACCCTCGCTTTTTTTATTGGCGTAACTAGACATGGATGGTTGTATTGAATGAAGAGCGAGAGAGAGATGAAAGAGGGACAGATCTGAGAGAGCGATAGGCGTGAAGAATTTGACGTAGCACTCGATTATATTGCTTCGCGCTATATATCCTAACAACGGGGGAAAAAGAGGGAATCCATCTGTTAGAATTAACCCTTTTTAAAAGCCCTTTCTTGATAAATAGCGGGTTGCGATTACGGCTGACGTTGAAACAGATAGAGATTTGCCGTTACAACGCTCAGTTTTAGAAACAATTTTGTTACAAAAACCGCGCGTGCTAGTTGAAGGAGGATTTCGTTATCCGACAAACGATGGCGCTACTCATCACTATATCATCGCGCGCGCGGCTTTATTAGGGTGAAGGGGTAAGACCTCCTATTGCCGCGTGGCGCCATCTTATGTCGACAAGCGAAAAACCCGTCAATGAACGAGGGGTGTGGTTGGTATTCCGTTCTATTCATTTTTCGGTTTGAGTTATAGCGCATAAAAACCTAGAGATTATGTTCCCGATAACGCCGCCAATGGTGACTTTTCCACGAATTCTAGTTAGTTCTACTATTAATTGACACCCGGGTAGCTTAAAACCCGCTACAGTTTTCACCCTGTTGTCAAACTACATCATCTACATATGGTAACAACCGATCCAACAGCTGCGTTAAAAAAGTAAAAGAAAACACGAAAAAATCAATGAATAAGTATGGTACTTCCAGAGAAAAAATTGCCTAATAAATGTAAAAAATGGGATGGATAGATTTATCCATTACAGGCGTATGACGTATGACACAGATATGATAGGGGGGGCACCGAAAAAGGGGAACCCTGGAGAGGGAGAGACAGAGCCGATATGATGAGAGCTCATGGTCATCAAAAAGGTAACGTCGTCTTTCGAGAAAAAAGAGATAAAAAAGGAGTAGTGCGGGGGGGGGGGGGGCACGGTAAATAGCTATTGATAGAATATCGACTTTCTTAAAAGTAGGTTAATGAAGGTAAGCCAGTTGTTCTCGCTTCATCCGTACACGCTGCCATCAACGATGAAATAAATGTTACAAAATCGAACAAAATGGCTTAGTACGAAATCAAAATCGAATATTACTTCTCGAGAAAAAGTATTTTTTTAGAGTTAGTGTGTGTTAAGGGTATCTTGAGCTATTTTTAGGAATAACAGATAGATTTAATTATTAAAAGATTTCAATATTGATTAAAGTAATTCCAGAAGTGTATAACATCACTAACGAGAGAAGTATCAAGCTAGGTCATTAAAATTAAACGTAGTTTTTCGAGTGGGTTAAGGGTATTTTGAGCTATTTCCAGGTATAACACATAAATTCAGTTAAAGGGGAACGGTCAAGCTTTAACCAGTTAGATAGCCCTATAGTCCATTAAAAACTAAAATTTATGGCGAAAACCGCATCAAAAAAATATTGAGTGGTTACTTTTTAATAAAATAAAGAAATTTCGGGAAATTGAAAAGCGCGCGTCCACCTGGTGAGAAGTCGGTGAGACAGAAAAACAACGTAAAAGCGCGCGCTGCTGAAGACGCAAAAAAAATTGTTTTGCACGCGCGCCGTCCAGTTATAAGAGACCTAAGCCTAAATTGCGCGATTTTAAAAGTTAGGATAGTTCGCAAATCGCTCATACGGGGTTAGGTGCGCTGGCTACGTGTTGCCGCCATTTTTCCGAATTTTTCCCGCCGAGTTCGCGCATAACTTCTTACAAGGATGCTGGCGCGTTCATCCCTCCTACTTCGCCTCCCTTCCTATCCTCCTTGGGGAAATCCTTGCTCGCGGAATTTCGACGAATGTGTTGGCCGTGGTAGCGCGAGAGATCAAAGGCGGCCGTGCTTTGACCAGTGCTACTTAGTTCGTCCGTTCCTCACTACGAGGCGTTATTTGTTGGTTTTAACTTCCTTCCCTCCCCAAGGCATACTTTACCTTCTCCCCTCCCAACTTGTATTTCGCTCGTAACATTCATTCAGAAATAGGTTCGATTGACACACTTTAAGGTAATTATGTCACTTTTGGTATTAATATATATCCGTCTCATACTAAAATTATAAATGAAACACGACGGATACTTCATGGTTTAAAACATTTTAATGTTAAAATTTATAAAAACGCTAGCTTTCGGGTCGAAACCCCTCTCTTCAGGCGTCAGGTTTACAATTAATTTATAATTTTAGTATAGAATTTTACCATGGTTAATAAATTAATTATCTATGATTATATCCGTGTACTGATTCTAATTTAAAAATTACACTACGAAGTGATATTTATATATAAAAATGGTATTTCTCCGATGTTATAAATTTTAGAAAGTTAGTATTTGATGTATATCGTACAGCACTAATTTTATTCCGGAATATTTATTCTTACAAGGAGACTACCCGAGGTGTTACACACCGATGTTGTTCAAACTCAGGGATTGGTAGACCTTCATATAACTTGAAAAATCCTAAAGGGATTTTATTCAATGGGCAACGGGTTTGCCATGGCAACGAAAAATGTTTTTGACAACATAAAATAACATGGGATTTTGACCGATTTCCCTGTGAAAAAAAAATTTAAAAAATTGATCAAAATGTGACCATTTTTGATTTTTTTCGTCAATTTTTATCAATTTTTTTTATAATTTTGGTATTTTAATTTTTTTTTTTCGATTTTGTAAAATGTTTCACAGGTCAAAATCCCATGTTATTTTCAATAGGAAAATTTCCATTTTATGTTGTCAAAAACATTTTTCGTTGCCATGGCAAACCCGTTGCCCATTGAATAAAATCCCTTTAGGATTTTTCAAGTTACATGAAGGTCTACCAATCCCCCGAGTTTGAACAAAATCGGTGTGTAACACCTCGGGTAGTCTCCTTGTTAGTGAGAATGACTATATGCAGGAATCCATACCTCTACTTGGAATGCTTATCGCCGAAGATTTTCGTCTCGATGTGGCGGACGTTTTTTTTGACGTCACTACGTTAACTTAACAAACAACAACGTGAGAGGGGAGCGCGCGCAGAGGTGATTTTTTTATCTCGTAGGCGGGGCCAAAGCCGTCAGAGTGATCTTACCATACGCGATACGGCAGGATAAGCATTCCAAGTATGTTGATACGACTTTTGCTCACAATTTCGCTCATGCAATAAAAGTTAGCTCCTTCTCATTGATTCCCTATACATAGTTTGCATCCTTACGTCATCAAAAAATGAACTGTACAATACCGCCTTTGTGCTGATGTAGATTTCTTAGTAACAGTTTCAATCGTGGGCGGGCGGATTTTAATTATTTTTAAATGATTAAGAATTTAGTTTCACGTTAAAATTGGTTACCGGCCTTGTTATAATTGTTCGAGTAGTTCAATTTTATTTAAATAACACGGGTTTAAAATCTTATCTGGTTTTGTTTGGGGCCCATAACGATATTAATTTAAAAATTTGAAAGGATAAATCTAATTTTCGTACGTTTTGTCGATTCGATGAGATTGCCAACCAAATGGCTACCTATCTAGTAGCTACGCGTGAAATGGTTTGAATTTTTTATATCCTCTCCCGGTTTCCATGGAGACCATATTTTTTATATTAGTTTAGACAGAATAGCTCTTTATATAAAATACGGGAGTTCAAGTGATTACGTAAGATTCATAGTGCAGTTAAAGTTAGAGAGCGCGCGCACATTTTTGTTTTTGTTGAGCTCGCGTGAAAACGCACGAGACCCTCTACACGGAAATATTAGGAAGCGCGCTCTCCAAAAAATAACACTTTTTATAGAAAGAGCTATTACAACATCAGATAGAGGTATCCAATTATATTATATTTTATAATATTTTGACATATATAGTGCTTTTCAAATACATCACACACTCCAAAACTACTACACTGGTAAGTTACTGGTTTTCACTAGAGAGATTAACCAAGACACTCTAGAAGTTGGAAAGTCAACGTCGGGAGTGTCTAGACGTTCGTGAAATTTAACTATTTAAAATCAGTTAAGCGTGCTTTCACTTTGACTGTTAAAAAAATGTACAATTACAGCAGAATTTTAAACATTGTCTAAACGCCAACATTTGTTTTCGTGTACCCTGCTTTACTTTAAACGTGTCTCCAATTTCGCCTATAATATACAAGGTTTAGAATAATTTCAATTTCTAAACGTGAATAAGAATAAAAAAGCATGTTGCTAGAAAAGGAACAACCTAAAATAACTATCACTCGATTTGTTAAGTAGAGAAATTTTCATACACTCTAAGAAATAGGGGTGTTTAAAAGGTGTTAAGAAAGTGTTACACCTCGTTCACACCGTTTTAACACTTCCAAAACGGAGCAACTTTTTAATGGTGTAAAAATAGTGTGACAACACTATACAAATGTTTAAATAAGATAAACTTTCCAAGAAATTGGGATTCATTTCACACCGTTCTAACACTATTTCCACTCAATATGATAAGTCCAACCCAGATTCAACACCTTAACCAAACAAATTAAACCGGTTTTAAGCACTCTCCACAGTTCGTGAAACAATAAATCCAATAACATGTAAACGCACTTTTAATCAGTTATGACGCATCTTTTAAGCGTTAATACGCCCTTTATTAAGAGTGAAATCACACCTTTTAAGCGTTAATACGCCCATTATTAAGAGTGAAATCACACCTTTAAAAGTGTCAATGCGCCCTTTTCTTAGTGTGAAATCACACCTTTAAGTGTTAATACGCCCTTTTGTTAGCGTGAAATCACAACTTTAAAAGTGTTAATACGCCCTTTTGTTAGTGTGAAATCACACCTTTAAAAGTGTTAATACGCCATTTTGTTAGTACAAATCACACCTTTAAAAGTGTTAATACGCCCTTTTGTTAGAGTTAAATCACACCTTTAAAAGTGTTAATACGAGTTTTTGTTTGTAGGAAATCACACCTTTAAAAGTGTTAATACGCCCTTTTGTTAGTGTGAAATCACACCTTTAAAAGTGTTAATACGCCCTTTATTAAGAGTTAAATCACCTTTAAAGTTTTAATATGCCCTTTTTTTGTAGGAAATCACACCTTTAAAAGTGTTAATACGCCCTTTTGTTAGTGTGAAATCACACCTTTAAAAGTGTTAATACGCCCTTTTGTTAGTGTGAAATCACACCTTTAAAAGTGTTAATACGCCATTTTGTTAGTGTGAAATCACACCTTTAAAAGTGTTAATACGCCCTTTTGTTAGTGTGAAATCACACTTTTGAAAGTGTAAATACGCCCTTTGGTTAGAGTTAAATCATACCTTTAAAAGTGTTAATACGCCCTTTATTAAGAGTTAAATCACACCTTTAAAAGTGTTAATACGCCCTTTATTAAGAGTTAAATCACCTTTAAAAGTGTTAATATGCCCTTTTGTTTGTAGGAAATCACACCTTTAAAAGTGTTAATACGCCCTTTTGTTAGTGTGAAATCACACCTTTAAAAGTGTTAATACGCCCTTTTGTTAGAGTTAAATCGCACCTTTAAAAGTGTTAATACGCCCTTTTGTTAGTGTGAAATCACACCTTTAAAAGTGTTAATACGCCCTTTTGTTAATGTGAAATCACACCTTTAAAAGTGTTAATACGCCCTTTTGTTAGTGTGAAATCACACCTTTAAAAGTGTTAATACGCCCTTTTGTTAGTAGGAAATCACACCTTTAAAAGTGTTAATACGCCCTTTTGTTAGTGTGAAATCACACCTTTAAAAGTGTTAATACGCCCTTTTGTTAGTGTGAAATCACACCTTTAAAAGTGTTAATACGCCCTTTTGTTAGTGTGAAATCACACCTTTAAAAGTGTTAATACGCCCTTTTGTTAGTGTGAAATCACACCTTTAAAAGTGTTAATACGCCCTTTTGTTAGTGTGAAATCACACCTTTAAAAGTGTTAATACGCCCTTTTGTTAGTGTGAAATCACACCTTTAAAAGTGTTAATACGCCCTTTTGTTAGTGTGAAATCACACCTTTAAAAGTGTTAATACGCCCTTTTGTTAGAGTTAAATCACACCTTTAAAAGTGTTAATACGCCCTTTTGTTAGTGTGAAATCACACCTTTAAAAGTGTTAATACGCCCTTTTGTTAGTGTGAAATCACACCTTTAAAAGTGTTAATACAACCTTTTGTTAGTGTGAAATCACACCTTTAAGTGTTAATACGCCCTTTTGTTAGTGTGAAATCACACCTTTAAAAGTGTTAATACGCCCTTTTGTTAGTGTGAAATCACACCTTTAAGTGTTAATACGCCTTTTTGTTAGAGTTAAATCACACCTTTAAAAGTGTAAATACGCCCTTTTGTTAGAGTTAAATCACACCTTTAAAAGTGTTAATACGCCCTTTTGTTAGTGTGAAATCACACCTTTAAAAGTGTTAATACGCCCTTTTGTTAGTGTGAAATCACACCTTTAAAAGTGTTAATACGCCATTTTGTTAGTGTGAAATCACACCTTTAAAAGTGTTAATACGCCCTTTTGTTAGTGTGAAATCACACTTTTGAAAGTGTAAATACGCCCTTTGGTTAGAGTTAAATCATACCTTTAAAAGTGTTAATACGCCCTTTATTAAGAGTTAAATCACACCTTTAAAAGTGTTAATACGCCCTTTATTAAGAGTTAAATCACCTTTAAAAGTGTTAATATGCCCTTTTGTTTGTAGGAAATCACACCTTTAAAAGTGTTAATACGCCCTTTTGTTAGTAGGAAATCACACCTTTAAAAGTGTTAATACGCCCTTTTGTTAGTAGGAAATCACACCTTTAAAAGTGTTAATACGCCCTTTTGTTAGTGTGAAATCACACCTTTAAAAGTGTTAATACGCCCTTTTGTTAGTGTGAAATCACACCTTTAAAAGTGTTAATACGCCCTTTTGTTAGTGTGAAATCACACCTTTAAAAGTGTTAATACGCCCTTTTGTTAGTGTGAAATCACACCTTTAAAAGTGTTAATACGCCCTTTTGTTAGTGTGAAATCACACCTTTAAAAGTGTTAATACGCCCTTTTGTTAGTGTGAAATCACACCTTTAAAAGTGTTAATACGCCCTTTTGTTAGAGTTAAATCACACCTTTAAAAGTGTTAATACGCCCTTTTGTTAGTGTGAAATCACACCTTTAAAAGTGTTAATACGCCCTTTTGTTAGTGTGAAATCACACCTTTAAAAGTGTTAATACAACCTTTTGTTAGTGTGAAATCACACCTTTAAGTGTTAATACGCCCTTTTGTTAGTGTGAAATCACACCTTTAAGTGTTAATACGCCCTTTTGTTAGAGTTAAATCACACCTTTAAAAGTGTTAATACGCCCTTTTGTTAGTGTGAAATCACACCTTTAAAAGTGTTAATACAACCTTTTGTTAGTGTGAAATCACACCTTTAAAAGTGTTAATACAACCTTTTGTTAGTGTGAAATCACACCTTTAAGTGTTAATACGCCTTTTTGTTAGAGTTAAATCACACCTTTAAAAGTGTTAATACGCCCTTTTGTTAGAGTTAAATCACACCTTTAAAAGTGTTAATACGCCCTTTTGTTAGTGTGAAATCACACCTTTAAAAGTTTTAATACGCCCTTTTGTTAGTGTGAAATCACACCTTTAAAAGTGTTAATACGCCCTTTTGTTAGTGTGAAATCACACCTTAAAAGTTTTAATACGCCCTTTTGTTAGTGTGAAATCATACCTTTAAAAGTGTTAATACGCCCTTTATTAAGAGTTAAATCACCTTTAAATGTGTTAATATGCCCTTTTGTTTGTAGGAAATCACACCTTTAAAAGTGTTAATACGCCCTTTTGTTAGTGTGAAATCACACCTTTAAAAGTGTTAATACGCCCTTTTGTTAGAGTTAAATCGCACCTTTAAAAGTGTTAATACGCCCTTTTGTTAGAGTTAAATCACACCTTTAAAAGTGTTAATACGCCCTTTTGTTAGTGTGAAATCACACCTTTAAAAGTGTTAATACGCCCTTTTGTTAGTAGGAAATTACACCTTTAAAAGTGTTAATACGCCCCTTTGTTAGTGTGAAATCACACCTTTAAAAGTGTTAATACGCCCTTTTGTTAGTGTGAAATCACACCTTTAAAAGTGTTAATACGCCCTTTTGTTAGTGTGAAATCACACCTTTAAAAGTGTTAATACGCCCTTTTGTTAGAGTTAAATCACACCTTTAAAAGTGTTAATACGCCCTTTTGTTAGTGTGAAATCACACCTTTAAAAGTGTTAATACGCCCTTTTGTTAGTGTGAAATCACACCTTCAAAAGTGTTAATATGCCCTTTTGTTAGTGTGAAATCACACCTTTAAAAGTGTTAATACGCCCTTTTGTTATAGTTAAATCACACCTTTAAAAGTGTTAATACGCCCTTTTGTTAGTGTGAAATCACACCTTTAAAAGTGTTAATACGCCCTTTTGTTAGTGTGAAATCACACCTTTAAAAGTGTTAATACGCCCTTTTGTTAGTGTGAAATCACACCTTTAAGTGTTAATACGCCTTTTTGTTAGAGTTAAATCACACCTTTAAAAGTGTTAATACGCCCTTTTGTTAGAGTTAAATCACACCTTTAAAAGTGTTAATACGCCCTTTTGTTAGTGTGAAATCACACCTTTAAAAGTGTTAATACGCCCTTTTGTTAGTGTGAAATCACACCTTTAAAAGTGTTAATACGCCCTTTTGTTAGAGTTAAATCATACCTTTAAAAGTGTTAATACGCACTTTATTAAGAGTTAAATCACACCTTTAAAAGTGTTAATACGCCCTTTTGTTAGTGTGAAATCATACCTTTAAAAGTGTTAATACGCCCTTTATTAAGAGTTAAATCACCTTTAAAAGTGTTAATACGCCCTTTTTTTGTAGGAAATCACACCTTTAAAAGTGTTAATACGCCCTTTTGTTAGTGTGAAATCACACCTTTAAAAGTGTTAATACGCCCTTTTGTTAGTGTGAAATCACACCTTTAAGTGTTAATACGCCTTTTTGTTAGAGTTAAATAACACCTTTAAAAGTGTTAATACGCCCTTTTGTTAGAGTTAAATCACACCTTTAAAAGTGTTAATACGCCCTTTTGTTAGTGTGAAATCACACCTTTAAAAGTGTTAATACGCCCTTTTGTTAGTGTGAAATCACACCTTTAAAAGTGTTAATACGCCCTTTTGTTAGAGTTAAATCATACCTTTAAAAGTGTTAATACGCACTTTATTAAGAGTTAAATCACACCTTTAAAAGTGTTAATACGCCCTTTTGTTAGAGTTAAATCATACCTTTAAAAGTGTTAATACGCCCTTTATTAAGAGTTAAATCACCTTTAAAAGTGTTAATATGCCCTTTTTTGTAGGAAATCACACCTTTAAAAGTGTTAATACGCCCTTTTGTTAGTGTGAAATCACACCTTTAAAAGTGTTAATACGCCCTTTTGTTAGTGTGAAATCACACCTTTAAAAGTGTTAATACGCCCTTTTGTTAGTGTGAAATCACACCTTTAAAAGTGTTAATACGCCCTTTTGTTAGTGTGAAATCACACCTTTAAAAGTGTTAATACGCCTTTTTGTTAGAGTTAAATCACACCTTTAAAAGTGTTAATACGCCCTTTTGTTAGTGTGAAATCACACCTTTAAAAGTGTTAATACGCCCTTTTGTTAGTGTGAAATCACACCTTTAAAAGTGTTAATACGCCCTTTTGTTAGAGTTAAATCGCACCTTTAAAAGTGTTAATACGCCCTTTTGTTAGAGTTAAATCACACCTTTAAAAGTGTTAATACGCCCTTTTGTTAGTGTGAAATCACACCTTTAAAAGTGTTAATACGCCCTTTTGTTAGTAGGAAATCACACCTTTAAAAGTGTTAATACGCCCCTTTGTTAGTGTGAAATCACACCTTTAAAAGTGTTAATACGCCCTTTTGTTAGTGTGAAATCACACCTTTAAAAGTGTTAATACGCCCTTTTGTTAGTGTGAAATCACACCTTTAAAAGTGTTAATACGCCCTTTTGTTAGAGTTAAATCACACCTTTAAAAGTGTTAATACGCCCTTTTGTTAGTGTGAAATCACACCTTTAAAAGTGTTAATACGCCCTTTTGTTAGTGTGAAATCACACCTTTAAAAGTGTTAATACGCCCTTTTGTTAGAGTTAAATCGTACCTTTAAAAGTGTTAATACGCACTTTATTAAGAGTTAAATCACACCTTTAAAAGTGTTAATACGCCCTTTTGTTAGAGTTAAATCATACCTTTAAAAGTGTTAATACGCCCTTTATTAAGAGTTAAATCACCTTTAAAAGTGTTAATATGCCCTTTTTTGTAGGAAATCACACCTTTAAAAGTGTTAATACGCTCTTTTGTTAGTGTGAAATCACACCTTTAAAAGTGTTAATGCGCCCTTTTGTTAGTGTGAAATCACACCTTTAAAAGTGTTAATACGCCCTTTTGTTAGTGTGAAATCACACCTTTAAAAGTGTTAATACGCCCTTTTGTTAGTGTGAAATCACACCTTTAAAAGTGTTAATACGCCTTTTTGTTAGAGTTAAATCACACCTTTAAAAGTGTTAATACGCCCTTTTGTTAGTGTGAAATCACACCTTTAAAAGTGTTAATACGCCCTTTTGTTAGTGTGAAATCACACCTTTAAAAGTGTTAATACGCCCTTTTGTTAGTGTGAAATCACACCTTTAAGTGTTAATACGCCCTTTTGTTAGTGTGAAATCACACCTTTAAAAGTGTTAATACGCCCTTTTGTTAGTGTGAAATCACACCTTTAAGTGTTAATACGCCTTTTTGTTAGAGTTAAATCACACCTTTAAAAGTGTTAATACGCCCTTTTCTTAGAGTTAAATCACACCTTTAAAAGTGTTAATACGCCCTTTTGTTAGTGTGAAATCACACCTTTAAAAGTGTTAATACGCCCTTTTGTTAGTGTGAAATCACACCTTTAAAAGTTTTAATACGCCCTTTTGTTAGTGTGAAATCACACCTTTAAAAGTTTTAATACGCCCTTTTGTTAGTGTGAAATCACACCTTTAAAAGTGTTAATACGCCCTTTTGTTAGTGTGAAATCACACCTTTAAAAGTGTTAATATGCCCTTTTGTTAGAGTTAAATCACACCTTTAAAAGTGTTAATATGCCCTTTTGTTAGTGTGAAATCACACCTTTAAAAGTGTTAATACGCCCTTTTGTTATAGTTAAATCACACCTTTAAAAGTGTTAATACGCCCTTTTGTTAGTGTGAAATCACACCTTTAAAAGTGTTAATACGCCCTTTTGTTAGTGTGAAATCACACCTTTAAAAGTGTTAATACGCCCTTTTGTTAGAGTTAAATCATACCTTTAAAAGTGTTAATACGCACTTTATTAAGAGTTAAATCACACCTTTAAAAGTGTTAATACGCCCTTTATTAAGAGTTAAATCACACCTTTAAAAGTGTTAATACGCCATTTTTAATAGTTAAATAACAATATTAAATCTACAACGCCTGGGCCAATGAAATGATCCATAACCCCGAATTTCACCATCGCGCAAAGCATATCAACATCCGTGAATTCTATACAACAGACCTGGTCCGAGACGATCAGCCATTACGTCTTAAGTAATATTTTCATCGAGGGTGATCACTTAAGAAAAATGAGGAGATGAAGGCATTTTTTGTTCTTAAGCTATCAATAATCAGTAGTTTTTTATGCATATTTTATCTCTCTGTCCTTCTGTTTTTTAGCAGATAAGAATACTTTTTGTCGCGCTTGGTTTTCGGTATAAAACACCCGGGCATTATTGCTCTTGGTCGTAGTTAAAATTACGTCTTAGGCAAAGCATGTTCGTTGTGGCGTTGCTTTAGTTATACTTAACGTTTTTGTAAATTGTCTGCGTAATTTTACCGCTGCGCTCGGTTTGTCGTGCTGTAAACTGCAACTCTTTTTTCTATGGTTTTTTAACTAATAAAAGGTTTTTAGAACACTACAAAAATGACATAGTAACACCATTAAAATTGATATTGAGCTCTGGTAGGTGGAATGTACCTTTCAAAAAGGCATTTTAACACCTTTATAGGTGTTATTTATCTCTTACCAAGTGAATTTTCACCTTTGAAAGTCTGATTTCACACCTTTAAAAGTCTGATTTCACACCTTTAAAAGTCTGATTTCACACCTTTAAAAGTCTGATTTCACACCTTTAAAAGTCTGATTTCACACCTTTAAAAGTCTGATTTCACACCTTTAAAAGTCTGATTTCACACCTTTAAAAGTCTGATTTCACACCTTTAAAAGTCTGATTTCACACCTTTAAAAGTCTGATTTCACACCTTTAAAAGTCTGATTTCACACCTTTAAAAGACTGATTTCACACCTTTAAAAGTCTGATTTCACACCTTTAAAAGTCTGATTTCACACCTTTAAAAGTCTGATTTCACACCTTTAAAAGTCTGATTTCACACCTTTAAAAGTCTGATTTCACACCTTTAAAAGTCTGATTTTACTCTTTATACGAACTTATTTACACCTCTAGAGGTGTGATTCAACTCTCATCAGGTACAATTTTTATATTTAAAGTGCGAATTTACACCTTTAAGAGTGTTATAAAAAAAGTGTTTAAATAGTGTGGAAAAGGAGTTTTAAATCTCATTTTTTACACCGTATTTTTAAGACAAAAATCTTGAAGGTGTTAATACGGGGTTTGATTTGTGTAATAAAACGCCCCTAGCAGTGTCAAATTTCGACTCATGAAAAAGTGTACAAATAGTGTTAAAACGGTTTGAATCAACACCCCAATTTCTTAGAGTGTATTAAGTATTTTTATTTAAACGCTATAGATATTATACTACGGCAGAAATATGGCGTCATCTTCAAGTATGCATATATATATTAACCTCTCTATTAAGTAACTAAAAAAAGGCAATTCAATTTTGACATTTTACGTACGTAGAGTATTATACGAAGGTAAATTTTTCCATTTTTATAGTGTTGATGGCATACTTCCTTTCTGAATAATATTATTCATTTCTTATTATTTAATGTAGTTTCGCAAAGAATTGTTAGAGGAGAATCATATTGCGAGATACGATATAAATAGTTAAAAAATATAATATAAATATATTCTTGGTTTAATTAAATTGATTAGTTTACTTCCCATTTCATTAATATCAATAAAAATACTCCACTTAAAAATCGTGAGGTTGTAGATCTATATAGTTAATCATAAATTAAACAGTCATTATATAAAAAGGTCAGATTAAAAACACTTGGAAATAACTACTCGAAAAACGAAAATGAAATTGAAAATAATATTTCTATACACTTTGCACCTGGTGGGGTACTTCTCCCTGAACCCCGTTCTACTCTGTACTCCGGATAATGGTATCCCATGGACACAAAAGGAGTTGTATTTCAAAGGGTTAATAAATATTCATTCATTCACCCTAACTTAATATAACTAAAGCTATACTATAGACCTAAGTTCGCGAAAAGTGATTCAACCTTACAAATACAATTTTTTATTTAATTTTACGATATATATGTTAAAAACGTGAAAATTTAAATAATTATGAGCTACTACTAATTATCAGCTAGGATAATGCCCAAGGCACCACTTTAGGCCTAAGTCATCAAGCGACTTTTAAAGCCATTAATTCAGGTGGCCGGGTTACAATGCGTTGTAAATATACAAACGTTGTAAATATATCATTTTAAATTTTCTTTTAACACTCGACTTTAAGGGTGCGTTTCCTTTTCACTCCACTGAATAGTTCTTTTTATAAAATAACCTTGGCCATCTTGTTGAAATGTTGCCTCCCCGCTTCAGCTGTGGATCCGTTTTCTCTCCCACTAAAGAGTTTATGAACTCATTCTTAGGCATTGGCTGAACTATTCCTGGGCAACATTTCAACAAGTTGGGCAAGCGTAAAGACATTTTATAAAATCAACATTCGCTATTTGTTTTATTGTTTGTATATATATGATTTTTATTTCTTATTTAACAGCTAGCTTTACTTTTGAAGATAGGATTTGTAACTTGAGAACTGCAATTTCCTCCCTGATGTAAAAGAGGATTCTTTTGTACTAAAGAAAAACTTGATAAAAATTAATTCAATAACATTTTAACGCACAGATTTTATGTAGGAAACTGGACTAAATGATAGGTAAACCAAGATTGATACCATATTTTCAGATTCAAATTCCCTGACTTTTCCCTATTTTGTTTTAACATTTTCTAGACACATTTTTAACTTCGTATTTTACTTTAATAGTTTAAAAGTAACTCTTAACTAAAAAATCTTTATTGCAATTATTATTAAAAGTTTTGTTTAGCTCACCTTCATAATATTTTGAAGATAAATTAAAATTCTGTATATTTTTTACAAATTGTTACAATTTCGGTCTATTTTCAAATTCAGTGTGCTTTTACTGATAATTTAGAGCTACGTTTTCTTTCCCTGAGGGTTGAAACCTATTTTAAAATTCAGTGATCTGTCATTGACTGTTAAAACTGATTTTCAAATTCCGTAACCTTCTCCTCTGACCAGTTAGGCCTATTTTCAAATTCAGTTGCCTTCTCGCCTGACTTGTTAGGCCCATTTTTAAATTCAGTGACCTTCTCGCCTAACCCGTAACCTTCTCCTCTGACCTGTTAGGCCTATTTTAAAATTCAGTGACCTTCTCGCCTAACCCGTAACCTTCTCCTCTGACCTGTTAGGCCTATTTTAAAATTCAGTGACCATCTCACCTGACACGCTAAGCTTATTTTCCAATTCAGTTACCTTCTCGCCTAAACTGTTAGGCCAATTTTCAAATTCAGTAACCTTCTCCTGTGACTCGTTAGGCCTATTTTCCCATTCAGCGACTTACTCGCCTGACCTGTTAGGCCTATTTTCAAAGTCAGTGACCCTTCTCGCCTGACACGTTAAGCCTATTTTCAAATTCAGTGACCTTCTCGCCTGACCTGTTAGGCTGTTTACATCTATTTTCAAAAATTCCCTAATTCCCTGAGCTGTTAGGCGTATTTAAGAATTCCCCAAGTTTCCCCTCTCCCGTGGCAACCCTGCAAGCGTCCCTTATAAGATGGGCGAAATAACCCGCAAATAAAAGAGCTGTAAATAATCCGTGGCAGGCCATAACAGCGCTCCCGATCTTGACACTCGACAAGGAGCCCGAAGCCAAGGCATCGAGCGGTGCTCTAGAGATAGACGCGGGAAATAACCATTAACCGGTTAAGTTCGGACTTGGGAAAAAGCGATAGAAGAATAAAAAAACTGCGGAATGACGACGTCCCCATTTGTGATTGAAAATGTCTAAGAAGGGAGCGACGTTCGTCACACACGCGGCGGGGATTTAGATGGTTAGGCTTAACTCTCGCCGCCGCGCCGATAGGGAAACGACATTCTCGTATTATCCGGATAACAAATGTTAAAAAGGGGTGGTCGAAAGGGACGATTTTCCAAGCGTGGTAATCATATTTTTATCTCCCTTCTCGGGGATGGTTGAAAGGAAAATATATATTCACCGCTATTAAACGCTTATTTCCTCTCGCGCAGGAAATAGAGTAGCCGGGAGACGATGTATTTCCATGTCGGGACGGCGGAGAGATGGGCCTTTGAGCGAAAGGGTGCGACGGGTTGAGAGGCGGGAGCCCCGCATTCGTAAAAGAAGGAGATAGAAATATGGAGAGTAAAGAGTGCCTTAAATGTCATCTTAGGACGTGGGTGCGCTCACCACTTACGAAAATTGTTGATCAAATTTTGGAAATTTTATCAAAAGAAGTGGTATTTAATCTAAATATAATTTAATGAAATATTTTTTATAATAATTTGATTCGAATTTGATCAAATCTTACTTGATCATACTTTGATCCGAATCTGATCAAATCTTACTTGATCATACTTTGATCCGAATTTGATCAAATCTTACTTGATCATACTTTGATCCGAATTTGATCAAATCTTACTTGATCATACTTTGATCCGAATTTGATCAAATCTTACTTGATCATACTTTGATCCGAATTTGATCAAATCTTACTTGATCATACTTTGATCCGAATTTGATTCAATCTTACTTGATCATACTTTGATCCGAATTTGGTCAAATCTTACTTGATCAAAGTTTGATAAATGTTTATTTTATCAAATACCATTTGATCAGAATTTGATAAAATTGTATTTGGTAAAATTGTATTTGATTAAATTGTATTTGATTAAATTGTATTTGATTAAATTGTATTTGATTAAATTGTATTTGATTAAATTGTATTTGATTAAATTGTATTTGATAAAATTGTATTTGATAAAATTGTATTTGATAAAATTGTATTTGATAAAATTGTATTTGATAAAATTGTATTTGATAAAATTGTATTTGATAAAATTGTATTTGATAAAATTGTATTTGATAAAATTGTATTTGATAAAATTGTATTTGATAAAATTGTATTTGATAAAATTGTATTTGATAAAATTGTATTTGATAAAATTGTATTTGATAAAATTGTATTTGATAAAATTGTATTTGATAAAATTGTATTTGATAAAATTGTATTTGATAAAATTGTATTTGATAAAAATTATATTTGATAAAAATTATATTTGATAAAAATTATATTTGATAAAATTATATTTGATAAAAAAAAGTTGCTAGGCATACACATCTGGTAGGGGGTAATTAGAATTTTAACTTACTGTAGATTATAGAAATTCCCAAAATCGAGTATAAATAGGTTTAAAGCAGAGAAGGTCATCTCTAATGGTTCTCTAGATAAATTTTGAATTACCTTGAAGACACGGTTCAAGGTCATAAAGGCACGTTCTATGTGTCCTGGAAATTTCAAGTCTTTAGTTAAAACACACTTTGAGTTATTGGTCCTGTATCGTTAAATTGTAAAATAAAAAATGGGACATTAAATTTAAGATCTGTATAGTGTCTTAACGCGAATTGTCAATTACTATTCGCTACCTGTAAGCAAAAACCCAATTTGAGAAACACAGGTTTTGTATAAAATCTATAATTATGACTATAGCAAACTAAAAATGAAACTTCGCAAAAATTGGCTAAAAAAATTAAGTAATGAGTCAGCGTAATGTAAAAACCTTCGATGATTATTATTTCGAAGGTCCTTTCAAAAGTCACGTATCTCAACTTGCTTGACTTTTACTCTCAGATTGGGTATAGTTAGAATTGAAAAGAAAATGGTACGTAGAAGTTAAGACCCAAACTGGCTCAAGTTAAGATAATATTGTAAAGACAAAATGAAAATACTTAGCTAGGCTTTCATTGGTATATCAGAAAGTACTAAATATAAATTCGGCAGCCTATCACGTACTACAACTGGGCCTGCGTGCTCCGATTATAGAAACGAAGGTCCCTAGTCACCATTTCCTCCTCAGGTTTTTGACGTATATAAAAAATGGATTGATTTTCCCCCCCATTCTTTCACGTATCTAAAAGTAGTAAGCGAATAAAATAGGCCTAACTAAGTGAGGGTCATTGCGGCGGCGGCGTCTGCTCGTTGTACGGTTCAGCTGATGGCATCGAAAACGGGCACTGGTACTCGCCAAATCCATAGACCCCGGGCTATATCGGATCAAGGATGCGGCCGTACCAGCGGAGACAGAGAGTGAGTTACACCGTCGGATAAGTTCGGAGGGCGTCCTCCCTCGAACAGAGAGCGAGAGAGAGAGAGAGAGACGTGGGAAGAGGAGGAGGAGGAGGATGCGGGAGTCGACTCGTTGAAGTTCGCCGCATCTTCCGCGCTTGCGCCGTCCATATTAAAAGCTGGTAAGGCGTTCGGACGAAGCTTAAAAGCACGTACGGACCTCTCAGTGAGGTGACGTTAGGCCTAATACTTCCCCTTATTTTCATCTTTCCCCGCATTCTCTCTTTTGCTTCGCTCCTTCAAACAATTTCAAAAGGACGTTTTTAGGATCCCAACACGTCCATAAAACACTGTCCGTCTTTCTACCATTTCTCTCTCTTTCTCTCTGGCTTCGACCTTTTCTCTCGTCATGTATCTCTCTGCGAAACGACTGACTCCGAATATAAATAAAAACCCACTCCGTCCTTTCCCAATATGGCGATAAAGGGATTTAAAGCCGGCTTGTTGCTTATTCCGGAAGGGTTCCGATATATTCGGGGAACGGCGGTTAAAACGAGAAACGCGCGCTGGAGAATTGGCGGTCAGCTAAACTATAAACAAACCATTCTTAGGCCTTTGCTTCGAACGTTTAGCCTTTACAGGCCGAGTCCAATTTCACCCTCTCCTAATCCTTCGATCCTTTAAGCGGGGGTCAAAGGGAACGATCTATAGATCGCCTCTATTTTATACGCGTCGCTTTTCCCACGACCGAATTCTTGATAAGTTTAATACGTTACTTACGATAGCCAAAGGGGGTATAAATAGAAATAGGAATATAAATAGCTGGAACGAGAATGTAGGCGAGTTAAGCCTAACGACGGTGGTTCATTTTCCTTTGAACCAAGGCCGTTTGGGATCACTTGACTCGAGGAACTACGACGGAAGAAAGCGAATTCTAGGTAGCTCTATTTGGACTTACCGTAGGCTATTCTCCATTCCCCGTTTCTAAACACCCACTGAAAGTGCCGAACGGGTTTTTTGGTGGTCTCGACGCTGCCGTAACGTCGCAGGGATCCTTTGAAGGAACCCCGTACCCTGCGGACGCTCATAGCGGGTTTCTCGGCCGCGCACTCGTCTTCACGTTTGTTCACACGCACTCACGCAACAGACAACGGCACACCAGCACGCGCACTCTTCCAAATGGAAATTCCGCGATCCTTCCGTTGAAAGTACCGAGTCCCTTCGCGCTCCACCAAAATACGCTTCGCGACTGCCAAATTTCCACCGCTTACTTCCCGCGCGGAAAACCAGGGCCCGCCACCGGCGTTATTCTTACCCGTTCGAACCTCTCCTTCCTCCCCCTTCCCCCGCGTCTCGCGCACCCCCCCCCCCCCTTTTTACTATCGGGGCTGCCACCCCCATCAACACCGCCACTCTTTTTTACTACTTCCGTTCCCGGTAGAAAATCATTTCCATCCCCCCTTTCATATTACCCTTCACTCACTTTTTAGACACCCCCCTTTTAGGCTCTTTTCCTTCAAGCAACCAGCCTTCTCCAAAAACCATCACCGCGTTATAGTTCTTATAAAAATCGTCTTAAGAATATATATTTTTTTATTTTGACGTCAGTTGTTGCTTCATTTCTAATTTGTTGGCCTGAAAACCATCGGGATACGCAGTTTCCCATTATGGAAAATCCGAACAATTCTACCTCGCACTAAAAACTGTTAATTTGACCAAAAAAATTAAATATTAAATTTTCAATTGGTTATTTACAACTAAAAATATTATAATTAACAATGTTATTAATCATTATATTTTTGCCTACATAACGAGAAAAAGTGAAGAGATAGTGACAAAAATGAATAAATTAAATTTCGTAAATGTAACGGAGGAAATATTTAATTTTCAATTGGTTATTTGCAACTCGAAATATTATAATTCACAATGTAAGTTTCGTTTTATTTTTACCTACACAGCGAGAATAAGTGAAGAGATATTTCTAAAAATAAATAAATTAAATTTCGTAAATATAAATTTGCCAGTTAAAATATTATAATAAAAAAGGCGTTAATTTTTTTAAGTAAAGAAACGGCAACCCACAAATGTAAAATGTAATAAGAACGATTCTGTTGAGGAGAAATGGTAAATTAAAATCGATATTTCAAATTGTAAATCGAAATAAAATAGGAAACCGTTTAGAAACGATTTAATTAATTCATACTCCAGATGATACGAAGCATCGTACTCTTTCGAAACCAAAAGGCAATGGAATTTGCAAACGTAGTAGGCTTAGTAACGATCCTAGAAATTCTGCAATCTGATCTATCCATTCGTATTACGGAAGAAAATCCAACAATATGATTAAAAAATCATTAGTCTGATTTAGATATCTTATTCGGGCTATTGCATATACTAACTACGTAACGATACCTTTTAACGTTAGAAAACTTCGAGATTAATGAATCTGGCCTATTAAAATAGGTATAATATTTTTTCAATCACCGTGAATTTCCCGCCAAACGGGGAATGCTGCGTATAAAATTTACCGCTTAACGATTTAAAGTTTACACTCTGTAAGGAAATAAATTTAGAATACGTTATATTTCTCCGAAACATCTTTTAAAATAATCAATGCAAGCTTCGCGCGGGTACATGTTCCAAATAAATAATATTAGCAGTATATAAAGAGATGGATACTTATGTTGTAAGATATTCTATATACTTCTGGAATAAATGATTTATTATAGCTTGAAGAGAAAATAAGCTGAAAGTACTTTTAAGGCAACACTTAGGTTCTGGGCGCGAGAAGAACGAAGCTTGACCTTATTTTCTTTCGCCGTAAATAAAATTTTCGCATTCCGAAAACTCAAAAGCAGTGACGAAGTTTATGTATTTTACTGTCACGTCAAGACTTACGAAAAAGAAAATTGAAAGCTATAGAGACAGCCTAGGCCTCAGGGGCTCGAAAGAGTTTCGAAAAAATCGTCAAAACTATGAAAATTTCCCACAATTGAGAGCTCAGTCAACATATCATGTGGTTTTTATTTTCGCCTATTATTTTTATTTAAATAGCCAGAGCTGTGAGCGGTATAAGAGCGTGTTTCCATTACAGTTTACGAGCTTGACGGGAAAGGATAAGGTCAAAGATTTGCTCGAGAGAATCGAATGGCTGGCTGGTCGTGGCGCGACGGGCCAACTGTTGTCATTCTTTATATTCCGGACAGCTGCATTCGGCCGCTATAAAAATAAAACGCAGTTTCATTGTCCTGGCAGAGCGGCCAAATATTGCTCAGCGAAGGACTATATTAGCGTGGTTTTAAACCTCAATTCCACAGACTTAATAATCGGTGATTTTGTTAAAGGTTCGAAGAAGGTTTAGTAGTTGAAGGTGGGATTCGCAAGATTGTAAGGAACGCGTTATCTTAAGGCGTATTCACACGAACCAAAATTCTTTGTTGAGCGTAGTTTTCGACTGTAGTTGTGTTTTCATTCATACGATCGAAAAATAAGTTGTTGAGATTTTGGCCGTCAGCCGGTGAAAACAATTACTACAAAATATGTAAGTTTATATTAATACAGGTATTTATTAGTAATATTATTATTTAGCTTTGCGTAATTAAAAGGATATACACGGAAATTATTCGATGTAAATATTTGGAGATAAATCTCGGTCAGAAAAACCAACCGCTCTTCAAAACTTTGCCAAACTAATCGTTTTGGATTTGTAGGGACTACAGCACTTTCCTAAACAGAATTTGTTTAATCAGCTTTTTCCAAAACAGCGTTTTTCAAATCAGCGTTTTGTCATAACAGCGTTTCTTTATACAGCGTTTCCCAAAACAACAAATTGTTCAAACGGCGCTTTGTCATAACAGCGTTTCTTTATACAGCGTTTCCCAAAACAACAAATTGTTCAAACGGCGCTTTGTCATAGCGGCGGTTCTCAAAACCGTATTTTGTCGAAACAGCGTTTCCCAACACGGCGCTGCTTTCTATAGCACTAATAATATAGGCCTATTGTAATACATATTTTTCTGGAATTTCGGCAAATTTAATTACCTAATGGTTTCTGCCGATAGTTAGTATTGCAAACTTACCTAACCTAACCTAACCTAACCTAACCCCTGAATTTCATATGTATGTTATACAATTTCCATCGTCAATTCATATAAATTTTAAGAAACCGCTGTCTTGACCAAAACCGCTGTTTCAAAATCGCTAATTTGAGAAACGCTATATTCAGAAACGCTGTTTATGGAAAAAGCTGTTTTGACGAACCGCTCTACTGAGAAACGCTTAACCAAAAAACGCTGACTAAACAAAACGCTCTTTCGACAAACCGCGGTATTGAGAAACGCTATTTCAACAACCGCTGTTTTAACAAAGCGCCGTTGCAACAAAATGCTGTTTTTGAAAAACGCGCTTTTGAAAACGCTATTTTAACAAATGTTATTTTAGTCAAGCGCTCTATTCTCTACATACCTCGTTTTGTGTGGCCAACACGTTGTGGAAATATGGCCGCCATTCAAAAGGAGCAACTCGTTTTGACCAACAATGTTTTGCGGAAATGTTGGCTAGTGTGAATAGGCACGTGACGAAACCAAAATTTATTTTAAATTAGTAACGGAAAAAATTTCGAGAAAGAGTTACTCTCCCTTTAAGGATATTGCACTGTCCCTTTAAGAGGGAAGATGGCGGAGTAAGTTTTCCGTTTAAATAGAAAACCCTGAGTGAATCATTTCGGGAGATGGGAAATTCTTATTACGAGCAGCGTATAATTACAGGCAGTTCAAGCGGCACTTACTGGGCAAATATGGGAAAAGCGTGGGCCCTTTATTTAAGCAGCACCGCGTACCGGCGAACTAAATTTGTCCCGAAATAGAAGCGCAGGATTGGGTTTTATTTGAACATTGGTGCGCTTGGACCACGTCGAAATAAACGCGCTGCTTCTGGCCAAGTTTTATCTATTGAATTTCGTATCGCAGTATAGAAACGAGTTTCGGAGCACCTCGAAATTATCGCAATTGACCTGAAAACTGGGAGGCATTTTCCTTATGGAAATCTAGTTAAAACGAAGCCCCATCTACTCAGCCACTTGAAAAAAATCCAGATTTTTTTGGCTTTTAAAAAATTAAACATTTTACAATATTTTACTAAAATAATAGCTTTTATTTAGTTTAGCTTTTGTTTCATATTTAAACAAATTTATTATTTAATATAGTTATTTTGCTTACCTTGTTTAGTTTCCAAATGAAGACAGGCATCATTTCAATATCACGTGTATTTTATCCATTGAAATTTAACTTAAACCTAAAAATGGTAACATCAGTACGGTGCTTAACTGTTTTCTCCGAGAGACGGTAGATGGCGATAGCAAAACTTAGGCTCGATAGCCACTTAGCGCGTGAAATGTTAAAGGATGCTTTAAACTATGGTTCCATCTAGGAGCAACAAACACAAGGAGAACGCAGCTAGCCTTTAAACACGCTAACGCAGTGTTGTGTACAAATTTCATTGGACGAGCATTTACGCTGATCGTTTAACGGAAAGGGGGAAGATAATTTCCGAATTTTCATCTTCCGACGGCAGCAGGCGCTAAAGCGTCTAAGCAATGAAAACTGTACACATTAAAATGCACGACTTTTTACGGGTTGCGTTCTCCTTGTTTGTGGTGCTGCGTTTGTTACTCCTAGGTTCCATAAGGAAAACGTCTCCAACATGGCCAATATAGCGGTCTGATAATTTTCATTCATTTACTTCTGGTAAAACGAAATAAAAATAAACTCTAAACATTGTCAGTATAGGTTAATTTCCACGTACGCGATGCTAATATTAAACATACCATGATAAGATAAATACCAAAAATAAATAATATTACATACAATCCGGTTTACATGATATTTACCAAGTAAAGAAGCAATACATTCGTTTCGTAAAATTATCATACAACAAATTTCGATATTTATTACGTAATATTTCTTCTAAAAAAAAGTAGCCCAAAGTAGCGCTTAAATAAAACATCTTCAAGGAAATCGCCAAAAAGTAATATTTCATCTTTTAACCACGTACAGGTAGCTTTTTTTACAGGTGAAAAGTTTCAAACGTTTTTGGTTCATAGGGGTGGACGCATTTACTAAAATTACTCTGGAAAATATTTTGTGAAAAGCAAATGATGAAAGTTTTGTACTTTTATTTTTTTCGAACCCTCTTGGTGCCCCTTGTAGGCTTAGTGCATTAGGCCCAGGCCTATTCGGCCTATTGGTTAATCCGGCCCTGTAATTACCAAAAGTGTAACAATCCCTGTACTTTCGTATGTTAAAGCTTTAATGAATGCTCGACTCGAGATCGACCACATAATATACTATTTATTGTCGCCTTTCTGGATCTTTTTTTAGTCTATGGTATTATATCGTAGGTAGATGGCGATAGCATCTACACAGAACGACGAAAAATCAAAAAATACACTAACTTTGACCACTGCTACTTAGTTCCTCCATTCCTCACTACGAGGCATTATTTGTTGGTTTTAACTTCCTTCCCTCCCCAAGGCATACTTTCCCTTCTCCCCGCCCAACTTGTATTTCGCTCGTAACATGCATTAAGAATAAGTCCGATTGACACACTTTTGGTAATTATGTCACTATTGATATTATTTTCTCTTATTGACCAGTAAATTTTTATATTTAATATGGAATATTCTGGCAGTCCTGTTTCTTAACCCCAATAGTGAAAGTTACACTCCCGGACTTCCTAAAGTCCATTCCCAACCCCAAACAGTTCCGCAAGGAACTAACTGAGTTCCTAGAACTTCATATTTAACTCGTTTACATGTAATAATGTAATATATAACTCCTTTATTTTGTTTTATTTCCCTTGTATCTCCCTCACATTGTACTGTTTTCCTGTACATACAAACTGTATATATTTTTTATCTGTATATGTATAATTTGTATTGTCCACTGTCTTAACGTGATGGGTCTTAGACCTCTTGTTGAGCAATAAAAGAACTAAAGAACTAAAGAACACGAGTAAGGAACCTCAGCTTTCCTTGAGTTCTGGTAAGTCGCACCCTTTGAGAGTCGAGCCGACTGAAAAGAAATATCCTGTACATAGTCTTTGAAATTGTGTTTACAGTTTCACACATAACATAACACACAAAAACCAAATAGCTAAGAGCTTAGAGCGCAACAGAAGTAGTAAAACAAATTAACTTAGCCAACAAACAGCAAAGAGGAACCCAAGGTCGACAGCAAACCCAAATCTATCAGCGCATTGCGGCACCAAATAATGGTCAAGGTGGATTCCGGACAGCACACAATAGTCAAGTTACCACCTAAACGCAACACAGCGAAATTATTCGTAGAACCAAGAACTTATAGAAGTAACTAAGAATTATTTACGATAACATTGTCCCTTGCAATGGTTTTAAGTTTCGCAGAATGGACACGTCCTAAACGTCTGTCTGTAGCACGATCCCGAAAATGCAAAAGTGTGATATTTTTCCCCAACTTTGATTAAAAATTCCAAAATGGCAAGATATTTTTTTAGCGTTCATTCGCTGACTGAAGTATTAGAACTTTCAATTAAAAAATTATAAAAATAACACTAAGTAATGATAATAAATTATAATTTATAGACTCCATTTATAGGGCACTAGTCAATTGCCTGAGTTTGAAAAGTACAAGTTTAAGGTGGCAGCGTATAATATTTTCATAGTTCTTATCTAGTTCTACGTCTTCTTTGAAAGAATTCAAGTGACAACCAAGGACAAAAGCCAGCGAATGTGCCATGTAGTCATATTTGGATCCTGAAAGCATCCAGCCGCCAAAACTCGTCGGTGCTCAAATTATTTTAGGGGGCGCCAATGCCTTGATACTAAAAATCGTCATTTTTAACTCCCACTAATAAAATTAGTAATTATACCGAAATTGGCTTTATTTTTATTTTTTTTAATTGTCAATTTTGAATTTGTTGAAAAATAGCCATTTGAAACGGTTGCAAAGCTAGTTTATTTAAAGTATATCACACTAGCTTTTAAAACAACTAGTAATCCTGAAGACGATCTGATAATAGGTTTTTAATATAGCAGGATACACGACGACAATAAATAATTAACGCTAGGAAGAACGTGGAACCAGCCCAGTTCTTCATTCCATGTACTTCTACCAATTTTTTTTTCAGTTTATATATACTCAGCTGCCGCCCTCTATTGAGCAAGTTATAGTTTTTAAATATGGCAACTGTCTCGATGAACAGTTGAAACAAATCTCACGAAATTATTCGCAGTAATTTACTTTTATTGGAAAAAAATATCGCAAAATCAAATTTAAATCAATTAGAAAAGTTTTTAAACGAGGAAAGGTATTTAAAAGACGATAATAATGACAAAGTACTATCAGCTTTAAAGAATACCGTATTCCAACCAAGGCATAGCGCTTCTTCTGTAAATATTTGTGCAATTATTGCAATATCATATTTTGAAACGTTAGTGGAGTGTTTGTGGGAAAATTGTAATTTTACAAAATTCTATTCTATAAATTATTATTAACAAGAAAAATCGAATCAATGTTAGAAAATACTTTATTTTTAATCAAATGTATCCTTTGTAAGGATACATTTGATTAAGTATTCCTTACTGTTTGCTGGTGTTACACTAAGCCTTGGATCCTGAGTAATTTTCGGAAAGAAATAATGTTCTTTCCTGGTTATAACAATAGTGTAGCTTCCCGAATTTTCACCGTTTATAAATAAGTTAAGATTTAAATCAGTTAAACCCGAGTTAACTATCGCGGTATCAATTAACTTTTGAACTAAATTCGCGTTCAATAGAAACGTTGGTTCATCTACTTTCCGGGGCAATTTTATTTATGAAAAATGTTTTGTATTTCGCACAAGTGATGGCGGTGAAGACTTAAAAGCAAGATGGAGCTTGAAATGGGGCGGGGAATCGGTATAACAGCATAACAGCGTAGCTCAATGTTACGTTCCCAAGTTCTTCCTAGCGTTAATTAGTTCTTGACGACGATGAAATAGTAAGCATGAACTGCAGTTCTATAGACGTTTTACCATTATTATAGTATCGTCCAATCACTTTTCCCTTTTTCGTGTATCAGGGTGTAGACCCAAAATATCCGTTAGGGTGTTTCAAAAAAAATGCAAATATCGAAATGTTTTGGTCCACATTGATTTTCTTGTTCATTTTGGTCGGAAAATGACCCAGGAAAATTTTACGTAAATTCATTAATATTTAGGACTGCCTCAACGAGCTAAAGTTTTACCATTATAAACAAACCCATTTATAAGCAAAAAATAATTATGTCACTCAAATACTTTAACTGAACGAAATATTTACTATTTATTACTTACTTAAGTTTACACAAAACCAGGTCCTAACTTGTGATTTTCAGCAGTTATGACCTGGTTTAGTGGGGCTTTCTGCCAAATATTTTATGGTGTACCGGTACTTATTTCTATAATAAACCTTGTAAAAACTTAAATAAGTAATAAATATTAAATTTTTCGTTCAAGTAAAGTAAATGAGTGACAAAACTGATTTTTGCTTATAAATGTGTTAGTTCATAGTGGTAAAACTTTACCTCGTTGAGGCAGTCCTAAATAATAATGAATTTACTTAAAATTTTTCGTGGGTCATGTTCCCATCAAAATGAACAGGAAAATCCATGTGCACCAAAACATTTCGATATTTGCATTTTTTTGAACCACCCTAATATCCGTCGATACACTTTCGATTTGCTGGTTCAGTATTCCTTCAATAGACCTTTCTATAAATTAATAGCTAAACAGGCCAAACACTTTCACTAAGACCACATAGCGCTACTTCAAAAGGATTGGTATCTTCTGAAGCGTCACACAGAAACTCTATTTTCAAAATATAGCTAAGGTAGCCTACGTTAAGATAGTATATTTCAAAATATAGTAATTACATAACTGAACTATTGAAAAAATATTAGATATAGTTAATTAACTATTTATAATGGTTTTTATAAAACTATAACCGTTAAATGAGTAGGATTTTTATCAAAAATCCACTATTTATCCAGACAACTAGGTTGGCAGGTTTGCCAGATAATCCTTTTATGAGCCTCCCTGGTTCATGAAAAATCGGGCCTCTCTATATACACAAAAGTAAATAATTAGTATTTTATAGACTGGTCTATTGAAAGACCGTCCTACATTTAGTATTTTTTTGGATTGTTGATCTTCGGTGCGTTTTTCTTTTCAAATTAATTTAAATAGCTAAAATATAATAAACTAATTATATGATGTATTTCATTTTATATTAATTAAATATTGTTATATAAAGCGTGTAATTTTTGTAGTTTCATAACATTTCGCATTAAATTACCGAAATTTTTACAGTGTTGTTTTCATTATTTCAACTTTTGTTGCAGTTAAACGTGCGAAAACCAAATTTTCCAAAACTATAGTAAAAAGGTTTTAAATATTTACTGAAATTAAATTGTGATGTAGCTCGATTAATATACAAATATTTTAGATCCTAGCTTACCGTGCAATCAATTTTTTGGGGTCGAGAGGGTTGGGGATGCTCAAGTATTCATTTTGGGCGCTGAGAATTCCCACCCCTCAGTGTAACTTGAAAAACCTGCGAGGGAAAAGTTACGATGGGCTTTCATTTTGCCATGGCAACCGAAAATGTTTTTAAAAACACGAAATGAAAATTTCCCCATTGAAAATAACATGGGAATCTGACCTATTGAAAATTTTGAAGAAATTAAAAAAAATTTAAAATTTACAAAATAGAAAAATATTATTAAAATTGGCGAAAGAAATATAATTTATCAACTTTTGATCAAATTTGATAAAAAGTTGAAATTAAATTGATATTTCTAAGGAAAAACGAGCAATAGGGCTATAGTTGGTAAAATATCTCATTCGTTTTAAAATTTGGAAAAACAAATTTGATCAATTTTTATCAAATTTAGCTTTTTGAACAAATTTGACAAAATTTAATAAAAAATATTCAATTTGATTTATTAGTATAAAATAAGGTAAAAATTAGTGAAATTGACATATTTTATCAAAATAAAAATTGATGAATTTGATTTTCTTATTTGTAAATTTTAAATTTTTTTTAATATCTTCAAAATTTTCAAAGGCAAGCTACAAACTGCGCTTCTGTAAAACAACAAAGCTCTCAATTATATTTCAGTTCAGTATTTTATTTGTTCAAGGTTAAACTATAAAAAAGACTCGTTATTATATGTAACGGCTCAAAATATGCGGTAAAATTTTGAAATTATACTCCGAAGTGAAATAGTTCTTTTTATAAAGTAACGTGGCCTTCTTATTTAAATGTGGCTCTTACATCACATCAATTTCTTTTAAGATCTATTAGTTTATTTAAAACACATATTTTCCTATAAAATGGTTATAGAAAAATGGAAATAATAAAGTATATAATCCCACGCTCATTTTATCTTTGCAAAGCCATTTGAGAAATCAGTCGGAGTCTGCAAAATAGAGTATATAATCCCACGCTCATTTTATCTTTGCAAAGCCATTTGAGAAATCAGTCGGAGTCTGCAAAATAGTTGATTTTATAAAATGTCTTTACGCTTGCCCAACTTAGCAGTAGATTAAAAGATTAATACTTTTCACTACTGGAGTAACTATTGCATTGTTAATATGCTATGAAAATATTTTACAGGTTAACAATAACGAGGAATCGAATCAGAAGCGAATGAACCGAAGTTATCGAAATAGCGCTCAGAATCGGAGGGCGTTTTCCTTATGAAAATGATGAGAAAATCGAGTCAAACAAAATTTAATTTCCAATCCCGTCTTTTAATGCGATAAATTGCACTTGGGAATTGGGGGTGTATAAAAAATGGTTTCATAAAAACCAAAACGTTTTTTTTTTCGGCCAAGGAGCGTGCTAAATTTCAAATTCGAGGGCAAAATGTAACTTTATAAGGAAAACGCCTCCAACATGGGGAGTATAGCAATCTGATAACTTTGGTTAATTTACTTGTGATCGAATGGAATGGCTAATTTGCGATCCGCAATCATTCTTAAATTTTACTCCGGGTTGAGTTATAACGGATTGGAAAATCACATTTTCGAACCTCTTCAACAAGAAATGCTTATAAGCACGTCCAGCCGCTGATACGTTGAGGTGGTATAAATATTTAACCACCACTTACCACCTGGCGGGCATTGGAGATATTTACCAAATAACCATCAAGAACCTTGCATTGTTCCCGAAGACTAATAACAAAAAAAAACATGTCAACATACTCTTTTTTCTACTTGTAAGTAATGATACATCGGACATCTCAATTTCCGCGTCATCCATCGTCGAAGGCAGGCAGGCTTCAGCACCCGAACAGTCACGCGTGTCTTACGCTCAATCCTCAATAATTAAAAATAACCCAAAGACACACGAGACTTTGATCGAATAGGTATTTCCGAATAAGATCTGATGTCACGTGACTTTGTTATTTTCAGTCGTAGCGTGTGACTAAACGTAACAACGGTTCCTTATTTTCATTAGTACGAAATCCTCTCAAGCACAAAACAATGGGACATTAGCGTTATGGTATAACAATTTATTCTAACCTTAACCTTACCAAAACACTGCGCAAAACTATGCTTAGCAATCAACAGATGTAAAATAATAAACATATACACATGGCACTGCAGTGTAACTGTTTTTCCGCCACACAAAATCTCTAAATTCAGGGATCCGGAAAATAATCAAGATAACGTAATCCGCAGTCAATGAAATTGCTAACAGTTGCTACATACACTTGCTTTTCCGTGGTACAGATAAAGTTTGTAGCGCGTGTTTTTTTTATTTTACAAAGCTCTCACTAAACCCTAATAGCCACTTTCGCCTAAAACCAGAAAAAGCACTAGCTAGAAAATAGCAAAAACCCATGAGCCTTTTTCAGAACCATCTATTCGTGAGATCCAAAAGGTTAAAGAGGATCGACGACAACTTGCTAAATATCACAAATCACTCTAAAGTCGAACTACAGCGTTCAAGACTCGAGCCTTGACGACTAAAGAATAAATACAGTTTCAATACGGACGAACCTCTATTCCCCCAAACCTCTCCTTTTCCCCAAATATAATCGAAGGTTACGAAAGCCCGTTTAAGCCACCCATCGGAGCAGGTGGTATCATATCGAAGAGGGAAAAAAATTGTACAAATAAAACCAACCCATGTTGCTCGTGAATTTTTAAAGATATCAAAAACAAAAAAAAACGGTATAATAGGGTTAATGGTTATGCCGGGGAATCTGATTCCGAATACTTTTCCTCGTATCATTACGAAAACCTTTACCTTTTTACCAAAAGAACGGTACAGAAAAAATTCTTTAAAAAAGAAAATTGTCATTTGGCGTATACGCGATAACGACTGTTTAAAAGCGAATTATAGTAATTATTACCCCTTAATAATGTATTCCCAGCTTTACGCTTATGAAGTACTCACTGCTACAAAAAGAAGGCTAAGGAGGAAAGTTTTCAACCGGTTTTTTCCCGATTTAAGTTGCGAACATACTTCGAAAAATAGGCTTAAAATAGATTCTAATCGAATATTTCTAAACGGGATTCGAGAAAAGGTTATGACATAGGCATGAATCAGAAAACCTTTGTACTGGTTGCTTCTATACGGTGTCTGAAACGTAAGCGATTGTCGGTAAGAAAATGTCTTTTTCGAAAGAAGATTTCTCTGGAAAATATCGCACGCGAAAAGTCACTTAGACCCGTCTAATTGGCAAGCCAGAATATCATTTATCATTCCTAAAAAAATCCTTTTGTTGATGCACCACTCACCGGCTAAAACGCCTTGATAGTGAAGGAACAAAAATTCCACTTTATTTCAAGAATATGCTTGTACATATATGTGTTTTATAGTAGAAAGAAAATAAAAAGTCGATTTTTATTCAATTCTTTTCTGTCTTTTTATATGGAACATTTTCCCACCCTCCCCGAAGTCACTCGTAGTCGCGGTGGTAGACACGCTTACACTGACTTACAGATTTTTTTTCAATTATTAACATAAAGTCTGATATATTTCAGATGGTTTATATTTTTTAAAGATTTTGTTTTCCACGTGTTTTGACTTATGGTCGAAACTCGGAAACGAGACGTCTTTAATACTCTCCTGGAAGTATTAAACTTCCTATACTTCAAAAGCAAAATGTGATTGAGAACATAAGTAACATAATTTACTTAAGTATGACACTTCCTATTTTTCCAATACAAATGTTTTCACCAATGACAACATAAATCATAACGTGGTTAAGGACTGACAACACTCCTAGAGTTGTTACCAGGGTTGGATATAAGGGTATTTTTTTAGTAGTCAGCCTGACTAGACTGTGAGCCTCCTATCTTAAATTATTTTAGTAGTCATTGACTAGTGGGGGCAAAAATGGGGGTATAAAAACAAGAAGGACAGCGGACATTTTGCTTTACCCGTCAGAATTAAAATAGGAGTTAATTATCACTTGAGTTACATGACTTTGGACGATCACAAATTTATAAATAAAATGGGATTGATGAATGATGAATTTATTATACGCTCGCCATTATTTAGGTAAATTTTTCACCAGTCAAATTGACTAGTGAGCCCCCAGATTTCGATTAATTTTGGTAGTCTAGTGCCTTATGTCCAACCCTAGTTGTTACTAGTCTTTGGACTAAAGTTTTGCACAGCAATATTTTCTACAAATTGCTTTCGCAAAAATGAGCTTTGTAAACGAGTTTTGCGCAGTTTGTACTAATTTCCGGAAATAGGGCTAGATAAATTCTGAAATCTGATGGCCGGATCTGCTATCACGAGGTATGGAAAAGGAGGAGTTATTAGATTTTAAATACATGTATTAGAGATTTTTATAGTCTTGATATTTTTATCACAATTGACATTTTGAAAAAAATATATACTACGTGTGTGTGTGTGTGTGTGTGTGTGTGTGTGTGTGTGTGTGTGTGTGTGTGTGTGTGTGTGTGTGTGTGTGTGTGTGTGTGTGTGTGTGTGTGTGTGTGTGTGTGTGTGTGTGTGTGTGTGTGTGTGTGTGTGTGTGTGTGTGTGTGTGTGTGTGTGTGTGTGTGTGTGTGTGTGTGTGTGTGTGTGTGTGTGTGTGTGTGTGTGTGTGTGTGTGTGTGTGTGTGTGTGTGTGTGTGTGTGTGTGTGTGTGTGTGTGTGTGTGTGTGTGTGTGTGTGTGTGTGTGTGTGTGTGTGTGTGTGTGTGTGTGTGTGTGTGTGTGTGTGTGTGTGTGTGTGTGTGTGTGTGTGTGTGTGTGTGTGTGTGTGTGTGTGTGTGTGTGTGTGTGTGTGTGTGTGTGTGTGTGTGTGTGTGTGTGTGTGTGTGTGTGTGTGTGTGTGTGTGTGTGTGTGTGTGTGTGTGTGTGTGTGTGTGTGTGTGTGTGTGTGTGTGTGTGTGTGTGTGTGTGTGTGTGTGTGTGTGTGTGTGTGTGTGTGTGTGTGTGTGTGTGTGTGTGTGTGTGTGTGTGTGTGTGTGTGTGTGTGTGTGTGTGTGTGTGTGTGTGTGTGTGTGTGTGTGTGTGTGTGTGTGTGTGTGTGTGTGTGTGTGTGTGTGTGTGTGTGTGTGTGTGTGTGTGTGTGTGTGTGTGTGTGTGTGTGTGTGTGTGTGTGTGTGTGTGTGTGTGTGTGTGTGTGTGTGTGTGTGTGTGTGTGTGTGTGTGTGTGTGTGTGTGTGTGTGTGTGTGTGTGTGTGTGTGTGTGTGTGTGTGTGTGTGTGTGTGTGTGTGTGTGTGTGTGTGTGTGTGTGTGTGTGTGTGTGTGTGTGTGTGTGTGTGTGTGTGTGTGTGTGTGTGTGTGTGTGTGTGTGTGTGTGTGTGTGTGTGTGTGTGTGTGTGTGTGTGTGTGTGTGTGTGTGTGTGTGTGTGTGTGTGTGTGTGTGTGTGTGTGTGTGTGTGTGTGTGTGTGTGTGTGTGTGTGTGTGTGTGTGTGTGTGTGTGTGTGTGTGTGTGTGTGTGTGTGTGTGTGTGTGTGTGTGTGTGTGTGTGTGTGTGTGTGTGTGTGTGTGTGTTTGTTTGTTTGTTTGTTTGTTTGTTTGTTTGTTTGTTTGTTTGTTTGTTTGTTTGTTTGTTTGTTTGTTTGTTTGTTTGTTTGTTTGTTTGTTTGTTTGTTTGTTTGTTTGTTTGTTTGTTTGTTTGTTTGTTTGTTTGTTTGTTTGTTTGTTTGTTTGTTTGTTTGTTTGTTTGTTTGTTTGTTTGTTTGTTTGTTTGTTTGTTTGTTTGTTTGTTTGTTTGTTTGTTTGTTTGTTTGTTTGTTTGTTTGTTTGTTTGTTTGTTTGTTTGTTTGTTTGTTTGTTTGTTTGTTTGTTTGTTTGTTTGTTTGTTTGTTTGTTTGTTTGTTTGTTTGTTTGTTATGGGTGCGTATTCTAAAACTCCTTCATATTGACTTTTGGGACGGACCGAGTGCTGGGTGTTAAAAAAGTTGTAATAATGCAAAAGCGTTTATTTAACGTGTATTGATGTAAGAGCGGTCGTTTCGTCAAGTGGCTCTCTGTGCATTGTTGATGGTAAGGTTTTTGCTTCTTGTTAATACATTTGGTGTGGAAATTTGAATATCTACGATTCCTAATGCAGTCATTGATTTCCTGGGTGAGAAATAGCCTCTGCAGATATTTCTTTCATTAAAATTTGCTTCGTATTATATTTCACTGATAAACTTGTTCTGTAAATAGGGTTAAATTCAATTGTGCATTGTTTTAGTACGTCTAACTCGATGTTGTAACTACTTAATTTATATTATTCTGAATAAATTAAACTCTGTTGTTTCGTCTCAATTATTTAAATTAAAATTAAAATTTTATACCGGGCGGGATTGAACCGGGATTACGTTTTTAGTAAATAACTCTGAATTGCGGATATATCTTTAAGGGTCATCTCGAGAGATTATTACCACTAGGGACAATTCTTCCGAGGAGAGGTATATTTTGGCTTGCCAACTTGTTATATTGGCTTCAATGTAAAAACTATTCTAAAAATAATAATCCGCTAGGGGCGCCTCACGTCATACACATCTTTTGCTCATAGGTTAAAACAGAAACGTCAACGAATGAGATGGCCGCTGTAGAGAGAGAGATCAAAGGTGGCCGTGGAAAAGCTAAGCCTCGGTGATACTTTGGAAGAAAATCTGAGTCAGTGTTTGCCATATTAATATTAGATAATAAATGCTGTTATAATTGTATTATAATAATAACTATTCTAATAATAATATTAAATAAATAAATATATGAATCTATGGATTCATGATAATACTGCAAAAAGGAAACCTAACCATAACGCGCCATTTTTGGAACTAACGCTTCGACTGTTTATAAATAACAGCTGATTTCTACTTCCACTACGTCACTATAAATTGGCTCCGCCCCACGCGTTGCCGGAGCTGACCTACGGTATTCTAGTTGAATATTCCTGAGTTAATAAGGGACAATAATCGATTAATACTAATTATAGAAACAGTACAGTGTCTTTAGGTTTCGGTATTTTTTCGAGCTGGTCTCCAGCATTTGATTGGTCGAATCTGATATCACGAGAAGATGGCACTTGAAAATCATGTTTCATTTTTCAAATGATTCTGTGGCTCTTTAAAGTTACTTGTAATTTAGAATAATTTCATAATAATAATCGATAGTGTATAATTATATTCCATCACTATATAATTATATTATGTAACTATATAATTATATTATGTAACTATATAACTATATAACTATATAACTATATAACTATATAACTATATAACTATATAACTATATAACTATATAATTATATAACTATATAATTATATAATTATATTATATAACTATATAACTATATAATTATATTATATAACTATATAATTATATAATTATATTATATAACTATATAATTATATAATTATATTATATAACTATATAATTATATAATTATATTATATAACTATATAATTATATTATATAACTATATAATTATATTATATAACTATAATTATATTATATAACTATAATTATATTATATAACTATATAATTATATTATATAACTATATAATTATATTATATAACTATATAATTATATTATATAACTATATAATTATATTATATAACTATATAATTATATTATATAACTATATAATTATATTATATAACTATATAATTATATTATATAACTATATAATTATATTATATAACTATATAATTATATTATATAACTATATAATTATATTATATAACTATATAATTATATTATATAACTATATAATTATATTATATAACTATATAATTATATTATATAACTATATAATTATATTATATAACTATTTAATTATATTATATAACTATATAATTATATTATATAACTATATAATTATATTATATAACTATAT
This sequence comes from Leiobunum rupestre, assembly GCF_980474605.1. NCBI lineage: Eukaryota > Metazoa > Arthropoda > Arachnida > Opiliones > Sclerosomatidae > Leiobunum > Leiobunum rupestre. Next base: position 49,667,325 of record NC_143389.1, read on the forward strand.
AATTATATTATATAACTATATAATTATATTATATAACTATATAATTATATTATATAACTATATAATTATATTATATAACTATATAATTATATTATATAACTATATAATTATATTATATAACTATATAATTATATTATATAATTATATTATATAACTATATAATTATATTATATAATTATATTATATAACTATATAATTATATTATATAACTATATAATTATATTATATAACTATATAATTATATTATATAACTATATAATTATATTATATAACTATATCATTATATTCCATAACTATATAATTATATTCCATAACTATATAATTATATTCCATAACTATATAATTATATTCCATAACTATATAATTATATTCCATAACTATATAATTATATTCCATAACTATATAATTATATTCCATAACTATATAATTATATTCCATAACTATATAATTATATTCCATAACTATATAATTATATTCCATAACTATATAATTATATTCCATAACTATATAATTATATTCCATAACTATATAATTATATTCCATAACTATATAATTATATTCCATAACTATATAATTATATTCCATAACTATATAATTATATTCCATAACTATATAATTATATTCCATAACTATATAATTATATTCCATAACTATATAATTATATTCCATAACTATATAATTATATTCCATAACTATATAATTATATTCCATAACTATATAATTATATTCCATAACTATATAATTATATTCCATAACTATATAATTATATTCCATAACTATATAATTATATTCCATAACTATATAATTATATTCCATAACTATATAATTATATTCCATAACTATATAATTATATTCCATAACTATATAATTATATTCCATAACTATATAATTATATTCCATAACTATATAATTATATTCCATAACTATATAATTATATTCCATAACTATATAATTATATTCCATAACTATATAATTATATTCCATAACTATATAATTATATTCCATAACTATATAATTATATTCCATAACTATATAATTATATTCCATAACTATATAATTATATTCCATAACTATATAATTATATTCCATAACTATATAATTATATTCCATAACTATATAATTATATTCCATAACTATATAATTATATTCCATAACTATATAATTATATTCCATAACTATATAATTATATTCCATAACTATATAATTATATTCCATAACTATATAATTATATTCCATAACTATATAATTATATTCCATAACTATATAATTATATTCCATAACTATATAATTATATTCCATAACTATATAATTATATTCCATAACTATATAATTATTTTCCATAACTATATAATTATATTCCATAACTATATAATTATATTCCATAACTATATAATTATATTATATAACTATATAATTATATTATATAACTATATAATTATATTATATAACTATATAATTATATTATATAACTATATAATTATATTATATAACTATATAATTATATTATATAACTATATAATTATATTATATAACTATATAATTATATTCCATAACTATATAATTATATTCCATAACTATATAATTATATTCCATAACTATATAATTATATTCCATAACTATATAATTATATTCCATAACTATATAATTATATTCCATAACTTTATAATTATATTATATAACTATATAATTATATTATATAACTATATAATTATATTATATAACTATATAATTATATTATATAACTATATAATTATATTCTATAACTATATAATTATATTCTATAAATATATAATTATATTCTATAAATATATAATTATATTCTATAACTATATAATTATATTCTATAACTATATAATTATATTCTATAACTATATAATTATATTATATAACTATATAATTATATTCCATAACTATATAATTATATTCCATAACTATATAATTATATTCCATAACTATATAATTATATTCCATAACTATATAATTATATTCCATAACTATATAATTATATTCCATAACTATATAATTATATTCCATAACTATATAATTATATTCCATAACTATATAATTATATTCCATAACTATATAATTATATTCCATAACTATATAATTATATTCCATAACTATATAATTATATTCCATAACTATATAATTATATTCCATAACTATATAATTATATTCCATAACTATATAATTATATTCCATAACTATATAATTATATTCCATAACTATATAATTATATTCCATAACTATATAATTATATTCCATAACTATATAATTATATTCCATAACTATATAATTATATTCCATAACTATATAATTATATTCCATAACTATATAATTATATTCCATAACTATATAATTATATTCCATAACTATATAATTATATTCCATAACTATATAATTATATTCCATAACTATATAATTATATTCCATAACTATATAATTATATTCCATAACTATATAATTATATTCCATAACTATATAATTATATTATATAACTATATAATTATATTATATAACTATATAATTATATTATATAACTATATAATTATATTATATAACTATATAATTATATTATATAACTATATAATTATATTATATAACTATATAATTATATTCCATAACTATATAATTATATTCCATAACTATATAATTATATTCCATAACTATATAATTATATTCCATAACTATATAATTATATTCCATAACTATATAATTATATTCCATAACTTTATAATTATATTATATAACTATATAATTATATTATATAACTATATAATTATATTATATAACTATATAATTATATTATATAACTATATAATTATATTATATAACTATATAATTATATTATATAACTATATAATTATATTCCATAACTATATAATTATATTCCATAACTATATAATTATATTCCATAACTATATAATTATATTCCATAACTATATAATTATATTCCATAACTATATAATTATATTCCATAACTTTATAATTATATTATATAACTATATAATTATATTATATAACTATATAATTATATTATATAACTATATAATTATATTATATAACTATATAATTATATTCTATAACTATATAATTATATTCTATAACTATATAATTATATTCTATAACTATATAATTATATTCCATAACTATATAATTATATTCCATAACTATATAATTATATTCCATAACTATATAATTATATTCCATAACTATATAATTATATTCCATAACTATATAATTATATTCCATAACTATATAATTATATTCCATAACTATATAATTATATTCCATAACTATATAATTATATTCCATAACTATATAATTATATTCCATAACTATATAATTATATTCCATAACTATATAATTATATTCCATAACTATATAATTATATTCCATAACTATATAATTATATTCCATAACTATATAATTATATTCCATAACTATATAATTATATTCCATAACTATATAATTATATTCCATAACTATATAATTATATTCCATAACTATATAATTATATTCCATAACTATATAATTATATTCCATAACTATATAATTATATTATATAACTATATAATTATATTATATAACTATATAATTATATTATATAACTATATAATTATATTATATAACTATATAATTATATTATATAACTATATAATTATATTATATAACTATATAATTATATTATATAACTATATAATTATATTCCATAACTATATAATTATATTCCATAACTATATAATTATATTCCATAACTATATAATTATATTCCATAACTATATAATTATATTCCATAACTATATAATTATATTCCATAACTTTATAATTATATTATATAACTATATAATTATATTATATAACTATATAATTATATTATATAACTATATAATTATATTATATAACTATATAATTATATTCTATAACTATATAATTATATTCTATAAATATATAATTATATTCTATAAATATATAATTATATTCTATAACTATATAATTATATTCTATAACTATATAATTATATTCTATAACTATATAATTATATTATATAACTATATAATTATATTCCATAACTATATAATTATATTCCATAACTATATAATTATATTCCATAACTATATAATTATATTCCATAACTATATAATTATATTCCATAACTATATAATTATATTCCATAACTATATAATTATATTCCATAACTATATAATTATATTCCATAACTATATAATTATATTCCATAACTATATAATTATATTCCATAACTATATAATTATATTCCATAACTATATAATTATATTCCATAACTATATAATTATATTCCATAACTATATAATTATATTCCATAACTATATAATTATATTCCATAACTATATAATTATATTCCATAACTATATAATTATATTCCATAACTATATAATTATATTCCATAACTATATAATTATATTCCATAACTATATAATTATATTCCATAACTATATAATTATATTCCATAACTATATAATTATATTCCATAACTATATAATTATATTCTATAACTATATAATTATATTCCATAACTATATAATTATATTCCATAACTATATAATTATATTCTATAACTATATAATTATATTCTATAACTATATAATTATATTCTATAACTATATAATTATATTCTATAACTATATAATTATATTCTATAACTATATAATTATATTCTATAACTATATAATTATATTCTATAACTATATAATTATATTCTATAACTATATAATTATATTCTAAAACTATATAATTATATTCTAAAACTATATAATTATATTCTAAAACTATATAATTATATTCTATAACTATATAATTATATTCTATAACTATATAATTATATTCTATAACTATATAATTATATTCTATAACTATATAATTATATTCTATAACTATATAATTATATTCTAAAACTATATAATTATATTCTATAACTATATAATTATATTCTATAACTATATAATTATATTCTATAACTATATAATTATATTCTATAACTATATAATTATATTCTATAACTATATAATTATATTCTATAACTATATAATTATATTCTATAACTATATAATTATATTCTAAAACTATATAATTATATTCTATAACTATATAATTATATTCTATAACTATATAATTATATTCTAAAACTATATAATTATATTCTATAACTATATAATTATATTCTATAACTATATAATTATATTCTATAACTATTTTTTTTTTCAGTGTAAGCCCACACCTTACTGGTGTGGGCGTTTATTTAAAAGACTTATAAGTTACAATTGACAAGGTGTAATTTTTCCATATCAAGAAGGGCTAAAAGAAATTCTTTTGTACATTTGTTTTTTCTTTTTTTTTTTTAACAAAGCGTGACATCTATTTATATTTTTACATTTTATCAGAGGATATATTTTCGTATCACAGATTTTAGGGGAGAGACAAAATCTCTTACAAAGGGGTTATTCATCCAGGATCAATATTAAACTTGTTAATTCTATTAAAACAATTTTTTAAGTTTAAGTTACTTTTATGAAATTCAGTTTTTATACATTGTTTTATTTTAGTTTGATATCTTTGCTTTAGAAGTTGTAATGAGTGTGTCAGTGGTTCGTTACAGAGCGAAAGTGAATAAATAGCGAGTTTCGCAATTGAAATTATTATACATTTAATTAAAGAATATTCGTTTTTTGTTTGATTTAATAACCAGTAATTTTTTTCGTTTAACGAGAAATCTTTGTCAAAGTTTCTGATTATCTTTTCGATATAGTTGAGGAATTCAATTGTTATTTTACATTCAAAATATATGTGTTCAAAAGTCGCAATATTCGTATGACATAGACAGCAGTATTTAGTGAAATTTTGTAAGAAGTGGGTGGCCGTGTTTGGTGTTACGATTTTGCCAAAGAATAGTCTGTAAATCAAGTTATTTTCTTGAGCATTAAACGTGGTTGACCAGCTAATGCTCCAATTTACTGAACGGAGGGTTCACAGTTTACGATTGTAGGAATTTTGTCTATTAATGGGGGTTTTTTAGAGCATAATTGATATATTTGGCTTTTAGAGAACGAACTAAGCGTAGAAGGTTTTTGGTTATGTTGGGGTATGAAGGGGCGGTTTATTATTTTTCTGTCAAGATTTAAGTTATAGCGTTGTAGTCGTAGTTTTGTTTTGATTGAAGGACATAGTTGGTTGAGGTCGGTAATAAGGTTTGTAAGTTGTAGGGTTGCGTGTCTAGCTCTAGGGGGGTTTTTGGGAAATAATTCATCTAACGTTTTAAAGCGGTTTTCCGAAATATTGATAATGTCTCTGACGTAGCGTATGTTACAAATAATCCAGTAGGGTTCGAGTTTAGTTGGGATAAAGGGGTTACCGAAAAGTGGTTCATTTAAAAGGTCGTCAAGGGTAGTGGGGGGACTTAAGTCTGGGGCTAACGCATTCCAGGTTGTTAAGATAGAGCAAAAGAATTGTTGGGTATTAATCTTATCGAAATTCATTTTATAAGCTAGGGCCGCGGTTTTATAGGAAAAGGGATTTGCGCGTTGTACATTATATAGGAATAATTCAGTTTCAGTTATATTTTGAACAGATAGGATTCTTTTAATAGTTTGCATTTGAAAATTATTTCTTTGGGTAGTTAGGTCAGAGAGACCGACCCCGCCCTCTTTGCTTGGTCTGCATATTATATTTAAGGGTAGCCAATGTTTTTTGTTGTTCCAAATAAAGTTTCCAGTGATGGTTTTGAGTTTATTTATGTCCGAATTAGAAATATTAATACATGGCAGATAATACCACAATTTGCTTAATTCATTGTTACAAAGTAGTGCTCTACTTTTATATGATAAATTTTCAATAATGTTAGATTTTGAAGATAATTTAGTTTCGAAGGTGTTAATGAAATTTTCTAAAGTTTGTTTTTGCCAATTTTCGAAGGGTGAAAACACTAAACCGAGAATTTTTATGCTTTTATTTGACCAGGATAGATTAAGAGGGCTGTCTTTCCTAGCCGACCAGGCACCAAGCCATAGTCCGTTGCTTTTTTTGATATTAAAAAGTGCGTTACTGACCTCACAGTACCGTGATATTTCATTTTCGAGTATAGAGAAACCCTTGTTTTCAGTTATTAATAAGTTTAGGTCATCGGCGAAACAAAGACAAACAAGGGGGGAGGTTAACATTGGTGGTCGAAAGCTATAATCCGATAGCGATCGACGGCAGTGGCATAGAAACGGTTCTAGCGATAAGATAAATAGGAGACTAGATAGGGGGTCACCCTGTCTAATCCCGGATTTTACTTGAAATTTTGAAGTAAGAGTGTTATTAATTTTGAGTCGGGCCGAGGCATTATAGTAGCTTAATTTGATATAGTTAAAAAGTTGACCAGAGATACCAATATGGGAAAGAGTGTTAAGGAGGTAGTCGTGATCGACACGATCAAACGCTTTGGTCTGATCGAGCGAAACGAAGGCTAGTTGTTCGTCAGGATTATCGGATATATAATCTAAAATGTCCCTAATACTATTAATATTACTATGGATTGTTCTGTTTGGTAAGGAGTAAGTTTGATTTTCATGAATTATTTCTTGTAAAGAGGGGGATAATTTTAGGGAAAAACATTTTGAGAGTAGTTTGCTATCATTGTTTTGTAAGTAAATCGGGCGGAAATTTTGTAAGTCACTGGGGTCACCATTTTTATAAATTAACGTAATAATGGAGGTAGTAAAACTTTGGGGAAGTGTGTTGTAGAGCATAGACGCTTGAAATACTGTATAGAAAATTTCTCGAATTGTGGGCCATATAAATTGCAGTAGTTCGTTTGTAATGCCATCTGATCCCGGTGATTTATTTAGACTTAAGGTCTTAACTACTTTATCTATTACTTCGATACTCAAATTACTGTTGCTATATATTCGGTTTTGGTCATTTAGTTGGGGAAGAATTTTAACGTAATTAGGAATTTTGTTAGGGTCGATTGTTGATTTTTCATATAATTTTGAGTAGAATTTTGTGGCTTCCTGGAATAATTCTAAATCATTCGAAGTTTGATCACCGTTAGATTTTCTTATTGATTTAATTGAATTTATGCTTTTTTTAGAATATTCTAGGTTGAAAAGGTATTTAGAAGGGGTGTTAGTGAGGACTTGGTGATTAATTTTGCACCGTATGATGCTGGCTTCTGACTTTTTGGTTTCGAGAGAGTGTAGGTGAGTTTCTAAAATTTTACTGTCGGCATCAGACAGATTGGGATCTAGTAATTTATTTTGTAGTTTGGAGATTTCGTTATCGATGTTTTTACTTGATTTAAAAGAGTATTCCTTAACAAATGTTTTAATTTTGGATTTAAAAACATCCCACCAATTTATGCAATTTTCGCAGAAACCGGGGAACGATTTCGTTTCATTCTCGAGAAATTGATTAAAAAGACGTGTGAATGGGCTGTCGTTTAATAAAGAATTATTGAAAGCCCATATATCTGATACATTTTTAAATTTTTGATCGTTGGTAGGGAATTTTAAGGTCAGTATGACCGGTTTGTGATCTGATTGCGACCCTCCGTGTAGGACCCTCACCTCCTGTATAAATGGTACAAGCGATGGGGATACATACAAACGGTCGAGTCTAGCTTGCATAGATTTGTCCGCCTGGTTAGTCCAGGTCATATTATAATTATTATTACTTGAAGAAACGTCGTGTAAAGTAAGAGTTTGAATTAAGATTGATTGATAGTTCGCGAGAAAGTAATTATATTCTATAACTATAGAATTATATTCTATAACTATAGAATTATATTCTATAACTATAGAATTATATTCTATAACTATAGAATTATATTCTATAACTATAGAATTATATTCTATAACTATAGAATTATATTCTATAACTATATAATTATATTCTATAACTATAGAATTATATTCTATAACTATAGAATTATATTCTATAACTATAGAATTATATTCTATAACTATAGAATTATATTCTATAACTATAGAATTATATTCTATAACTATATAATTATATTCTATAACTATAGAATTATATTCTATAACTATAGAATTATATTCTATAACTATAGAATTATATTCTATAACTATAGAATTATATTCTATAACTTTATAATTATATTCTATAACTATAGAATTATATTCTATAACTATAGAATTATATTCTATAACTATAGAATTATATTCTATAACTATAGAATTATATTCTATAACTATAGAATTATATTCTATAACTATATAATTATATTCTATAACTATAGAATTATATTCTATAACTATATAATTATATTCCATCGCTATATAATTATATTCTATAACTATATAATTATATTCTATAACTATATAATTATATTCCATCGCTATATAATTATATTCTATAACAATATAATTATAATTATAATTATATTCCATAACTTAATATAATATATATATATATAGAAACTGTCCTTGGCCTTACTCCTGAACCATTATTCTGTAGTGGTTTTAGGCAATCGAGTCGGGTACCGAGTATCTGAAAACATATATAGGATCCTTGGCTCACCACAAACGAACCCAGGATTTTAGGCTTAGCTTAATTTATTTATCATGGAGAAAAGAACTGACAAGGAGACTACCCGAGGTGATTACCACCGATTTTGTTGAAACTAGGTGGGTAGGTAGACCTTATGGTAACATGAAATTTCACTAAGGGAAAAGTTGCAATGGGCATTAGTTTTTCCATGGCAACCCAAAATGTTTTTGACAACACAGTACGTCTATTTTCCATTTTTCCTATTGAAAATAGCATGGGAATCTGAGCACTTCTAAAAAAAAAAAAAATTGAATATTTCAAAACCAAAAAAATAGATCAAAATTGACAACTGAAATTAATTTATGATATTTTGATGAATTCTGGTCAATTTGGTCAAATAATGAAAAAATTGATCAGAATCGGTAAAAATGGAAACAAGTCGGCCAAGGCCGTAATATTAGTTCCACATGGATGAATTAATTAATTATTCTCTAAGCCTTGGCGCGTGTTAAAAGGCTTAAGCATAACGTTAGACGTTACTAATAACTACATTCAGTTTCAAAGTAATATCTCAAATCGCACGCGAATAGCGTTAAAATTGGGCCAGAAAAATTTAAGCCTTGGTTAAATTAAAATGAAGTCTGGTAAAATATCCGCAATGACCATCCTAATAACTACATTCAGTTTCAAAGTTATATCTCAAATCGCACCCGAATAGCGTTAAAATTAGGCCAAAACAAGCTGAGCTTTGGTTAAATTAAAATTAAGTCTGGTAAAATATCCGCAATGACCATCCTAATAACTACATCCAGTTTCAAAGTTATATCTCAAATCGCACCCGAATAGAGTGTCCCACTTATTTGTTACTTCTGGCCATACGCGGCTTCGATAAGTAAGTGTCACACTTATTTGTTACTTCTGGCCATATGCGGCTTCAATAAGTAAGTGTCACACTTATTTGTTACTTCTGGTCATACGCGGCTTCGATACGTAAATCACGCACTCTAAGTGTCACACTTATTTATATCTTCTGGCCATACACGGCTTCGATAAGTAAGTTACGCACTCTGCGTAAGGCAAAAACGAACGTCAGCGGTAATGTGGTTTATGCGGCGCCCATGGGCCCCTAATTTTTCTAGGTCACCGAAACCTGGCAAACCATTAGAGCTAAAGTAAATACGTAATTTAAAAAAGAAATTAAATTTTTAAGTCACTCAGTTGGGTAATTATCAGCGTGCGTAAATCAACGGCCACAATCGGAAAAGGGGGGCTTTTGCGCACATTGTAGAGGTATAGCGGTTATATAGATTAAAACTTAAACGGAATTTAAAAGTCAATCGTATCCAAAATTATAAGACTGCGTATTTTGTTTTAAATGTGCCTAAGGGGGGTCGGATAGAAGGGGCTGGCAAAGCGCCGCTAACTAAATTTAACCCGTGAAACTTGGTTGTGCAGATAGTGGAAACCATGTTAAGCATTCTTAGAAAACACGGCGGGGTTATGTCACCCCGTTCAAAAGATATGGAAGATGTTGCAAATGTGGACGACGACGAGGACGACGAAGAGGACGACGACGCCGACACTTCACAACATTCTAACGAAAACAATGCGGCTGTCCCATGGCAAAACCTATTAACCAACACGATCGTAATTTTGAGATATTTGACTTTTTCAAAACCTAAGTTATAAGATTTTAACGTGGTTTTTAATGCGAAAATTATAAAATCCAAAACCATTTCTTAAGTCATAAATAGTTAAAGGAAAAGTCCAGGTTTGGTAAAACTTGGGTCTATTTGAAAGATCATGTTTAAATAAACTCAAAAATATCAGTCGTAAAATTGTATCTTTTTTTAATGACGAGAAATTAATTTTTAAACGAGCGAAATTTACCGCCAAGCGATCTGCCATTTTTTGTTTCGGGGTGAGGTTTTAGGACTTTAATCACGCGCTGCCCGCGCTATAACAGGTTTTAACAGCGCTCTGTTCCCCGCGCGCGCTTTCTCCGCGTGCGGTCTGTGGAGGGAAGGCGAAAGAAAATGGCAGCTCGCTTGGCGGTAAATTTCGCTCGTTTAAAAATTAATTTCTCGTCATTAAAAAAAGATACAATTTTGCGACTGATATTTTTCAGTATATTTAAACATGATCTTTCAAATAGACCCAAGTTTTACCCAACCTGGACTTTTCCTTTAAATATTTATGACTTTTACCTGAAACTTTTACAGTTCTCTTGTACAAGCCTTAGTAATACTGATGCCTAAAAATCTAATTTTTCAAAAATTTGGTGGTTAGAAGGTTTTGCCATGGGGCAGCCGAATAGTCCCACTCTATATATACATATAGATGTGGAACTAAAAAGCGAAATATAAAGATAAAAAAGTTGTATTTGCCAACATATCGCCAAATCGACGATAATAAATGAATTATAACAATAAATGAATTGTAACAAAATTAATAAAATGGAATTAAGTTGTTTTGAATTTGATCAAAATTAATAATTTTAATTAAAATTGGTCAAAATTGGTATAATTTGATTAACTTTGATTTATTGCCTAAAATCGGGTATAACTAGATAAAACCATATGTAAAATAATTACTCAAAAATGCAAAAATGCTTATAATCCTTGCTCTATTGAAAAGGTTACCATGGAAATGAAATCATGTGATCGCGAGGCACGAACTCAACTTGACATGGGCAAAGCCAGAAACGCGCGAGGAATTCTCACTAACTTCCGTTTCCAATCAGTAAAGTTGATGACGCGTATTTCGTCACGGAATTGTAAGTGACGTAATTTACGTCATATCCCGTGAACAAGGTTTCATTAACGAAATTGCTTTTATGGCATACTTATGAGTGATTATGTTACATATGATAAAACTGATATATTTTATCAAATTTTGGATAAAATTTGATCAATTTGATCAATGTGATTAAAAATTGATCAGAATCAATAAAATGGAGAAATGCGAAAGATAACGTTTAAAAAATGTAATATTGACCATTTTATCATCAAATTGATTTTAGTAAATTAGTTTTATCAAAATTGATAAAATGGAAATAATTTGATCAAAATTGATTTTAGTAAATTAGTTTTATCAAAATTGATAAAATGGAAATAATTTGATCAAAATTGATTTTAGTAAATTAGTTTTATCAAAATTGATAAAATGGAAATAATTTGATCAAAATTGATTTTAGTAAATTAGTTTTATCAAAATTGACAAAATGGAAATAATTTGATCAAAATTGATTTTAGTAAATTAGTTTTATCAAAATTGATAAAATGGAAATAATTTGATCAAAATTGATTTTAGTAAATTAGTTTTATCAAAATTGATAAAATGGAAATAATTTGATCAAAATTGATTTTAGTAAATTAGTTTTATCAAAATTGATAAAATGGAAATAATTTGATCAAAATTGATTTTAGTAAATTAGTTTTATCAAAATTGATAAAATGGAAATAATTTGATGAAAATTGATTTTAGTAAATTAGTTTTATCAAAATTGATAAAATGGAAATAATTTGATGAAAATTGATTTTAGTAAATTAGTTTTATCAAAATTGATAAAATTGAAATAATTTGATCAAAATTGATAAAATGGAAATAATTTGATCAAAATTGATAAAATGGAAATAATTTGATCAAAATTGATTTTAGTAAACTAGTTTTATCAAAATTGATAAAATGGAAATAATTTGATCAAAATTGATTTTAGTAAACTAGTTTTATCAAAATTGATAAAATGGAAATAATTTGATCAAAATTGATAAAATGGAAATAATTTGATCAAAATTGATTTTAGTAAACTAGTTTTATCAAAATTGATAAAATGGAAATAATTTGATCAAAATTGATTTTAGTAAATTAGTTTTATCAAAATTGATAAAATGGAAATAATTTGATCAAAATTGATTGGGGGAATCCATAGCTTGACCACCTGAGGAGGGGACCCGTTAGGGGAAAGAAATTTCAAAAGTGGAGGCATATGTAGTACTGGTAGTACGGCCGTGGTGGCCGCCACACAGGAGATTGTCGTGAAAGAGTGTATACCCCGACAGAATATTTATTTTTGTTTTATTACATTTCTTTTATATAAAGGATCCGATTTGTCGGTAAGCGCGGAAACTTAACTTTCCTCGGCCATTTTCGCGACTAACGAATGCATGGATTTTGCAGAAAAACCGCGAGAGGCGCATTTATACAAAATAAATTCGGCAAATATATGGTTCTGCTTTTTTTTATGGCAGATAGCGCATGCGCAGTCGTTCTTTTAAATCTATTAGATAATCTACCCCCCTGCATGGTCACTGGCGTTGCCCTTTAACAATTCATAGATAAGTTGACTGATTAACTGTATTATTAAACACTAAGTAACATAAGCCTAACGGCGCCGTAACCGCCAAAACGCCATCCGAACTCAAGGAGAAGAAAGCCATATACATGTAGTAATATCAGAGCATCGCGTTGAAATTATGGCGGCGGAAACACAAAATTTTGTAAAATATTCGTCGAATAGTCGAGTACCCGAACATGATGGGAAAAATAATAAGCCAGCGAAACCAACAAGGCGTCTTATTCGAGTATCCAAATATGTAAATTTTTGATACTCTGAATCGAGTTACGAGTTCGGGTATCCGACCCAAAAATATGTCCTAATATTCTGTAAACAATGGACATCCAATTTTCGAGCTACCAATTCAAGTTACCATAAATTAGTAAAAAATGTCGAACTCGACGAAATTGAACTCAACATGGTCGGGGGGGGGGGGGGGTGTTATAGAAAATCGCGTGACCATAAATATGTACAGCATGATGAAATTGAACTCAACGTGGTCGGGTGGGGGTATCGAAATTCGCGTGACCGTAAATATGTGCAGCATGACGAAATTGAACTCACCGTCACACCGTGGTCAGGTGGGGAATTCACATCTACTACTAGGTGGCTCTATGTAAAATAAAAAATTTAATATTTCCCCCTAGGCAAATAGGAAGTTTTAGAACCCATAGCAAAAATTTAACACGCGGATGACAAGAAACTGACACAGTTGTGTTATAAACGTATGCCACTAATAACTAAGGTTATTTGTAAAAATGTAAACACCAATGTATGAATTCCGTTTTTTTAATTATTTTTGAACACCATGGAAGGGTACATACACTTATAAGATTCTGTTTTGTTCACATTAATGTTCTCCACAAACAAAAAAAAACAATAAACATTTTTCTAACTGTATATTATTAAAAATATCAAAGAACCTTTTCATCCTCTTTTATTCCACTATCTAAATAAAGGGGTTTTGGTGACTTTAAAAATTGCACAGAAAAAGTTTTTTTTTGCATAACTTGCAAATGCAAAATACTAAACAGGTAAGAAAAGACATTGGTGTCATTCCAAAACAAATAAAATAATAATAATAAATCTATAATTTCTAGCATAGTTATAAAATACGCACAAATAAAAAGTATGGCTGATGATATTTTATTATCTTTTTAATATTTTTTTACTTTGTTTCAAAACAAAAATCTAAATAAACTGGGCTATTTAAAATGTTTGTGTGATGTACAAAATGAATAATACATACTTTACACCCAATATATAAATGCTAATTAGTAATTAATATAATTTGAAAATTATGACATTCAAAAAGAAAATCGCAATAAGAGTCTTAAATGGAAATCATTCATTTTAGGGTATTACTTTTTAGCTTGTCCTTGGATTGATCAGATTCCATTTAGTCTCAAAGCCAAAGCCCAAAATTACAAGTAAATTTATATACGTAAAATTACATCAAATAAATTTCAAATAGATTCATATAGTTGTTAAAAACTTATAATTACAGAAGTTCTCGGAGAACGAAACTTTTTTTTAAATTATGTTTAAATCTGGTTAAAATATCTGGTAAATAACATTACTATAAATGATATTTCCAAGATATATTGAGCCATAAATACTACTTAAATTTCCTAGGTTGAAAAATTCTGTTTTTAGATAAAGCGACATTTCTACGTCAATAACACATTATCTGGCCGATAAACTGCATGGTAGGCATTTCGAAGAAGCGCGTATGGAAAGCAAGACTCTAATAGGTCCATTGTCAGGAAAGGTGATTCCTGCACAATCAAATCTAGTAGTAAATAAACCGACTCGCGGTTACGCACCGCTTCTCTGTCCGTTTCTTGGCCTAAACGTAACAAACTGGATGAAGCAAGGGCCAGAAACTCTTTCAGCCTTTCCTCAGTGTCCCCATGACCGCATATTGTAAATAGCGCTCCGGCGATCCCATTTACGGCGAGAGCAAGGCAGTGAATATTGTTTGTGTGACCTTAAAAATGATTAAATTTGTTTGACATGTATAAAATTAGGTTCAATAACTATTTGGAGCAAGAGATCAACCGATGGTTTCAAAAACCAATCAATTTAATGGATATAAGAGGTTAGAAAGAAATTCTGAAAAAATTGACGCCAGTCCAGGTACCATATTTCAAAGGATGCTATCAACAGCACAAAGAAACATTCAAGCTATAAAGATATGATAACAAGTTTGACAGGCCCATTTACTGAGGCTGCCAAAAAGGTCAAACCACTACACAATATGTAATACCAAAACAAAATTAATAGACAGGTTAACCCTGTACTAAAAAATGAGTATTGGTGTGGAGTTTATTGGTGAAATCTCTACACACCTATATTCAACAGGGATTGATGGTTGAAAAACATATAGAATTTTGGTCTTCATGGACAAGGTTTCAATTTTAATTCCCCATTTAAAAAAATATATTTAAAGTTTATACCAACCTTCTAAGGCTGCTTTATAGTAGGAACCCTCATTTCGGGCTAGTTTAGGTAGAGAAACGGCAACAAAAACCATCAAAAGGCAAGTTATCTGATATTCGTCCTCTCCAAGTTCTGTTTAAAAAAATATATTATAGACAATAACATAAGTAACATTATAACTTAAGTATGGCACTGAACCATTTGGGTTAATCGCAGAGCGATTGCGAAGTCGGAAGTCACGTAACCCAAACTCGCCCCTTTTTTCTCACTCTGCTGGAGAAATTACTGGCAAAATAGTTTGATGGCTATAAATATGGGCGAAAACGCGTTCAAGTCGTTAATTTGAGAATAACTAATATAATCGTAAATTCAATAGTCAGTAGCTTTGTCAGTCTTTAGCCACATAATGATTTACATGGTCATTGGCGAAACAGACTATCATTAAAGAAGTTAACATTGTGAGAATAGGAAGTGTCATACTTATGTATATTATATTACTTATGACAATAATAATATCTTGCAAATAAAAATCCAAAATAAAAGAACACTTACCAGCTTTTTGGGACCGAAGAGCTGCAACTAAGGCAGGATCAACTTTGCAAGGCAAACCAGCGGCTGAAGCCATTTCACTAACAACCTGTTTAGAAAACAATAATTTTATTAAAAATTCACCAAAATCTAGTCACATTTCATCATAAAAAGCAACGCAACCATTACTATTTATACAAGTTAATGAATAAGTAATTAAATTAAGCAAATAAAAACACTTAAGCAAAGACATATTTGTTTGTTAGTTACAACGTATCAGACAAATTCGAAAATAAAACAAAATTTCTCTTGAAAACAAAGTCTAACCTGATGCCGAACATTTTCCAACTATATTTTAATTATTAAAAGTTGGAAAAACGAGTAGAAAAAGATAGTGAAAATGAAGAAATAATAGAGAAACCAACCCCAAAGGAAATGAGAAAAAACAACGTTAAATAAAGACAGTAGTGTGGTATTATTAAACTAAACCTACCATGGAGTCACCATTGGGAACGTTGTGCTTAAAGTCAGTCACGGAACTTAATAGAAATGGAATTCTGTCGCTTAGAACCTGAATGGTAACAAACCAGTAATTAGCCTGAAAAGTCACAATTTGATCAACATGAAAACTTACGTCATTGAGTGCATCTTGGGCCAGTGAACGAAAACCTAAAATGACTCCAATGATAGTCATTCGTTGGAGAACATTATCTACATCTGTAATATTATATAACTGGTTTAGTTTTAAGTTTAAAATGTTAACAATTAATTTATTCATTTACTTAATCTTATTAACATGCATTAAAAGAACGGAATTTAAGATTTAAGTGATAGAGAAAGAAATGAAGAGAAAAACAAGCGTCTTACTTTGAGCCGTTTTAGGTCCTGAAGACAAATATCGAAAGCAAAAACAGAAATATATATGCAAAAGTTAGGCTACTTTTAGTAATTTTAGTAAATTTAATTTAATAGGTATTCTAGACTGAGAAAAAAAAATTGTTAGAGAATAATAAAATTAGTCGAAGAAGAGTAGTGCAAGCTTAAAAAGTCAAAAGAAAATTATCACATGTAAACGAATAAGAAGTATTAATCTCACTAAGCTTCTAGCATTGGGTATTAATAATATTAAAAATATCTTACGCAAAAGCCTTTTAAATAACTCCCTCATTAGTTCTGGTTTGTCGTAATTAGAACGCAACGTATTCAGAAGATCCTTATTCATTAACACCAGTTTCTAAGTTAAAGAAATTAAGGCATAAAAAACAGTGGAAATACTCAAAATAATTTGAAATGAAATAGACGTACTTTTAATTCTGTGACTTGACTAGTAATGTACCACATCAGACTTTCATTTAAATATTTCATTCCATAAGGACCAATTAATTCAGCGAGTGCCCTTAATTCTGAATAAAAATATATATTATTCCTCTTTATTTTGAAAATAACCATTCAGAGTTGCCAAAAAATTTTTAGATTCTATTTCCCTGACTATTTAAAGAGATTTTCACTGACTTCCTAAGGTCAAAATTTCTATTTTATATTTTACTTTTATCAGAAGTTAATAAATATGTACACTTAAATTAAAAAAAAGGTTATTGCAATGTTGAAAAAATTAGACAACTTTCACGGAAATAAATGATAATTATAGAATATGTCATAGATCTAAAGTGAAATTACCTTCAAAAAGTGTCAAGATAAAATTTTATCCTCTGACTTTTCCCTGAGTTTTTACAAATTCTTAAAATTCCCTGACCTTTTATGCCCAATTTTAAGTTCCCAGAATTTTTACAAACTTTTAAATTCCTCGACTTTTCCCTGATGTGTGGCAACCCTGCCGTTAATAAATTCCCTTACCATTGATATCAGAGTATTCTTCAGCACTGAATGGCATTTGAGCCTCTGAAATCAGCGTAATAAAAGCACAATGGTTACGAGAGTAGCAAATATGGCCACTGCTAACTCGTCTGAGTAAAACCTCAGAATACCAATTGGTGTACAAAGCGGTTATCGTTTTCTCTCCGTGACTGTCCTGGGCTTGAGTTTGCTGAAGTAACACATTGTTGAATACTCGAGTGACATCAATGTGTACTGTCAAAATTTAATATGGTTATCAAATCGTCCGTCGTAGACAATCAATGACGAATGAAGTTTACCATAATTTTCTATACTCTGTAGAACATTCATATAGGACCTGACACTTGTTAAAAGTTCAGAGGGTTTGGCAATTTCATTGTTTTCTGGGTTGTACATGACCATTCCAACTAATGCTCTAGTCAAGATACATTACACATTAAGTATAGAATCACGAGTATATTTAGCATAGAAATTGATTACTTGTTAAATCGGCTCTCTAAATGCTGTGTTAAATATTCCCGAGGGGCAAAAGTGTGGTCCCAAACGTGAATCGTATTACAATAATTGATAGCATGGCAGAGTTCAGTCAACGCCATGTGTAACTTGTCCATCCTGCGAGAAAGAAACGTAATAACGAATATAGTGACAGAATACACTAAAAAAAAGATTCAAGTCATACGTCGTAAGCTCTTCTCTAGATCTACGGTAACTTTCAAGCCCTGGTTTATCTGGTTCCTGGATTACTTTATTCTTCTTATCCCTCTTCTTTTTATTTACAACACTGGCAATTTGCGGCGCACAGTGCTTTGGTAAGAGCTGTGAAGAATGTTCAATATAATTAAGAATTAAAATGATACAGAGAAATGATTTGAGATAAATTACTTTGTCACTCATCATGCACTGCTCATCACATATTGTTGTGATGATGTTTTTTGCTTCTTTGGACATTTCCTCCAAGAAAGCGTTAACCATGGTTAAACTTCGGTCACCGATATGATGCCTCTGCGGGGAACAAAGCTTGGATTTTAGGTGGAAAGCAGAGTGTTGGTGGTTTAATGTCGCCATATTTACCTCTTCAGGGCAGAGTTCATGGGTGCAACTCATAAAATGAGCGCATATTAATGGAAATGCCACAATGTAGCGGGTTTGGGCGGGAAATTCCAGGCACATATGGAATTGTTCTTCAAACTGTTTGCTGAAAAAACTGATGAAGAAAATGTGGTTCAAACTCTAACGGTCAGGTCATTAATTTTATTTTACAAAAATTACCAAAAAATTGACAGCTCTGAGGTTTCAGTCAACATTTGATCCAAATAGTCAACCATTTTTGTGTGGAAGACTATCGTATTCATCATTATTGCCAAATTCCGATGATCGTGAAGATTGAGGGAATATTTACTGACACTCGTGTATGCCTAGTAAAACATTTAAAACAATTAACTTGAAATGTATAAATATTTTAAAACCAAAATATATTCAAAGACAATTGCAACATTTAAGCCCTTATGAATTGGTCTAGAGTTTATACACTGATACAGGTATACCCTGAACCATGCTACACAAATTACAAGTACACCATCACACAAAAAGAAGTATCGCAACTGCCTTAGAATTGAGTTAGAGAATAGGAGAGAGTAAGAAGCGTACCATTAAGCCCTCAAAAATGAAGCGGATAAAAGAGTTAATACATCAACAATAAGACAAGAAGCAACATCAAAGCTCACCAACGGAGATAATTTTAGAGATTATATTACCTGCAAACGAAACCAGTCCAGTCTCAATCCACGAAAATCAAAAACTTCATTTTCCTCAACTACAAATAATGAAAATGTGATTAAGTAAAATACTCATTCTTTATAAATGTAATAATGAACTTACTTTGCTTTACGCTTAAATTAGCTACAGTATTGTAAATCGAAGACAAGATGTCCGAGTCATCTTCAGGCATAACAGAAACATTCTGAATCAACTCGTTTAACATCAAAGCGTCATATCCATACAAATACTGAATGTAATATCTTTGGATAACTTGGTTGTACTTTCTGACTAAGGCTGAAACGTTACAAAAAGGATGTTTAAAATCATTGGATGATGGCTAGATAATGATAAAAATTGCTAAACTCACATCGTAATTCTTCGATATGGAATAGAAGCTCCGGCAACTGTCTATCAATTAGATCTTCAACTTGACTTCTTCCCTTTGTTTGCCTCGGTGGTAGATTTTCAGAATGGCGGAGTAACCAATGAATTTCATCTCTCGCGAGAGCCAGTCCCATGAACACCAATAAAGCCTATATCAATTTAGAGACATTTAACGTAATAATAAAGAAGTTGATGGCGAAGCAATGAATACACACTTTAGGACCTAAAAGACCAGGTTGATCAGTCAAAATTAAACCCAATTCTTTCAAAGCAGTCCTCAAAAATTTTCTTCTTTCTCGATGTAAGAGTGTCCTAATATATGAACAAAGTTTAGCAACAATATTGGGTGAAGTAAACTACAACAGCATTATTGTTTATTTTATTTTTTGGCTTTATCCTTGTAGATCTTGTCATGCAGATAGTGGGTATATTTATTTAAGATTTAATTTTTTAAATTAATTTAAACGTTTTGAAAATTTTGGGATTTTTCACATTTTTGGTTGTAATTCTTTTCATGGTGTGTTTGCCGACACCACAGTTAATAATAATCAGCTAGGCTAATACCAAAGGCACCACATTAGGCCCAAGTCATCGAGCAACTTATAATGCCTTAAGCAGGTGGTCGGGTTACAATGCGTAGGAGGGTGGTGGAAAGCACTTCATGCCATGTGAGCCAACAGCTCCCTACACTCACTATTACCATTAACCTCTCAAAGTTTTTACGGAAAGGGGAAACCAAAGAAATTGGGGGAAACCCCTTGAACCAGTGGGGAGAGAACTTGCAAACTCTACGCAGAAGAAGTGGTTCCGAGATTTTCACCCAGTGCCATAAGCTGGAATCAAACACGGCTCCTCTTGCTGCGAGGCGAAAGTGCTAACCACTCCGCCACCCCACATTCGTTTAGTTACTATTGTTTTGCTTCGGGTTATTAAATGCTTTGAAACTGTACTTTTCCTTCTCAATTAATGGGGCCATAAAGGCTATTCTTAAAAATTTCAGTAGATATGATTTCACTAGTTACGATTCCAGATGGACTAACGATATAATATAAGTTTGGGGCAGCATGAGAGGGTTCTTCTGTCAATCTGTACTATGCTTCATTTTATTATGTTGCTCCGATCGGTGCCTACGTCATTTTTCAAACAATATTTATGATTTCTAGCAAAATTTTTAAAAAGAGTGTGGTGTCGGGTAATTCACAACAGAAAGAATTGCAATAAAAAACGTAAAAGTTCTAAATAAAAAGGCTTTATTTGCGGCCAAAAAAAATACCCTCTAAATCTCCTTGTTAAATTCTATCGTATCCGCCGAAAAAAATAAGGCAGCTGTACTTTAATTTTCCCAAAATATTTTATACGAAAATTGTAAAGAATAGGATGACACTTACGCAGTTTGTAGAACATAATTATAGGATTCTTTTATTTCAGCAGACTTTTTATTGTACCTGTTCAAAAAAAATTTTACAATTAGCGAGTTCCAAGACACAATTAATACAATTATATTTGTTACCCTTTGATTCCCTCAAAAAACTGTTGAATATAGGAATGAATTAGAATGACTTCGTCTCGGAAAAGAGTGACGACCCAACCACCACTCAACGCTTTGGAAAACAAATCTGCAGCTTGCGGTTGCGACAGTGACTGATGGATCAACATTAAACCAACTATTAGGAATAAAACTCCCAATATTAGCATAAAACAGCAAAATCAAACAGGTAATTGTAAAAACACGTACATATAATCCACCTTTCCATAGCTTCCAATGACAAATACTCGCACGATATCTACATAAACAACCAAATTTAGTGGCTATAGAAACTACAATGATGAAATTAAGACAATATACCGTATCAGTCTGTGCTGGATTGAGCATTTGGGCTGGATTAGCTACTAAACTAAGCATTTGCCCTTTCCTCCAGTCATCGGCAGTTACGTTTCGTCGTGGAAAAACTTGTTGTAGTGACATAATTGCTTGGTATAACAATTTGGCATGAGGTATAAATTCTTCAGAAAGTTTTTTCATAGGTGGATCATAGTCAACTATCAGTTGTCCAAGGCGTGGAAAGCTACTATCGCTGTATAAGATATGATTTGTCAAATTCTATAGATTACTTGTACAGTCACATAATCGGATACCTACCTTTGTCCATGAGTCATTTCATGAGCAGTATTAAAAAGTCCTAAAACTGCTTTTCTATCTTCTACTTGTGATAAAAGGATCATCAAAGAAACATAGGTAACAGTTAGGTCCAAATAGCCCTTTGTCAAATCAAAATTAACAGACTAAAAAGGAAATTTAAAATGTTATAATTGGATAATAAACTACTACCAAAATGAAAGTAATTATTACAATATCTAACTGCACTTGACAAGCATCCATGGTAGTTAAGAGCTCACAAACATGATCCTGATATGTATGATATTATTAATTAATTTATCTTTGGATTAGGATTACTTTATATCATACCTTAAAATCTAATAGATCAACAAATGTGTAGTAATAAAGAGAAAGTGATTTCATGATATCTTGTCTGATACCATAAACTGCATTTAGTTGGCTCTATGTATTATTTGGAACATCAAAAGTCATATAAAAGAGTAAAAATAATTAATTACTTACACTCGTTCCTCTAGAATCAACATTAGGAAACCTTCTAATGACATGTTTGATGGCAGATTCTAAGCTTTTGTCAGATAAAAAGGATGGCTTGGACTTGCTATCACCACATGCTTTTTTAATGTTGTAAATACGCGTTAGCATACCAAACCCACGGTCATTTAATATTGTCAGTTTCTCTGCGAGTTTTTGTTGGCTTGGTTGTAATGAACGAGACATCATTGTAATGTTGTCTCAAAAAAGGTCAATGAAAAGCTAATCGTTGTAATTGGGTAATAATGGGTGTGTCATCACGTACATTTTTGAAGCATCACGTTAAAAATTTCTATAACATGACAAATCGAGACTACTGGAACGCAAATAGTGAACACAGGGCAAAGCAAGTAAGCAACCAACTTGACCAAGGCCCGATTATTTTTTAAATACTAATAGAAAATGAACTACTATCTACCACTTCAGTCTATTAAAATTTCAGCTTTCAATAAATTATAATAAAACTAAACGGCCACTGAATTTAAGACAAACTATATCGGAATATATTCTTTTGGACAGAAAGCATAATTTTTTCATGAAAGCTACAAAAATTATCAACCATCCATGATCCTAAACTTGTTTTTCTTTTAAATGAAAATGGAGACTATGGTAACATGGTAACAACCGAAAGCCTAAAACACCAAACCGCATAAGCCTAATAGAGTTAAAAGTTAAAACTACAGACTGAAATGAATTTATTTATTATTACATGATCCTAGTGGAAATAATAAATTCATTACAAGACTCATTTGAAAATTTGCATTGGCCCATGATAAAAGTTACCTATCTTGAAACAATAAAGTCTACAGGGTGAGTGCGGTTTCATCCAAAGACTATAAGACTATATAGTCTTTGGTTTCATCAGTAGCTGCTGAACGCATGAAACCCCGCCCTCGAAATTGGGGTAATTTTCAGACTTGTAAATAGCGGCAGTCCACGCGTCAAAAACCCATGAAAAAAATCACGGGACTCCTAAAAAAATGTCTGTAGAAGGGGGTAAAGAGTCCACGGGACTCCCTAAAATTATATCGTTAGCTGTGTAAAAAGAGGGAAAATTTCGAGAATTAAATAAAAAGTTGAATTTTTTCTCTCTTTGAGGCATATGTATAATGTATACTGACCGCCACTATTTCAGCTCTCCGAATATTAGTCGGACTCCCCACGGACTCCACGGAGCTAGAGCTCCCCTATCTACTTATCTGTGAGGCCTATAGAAATTTACAATGACCAATGAAAAATTTGGAAAACTTGGGCCTACCAGGGAAAAACCTCTTTCAACTTAAACAGGTGTGGCCCGTGTGGGGAATAATTTCCATACTTCGTTAGTCTAAGATTAACGAACTATGGAAATTATTAGTCCATAATTAATAGTCTTGCTCTGTATTCCATTAGGCACAGTAATAATACAGTGCCATTGAAGACCAAAATTTTGCTTTATTAAAATGAATAAAGGTAGAAAACAAAAATTTAAGCTCTATGGGTTTGGAATGAAGACTTTAATGGTTAAATTAATTGTGATCATATTTACGAGCATTTTAATTTACCGGATCACGATTATATATGACAATAGAGTAATGGCACTCCGTAGCTTTGACCGTGGTCGCCATTTTGGTCGCGATTTTTTATCTATAGGAAAAAGCATGGGTGACGTGCAGTGACGTCACACTGCCATTACTCTATATGTAAACTTTGATGCTGTAGTTCAATTACTGACTGTCTCTTTTATAATTACAATAAAAATTTTATAGGCTTTGCCTGGTTAGGTGCCATTTATTTTCGAATATAATATGGAGGAATAAAGAGATATTAAAGAACTTATAAATTTAAACAAGGGGGGGGGGCGAAGAAAGAGGAAAGAGTCCTGGACTCGTCGAAAAAATAGATCGGCGGAGGGGTCCGGGTCCAGTGGACTCTCTTAAAAATATACACTATTTACAAGTCTTTCACCTGGCGTCATGTGTATTCCGAAAAAATAGTTTTATCTTTCGTATGTGGATGTCATCAGGTGAAAGTGAACCTGACTTCGAAGCAATTACTCAGAGAGATAAACTCCACAGCATGATCATCCGGTAACTCCTGTAGACTGGTCCAAGAAAGATCTGAAAAATCGAATGCACTAAACCAGAAAAGAGCGCAGTGAGTTCCCAGATTAGAACATACATGGATCATAAGCCACGATAAATCTAATTTGTCTAATCAGTATGGTCACACTGGTACGGTTACTGATAAATGCTTCAAAACCATTGGGCGGATTGGTTGGTTATGAATTTTTATTTGGAATTTGTCTGATTTCTATGGTTTGAACATATTGGCTGGATGTGTATCCAAGGTACTAATGATTATCATCCCAGAATCCGTTGAGGATTGGGAAAAAAGTAAAATTTACGTGTAAACAGTATTGTGGACGAGGAAATATTTAGCTTTCTAAATCTAATTTTGTTGTTTGGTGTCTAAGGCTTTTAGGTAACACCATAAACTCTTTTAAATTTTTACACAATCAGTGCAAACCATAGACATGTGACATATGGTGCACCGTGCAAACTCTTAGCCGATAAATGGTTGGTGTATATTTTCTGGTTATATTTTCTGCTTTGCTTCCACCTTCCATTGAAAAATCCTCAGAAGTTTGAACCTTCGTAGCCTTCTAATTTCAATTTAATATAATAAAGCCAAGAAAATGTCACTATATGATGGATTGGGCCTGGATTCAAAAGAGAAAGACCACAGAGACCAAAAATCTGACCAGCTAGGTTAATAAACTTGCAATTTATGATGACACAATATTTGATAATGTATTATTTTTATATATAAAGCTGGCTGGTCCTCTGGGATAAAATTACTTCAGTCACAACTTCAGCTTAAAAAAGCAGCCTTAACACAAGCAAAAGTAAATGCTTTTGTCAATAATAAAATTTTACAAATTGAAAACAATATGAATTTATTCTAATAGCGCGATCAATCCCGAAAAGGTGGTACAGTTCTAGCACCGGTTCTTGATCTGAAATCTAGAAGAGATGAAATTGATGAAATGCCACCACCTCCGGTTGTTATTCCAAAAGGAAGAGATAGCATTACGACTTCTGGCACGTCAATGTTGGGCGGTGATTGGGATCTTCGTTTGGAATATGATCCTCTTTGGCCCAATGATTATGAAAAAATAATAAGGGAAAGACGCGAAAAGAAAGAACGAGACAGAGAGGAGGATAAGAGAAGGGATGCTGAAGAAAGGGATAGCCATAGAAGTAGTAGAAGAAACAGGGAGAGACATGAACGACCGAAAGAATTAGAGGCCAGAAAGACATCTGACGATGAAGAAATGGAAAGAGAAAGAACAAGACGAGCTCCTAATGCTGGTGCCGCCATCGCACCTCCTCCCTCTTTAGCCGAAACAATTACAGAAAAAGAACCTAGGTCTTCCTCCCCTCCAAGTTTCTCTGGTCTGATACCAACTATTGGTAGCTCAGTGGCAGCCAGAATCATGGCAAAATATGGTTTCAAAGAAGGGCAAGGATTGGGTAAACAAGAGCAAGGAATGAGTCAAGCCTTGCAGGTGGAAAAAACCAGCAAACGTGGAGGAAAGATAATACACGAGAAAGATATACCTAAAGGTTATTATCATCCATTTCATAAAGTCCAAATATAAAAATTTATTATGTAAAATATTTCTCAATTTCAGTTGATACCCCACCTCCCCAGCCTTTAACTCCAGAATATGTTCCACCAGAATCTCCATCATCTCAAAGTCCTCCTTCCGCTTCTCAACCTGATATAACGACTATATTAAAGAACCCATCTAAAGTGGTCTTACTGAGGGTAAATTTGTTTTAAGTTGCTGGAAATACCATTTTTTATCTTTGTAAACCAACCTCTTGTGGATATGTATATAGAACATGGTTGGACCTGGAGAAGTCGATGAAGACTTGGAACCGGAAACCAAAGAAGAATGTGGCAAATATGGGGAAGTTCATAAATGTCTCATCTTTGAAATTCCCGGTGGAAATATATCAGATGAGGATGCTGTTAGAATTTTCGTGGAATTCAAGAGAGTGGAATCAGCTATTAAAGGTAACATACAATTTGAATTTAAAATAAAATAAAATTACGTAATAAAAAGACTGGATACTTCATGGCTAAAATTTATATATTTTTATTTACATGGGCGAGCTTTCGGACCGTGGTCCCTTTTCATTAATTTGTAATCCTCGGCTTGAAAAGGGACCACGGTCCGAAAGCTCGCCCATGTAAATAAAAATATATAAATTTTAGCCATGAAGTATCCAGTCTTTTTATTACGTAATTTTATTTTATTTTAAATTCTAAAGCCATGGCAGGTAAAACCTTTCAAATTTTAAAATACAATTTGAATGTTTTGTTTAATAATTTTGAGATTTTTATTGAGAATGTTAAGGAATTTAGATTTTGAGGTCAAAATTTGTTTATTTTAATTTTACTTTTGGCTACAATATTCTCAAAACCAAACTCAACATTAGAAATGACAGTTTAATGTCCATTTCTACTTATGATTTTTTTTAAAAGCAATTTAATGGGATATTATGCTAAAATCAAAGTGAGATTAATTAATTAATCTTAATTTGCACAGCTCACTGTTTAACAGTAGTTGTAATATTAATGTTTAAAAGCCAATTGGCCATTTTATTGGAATCTGTTGAATCTTGGTACTAAAAATATCCTCCAAAACAAAGTGAATCTAAAGGTTTATGAAAATATTTTTGTTCAGCTGTGGTGGACCTAAATGGTCGCTACTTTGGTGGACGCATTGTAAAGGCCGGGTTTTACGATGTGGACAAGTTTAAGAGGCTCGAACTGATGGAATGAAATTCATGCGCTTCACATTACATTCAATATCATAAATTCATTCGCTTCGCAATTCATTCAATATCATTTCCCATTTATATTTAAACTCATGATGGTTATGAACAATAAAAAACCATTTTGTTTATACGTACTCCATGAATGAATTATTCTTTAGCTCTCTTTAAAGCTTATTCTTTGATTGACACTGAATGCCAATTATGCAAGTTGATTTCAATATATTTGTCCCCCCCCCCCCCCCACATTGTATAAAAATAAAATTTGTCAATACAACTTGATTATTAACCCTCGATCAGTCTCCCCACAATATGGATCCATAATACCTCTTTCTTTATAATCAACATTTGGTTTATTTGGCTCTTTAGTAATTATATTTTTACATAAACATTGTGGCACCACTTTCTCAGAGTTATGTGTAGTGAGAAAGAAAGGGAAATATATCAAGTTCTTCCTCATTTTTTTAAGTTTTACCTCACTCGCGCAGACTTATACAAAAAATTCCTGAAAAGAAAGATGATTTTTTGGTTGAGCTTTCTGTATTTTATTATACAAATACCACCAGGGTTTTTTCTTCTCCATATGGGTAAAAGGAAGCCTTTGACCATTTATTTATCGCAGCTTTTCCCCGCAATGTTAGTAGGAAACAAAACCATTCGTTGACAGCCATTTAACATAATCATCTTTTTAATACCTCGCTACTCTGTTCTTTAAGAGGATGCGTTAACATTTTCCAAATATCAATTGGTATAGTAATGAAATTCATAAATATGCGACAGCACTATGCCCATCCACCATGAGCTTAAAATATTGTTTACAACTTTTTTGATTACTATCCCCTTGATAAAATCAAACCAAATAAATGTGGCGTCCCAATTTATTAAACTGTCTAACAATGTTTTTGATTTCACTAAGTGTTTGTATTTGTTTTTGTTTTTTTTTGTAACTTGGCACTGCGTAACCCCGATATATTTTTTCTCTATTTAATACCCAAATCCTTTTGGGTGTTTGGGAGTGTTCGGTAAATAACTTGGGCTCGGCCACATTACGCACGGCGACATAATATATCCCTACTTTAATTCTTTAAATATAAAGGCATATTTGGTTTAAAAACAGTGGTTATTTATTTAAAGGATGTGGTTTCTCGGATTTTGATATGATGTTGGCCTTTTATTAGTGTTTTCCTAGTTGGTAAAATTATTTAGCATATTCCGGCGTGCTGGTACATTTTTCCTTTTTCATAATGTACCGAATGCTTGTCCAGATTCTCATATATATCATTGACTGAGAGAAAAGGACTTTCATTGCTCCTTCCTTAAATGGTCATATAGCCTTTCATATTACGACGTCAAGATTCTGTGCAGGGTTGTGCATTCGTCGACGTTACATATTGCGTTAAGTTTACTGGCTCGCCTTCCATTAATATAGAATGAAGGCAGCCACGGAAGAGGTCGTAATAAGGCTTTGGAAGGCCTGGTGGAAGGTTGGAATTCCCACCTATTCAACATAAATAAAATATTAGCTATAAATATAAATTATAAATCATTGTAGCTACCAATCCCCACTTGCTAAAGTTGTAGATAATAACGCCGCTGAGTAGCGTTTATACCACTTTTACCGCAATTCAGGATCCGAATTACACATTTACTTCGCTACCCACATAGGACAAAAAAATAACACTATTTCCTCTTACGTACAAGAAATGCTACGTTAGTATTTGGGGATGCGGTTACTCCTCGTTCATTAAACAAACCTATCCACAGTATTCCATCGGTGTTTAGCTCGGTTGCTCCTGGCTCGGACATTTTACCAACTGGAGGACTATTATCCACTTGAAGGGTGGCAATTCTCTTGTTTCTTAATTGAAAAAATTAGTCTCAATACCTACATTACGTAAGTGTAAAACTTAATACCTGTTAATGGACACTACGTGCCAGAGACCATCGTCAATTTTAACGGGGTTCCTAATGACGAGAAGGTCTCTTTGCTTCCCCAGATTCAGACTGAGCTCGACGTAACCCCCGTTGACGGCCAGCGAGAGATAGTCGGCTCTGACCGTTGTACCTTTATGCGTCCATAACAAAAGGCCATTTGAGCTTGTTGTGCGGAATCGTATATCGAAGCGATTTGTACTTTGAGCGTCTCTGAAACGGTATTGTTATACCTAATTAGCGTGGTTAAAATTCTTGATTCCGCAATCCACTTTAAACCATCGTTCAAACCCGGCAAAATGTATTTACTTATCCGTTACCTGTCTTTTTCTTTCATAGAGAAAGACAGCTTTATAGCACCATCAAGCGAGATGGAGTAGTCCCTCCCACCATTCTGAATATCTTTGGTAAAGACGAAAGGTTTCAGCCGGTTATCAGCGCTTACCGGCTCTAAATTATCTGAAGCTTACATTTTTCGCATTTGAGGCCGCTATAATTTAGTGGACATCGGCAGTAATATTCGTTCAACTCGGGTACGCAGACACCGTCGTTGAGACAGGGTCTCTCCCCACATGGTGGCCCGGTGAACTTTCCGAGTTGATGAACCTCGTGAGCCCTGGACCGTAAGGCGTCCCAGATATCACCATTGACAATCAGTCTTTGGAGGGCCCCACTGAGTCCGGTTACAATACCAGAATGGGGGTTAACCATACTTAAATGTTTGAAACCGCCCAAATACAGTGGTTGATCCAAATTCAGCTCGCTCAAAGGTGTTTTAGACTCCCCCGTCACAACGGGACCGTCGTTCACTTGTAGAGTTCCCTTACGACTTATCCTGGTAACTAAAACGGTGTGCCATTCTTCCAGCGTCACTGGGCTTGGACTCCTGTAAGAATCACGTTTATTATCATTCAAATCAAAGATAATTTAAGCAGTGACGGATTAACTACCACCCGGGTCCCTAAGCTCAAGCTTTATTTGGGCCCCTTGACCTTGCTATGGATTGGTCTCGGATGGAACCCTTACCTTTTGGGCCAGCTCCAGGCCCCTGGGCTTAATTCTACTCATCCTATTTGTTAATCCGCCACCGAATATAGAGCTCATGGCCTAGATTCGAATACAAAGCTTTCTGGTTGACGGTTTGGCAACGAAGCATTTACCCATTTCCCGCTTTATTGGTTGGTGTAGTACGGTATCTATAGATTATTACCATGGTAACTGTGGAGTTAATTTTTTCGGAGTTACAACAGGAAGTTGGTAAACCCTATTGACTAAGCGCGAGGGAGGTTTTTCGAATCTGGGGTAAGAGGTTGATATTATCTTTATTCAAATTAACGCTGCAAACGAATAATAGTGCCGACAGGCGGCGCAACTTACGTTAGCACCACCAAGCCACTGAAAATAACAAATTATTTGATCAGTAATCGTACAATTGCGCCATTTTGAATAGGTACGGTACGTACGAAAGGTTGGCGATACCGCTTCCCAGATCGTATCTGAACTGAACGAATCCGTCCACTAGATTCACCGATATGAAATCCCCTCTGCCAGAGGCGAGTTGTCCGTTGTACATCAACATCCCGGTTTTGGAATGGGCCAGAAACCAAATTTCGATGCCGAATGATTGGCCGACATTTTGGAGGGTCGGGAGTTTGAGATAGGCTTGTCCGTCGAAATAAGGGGTGAACACTTCTTGAAACTCCCTGTGATCTGGTTCGATTAAAACTAACGTTACGGGGTAGGTTTATGGACGTACAACACGAACGCGGCTTATCTTACGATGATCGCATATTTTTCCTTGGGGCCCTTTAGAACAACCGCAATCGTAACTTCCGTCTTTTCGGGACGTGCATTTTGAACCCTTGGCACACGGATTGCTCGAGCACGGATCCTTTTGAATCTCACATTGATTTCCTGAATTTAAAACACGTTTATATTCTTCAACCCTTCTCATTCCTTAAAATTGTCATTATTACCGGTATATCCCAAATTACAAAGGCACTTGTAACTATCTTGAGTATCGACGCAAGATCCTCCGTTCATGCATGGAAGACTGGTGCATGGCGAATCCGCGCATTCTCCTGTAAAAGAATCGCGTTTTAAATCCGGAAATTATTTCGGTCATCCGCGCCAAATCTCACTTATTTTCTCGGCTCCGATGATATCTTTGGATTCGGGTAAACTGAGTTTCATGTCTTTACTGCCGATCCTCAGCCGTCTTATGCAGCCCACCAATCCATTCTTGGTGCCGATGTTTTCGAATATCCTGCGGGTACAAAGTGGACCCGATATAAAAACCCCGTTGTTGATCCTTCCCATTTCTTATCGCGGCTATCTATCGCTGGCGCCATAAAAAAAGAATGACGCGTTATAGACTCGTACGTTTTGCTCTCGATGGGAACATATCCAAGGAAAAGACTCTGCCCCAAATCCAGGGACTTGAGAACGCCCTCGCTCCGGCCGGAAACGTCGATTTTCCCGTCTAGGGTCAGGGTTCCGTCTCTCAGATATCGCTTAGCAACCAGTTTGTGGAATCTCCCCGTCTGCAACCGGTGAGGCGAACGGAGCACCACCGGACCGCTGCCCAGATTGTACCTTGAAAAGCGAAAAATGTTTTAACGCTAACGCTCAACTTGACTGCGTGACCTAGACGATTCTACCCGTTTCGCGAAGGGTGGTTTTTACCCAATCCTCAACTTTGCCTTTAACCCCTAATCATTTCTACTCCTCGAATAAGAATGCCGAGTATTTGGGGGAAATTTCGATTGAGAAATTTGTACCGGAATTCGACGTATCCATTTTTAATGGCCAGCGAGACGAAGTCGCCGATGCCGGACTGCGTTTGTCCGTTGTAGAGTAGAATGCCGTCGTTGGCGTACGATTTAAATTCCAGTTCGAGGGAGAGGCGGGTGTACGCGTGCAGTCGCTGCAACTCCAAATAGGATCGTCCGGAGAAGCCCGGTGTTTCGAATTGCAAGGCTAGATAGAAAACGATTACTTTTGGCGCGTGTTTTCGATCGGATGGAGGGCGAATATTACCGTGTATGGATGTATTACCATCGATTGAAGGCCTTGCCGTCGTGGGCCCCGTGCTCAGGAATAGACCTTCTGATAAGCCGAACGTAATGTCCCTCGTTGATCGCGATTCGTACTGTTCCGACGTGGATTTCTGTATCGTAGAGCGTCGTACGGGGCCGACAGTCGGTTCTACACCGTCTGAAGTGTCAAGTTAGGCGTCAAATACACGTTTTAAGTAGACACTTACAGCGTATGGAACGAGGGACTTCCGTGATTGACTTAAAGGGGCTCCAAAGTTCGGTGGCAAAATGTGTGTTAAGTCGGTAAAGTGCGAAATTTACGGTTGACTCTGCCCGCCTCTGCCAAGGCCGAGTGAATTGTTGGGGGGAAGGAAAAGCATGCTCAATTTTCTTTTTTATTGCCACCGAGCTTTGGAGCCCCTTTAATTTCCTTTTGTAAAACCATAAGTCTACAATTAATTCCATAAGTGTGTCAGTTAGTCGAAATAATTACTGATAACTATGTTTCGATTGACATCAAACCCGAAAATATTAGCGCCTCAAGCGATAAAAATACGCGTCTTTAAAACAAATTATACACGCCAGTCCTACGCCGCGACACAGAACCCTTCGCTCGCTCACTAATAGCGTTTTCCATTTGATTGCTCGAGATTCGCTCTGAATCTGTCTCTGACGTCATAGATCTCGCCCCAATCGACTAGAGTAAAAAAGCAAATGGAACATTCCATGAACATGCTTGTAATTTGAATTTTCGCGTCTTGGTCTGCTATTTTGCCAAAAAATCTAAAAGGAACACACGAAAATTTGCTCCGATCTCGATCGCGATCCGTTGATCTGTCGAAATCGGCAGATCGGTTTTGGGCGATCTCGGAGCACCCGAGAGCGTGAAATGGAACACGCGAAACTTGATCGGAGCAGTTCCGAGTACGCTAATGGAACATAAAATGTTGATCAGAGCGATCTAGAGTGCTCGAGAGCAGTCAAATGGAAAACGCTATAAAATGATGAGGCAAAGAACACTTATTACGCCTAATAACTTCGTGTCAAGTACACCAAAAATATAAGGTAATTCTAGAAATTACTCTCAGTAAAAATTGAACACGCAAAAGATTGAGAGCTGACACAGTTATGAAATATATTTATCAACTTTGGGTCATGGACAAAACACAAAATGTTTTAAAATAATTACGCTGAAGATTTCCTTCGTTCCAAGAACATCCGTGGAGCGGGAATATCGGCTCTTACCTATTTTGCACAATCCGAAGGCGCGAATGTTAATTTGCTTCTGGTACCTGCAGCTGAATATTCTTAGTTGACATTCGGAAGTGTAGGCGACACCATCGGAGCCGCAGACGGGATTTTTGGGTTCGGGATTACAGCGTATGTCGCAGACGCATTGAGATTTCCCGTGGCCTCTCTCCTGACATATGGCTCCGAAGCGACATCTCAACTGAGAGCATGTACCAGGAACCGGATAGGCTATTGACGCTGCGCCGCAAATTCCAGGGTTGCCGGCCAAGGAAGAAACCAGAACGGAAAGAAATCCTTAATTCTACAATCAAAATTCTACCACAACCGCCCTGCGCTTTCAAGCCGACACTTGGACTCAAAACATCCTCAATAATAGAATGAAGGGTAACTTTTCCAGCCTAGACTCCGATCCTGGGGCGAGAAAGAGGGGGGGGGGGGAGCCCCCATTTCCCAATATCCTCAGACTTATACGTGGCACTTTATTAGCGCCGTTTTTAATTAGAGGGTTTCGGCTTAAAAGTAATTACAAGTTCGTTTAATTTGTAAGGGGGCTCTCGCCTTTTGGTTTCTCGCATCGACGCTTCTCATTGGTTAGTTTTTTGCCGTTTCCCTCCCCCCTCTTTTCACCCCCCGTCCATAAACGGCAATCGCTCGCGCGTCCTACTTTTCAAACCCTTAATCGATTTTGGAGGAAAAAAATAAATCGTGGGTGGCTGGGAAGTCGGATATATATGTACCAAAAACAATTTTTGGGGAAAGCCGTACAGCGCCACTCTTCCAAACTCGCGACGGGAAGGAGAGTTAGTTCACGCTGGAGAAAAAAGGTGGCGCTTTTTGGTCCATTAAAAGCGCATTGGGAAATTTGGAGCCAGTCCAAGATCTTGGGGCTGCCTCCTTCGGCCCTAATCGTTAAGGCGTGTTTTAATTAATAACACCTCACGGGCTGCCATTAACGAGATTCGAATAACCCAACTGCGATGAGCCCGGCTGAACGAAAGACGACTTCGCTCCCTTTTTCGGCTACCGGGATTGCCGGCTAAATCTTCTCGTCCCCCTCTTCCGCCGGAAACGGACTTGGACAGACCCATTTAATATCTAAGAAGGATGGGGAAGGAAGGATGGATGCGGCAGCCTTCCAGACTCGAGCTTCCGCTGATAAATGGGACGCGGTCTCTACTCTACTCCGGGATGAGGATGGAGAAAAGGGAGGCAGCATCCATCCCGAATATCTTTCGGTGAGGTTCGCCGCTCATCCGAGGGGATGATTTTTCCGTCGGTTCGTTTTAAGGAGCATTTTTGCGAGAGGTAGGGATGAATGACGCTACTTACCGTCCGTACATCCGTCGTTCGTGAGAACTGTTCCAGACGGACAAATATCGCATTTCATGCCTTGAATTCCGTGGCGGCAGACGCATCTTCCGGTCATCTGCTCGCAATCGTCCCGTACCGATCCTTGTTTATTGCAGGCGCAAGCTACGAATATAACAGATATCATACGCGAATGTTCTTCGTAGTATAGTTTATTTTCGTATGAAATCCTATAATTTTGATAATTTGCCCATTTCAGATCCCAACACTCACAATGTCAGTGAAATTGCTAGATTTAACTTTAGGATAAATTACTATATAAAAGTCATTCTAGTCTATACTTTGGTTATTGTTAACTAGTTGTTATTGTTAACTAGTTGTTATTGTTAACTAGTTGTTATTGTTAACTAGTATAGTTTTGTGATAAAACGGTTAAATAGTTTAATAATCAGCTGGGCTAATATCCAAGGCACCACTTTAGGCCCTAGTCATCTAGCGACTTTTAATGCCTTTAAACAGTTGGCCGGGTATGTTGTAATTGAAAATCCAAGATTTATTTCACTAAATATGGATTTTATTTTTAAATGCATAAAGTTAGTAAATTAAATAGCATATATAGTCCTATAAAATCCTATAATTTCGAAAAAATAGTTCTATAAAATCCTATAATTTTGAAAAAATAGTTCTTAATTTTGAAAAAATAGTCCTATAAAGTCCTATATTTTTAGAAATATAATCCTAATTCTCCTATTAAAAAATTGAAGATTTGAGTGGGGGCCCTGTACGCGTTTCTAGCGAATATCATTATCAGTATAGACATAAGTAACATAATGTAGATAAATATGGCACAGAAAGAATGTGGTTAATGATAGTCTGTCGTAAAATAGGAAGTTCCCGAACAGGAAACTCGTCCCTTCCTACCCTTTCCGTTGGCAAAATAGTTGGCTAGTTTGATGGCGAGAAATACGAGCGTTCACGCGTTTAGGTTTGAAATTCGAAAAAAACTAACTTCCGAAATGGAACCAGTGTTTATAATAGTTATTTTTATCTTCCGGTTCAATAATTCATCATTATTTTCCACTTATGGTATAGAGAGAAGAACGCTTCTATCGTAATATCAGAAGTAAATGAACCGAAGTTATTGAAATAGCGCTCAGAATGGGAGGGCGTTTTCCTTATGAAAATGATGAGAAAATCGAGTCAAATAAAAGCTAATTTCCATCCCCGTCTTTTGACGTGATAAATTGCACTTGAGAATTGTTGGTATAGCTATTTATATGTATAAATAATGGTTTCATAAAAACAAAAACTTTTTTTCGGGCTAGGAGCGCGCAAAATTTCAAATTCGAGGTAAAATTGTAACTTCATAAGGAAAACGCCTCCAACATGGGGAGTATAGCAGTCTGATAACTTTGGTTCATTTACTTCTGGTAATATTTAATGTCGGCATATTTTATCAGAGCTTCGCGCGGGCGTTTTCCGTGGCCGTTCTATTTTACGTCATCGGAATCAATCCATTTGGGCATCTAATTGAATGAAACAATGGCTCCGCGTCCTGTTATTTTGGGGAACGCCATTCCGTTTTCCGCTAATTAAATAGTTTATCTGGTAATTAAAAGCGCTGCTAGAGAGAGAAAGACTGCGGTTCGCCCTCGACATTAGGCCATCAAAATTGTGGCGGCCGCGATTTTGATTAGATTAGACCCAAAGAGGCATTCGCAACAATAGTCTATCCCTAATTCGAAACTGAAAAGATAAACTCTTTAATTTCGGCAGCCGTTCTTTCCAGACGGCCTTTCGCGGGATTTGACTGAATCCTAATTAGACTAGCCCAAAATGTATATTTACTTTATAAACAAAGTGGCCCTAACCTTACTCGAACGTTTCTAAAGGGCCGCGGTAAGGGTGGGAGGGGGGGGGGGGCTTATCCTATCGTCCTAAAAGCTTGGCGCAACGAAAATCACCGACTTTAATTCAATATATATCGGAAAAGAAAACTGGCCGGGAAAAAAAAGGGGAAAGTTGTTGTTAAAACGAGATAAAACAACGGACGGAAAGAAGTCCAATCGAATTTTTCGTAGAACACCAGACGTTAAACCAATTGTGTCTAAGTTCGTTAGAACTAAGTGATCATTGGTTAACGAGCGGCGAAGATAAGCTCGGGGATGGGGTAAAGTCTATTCGTGTTCGAATAAAATCCCCTTATCCGGCGGCTTAGTTCAGTTTATATAATATGGAAGGCGCCATAGATTCGTTTCAAAGATCCGCGAGGGTAACTTTTCTGCCAGTGGCAGTTCAAAGGCAATAAGTCGGGCTGACGCGTTTTATCCGTATGTCTGTCCGGGCGTTGTAATTTTGGAAATTAACTTACGGGAACAACCGTTGTTTCCGTCGGCAATTTTATGAAGACCCCAGTAGCCCGGCTCGCAGCGATCGCATTTCAGGCCGCCCACTCCGGTTTTGCAGTGGCATTGTTTGGTCGTCGGGTGGCAGGTCTCGGCCACGGAACCTAAACGATTGCACAGACAGTCGCCTGTCGAAGAGAGAGAGAGAGAACCATGTTTAATCGCGTTAAATATACTCTAGGGCTTATACCAATTAGTTATTGAAGACGAATCGAGCGAAGTGAGCGAAGCTTCGTCAATTGAAGCGTAACGCTATTGCTCAAATGTAATGAACCTTTGCACACATACCGAATTCTGTTTTTTGAAATATATGAACGGAGATATTTGACGTCAAAGTTCATAAACTTAAGCCTACCACATCCTCGCTACGTTACTGGTTGGCTCTCATCGTTTGTATTTTGTAAAAAAATGTAGGCTTAGCAAGAATAAAATATTGTTATTTCTTCTAAAAATATTTCAGCTACATTTCACAACTTCTATTCCAGCTTAGGTGTTCCCGTTCCGTCCTAGTTTGCGAATGCGTACAATGGATGCGAACTTACTGGGGCAGCCAGCGTTGGTGGGGCCCAAGGCCGCCGTGAAACCGTCGGGGCAACAGCCGAATTCGCTCTCCATGCATTCCCTGGCTTCCACTCCTGCAAGTGCACCCAAAGTTAATATCAATATTGGTGTACGCGGCTGTCGCTAATTCCCACATATTAAATTAGGTAGTTAAGGGTTAGCTAATGGACGAGGCCCCTACGTTGTAATGTCACTAATTTAGAAAGTATGTCTAATACGATTATTTTCCAGGGAAAAGGCCTATTTTGGGAGAAAACCGCTTGAAGTCGCCTGAAAGCGCAAATCACGTAATACGAATTACGTGGTTTCAGATTTAAGCAGCGTTCAGACTATGTGAAAATATGACGTTTGCGTCGATCGTGTCGGTTCTTTCGATTTCTTACACCGTTCATACTTCTCAACAGAGACTTCATATTTTCGCACGTGTCGTTTACATTTTTTCATTTAGTTTCGGACTGCCTAGATGGGGTCTCGGTTTAAAGCTCAAAACGTTCATAGCAGACAATTAGCCTTATGCCTCATCAGCGCTGACTCTAGGTAGTGGCGACCTTTAGAACCATCGAAATACCATAACCAATCATAAAAATTATTTCAATTTTTCCGCCGTTATTACTGAGCTCTGATTGGATGAACAATCACTTTTTATGTTAATCTCCGTGCAAGGTTGGTTCCTTTCTGAACAGTGAAATGAACGAACCGACGCGACCTACATAACCGAAACGACACGACCAATGCTAACGTAATATTTTCACATAGTCTGAACGCTGCTTTAGAGAGTTAATTAAATTTTATTTCGAATTCTGATACCAGTGTCGAAAAACCGGCAGTCTTTTATCGCCAAATTTAAATATCTTTAAAGCGAGGTCTAACATTTTTTTAAATAAATATTTTTCGGAAATGAACACCAAAAGGTTACGTGGTTTTTGCTTTCAGGCGACGTTATGACTCCTTTTTTTAAAGCCACTTTCGTCGAGAGATAATTACTAAACAAGGCTACTATGGTCGGTTTCGTCTATATGATGACGTTGACCCGTTCCGTCCGCCGCGAAGGTCAACAAGAAGTAGAAGCCCTCAACCCTGATAGAAAGCTTACGCCGAAATCCCGATTACCTCTGTTTCCGTCTTCCCGGCAACATTTGGCGAAGGAAGAGGATTTGTGACAATAACTGTCCATGGGGCAGGGCTGAGATTTGGGACCGTCTCCGCAGAAGTATTCCTTCCCCGTGACTGGGTCCCTCAAAGGACGATCTCCGTCGCAAGGTGTCACTTTGAGCTCTGTCGCGTGCGAGGAGAAGAAAGGAGGCGAGATCGGAAAGAGAAGAGATATAAGATTATGATATTTATATTCCGTGGCTGGAGACACTCTAGACGTCTTTTTTCAAAAGGACGGTACCCGTTATAAGGGAATTACGGGTGTCGGGGGGTCGAGTGATAAGAATGGAACGGGGCTTACTATCGCATCTGTCTATCTGCACGATTCGGATCATTTTCTGTTGCTTGCACGATTCCTCTTGCAGTTTGCATTCGTTGGAGTAGAGACGTCCGTCCGACCCGCAAACCGGGTCCGTCAGCCTCTCGCATTGGAAGTGGCAAACGCAGTGAGACCCTCCTTCGGAGTCCATGTCGCACACTCCACCGAAACGGCAAATCGCGTCCTTGCAAGATCGAGTGCCTGAAAGACATTCAAATAGCGCCTTTTAAATCGATAATTCGCCATTTCGCTTCTCTCATCGATCAAACGAAGGCGTTAAGTACAAGCTCTATCCGCGGGGTATAGCGTAATTTAATTTTTGAAATACGTAATTGGAATCCGAATAAACTTAAGGCCCCTGGTAGGAAACTGTCGAGTAGCGTACCTGACCGCGGGAGTTTTGTCCTATTGGCGACTTATTCGCCTTTTGAAGGTTTTCCAAAGTTGGCTCTTCCGAAGATACGCGCGTTTTTCGGTATACTTATAGAGTCTTTCTGTTTGTTTAAAAATAAAGCAATTACCGGGGAACAATACGCGGCCTGTTTTGGGAAGTCCTTTTACTTTATACTCTTTGTTCGGGCCCCGCAGCGCCCTACAGAGGCTGCTTTTCGAGATAAAGAGGACTTTTGTACGTCGGTCGGGCCTCGGACAAACGAAAGGGAAAAGGTGAATGGGAGATCTCCCGGTGAAGGGATGAATGGCCGAGTAAAGTAGGTCCGTGAAGTTGAGAGACGCTTAGAAGCCGAGACAGAGAGAGATTGCGTTGGCGGGTAACGATGGAAGGAAGAATGTACGCTTACCTGGGCCTATGGGCAGACCGGGAACTTCCTCGCACTCTCCGTAGAACAAAGCGCTGAATTCGTCGTTTTTCAAGCAAGACGCTTTCCTCATCTCGCATTCGTTCGCGTAGGTAGAGCCGTCGCTCGCGCAAACCGGTTCGTACGTCTCGGGACACTCTTTGGGACAGACGCACCGACCGTTTTCGCAGCGAGCTTTGTACTTGCAATGCACGTTCTGACACAGATCTGGCAATTCAAATAAACCACTCGAATAACGATCAATTATTAAAAAGCCCTTTAATCTGGCAGAGATAGGTTACGTTCGACCTAGCTGTGCCGGATTCGGTTCTATCGACGGATGAGGAGTTTCGAGGGAAAGATTTTCTTCGGACACGGAGAGGAAGAGATAGAGAGGGAATTGGAAAGGGTGAGTTTTACCGCAGGGTCCTTGCGAAGCGACGATTATGTTAACCTGTCGCTTGCAAGCGGCCACTTTGAGAGAGCACTCGTTGGGGTAGGTGATGGCGTCGCTCCCGCAAACCGGTGCCTCGTGCTGGACCATTAGTACAAAGAGAAAAAAGAAACGGATGAGGACAAAAAAGAATCACTCTACCCCGTGTACTGTCACAATCAGATCGAGACCGACCAACTGAAGAATAGTCGAGGGAGGAACTCATTTAGTTAAGTAGGCTTTGGTGGTCGCCCACCCCGCGCTATCCTCAATGCCATTGTTTCTTAGCCCGCTCCCTTCGTTCTGGGGAAGGAGCGCCTAACGACATTCACTCGAAGACCCATTCGCACTATTTCAGTCGCGACGGTAATTCCGCTCCCCCCCCCCCCCTTCGCTGTCGGTTCGGTCAAAAACTAATCTGGCTTCTATTTCGAACGATCAAACGTAATGAGACCCCTTTACGACCTAATCCGGGCAGCGTTGCCAGACGTACGATAATTATCGTACACGTCGATAATTTCGATCTCGTTTTTGGGACGTACGATACTTTCAATGGCGTACTATAAAGTACGCATTTTTCGATAATTCCGCTTGCGCGTACGATAATTTTAAACGTAAGTTTTCAATGCGTTGAGTTTAAAGTGTTATTAAAAAAATTATTTAACAAGTTTAACGTCAGTATTTCACAGAAAATTCAAATTTAACGCCAGCTTTCAGGCGTACGATAATGTATTTTTGAAATCGATAATGTTTTGGCTCTGGTACGATAATTTTAGTTTCAGGAACTGGCAACGCTGATCCGGGTCCTTTTGAGGCCGCGAAAGTAACGAAAGACACAGCCGATATCCAGACTAAGGAAGTCTACGTTGATTGTTAAATAATTCTTCATAAAGAACTCATTTCCCCTCGTCAAATTAATGGCCTCGGAACCCAACACCCTTTTAAGTCCAGAAATGAAGTTAAGTTAATTTAATTTCTGTACCGAAGATTAAATCCCAAAGTGACGGCGCTTTTATTTCATTATTTCGTAAGTAATTTAAGCTCGGGCTTAGGAAATGAACACGTAAAAAAAAAAACGGGTCCCGACTCGAAATATCATTTAGTTATCCCCCCCCCCCCCAATCCGTTCGATTTAGTCGATTGCCGTTCTACATCGAAGCTATTCGTCCATTACAACTCCTAAAAATCTTTAATGGTTGTTATAGTAGACGTATACGTTACGGAGTGGCGCGCGACTGTCGAAAGCCGGTTATGATAGGATTACGGACGAGATGGCCTACCTTATCGCAGGAGGTCGGGCACACGCATTTGGCTTTTTCCTCCGCCAGCACCCCTTCGGCCGTCTCGCAGATGGCGTAGTAATCGCAGTGCTTGCTGCCGCAGCCACCTTTTAAAACAATTAAGGGAAAGGTCGTTCGTTAGTGCAAGCCCGGCTTGGCGCTAATTAATAACGATCACGGCCCATCTTCCATCCTCATCCCGTTTTCCACTAAATAGACGCTCCCCGATTTATAAGCCCCGAAATAGAGAGGCCCTGTTTCCCCGAAGGATCGCCTTTCCCGGAATATAGTCACTGGCCCAATAGGAAATCGGAAGACGTATTACTCGTTCGTATACGCCTGCCCTGCCTCCATTCGTTTGAAGTGACAGTTATTGTCGGGCACCTCTGACCCTTTAAAGCTTTTAACCCTACTCAAATCACCCCCTCTTTTTAATAAACGACTGATTGTTTTTCGTTTTGGGGAGGGGGATACCCCGAAAGGAAAAGGGGAAAATAATGGTTTCGGTCCTTATTTTAGTCAGATTACGTTTTGCTTGGGGAGGGGGGGGGATCGGTCAAAAGTCGATTTTAGAATTTCGTTATTGGGGGGGGGGCGCATCCGGGGGAGGGGGTATCTAATAATTCAGTCAAAAGCTTCGCGGCTCAGCAGACATCCCTCTCTAACGAAGTAGGCTTAGCCATCGGGACTTTTCCCATATTGGACCCACTATGAATCTTTAATAGAATAACCTTGTATTACATTAATTATGCTCTCGTAAAAGGTAGTATCCTGGTTGTAGGGTGCGCTTGATAGGGAGTGATATTAGAGGTTTATTACTGACGCTATCGCCGATAGAGCTTCTGGGAATGCGGGGTTTCAAACATAAATTAGCCTAAATATACCTGGATGTTTTGAGAATATTGTACAATATGATAATACATTGGAGAGAAGTATATATTTATCCAGTGTCAGTCAAGGGGGGGGTCGAAGTATGTGAATGTTTAGAGGGGGGCCCAAGGGGGAGGGGTCCGGACCCGGTAAACCCCCCTTTTCTACGGAACTGTATTTCACCATACTGCTAACGTTACTTCCATTGGGTTGGGAATAAATAGAGGTACAACTAAATCTGACTGGCGCGGGACCAATTTCGTTCAATAAGGAGAGTCTAGGAGACTTATTCAACTTTATCGTTCTACCGTGGCGGCATCTGTCGTTAGTAGTGGCAACTATATTGCAATTGAATATTTTCGCGAATCTGATGCGAAATTGAAACGTATGATTACTCGTAGCAAACAAACCTTTGAAGTTGTTTAAAAATAATTTTATTCTGTCAACACGATCCTTTTTAACTCAAGTTACGGTGAGTTAGCTAATAATTATTTATTTTTAGCCATGTAACTTTACAAAATATAGATGGCGCTACCGCCTAATTATAAAGAGGAATTTCGTACAGTCTTATCAGAACAGGTCCCACGTAACCATGGCAACCGAAATCGTAATTGTAATTCTAGCAGTATTATTCCCAATTCAATGTTTACTTCGCTGGCTCCCACTGATTTTTCTAAATAACTTAAATAGGTAACTATCCTTAATGTAGTGTATTTTTAAAGTTTTTCTTCACTGCGTAATTTGCGTCGTACCTACGTTATTTTAAAAGCCTCTAGCACTGGAAATTTCTTAAATTAATTTCTAGCATTTTAGTTCAATATTTCCGTCCACTAGGTTCGCTAGCATCCGGATCCCATTAACTAAACAACAGCGAGGTCACAACTTCCAAGAGTCAATATCCTCAAATCAAATTACGCCGTTGCTAAGTGCAAAATCCCAGAATTTAAGAAAATAAATGTTTTAATATAAATTATTGTTTTGTCTTAATGGAAATGGTTAAACCGAACTTTTGGAAATCCCCTCATTAGGTCCAGAATCAGACAATCATTATTTGTATTGCAGTTCATAGGTTTTTATTCCTAACTTGAACCAGAATCGAACAGCCATCTTTGTGAATCAAAAATAAAGAACCAAGTCATCGCGTCGTTAAAATTTATAATAACGTAGGCAACGGTACGTGTTTCATTTTTACGGTGTAAGAAAATAATAATAATAATCAGCTAGGCTAATACCCAAGGCACCACCTTAAGCCTAAGTCATCGAGCGACTTTTGAAGCCATTAATTCAGGTGGCCGGGTTACAATGCGTAGGAGGGTGGTGGCAAGCCCTTCATG
The DNA here is from genome assembly GCF_980474605.1 of Leiobunum rupestre. Classification (NCBI taxonomy): domain Eukaryota; kingdom Metazoa; phylum Arthropoda; class Arachnida; order Opiliones; family Sclerosomatidae; genus Leiobunum; species Leiobunum rupestre. Next base: position 49,712,317 of record NC_143389.1, read on the forward strand.
CCACGCGAGCCAACAACTCCCTACACTCACTATTACCGTTAACCTCGGTTAACCGTTTTTATGGAAGGGGAAACCGAAGAGCTCGGGGGAAAACCCCTTAAACCAGTGAGGAGAGAACTAGCCAACTCAACGCGGAAGAATTTTTTCCGAGTAATCACCCAGGGCCACAAGCTAGGATTGAAACCGGCGCCTCTCGCTGCGAGGCGAAGGTGCTAACCACTCCGCCACCCCACTTAAATGTAACCTGTATCGTTAGGACAAACCATTCTTGGCGTTTCTAGGGTTTTTATATCACAACCAGCGCTATAAAAGAACCTTTTTGGGGTACTGAGCTCCGTAAATTTAATGAATAAACAGAGGATTCGCGTCGCTCGAATGGCGTTTGGCACTCGGATTTAAGGCGGACGTATTTGCCGGGCACTTACTGCAAAGTCCTTCGCTCTTGACGGTAATTTCTTTGGCGGTCAGGCAGGATTCTCTTCTTAATTTGCATTCGTTGGTGTAGGATACTCCGTCAGATCCGCAAACGGGCAGGAATTCTTCGGAGCAGCTCGGGCATTCGCAAACCGCTTGACCTCGACTGACCACGCACACGGCTCCGTAGTCGCATTCCTTTCCTACGCACGGACCCTCTTCACCTGCAACACGACAAAACCAGCGTCATTATCATTCGATCCGGAGAATACGCTCTATATACGGTATGTATTTATATTGCCAATGTTCTCCGTTCCGTTTCTCCGGATTCTCAACTTTCTAAAGACGGCTAATCGCTTTCTCTAAAGACGGCTAACGGAACTTTTGACAGCGACGTATCGCCCCCTCTTCGCGAACACCCGTAACTTCGAATTGATTAACTTGTCGTCTATCTCGACGGGCTTCAACGATACAATCATTGACGAAGGTATTTGTAATTAAATATCCCTCATTCCAATAGCGTTGAGATTAAAATACGAGCCGACAAAGTGTAACAGTATCCTATTTTTTTTACTTTGCAGATTAAGTAACGTTTAATTAATTGTAATTTGCGAAATTGTGTCCTACCAAGATTATGTTGACACTTTCCGGCTGTACCATGGTCTAGTTTTACACCTGTCACGAAAAGGGGTTAGGTAAACAGTCACCCGCGTGTATTACAATCGCGTTGAAAGACGTAGCTTTAAGCTAGGAGCAACAAACGCAGCACCACAAACAAGGATAACGCAACCCGTTAAAAGTCGTGGATTTTCTTGCGTACAATTTTCATTGATTAGACGCTATAGCGCCTGCTGCCGTCGGAAGATGATAATTCGGAAATTGTCTTCCCACCGCCCGTAAAACGTTCAGCTTAAAGGTTCGTCCAATGAAATTTGTACACAACACTGCCTTAGCGTGTTTAAAGGCTAGCTGCGTTCTCCTTGTGTTTGTTGCTCCTAGCTTTAAGGAACCAATGAGATTTCGGTCGATTTGATTGCCGTTTAAGGGGAAGTGCATACTGGCAGTCCGTCAGGTGGATTGTTAGAAATGCTTAAAATGTAATTCTCCAAAATTGTAAAAAAATACATTATTGGTCCTAGTGTAGCGTTCACTGAATCTCAGTTATACGATTTTATTATTGACCGAGAACCGACACGTATATAAGCTTTGTCGAACTCAAATGTTTTCTAGCGAATTTCATCGAAAGAACCCTTCTATACGTTTTATAAACTTTACCCCGTCTACAAGTATCCGTCACACTGTCCTTCGAGAGACGAATTGCCCGTATCGACCGAGAATGTCGGAAATAAAGGATGGCATTCAATTCGGGAAATCCTTTGTTTCCATTTAACTTATTCATTTCGTCCGGAACGAAATATCCATTATTCCGCGAAAAAGTTTCCGACGTAACGTATAAACTCAATCCTTTGGACTTACTATTTTGCTATTTGATGGGACGATCCGTTTGTTTAGTTTTGTAAACAGATTTCCCCCCAAAAATGTTGTATCTTTTTAATATAAATTCAAGGCGGGCTTATTACGGCGTTCCAAGAAATACTTCTAGGATGGCTCCAGCAACGCGAAAAGCCATTTATCCAGTTCCATTTTTCGATAAATTCGGATTTTTCATTTCGTTTTCTATCTCATTCTATCAATAAAATATCCTTTTTAAATCGGGATTGTCCCAGTGGCTCCCACTTTTACTCGTCTCCCGAGTGCCCTGTGGCTTTTGCGTTGTTGGAGCTCCGCGTGGGAGGACAAATCCTTAAAAATTCGCTTTTTACCAATCGATTTGTATCTCGCGGGGGAGGATGGGATAAAGAGATTACCGCAAGCGCCTCGGAAAGCGACGGTGATCGAGACTTTCTTGATGCACGAGAATCTCCTGAGTTCGCACTCGCTGTCGTAGGTCAGTCCGTTGGAGCCGCACACTGGTCGCATGACCGGTTCGCACGGAGGTGGACACAGACACGTCGGACTGCCGTAGCGGTCAATATCACATTCGTGGCTCGGACTGCAGTCTGAATTTTCGCAAGGGTTTCCGCCCTTTGATAACAGGCGAAACGCTGTAAAGATAAATACAGATACTAAATGGAATTGTATTAAATACCTTTCTTTGCGCCTTATTCAACCTCATAATAATCTCGATGATCCTGAATTCTAGGCAGTCTTACCCAGAGATACATACACTCTAAAGATTTATATAGAGTGTATGTATCTCTGGGTAAGACCATAAGCCTATAACCTCTAAGTTTGAAACGCGCATAGCGCCCTTTGTACCACCACTGGACGGGCGAAAAAGAAGAAATCAGGCGATAGTATCGGCACCTGGTAGAGATAAATTGAAGCTTCTTCCTTCCCCCTTTCTCTCTCTACGCACCTCTCTCTTACCAAATCAGCTGGCATCATGCATTGCGGGACGCGTTAAGTTTCTCTTTTCCGCCACCGGGTGGATTTAGCGCTGTACTTTCGCCAGTCGTTTGCTTGAACCAACACTGCCTTTCGATTCAAACTTAGGGTTGTTAGGCTTATGGTAAGACATACAGAATTCACGATCCGGCATTGGATAAATCTCTTTTTCTTCCAGAGTGTATGGACCTGTAATAAGTTGCGTGTCTAGGTTCTGAAAACCAGGGGGTAGGCCAAGTATGCTAGGGCTTACTCTGAAAATTAAAAGCCCCCATACCAAAGGCACTCGTAAAATTAAAAATAAGCCAAAACCTCAGGGGTTTGCTTTTAAACTCCTTAAAATTTTACGGAAAATTTTACAGGAAGCAAAGACATTGAAATTTTAAGTATTTTGCTTACCTAATGAAATAAAATGGGACCCCAAAAACCTTCTAAGGGGGTCCAAAAAATTAAATAGGGGGGTGGTACTATACTTGTTCTACCTAACCCAAAACTTTTTCCGCTGCCATTGCTGATAATATGCCGTAATCGGTGTACAAACCTGTTCCTTTGACTGAACTAAAGTAATTACTGATTACCTAATTAGCACCTTTAACCAGTATAAAGATTTTTAGAAAGTTGCCTGCTGAATTTATTTGGGGGGTGCCAATGCCTTGATACTAAAAATCCTAATTTTTAACTACCACTCCTGAAATTAGTAATTATACCGAAACTTACTTTATTTTGATATTTTTAAATTGTGAATTTCGACTTCGATGGAAACAGAATATTTTATTAAAAATACAAGTAACCGATGTTATATGATATTAGTTGGTAGTTGAGTAATCGATTTTTTTGGGTTGGTCGGGTTGGGATGCTCAAGTATTCATTTGGGGGCGCTGAGCATCCTCAATATACGGGCCAAGGAATGCCACCGACTTATTGGTTACGGAATTGGTTTTTAGTGAATGAATTATTCAAAACAACAATTTATTACCTTATTTTAAATTTATTTGGTAACCTGTTGTTTGTTTTTAATTAAATATATTTTTCAATCTTTGTCATCTTATTTTTAAATTATTTGTTATTGGTGTATTTTTTCGAATACGCTTTTGTTTCATTTTTATTCAAATATTTTGTATTCTTCATATCTGATTTTTAAATCAGTTCTTGCCCCAGTCGGTGTCAGCTAAGCTTTCTATTATTTGCAAAAAATATATTAATTATTTTAACGCCCGAAGGTTATGATAAAATAAAATAAAAATTTCACTAATTGTACAATAAAAGTTCTATCGGCTGCTTCATCAGGTCTCTCAACTTTAATATAATGCACGGATGTTCAGATAGTTGTTAAAAACGTGTACGTGTACGTCTAGATTGGACGAATTATAGTCGTACGAGTAGCCATTTCGTGAATAGACAGGAAATCTAGCTACAGAAAACTTGAAGAGGAGGTGCAGACTGTAGACAGAAAGGTACGTCAACACTACTGCCAGTTCCCCATACATGTTTTCGGGCGCCGGCTTAACCTCTTACGTAACTTACCGGAAGCACAGTCTCCGCTGTAGATGATACGGAGGCTTCTTCTGGATTTGCACGCCTCGACCCTGAGCGCGCATTCGTTGGAGTAGGTCTTGCCGTCCGAGCCGCAAACGGGTTTGACCTCGGCCGAGCAAATGGCGTTGCAACGACAAATCGGGTTTCGGTTGTCGTCCAACTGGCACACCTGCGACGCCGGACATTGGATGCCATCGCACGGATCTGTCGTAAAAGGAAACAAAAACAACAAACTTTAGCGATCCCCATTTAATACCGTTCTTCATCATTTGCGCTCCGCGGATTTTACTCCCTTAATCCGCGCCTCCCCCTATCCTCGTTGCCCCCCCTCCTTACACTGCGTTGCTAGGAAATGAGAAACCTCATCCCCCCCTCTGCGTAGGAGATATCCATCATCCGCAGATCAGACTTTCGCCTGAGGGATATGTTGGCCGGCCGCTCGAAGCTAGCGCCAGATATCATAAAGAGTTTGACGCTTCATATTTTATCGTGTCTTTTGGCTTAAAATGGATTCCTCTCGTTCTCTCTTCTCGCGTCTGTTTATGGATCGAATTTTTGGCCTACTCTACGGCCTTTGCCGCGGGGTGGCGCTCGTTGGGCCTTGGATAAAGGTAGAACTAACATATACCCATTGTGAAGCAGTTTCGTCTATTGTTAAACCCGTAGTTTAGTGAGTATGGCAAGCCATTCAGAAAAAAATATAAGCCTAACTTTCAAAATGTAGACCTACTTATTCGAAATGTATTGCTACCTTTTTCGAAATATAGGGCGATCTTTTTAGATATATAGGCCTACCTTTCTCTAAATATAGCCCCACCTTTTTCGAAATATATATCTAAAAAGGTAGCCTTCTACCTCTAAAAAAGGTAGCCTTCTATATCTAAAAAGGTAGCCTTCTACCTCTAAAAAAGGTAGCCTTCTATATCTAAAAAGGTAGCCTTCTACCTCTAAAAAGGTAAGCCTATATTTTGAAAGTTAGCCCTTTATATCTGAAAAGGTAGGTGTATTTTTTAAAAGGTAAGCTTATATTAAGAATTTTGCCCTGAATGGCTCGCCATAAGTGAACATTGATAGGATACGTCGCACCACGTTTGACCAAAAAACCAGGTTTAACAACACCTTCCATACTTTGGTGTATGTTAGTGTTATATTCTTGATGACCCTAAAAAATTAACAAACACTTTTATGGCCTGTATAGGTTTTCATTGTAAAACGGCCACAAAATTACCCTTAAATGTAGCATTTTACGGTACTTTCATTGGGTTTACCCTAATTTAACCATTATTTTTGGAATACCTACATAAATATAAAGTATGTGTCCACCAAGTTAACATATGTGGCAACTTAAAAAATTCCAGGTATGTAAAGGGTTTCATCTTGGTAGTAAGTAGGCCTATCGTTGAGCACACGGGTGTTATACGAAAGTGAAACACTTCCATATACATTGATTCAACTTTAAAATATGATTAACTGATTGCGCACTTTCATTATTACACTTATATTAAATAATTTTGACATTTCTTTCCATAGACACAATGTAATCATCTACATATATGATATTCTCAACTTCTATTCCTCAACCAAGCAAGACACCTTCTCTAAGACGGCTTGTCATGAAAATAAATTTCCCGCTTGCAGTGTTGTATTAACAAAAGACCGCGGAGAATAACGCAGGCGGGTAACCAAAAAAAGCGAGATGGTCGCGCTTCTTATGAATATTTAATCAATCTCACTTAATCTTTATATCATCTTTAATTTAAAGAAGCGACTAGGCAGACCTCCTTTTCTTACATTTATATCGTCCAGGCCTCCCCGACTGCCGCATCCGAAACCTTTTTATTTTCGACATAAATCCTTTAAAATCCTACCAGCTATCCATTTTTAACCGCTAGATGGCAAGGCGTACGAATTTAATCTAGTTTTGCATTTAAATGAAAATGTTGAAGAATCGTATTGGATGATATACCCTATTCCAAAATATTTAAAAAAAAGGTAATACAATACTCGGAAGAAATGCTAGTTTAGTCCTATGTTTCCAAATCAATTTCTGACGCTGCTTTATTTTGGTGCATTTAAAGTTTGAACAAGTTGATTAAGCGTACGCTAAAATGCATTTCACATTCAATAGGTCAAATAGATAAATTGATGGAAATTATTCCATAATTCTTATATTTTAATATGATACAATAAAATAATACAACTTCATTTTCTTTAATTTTAGCGTATTGACAACAATTGGTTAGAAACGAACTGAGAAAGTTTGAAAAAAAAATACACGCAAAGATTATTTTACAGTTTCTACGCTGATCTATATTTATAAATTTATCCTCTAAGACTATTATTTATCGGTAAAATCCTAAAGAGCTATCATGTTTATGAGAAAAAAAAATTACAATTGTAATTCCAATAAATGATTGGAAAATGACTACAAGCCCTGTATAAAAAAATCCAACAAATTTCTTCTGGGTGCATTCATTTTTAATTAGAATGTTTTGAAACGTCACTCAAATGCGTGAGCAGACGAACTCCTAATTATATGGCTATACTACGCATGCCCAATTTTATTCAAAACTCACTGGAAATCGAACGTGTGAACCAACAGATTTCCAAACGCTAACAATCGCAGCGAGATCGAATCGAGGAAAAACGTTTTCGAGGGTACTTGTGAACGTGACTTAAAGGGGAACGGTCAAGCTTTAACCAGTTAGACAGCCCTATAGCCCGTTAAAAACTAAAATTTATGGCGAAAACCGCATAAAAAAATATTAAGTGGTTAATTTTTAAAAAAATAAAGAAATTTCGGGAAATTGAAAAGCGCGCGTCCGCCGCGACACCTGGTGAGAAATCGGTGATACAGAAAACAACGTAAAAGCGCGCGCTGCTGACGACGCAAAAATTTGTTTTGCACGCGCGGCACGTTCCTGTTATACGAGACCTAAGCCTAAATTGCGCGATTTTAAAAGTTAGAATAGTTCGCAAATCGCTCACTAAGGTGCTGCTGGCGCTGGCGATACACCTTAAGATGGCGGCTGAAATTCAACCCCAAATACTTGGCGTTATTTTGCGTTTCAACTTTTTAGGCCAAAAACTATTTTTTCAAGACAAAATAAGGTACGTGTAAGTATATTGAACGTCTTGTTGATCTTTTGATATGCAAATAAGGCGATATTTGGAAAAGCTTGGCCGTTCCCCTTTAAGTTATATTGGTTCTAAAGCGTTAACTGAAATTTGGATCATAAGCGATTCGGAAGTAAATCGTCAGTATATACGATTTATCATAATATATCATATTATCCTAAGTAAGCTATTATAAGAACAACTACACGGGGCATAAATGCATTACTAACGCTGAACTAAAATCGCGTAGATATGTAGTAAAACCCATATTTCGACCCCACAAAAAATCTATATGAATCATTTTTTCATCAAGAAATGCTCTCCTAAGCTATATAAGTCTCGATATCGACGTTAAATATTTTCTGACGCCCGAACTCGAAGGTCACCAACGTCGCAAACTTCACTCTCCTCTCTGTCCTTGACAGCGCTGCCGGGTGATTTAGTACGGGTCTAATAAGACGGAGGAAGGATATAAGCGACGCGAGGAAAGTAACCCGAGGGGGTAAAAATAAATTGTCGGTTTTACTAAAAATATGATTAAATTGTTGTCAAAGTAGGTGATAGATGAGCCTATTATAATATACGTCTTTCACTTGTTGGTGCCAGGCTTCGAGCCCCTTTAATGCTGATTTATTTGAAAAAGGGTATTTTTAAGAGGAATTTTGGAGACTTTAATAATGCCTATTTTCCGCCCTCTCCTTTCCCCCACTTTTCTCTCACAATTTTTTATATTTTTTAAATGAAATATTTAAGATGGAAGGAAACTAGACCTACGAAGCTTCGCGTCGATGTGCGACGGCCGAAATTTGACACTTACGAAATTGATTGAGATAAGGACAACTAATCACTTGAAAATCTATTTCGCTCTTTTTTTTCCTACGCTGCTCCCCCCCCCCCCTCCAACCTTTTTATTCTTTTATTCTTTATCATTATATGTTTATTAAATTGAATTGATGAATTGGTATCGGCTGTAAAGGCGCCACTAGTTGTGATGGGTTTTTTGAGGTCGCGTTTTAACCTGGCCCTTTTCAAGAACTTATTTAGGGCACCGAGAATGTATAAGTGTAATAAAACAAACTTATCAAGATGTCACGGACATTTAAGTACACACAATCCACCCGATGTATTAAATATGTTTTAAATATTAAATTTAAATTTTAACACATTTTCAATTATCTTGTACATTAACTTAATAATCCCAAAGGCATTTTATCTAAAATGAATTTTTTGAGTTACCTAGTTTTGGAAATAATGTAGCGAAACGTGAACGCGTTGAACGCACTCAATGCTTTTTGGAGTTAGGTGGCGCCTATATCAATTGGTACGAAATTCAAATATCACAATAGTGCGTACGTTTGTGGTGGGGGTCCGCAAATTGGACAGAAATCTCACTTAAATTTAAAATTTCTTAATGCAACCGAAAACATAGTTCACACATGGTCAGTACTAACTAAAAATATAAGTTTCAACCAAGTCGGTCTTAATTAAAAAAAATTGTAGATTTAATGTCGCAAAAAATAACTCAAATGGGCAAATAACCAACTTGTGGGCCCCCTATCTTCAAAATTCATAACGGGCTACCGAGGGAATGATATTTCCTTTCGATTGAGATATCCCTGGCCCTTCTAAGTCTAATTCATGGAGAGTTATGTGGAATACGGCGGCGGCGGCGTCATCGGCTACACTGTACGTGAGCCCAGTACAAAAAAAAACCCCTTAGGGATTGTGTGTAAAAATCAGTTAAAATTGGAACTGTAACGCTATCTGTCGCGAACTTTTAAAATACTTCATCTTCATACAATAATTGAGAATTTACCAAATAATTTGCTATTTATGATTAATTAAATTAATTAATTTGTTAATTAAACGGTTAAATTAATAATTAAATAGAACTTCTGCGTACCTAATTATACGCTTTAATCGAAAGATAATATAAAGCTTCTTAGCACCGATACAAGATGGCGCTATGCAATTACGAAGATGGGCTGTTAACTATTAAGAACGGCTATTCGTATGGTAGACGTTATCAGTTAGTTAAATACGTTCTTGCCCTTTTTTTACGTTAAGTCGAAATAAGGAGATAATGGCTCATTAAGAATAGAAGGCGATTGATAAAAGTGGTTGCATTTTTAAAGCACATTGACAGCACTTCGGAGTTAGCTTGTAACCTGGAAGCATTGACAAAGTTTCTAACTTTTCTATAGTCTATACGACGACCGCTAAATTGACTTTATACACCTTTATTTGGAACTTATTTTGGATTTATAGAACGGTCAAACGTAATGTTATGGCTCGAAACGTAAAGTACATTGTACAGTTTGACCATAAACTATATATCCTTTCTTTGAAGCACTCCATCTAGTAAGAGCCCTTTGGAAGTTACTACAGCGGAATCCACGAATTCTTCAAGAACAGAAATAAAAAAAGTTAAGGAAGTTTTCATCAAAGTGAACGACGGTTGGACTTTGGCTGGGTACTGGCTCATTTAGTGGTTCTCAGGAACTCCGAAATCGCGGACGTTCAGCCTTAGATAATCAAATATCTTTCTACGCGTAGAAAGTCAAAACGGTGGCGTTACGGAACAACGTCGAACGCCTAGCATTAAGTACGGAAAAGGGGTGAAGGAGAATAAAGGAATGCGGCACAGCGTCGTTTTTACCTGTATCACTACCTTTCGGGAATGGCGTGGCGGGAGGGTGGTGGACGTTAACGGGATCGAAAAACTAATAACTCCAGTGTGCCTTCGAGTCCTTTTCCGACTTGACAGTTAGCTCAAAGGCGATATTCTAAGTAAAGTCTACGCGGTAAATTGTCAACACCAAGTATCTGTAATACGAAGTAAAAGTGGTGGGTTAAAGCCATTATTATATTCTCGGTGAAAATCATATTAGGGAAGCTCTTCAACCTACTTTCGCCTCCCACCCTATAGGGCCTTTGATTTTATAACCCTGCCCCGGCTATCCTTTTTTACACACAATCCCTAAGGGATTTGTGTCTACTGGACTCACGTACAGTGTAGCCGATTCCGCCGTATTCCACATAACTCTTCGACAATTAAGTCTAGAAGGGTCAGTGATAAGTTAATCGAAAGCATACATATCCTCGGTTTTGTATTTTTAGTTATTACTGATCATTACAGAACTATTTGTTCGGTTGCATTCAGAATTTTTAATTTTAAGTGAGATTTATGGTCAATTCGCGAAACCCAAAAACCCGCGTACACACTATTGTTATATTGGAATTTCTTATCAATATATACAGGTGCCATCTAACTCGTTCGCGTTTCGCTACCTTATTTCCAAAACCAGGTAACTTAAAAAATGTGGTTTCTCTAAAAATTAATTTAAATTAACGCGTTCTTGTTTCGCTACCTTATTTCCAAAACCAGGTAACTCGAAAAATTCATTTTCAATCAAATTCCTCTTGCTCTATTAAGGTAATGTACAAGATGATTGAAAATGTGTTAAAAATTAAATTTAATATTTAGAATACATTTAATACATCGTGGGGATTGTGTGTACTTAAATGTCCTTGACATCTTGTTCCCTCTCTCTCTCTTTTTAAAAACGCGATGAAAAGAGAGTGGTTTTCGAGAGCGTAAATTTGCTTGTAAAAGAAGCGAGTAGGATGCGGCGATTTTTGGAGTCCCTCTTTGAACCCATATTGTTTCGTTTATAGCGACCCCTCCCTCTCTCGAAACGGTCTGGAATAAGACCTATTTCGCTAGATTAGCCCATTTTTTGGGGAAGTTCTTCTTCGGAGAAGCTCCTCCGATGAAAAAAGAGATGAGGGTTGCAAAACAAACACGAAGAAATGAATTGCTTCGGTGCAACCCACCGGGAAATGAAAGGACGTGCAAAGAGTGGAAAGATGAAACACTTTAGCGAAGGAGGGAGGGGTGGAAACATTCCCGGAAAATTCCCTTCTTAATCATCCCCCCCATCCGTGTGAAAATTTTATGTGCAAACGAAGCTTTCTTATTAAGGCCTTTCAATTTCTCTATTTCATTCGGAGCCTCGGAGGTAGTTCTGCTCGTGAAACTTTGGTCTATAAAAGGCCAACGTTAAAGTTCATTACCGAACTCTTTTACTGAAGTCGGCGTGGCATCAAAGATGGCGTTGGAATTATACTCTCATAATTTTAAATTTAATAATAAATTTTGTTTCCAAAGATAGAGCGACCCTTGGAAATCTTCAAACTGGCTCCAAGGGTTTAAAAGGAGAGTATATAAAGAGGTCTTCGTCGCTGTCTGTTCTTGGAATATGTGCGTCCTCTATCTACGGGATTGGATGTGAAATTTTAAAACGTGATTTTAGGAATAAATTAATGTTAACTAAAAATTAGGAACTAAATTAATATTAAATAAAAATTAAGAACTAAATTAATATTAAATAAAAATTAAGAACTAAATTCATATTAAATAGAAATTAAGAACTAAATTAATATTAAATAAAAATTAAGAACTAAACTAATATTAAATAGAAATAAAGAACTAAATTAACATTAAATCAAAATTAAGAATTCAATTAATATAAAATAAAAATTAGAAACTCAATAAAATAAATAAAATTTAAGAATTAAATAAAATTTAAGAATTAAATAAAATTTAAGAATTAAATAAAATTTAAGAATTAAATAAAATTTAAGAATTAAATAAAATTTAAGAATTAAATAAAATTTAAGAATTAAATAAAATTTAAGAATTAAATAAAATTTAAGAATTAAATAAAATTTAAGAATTAAATAAAATTTAAGAATTAAATAAAATTTAAGAATTAAATAAAATTTAAGAATTAAATAAAATTTAAGAATTAAATAAAATTTAAGAATTAAATAAAATTTAAGAATTAAATAAAATTTAAGAATTAAATAAAATTTAAGAATTAAATAAAATTTAAGAATTAAATAAAATTTAAGAATTAAATAAAATTTAAGAATTAAATAAAATTTAAGAATTAAATAAAATTTAAGAATTAAATAAAATTTAAGAATTAAATAAAATTTAAGAATTAAATAAAATTTAAGAATTAAATAAAATTTAAGAATTAAATAAAATTTAAGAATTAAATAAAATTTAAGAATTAAATAAAATTTAAGAATTAAATAAAATTTAAGAATTAAATAAAATTTAAGAATTAAATAAAATTTAAGAATTAAATAAAATTTAAGAATTAAATAAAATTTAAGAATTAAATAAAATTTAAGAATTAAATAAAATTTAAGAATTAAATAAAATTTAAGAATTAAATAAAATTTAAGAATTAAATAAAATTTAAGAATTAAATAAAATTTAAGAATTAAATAAAATTTAAGAATTAAATAAAATTTAAGAATTAAATAAAATTTAAGAATTAAATAAAATTTAAGAATTAAATAAAATTTAAGAATTAAATAAAATTTAAGAATTAAATAAAATTTAAGAATTAAATAAAATTTAAGAATTAAATAAAATTTAAGAATTAAATAAAATTTAAGAATTAAATAAAATTTAAGAATTAAATAAAATTTAAGAATTAAATAAAATTTAAGAATTAAATAAAATTTAAGAATTAAATAAAATTTAAGAATTAATTTATCGCCATGTTCGTTTTCACGAATGTACATGTCGACAGCGGCGGACTATGCTTTACATTTCGCCAACTTGTTTATATAGAATTAGCCAACTTGATGTCCCATCCTAATAAGTTTGATGAATTTTTGAAGAAGCTCGCTCTCCTCCCCATCTCTTCCTTTTTTCTTTAAAGTGGATTTTATTATTAATGAAGCCTTCGTAATTTTAAAATCGTTATTTTTGCAACGTGTCATATTAGCGTATAGCGTCATAGTGAACGCTGTCCCTTTAAATCCGCGATATGCTTTTGACTTTTTCCCCCCGGCGGGAATCGCGAAACCAGGGTTTCGTTAATTTGGTGCTTGACTAACATTTTGATGGGTAGTTTACTTTTATAAATGACAAAATGATTGACATTGAATGATGGAGTGTTAATGGGATACGAGCTCTTTCACTTTCCAACATTTTAATATTAATAATGATGTTTGCGCTACTAGTCGTGGATTTTACCCATTTAAGGGACCATGAAATTGCATATTTATAACGGATTTTCTAATTTTACAAATTTCTGCCATCAGGTTTAACAGAAGATCGTGGTAACTGACGAGAGTTTCGTTACAACCAAGTTCTAGCGCGTGTTAGCAGGTGATTTTTCGATTTAGAATATTCTCGTCACCATCATTTCCACCTTATTTCAATGGGATGTTTCCTTTCGGCTGTTCTCGGACTAAAAGTGTACTCTTTTTACCCTAAATCGTTTCATGAATTCGGCTGTTCTGGGGATGAGATTTACTCTGGCCCGTATTCAATTCGCTTGTTCCGAAGTATTAGGGCTATTTCTACTAGTCCTCAAAAGCAGGAGTAAAGAGAGTAAAGTTTTAAATACGTCCGATTATTCAAATTTATCTTCGGAAATGACCACCAAATGCCTGGGCTGGGAAAATTAGGTGCTTTCTTTTGGCTGGTTCCGGGATTTCCGAGTAGGGTGAGAAGAGTAATCCTATGACGTCATTTTACTCCGATTCTGTGCAGTGGCGAAAAGTTCGAGTCAGGGTAAAAACCGAGGTGCTAGTCACTCCACGTAATCGGTGTACACGCTCGTAACTTTGACTGTAATAATCAGCTAGCCTAATACCCAAGGCACCACCTTAGACCCAAGTCATCTAGCGACTTTTAATGTCTAATGAGAGTACGCGTACTCTTTAAAGCCTGTACCTTTAACCTAGGAGCAACAAACACAGCAATTAGCTTTAACTGTGTTTAGTACGCGTAATCGGTGTACAGTCTACAGGTTAGCCCCTCGGTAAAAACGTTTTCCCAAAAATGTCTGCCTGTGGCCATTTTAACTAATAAATTCTGGATAAGCGGACGCTTTTATCAGTTTACACTCTTTACTCCCGCTTTTGAGGAGGACTGAAAAAGTGAAGCCTCAATACTCGAACATAGTTCACAAGCGAGTAGTTTAATTAACGAAAATTGCGTACACCGTTTGTTCCAGATCAAGCGAAAAGTATCACCTTTGTGAAATTTTATTGATGAGGACATGCGCGGATTTTTTAATAGAAGGAGTTAATCGAAATATGGAAAACCATTTGGCATACCCCTAGATAAACACAGTTCGTAATAAACCGATGTATAGCGCGTAATTATAACTAGTTAACATCAAAAGAAGCGTATCAAAATGAATTCGGCCAATAATCTGCGCTTAAACACGCAAATACCCTATTTTAATTTAAAAAATTTTTCTTCCCTGTCGTAACGAGCGTTTATTTTATCTCATCGTTACGCACGAGGTGAAATCCCTTGGATAAATAAAGCCTACAGGAGTAGCGATTGGCTGGGAAGTTTGGTTTTATCAGTGGCTTCCAGACGGATGTAGCCGGGAACCCCACCCATTCGATTTTCCTTGGCCGCCGAAAATGTTTTTGACCACTTCAAACACCGATTTTCTCGGCTACGATTTAAAAAAAATAATTAAAATGTGAAACAGAGAAAATCCCATGCTTTTTTAAATGGAGATTTTTTTTATTTAAGTGGTCAAAAACATTTTCGGTTGCCATGACAAATCAAATGGGTAATGCAACGTCTCCTTTTGGGAAATTTCATATATCATATAGTTCTACATTACGCCCAAATTTGAACAAAACCTCGGGTACTCCCCTTGTTAGTTTTCCGTTCCGTATATAGATGTCGCCAGAATAAAACAACCGGGAATTCGGTTTGCATCCGTTCGCTACTCCTGTAGGCGTTATTACTCCAAGGAAAAACGAAGGATATTTCATTAATCAGGGAGACGGAATATGTAATCTAAAATTTATCGGAGCGAAATTAGTAAAATAATGTCCGAGCCGTACCACTGGCAGATGTTACTAGCGTAAAATATTATTTCATTATATGGCTCTCCTTAAGCCTCGTCCTATCATAACAGAGAGCCCTAAATGTAAAAGTCCCTCGATGGATGAAAGCTCGCAGCTGCCGGCTCGTTCATTTATCGCTACTAGACCCCGTTGTCGTTCTCGCTCCAAAGGGTAAAGAAACGAGCGCCATCTACCTTGGAACAAAAGGTGTGGTTCTCAGGATATAATTAAAATGTTAGTGGGGCCGGAGCGCTCCTCCTCCCCCTACCCTTTTACTCACGGAATTACCGAGCCGAGTGAAAATGCTCGTTCATTTAAACTTTTAAAAGGGTGAGCCATCTTCGGTCGGACCTCGTCGGGCTATTGCCCTTTTCTCTCTGGCATTCTCTTTTGCATCTTAAGATTGATGTCCGAGATATTTCGGTCCGTTGACCAATCGTCCACTTCTTTGTCTTTCTAGGTCCCGCCACTTGTTTGTTATTATATATCTCTGTTCTTACGCGCTCTCGCTCTCTCTCTCTCGCTCTGTTATTCTACTCCGTTATTTGTGTCGCCATCTCCCGGGACGTAGCGACAGTTCTCTCCGAGAGAAAAGAGATTACTTCTTCTCACTCTATTAATCTCTTTTTCCGCAAATTTACATTTTTAGGTGCTAGATCTCCTCGCTAAGAAAAGTGTTGGTCCCGGTTTCACCCCCGACGGGGGGAGGGTCACAAGTTATCGCGATCGCTATGAGCGCTCTTCGCGTCGTCGCCATAGTGATGGTTTAAAAAAAATATCCTACGCTATTTTATTCGCAAAAATATCCTACACTATTTTATTCGCAAAAATATCCTACACTATTTTATTCGCAAAAATATCCTACACTATTTTATTCGCAAAAAATATCCTACACTATTTTATTCGCAAAAATATCC
Source organism: Leiobunum rupestre (assembly GCF_980474605.1). Lineage (NCBI taxonomy): Eukaryota > Metazoa > Arthropoda > Arachnida > Opiliones > Sclerosomatidae > Leiobunum > Leiobunum rupestre. Next base: position 49,728,657 of record NC_143389.1, read on the forward strand.
TACACTATTTAATTCGCAAAAATATCCTACACTATTTAATTCGCAAAAACATCCTACACTATTTTATTCGCAAAAATATCCTACACTATTTAATTCGCAAAAACATCCTACACTATTTTATTCGCAAAAATATCCTACACTATTTTATTCGCAAAAATATCCTACACTATTTTATTCGCAAAAATATCCTACACTATTTTATTCGCAAAAATATCCTACACTATTTTATTCGCAAAAATATCCTACACTATTGTATTCGCAAAAATATCCTACACTATTTTATTCGCAAAAATATCCTACACTATTTTATTCGCAAAAATATCCTACACTATTTAATTCGCAAAAATATCCTACACTATTTTATTCGCAAAAATATCCTACACTATTTTATTCGCAAAAATATCCTACACTATTTTATTCGCAAAAATATCCTACACTATTTAATTCGCAAAAATATCCCACACTGTTATATTCGCAAAAATATTCTACACTATTTTATTCGCAAAAATATCCTACACTATTTTATTCGCAAAAATATCCTACACTATTTTATTCGCAAAAATATCCTACACTATTTAATTCGCAAAAATATCCTACACTATTTTATTCGCAAAAATATCCTACACTATTTAATTCGCAAAAATATCCTACACTATTTTATTCGCAAAAATATCCTACACTATTTAATTCGCAAAAATATCCTACACTATTTTATTCGCAAAAATATCCTACACTATTTTATTCGCAAAAATATCCTACACTATTTTATTCGCAAAAATATCCTACACTATTTAATTCGCAAAAATATCCCACACTGTTATATTCGCAAAAATATTCTACACTATTTTATTCGCAAAAATATCCTACACTATTTAATTCGCAAAAATATCCTACACTATTTAATTCGCAAAAATATCCTACACTATTTTATTCGCAAAAATATCCTACACTATTTTATTCGCAAAAATATCCTACACTATTTTATTCGCAAAAATATCCTACACTATTTAATTCGCAAAAATATCCCACACTGTTATATTCGCAAAAATATTCTACACTATTTTATTCGCAAAAATATCCTACACTATTTAATTCGCAAAAATATCCTACACTATTTAATTCGCAAAAATATCCCACACTGTTATATTCGCAAAAATATCCTACACTATTTTATTCGCAAAAATATCCTACACTATTGTATTCGCAAAAATATCCTACACTATTTTATTCGCAAAAATATCCTACACTATTTTATTCGCAAAAATATCCTACACTATTTAATTCGCAAAAATATCCTACACTATTTTATTCGCAAAAATATCCTACACTATTTTATTCGCAAAAATATCCTACACTATTTTATTCGCAAAAATATCCTACACTATTTAATTCGCAAAAATATCCCACACTGTTATATTCGCAAAAATATTCTACACTATTTTATTCGCAAAAATATCCTACACTATTTTATTCGCAAAAATATCCTACACTATTTTATTCGCAAAAATATCCTACACTATTTTATTCGCAAAAATATCCTACACTATTTAATTCGCAAAAATATCCTACACTATTTTATTCGCAAAAATATCCTACACTATTTTATTCGCAAAAATATCCTACACTATTTAATTCGCAAAAATATCCTACACTATTTTATTCGCAAAAATATCCTACACTATTTTATTCGCAAAAATATCCTACACTATTTTATTCGCAAAAATATCCTACACTATTTAATTCGCAAAAATATCCCACACTGTTATATTCGCAAAAATATTCTACACTATTTTATTCGCAAAAATATCCTACACTATTTAATTCGCAAAAATATCCTACACTATTTAATTCGCAAAAATATCCTACACTATTTTATTCGCAAAAATATCCTACACTATTTTATTCGCAAAAATATCCTACACTATTTTATTCGCAAAAATATCCTACACTATTTAATTCGCAAAAATATCCCACACTGTTATATTCGCAAAAATATTCTACACTATTTTATTCGCAAAAATATCCTACACTATTTAATTCGCAAAAATATCCTACACTATTTAATTCGCAAAAATATCCCACACTGTTATATTCGCAAAAATATTCTACACTATTTTATTCGCAAAAATATCCTACACTATTTTATTCGCAAAAATATCCTACACTATTTTATTCGCAAAAATATCCTACACTATTGTATTCGCAAAAATATCCTACACTATTTTATTCGCAAAAATATCCTACACTATTTAATTCGCAAAAATATCCTACACTATTTTATTCGCAAAAATATCCTACACTATTTTATTCGCAAAAATATCCTACACTATTTTATTCGCAAAAATATCCTACACTATTTAATTCGCAAAAATATCCCACACTGTTATATTCGCAAAAATATTCTACACTATTTTATTCGCAAAAATATCCTACACTATTTTATTCGCAAAAATATTCTACACTATTTTATTCGCAAAAATATCCTACACTATTTAATTCGCAAAAATATCCTACACTATTTAATTCGCAAAAATATCCCACACTGTTATATTCGCAAAAATATTCTACACTATTTTATTCGCAAAAATATCCTACACTATTTTATTCGCAAAAATATCCTACACTATTTTATTCGCAAAAATATCCTACACTATTTAATTCGCAAAAATATCCTACACTATTTAATTCGCAAAAATATCCCACACTGTTATATTCGCAAAAATATTCTACACTATTTTATTCGCAAAAATATCCTACACTATTTTATTCGCAAAAATATCCTACACTATTTTATTCGCAAAAATATCCTACACTATTTTATTCGCAAAAATATCCTACACTATTTAATTCGCAAAAATATCCCACACTGTTATATTCGCAAAAATATTCTACACTATTTTATTCGCAAAAATATCCTACACTATTTTATTCGCAAAAATATCCTACACTATTTTATTCGCAAAAATATCCTACACTATTTAATTCGCAAAAATATCCCACACTGTTATATTCGCAAAAATATCCTACACTATTTTATTCGCAAAAATATCCTACACTATTTTATTCGCAAAAATATCCTACACTATTTTATTCGCAAAAATATCCTACACTGTTTTATTCGCAAAAATATCCTACACTATTTTATTCGCAAAAATATCCGTCGGTATTTTTCAAAGTGAAGATTTATGTATTTTTAATTAAATGACTTTTTTTCAAAGGGCGGGTAGCGGCAATTACAGTGACTTCGTGGTACTTCAGTCATCGTCTCATTATACCTCTCGAACCAAATCATTGCTACCGGAATTTGTCGTTTATGGCGTGTAAAGAACTTTTTTTATTCGTCAGAAATCGTGACTGTATTACGATGTTTGTATACTAAAATTCGAACGCTACATCTATTTTGGGCGAAATTGAAAACATGTCTCTCGGAATAAGTTGGTAAACATCTTTTACTACTGGCGTATTTGCTCACTCGCTGAAAATATCAAGTTTTTTCCTCGCTTTTCGGATGAACCTAAATTCTGTCGAATGTTTACAGAGGTGTAAACAAGTACCAATATTTGTATCTTTACGCTCTATATTTTTAATTAGATGTCATTTTTAATGAATTTTATCTCTTAGTTTCCGTAAACACGTACAGTAGTCTATCTATAATTCTGTTGCGCAATTTTTGAATTACGTCTTCAAAGATACGTGTATAAAAGAACAGATTTTTTTCGTTCGTTTTCAGTTCGGAACGCAAATCGGCTTAAGAAAGATAAATCTAAAACCCCGAATGGACCTAATGTTATTCTTATATTCTTCGGGTATTATATCACGCATCATTTTGAAAGGACAAGGACAGCTTAAAGGCTTAGAGTTGAAATTTAAATACAGAAAGCGGTTGGAAATTCCATTAAACAATCAAGAAATTCGATTAAAGATCATGCGAAACAGAGTGAACCACTGTAGAGAGGGCTTAAGTATTTCTTATACGGCGTTTAACGTATGTCCTTCTAGTATCCTTTATATTATTCTGGTCTAAAGCTGGGGCCATACGTTTTCGGGGATAAACTTGGGAGAAAAGGTTCGAGTCCGAGCCCAAGAAAGCTGTTACCACTTTAGATAACTGTAGGTTTTCGTGGAAAGACTTGGGAGAAGGGTTCAAATTCGGACACCAGAGTCTTTATTACTTACTATAAGTAAACCTGAAAGAAGGGTTTGAATGTTGACTCAAGAGAGCAATTATAAAGTAGAATAACTGTATGTTTATCCTGGAAGAAGGGTTCGAATCTTGTTTTGAAAGAGCCGTTATAAATTAGAATAACTGTATATTTCCGGGGTAAACCAGGGAGCAGGGCTCTAATTCGGGCCCTAGAAAGCCGTTATAACCTGAGATAACTGGGTTTTCGGGGATAAACTTGGAAGCAGGGTTCTAATCCGGGCCCTAGAAAGCCGTTATCACCTGAGATAACTGGGTTTTCGGGGATAAACTTGGGAGCATGGTTCTAATCCGGGCCTTAGAAAGCCGTTATCACCTGAGATAACTGGGGTTTCGGGGATAAACTTGGGAGCAGGGTTCTAATCCGTGCCCTAGAAAGCCGTTATCACCTGAGATAACTGGGTTTTCGGGGATAAACTTGGGAGCATGGTTCTAATCCAGGCCCTAGAAAGCCGTTATCACCTGAGATAACTGGGTTTCCGGGGTAAACTTGGGAGCAGGGTTCTAATCCGTGCCCTAGAAAGCCGTTATCACCTGAGATAACTGGGTTTTCGGGGATAAACTTGGGAGCATGGTTCTAATCCAGGCCCTAGAAAGCCGTTATCACCTGAGATAACTGGGTTTCCGGGGTAAACTTGGGAGCAGGGTTCTAATTCGGGCACTAGGAAGCCGTTATAACCTGAGATAACTGGGTTTTCGGGGATAAACTTGGGAGCAGGGTTCTAATTCGGGCACTAGGAAGCCGTTATAACCTGAGATAACTGGGTTTTCGGGGATAAACTTGGGAGCAGGGTTCTAATCCGGGCCCTAGAAAGCCGTTATCACCTGAGATAACTGGGTTTTCGGGGATAAACTTGGGAGCAGGGTTCTAATCCGGGCCCTAGAAAGCCGTTATCACCTGAGATAACTGGGTTTTCGGGGATAAACTTGGGAGCATGGTTATAATCCGGGCCCTATAAAGCCGTTATCACCTAAGATAACTGGGTTTCGGGTATAAACTTGGGAGTAGGGTGCGATCCGAACACAAGGCAGTCGTTATTACCTACAATAACTATACGTTTTAGGAGCTAATATTGAAAGAAGGGTTTGAATGTCGACTTAAGAGAGCCGTTGTAAGTTAAAATTAGGACCCAAGAGAGAAGTTATTAGTTGGTATAACTATACGTTTTCATGCATAAATGTGGGAGAAGGGTTCAATTCCGGACCCACGGCCAAGAGAGCCGTTATAAGTTAAGGTAACTATACTGTTTCAGGCAGACACTTAAGAAAATGGTTCGAAACGAGATCCCTAGTCTGCGCGGGTCCACGTAATGTTCCGGATTGCACCCCTTTCTGGTCCGGCTTGCGGTAAGTCAGGACAAAGTCGACGACAGTCAGGGCTAGGTCGAGAAATGATAATTGCAATCGCGGGTACCAAATGAGAGTTCAGTCAACGATGCGGGACGAAGACAGGAAGAGTAAATCCTCTTTGCACGGCAATCTGCCCTTCAACGAACTCTCGACTAAGCCTAGGTCTTAACTGTAGTCGTCGTGGGAGTGCAGAAACATATAAAAAGGAGAGGGGAGGTTCGCGGCGTATATTCAAAAGAGATGAGGGTGGTAAATTTTTAAATGAGACTGTCGCCTGGTTGGGTTTGATAAAAATGATCTTTGCAAAAGCAACGATGCGAGAATATAAAGCCTTCTCTTCATTCTCTCTCGCGATTTTTTCTTGGAAGATGAGGATGGGACGGAGAAGAGGGGACAGTGGGTGGTATAAGTTTAGTTTTTCTTTTAAAAGAAGATAAAAGCGAGGATGGGAGATAGAGTTGGTTCTTGTTTGTTTAAATAATTGAATGAAGAGCTCCTGAATTTTTAACTACTTCGTAATTAACGCTTTATAAAACTTGTCGTGAAGTTTCCAGCCGCTTTTCGTTTTGCGGTACGATGGATTATCGCCCAGTGCTCCTAAAAAGAAAATTACGTTTGGGACATCTTTCGCTATTTTAACGAGTGTTTATAATAAACATTCTAGAATAAACAGTATTCGCTAATACCTTACAACACTATGGATTTACTTCGCTAAAGTTATTCATCTTAATTAGTGTTTAGCGAGTAATTGAAATTTCTTTAAGATAATGGGTATTTTGGGCCCAAAAATAACTGGTCTGAAAATTAAAGATACTGAGTACGTTATCACATACCCGTCCTGTGAAATTAATTTATTATACCTGAATTTTCTCTTGGTAGGTTCGCCCTGAAAGGAATTTAGTCTTTTTTTCTATTTTTTAAACATAAAAAACGGTAAAATGGTTTATCGGTTTAAGTGTGATTTTTTTGTTTTCTTTGGAAATTTTTACCTTATCGCCTTACCCAAAATTCCACTTGGTTCTTCGAAGGGGAATAAAGAAGAAAAAAGAGTGAATTTGGTTTACCGGTAATCCGGTATGTTGAGAACCTCTAAAATTAATTACGCGGCTAGAAATCGCGGACGAAATGTAGCGGAAATATTTTACTCGCACTTTCCAGGCCTCATTAAATTTTAGAATCTTTTAAAGATTTTTTTCACAGCCCTCGTCCGTCAGCTACGTTTACCAGTAAACTGCTTTCGTCCGCGCCGGAAACCTCATAAGGACATTTACGTATTTTCAAAGCTCTTTCAACGACGGGATATTCGGGTCAGAAATTTTGAATAAATAGTTTACGATCCAGAATTTCGCTGATTGGGTATTTTGCGTTTTATCGGCTGATTATTAATTTCTTACAAATCCCGTACACCCTAGAGAAAAATTTACTTAATCAATATTGAAATCAACTTGAAAATCATGAAATATGGGTGAAACTCAGTTGAAAAATATCAAAATCAGTCTAAAAAAACCGAAAATCGTGCTCTAAAATCTCAAAACAGCTTATTATTTCTGAAATCACTTTGAGATTCAAAATCGGAGAAGCTCGAGGGGGGGGGGGTGCAAATCAGAATGATTAAACTTGAAGAAGACGGACCCGTGAAAACTTCTGCACGGTCCTGGGGGTGTCACAAAACACTGCCGCCGCCCCGGGGACCCAGCCTTCTTAAGCCGCCACTGCGATAAATAACAGGGACACGTTATGCATTTTGAACTGATGCACATTTTTAAGATTTATGCATTTAATTGTTTCACATTATTAAAAGTTAAAAAGTTTTTTTATTGGTTTTCAATGTTTTCAAAGATTAAACTTAATATATCATATAGGTACTTCGTATTTTTTCAATACAAAATGTTTGGCCAGTTTTTTAAAAGTATACAAATTTAAAATATCGGATAGACCAATAGAATTAAAAACATTAATGCCGTTATATAATATAGAATTTAGTTTTAAAGTACGATATTTATTATAAGTCTCTGATTCCGAATATTATAATGTGTATCGATACATCGATACCAAACGCCCCTTTTGACGCAATAAGCATTACAGAAATTACCGCGATGTCGGTCTAGAACGAACTCGTCTTATTAATGGAGCTTTCTCCTTTTAATTAATCTCGAGTTTTCTCGGAAGGGGAACTTTAAAAATTTATTGGTTCTTCCGTCGAAAAGGCTAGAGAAGCTCAGAATGATTTAGTGACAAAAGTCGGACTCTACTTGTTGTATAAGGTCGACTGACTTTCTGGCAAGATTTGTCTCTCCAACTTAAAGTGTAAAGTTCCATACTAATGACGGATCATCTAATTTCTAATTTCTGCCGCTAGGTTTAACAGAAACTAGGAGTTAAAAAAGGTCGTAGTGCGTGTCAGCAGACGATTTGTTAAGTAATTGCGTAGTGGCAAAACGAACATTGGCAAATTTTTGTTTGAAACTATTTATTTAGTTACTGGGGTTAGACAAGTTCACTGAGAAACGTAGCGTAGTGCGAACTTATCTTCACTCTTCCGTTCAAATTAATGAAATTTCGTTCCGAATGAGGCTTTTTATCCGGGGTAGAGATAGAATGAAAAATGGGATGTTTCCTACAAAAAATTAAAATACAAATAACACGATCTAATAAAATTCGCTCGGTTGACTCCGAACTTAACTAGTCTCTTTAATTTGTGAATTCACAATTTCAGTGATGGATTCATCGAAGTATTATTTTTTTAATATAAGAATTGCTTCTACAAAACCGTAGTTGAGTTGGTATTTTTGGAGAACGGCAACTACGACTATATATACACTGAGACAAAAGGAACGTATAGTTATCGTCCGCGCTAGAGATAAAGTAATGGTCGCTATGATGAACAACCAAACCCTTGGACAGAGCTATTAAATTAAAAATACCATTTGTCATCTTCAACCCGCCTTAAAACGTAAGAAACGGTCGAAATAGGGTATTTTTTTAAATTTGAGGGTGGGGTGGATTTTGGTGTTTTTTAAACCCCCGGCACTGCCAGTAGGGGGCGTGGGTAGCGCGAGTCAACAACTTGTCCTGCCTCCATATGTCATTCTCGATTACCGCCGCAGCGAAGACAAAAGAAGGAGAAAATATACGAGAAATATGGACTACTCGAGATAACCGTTTTTGAAATACGGCCCTAGATGGCGCTACCCGCCTTGTTATTCCTCGCCCCGATACTATATATATTTTTTATTATTGTTGTTTTGACAGGCATCCAGTAGGGCTGAGGAGAAAGTGCGTTTCTCGGGCGGGGCGCTCTACTCCTTTCGCCTTCTGCTTTTCGCCCTGACCTACATTACTTCCGACGAATTATAATGATTGCCGATTCGGCGATTAACGTTTAGGTAATATCTCATTTTCTTTTAAGAGGATTACTAAACTACCGGAATATGACCATTTTTCATTTAGAAAATTAGGTTTCGCTTAGATTATATTTTTTAGTTTATAATATATAAATTTATTAGGTAATAATTTATCATTTTATTAGGTTATAATTTATAATTTTATTAGTTTATATTTTATAATTTTATTAGGATATAATTTATAATTTTATTAGGCTATAATTTATATTTTTATTAGGTTATAATTTATAATTTTATTAGGTTATAATTTATCATTTTATTAGACTATAGTTTATAATTTTATTAGACTATAATTTATATTTTTATTACTATATAATTTATAATATTATTAGGCTATAATTTGTATAATATTATTGGGCTATAATTTGTATAATATTATTGGGCTATAATTTTTATAATATTATTGGGCTATAATTTGTATAATATTATTGGGCTATAATTTTTATAATATTATTGGGCTATAATTTTTATAATATTATTGGGCTATAATTTGTATAATATTATTGGGCTATAATTTGTATAATATTATTGGGCTATAATTTTTATAATATTATTGGGCTATAATTTTTATAATATTATTGGGCTATAATTTCTATAATATTATTAGGCTATACTTTAATAAGGTTATAATTTATATTTTTTTCTATATAATTTATAATATTATTAGGCTATAATTTAATTAGGTTATAATTAGAAAGAACTATGCGTTAATTGGTTAATTAAGTCCAGTATATTATATTAAGCCGTAATTTTGTTTGTAACAACAGATCAACAACCTCTTTTGAGGCTTCCAAAACGAAGCCATCCCTCGAGGGCCGAGGTCGCTGTTCAGGGAGAAGCTAACATTTAGGGGATCAAATCCTGGCGCGTTCTTCGTTCTCCATCGGTAGCAACGCGGGCGACTCGTATATCTTTCTCTCGAGAGTATCTTTCGGACGAAACATAGACCGAGGCTTAGCGGGTGACGTACTAATACAAATATATATAGATATATATATATATCATAAAAAAGAGTGTGTGAAATGGCGTCATCGACGCGGTAATAAGAAAGTGTGACTGGCTTGTTGTTGTCTCCGTATGATTTACGCGACTCCTTATCACACGGAAAGAGAGCGAAAGTGAGAGGAGCTGGCCGCTTTGCCTCTTCCAATTTTCGGAAAGTTTCGCTCTTTCTTGTTCGCTTGCAGAAACTGACAACAAAACGTTTCGTGATGTATCTTGGCATCCATTCCTATATCTAAGGCTTCAAAAAACTTCCATTCTTTTCTTTATATCGTTCGGCCTCCCTCCTCGGCCATCCAGTTCCCACTCTCCAGAAGGATAACTACGACTCCTCGTTTTCCCACTACACTACTACTATACCTACGTACTTTGCTCTTTCGTTGCCAAACTACTCCGAGCGTGGTTGAAGTTTAGGATGTTTTTCCCCTTCTTTCTCGTATAGCTTTTGTTTCATAACCTATCTCGAATTTCGGAGAGCGCACTCGCTATTTTCTCCCGGTGTTTTCTACTTTTTGTTGCGAGGATGGGTTATAGGGATCAGGGGAAAAGTAGAAGCGAGGCGGCAGCGAGATGAAAGAAAATTGAAGTGATCCCCGAAGGATGAGAGATGGAAGGGACAATTTCACTCGCTGGTGGTCACTTTCTCTTCTTGAAAATGTAACCTCCATTTTTCAGCCGAAATGGCGAAATTAGATATCTGTTGACAATTTAGTTTTTAGTCTGAAGTATAAACTGGCTGGTTTCTTTTTGTAAATATATTTGCGAAAGTTTATTGGAAGTTTTAGAGTATATAGCGTAGCTTCGATGCGAATTTTATTTATCCCGCGGGACACGCTTTTCCCTCGGCGGTTTTCTTATTTTCCCGAGTAAGCGGAAGATCTGGAAATACGTATATTTATTCTAAAAAATAAACGAAAAAGGTCAAAATAAATATATATTAAAGCTTTTTCTTCGCGTTATAGACTGATTCGCTAATTTTTCCGGTGGCAAAGTTTTGACCATAATTTAAATATAAGATGAGAGTGTGAAATTGTACTCATTAAGCGGATACATTTTTAAAACAACGTACTATTTTCAGATAAATATCGATATCTCAAGGTCGTGTTAATATTAAATTTATAATATTGCTATATATTGAAAACCTCTGACTAGTCATTTAGAAATTACCAAATTATATTGTGCTTTTATCGCTGTAATTAGTTTCATAAATAACCATGATAGCAGTGTTACCCGGTCATGGTTTTGCCCAGTGTTCCTAAAAAGCCTCCTTTTTGTAGAAAAGTCCAGGCCAGTAGCAAATAGTGGAAAATTGGCAAAAAGTGGAAAATTGGCAAATAGTGGAAAATTGGCAAAAAGTGGCTAATAAAGAAAAATTGCATTTCAAAGCTTAAAAAAGTAATTGGAATTAAATGTTGAAGAAGTGTATTATAAAAATGTCTTAGTTGACACTGAACTTACAAGGTTAGAATTAGTTATTCCAAAATAATTAACCGACTATTCTAATGTTAATTAGAATCTGACCATTGCTATGCATATATATATGCCTTAAAATAATTTTTATTATTTTATAATTTTCTGTGGTAAAAATATTTACTATTTTATTCACTTTTGTCCGGACAGGAAATTTCCACTATTTTCCACACTATTGTCCACCTGGTATTTTTGACCTCGGAACACTGCGCGAAACAAAGTCTATACCCGCGTGACTGCGTGCATTATGGGAATTTATATCGTGTAGTGCGAACGCAACCTGGTCGTTCAAGTCAATTAATACATTAATTAATTAAATCCCATTTCGATATTACGGAATTGGGTTATAGACAATTTCGATTAGGCGTATTTGACTCCTTTGTCAATTTATTGCTGTTTTGAAATTCATTAATCATATTAACCTAATTTTCTTTACTATTACTACTGCCGCTCACCATGTCGACTTTATCCAATACAAATTCGTCGGAGACCCGGAACTTGATACGTTGAAAATATTCGCGTAGAGCTAGACTACGATGTGGAACAATTTATACGTCTTCTATAATATTATTCGGTTTGCCATCATTTATATTTTAGCAGACATTTTGTATATAAATGAGACGAAACTAATTTTGGCTTCTAAGTAAATCCCCCCCCCTTTTTCTCCCGTTAATTAATGACGCTGGCGAAAGATCTAATTACAGTAGCCCGCCCAACGGAGATTTAAATAATATAATATGCTTGAATAATTAACTCTCCCAATCGAAAACTTCCGAGAACGTGACGATATTCTCCAAAAGTGTTTGATGAAATGAAATTATTAAAATAATTTTTAATTGGTAATTTTTCTAATGGAAATTCAAACTCAAACGTTACCGGAGCTCCCTCTTTCGTGTATTTATTTAAAGGAAAAGTCCAGGTTGGGTAAAACTTGGGTCTATTTGAAAGATCATGTTTAAATAAACTCAAAAATATCAGTCGTAAAATTGTATCTTTTTTTAATGACGAGAAATTAATTTTAAACGAGCGAAATTTACCCGCTAAGTGAGCTGCCATTTTCTTTCGCCTTCCCTCCGCAGACCGCACGTGGAACAAGCGCGCGCGGGGAACAGAGCGCTGTTATAGCGCGAACAGCGCGTGATTAAAGTCCTAAAACGTCACCGCGAAACAAAATGGCAGATCGCTTGGCGGGTAAATTTGGCTCGTTTAAAAATTAATTTCTCGTCATTAAAAAAAGATACAATTTTACGACTGATATTTTTGAGTTTATTTAAACATGATCTTTCAAATAGACCCAAGTTTTACCAACCAGGGGCGTGATTCTACTCTTATCGTTAGCTACTTAACGAAAAATTATAATTTCCATGGAGCCAACGAAAATTTTCTTTCGTTAACTCCTAACGATAAGAGTAGAATCACGCCCCTGGACTTTTCCTTTAAAATGGAATTTTTTGTAGCGCGTCGTTCCTAGAATTACATTTTCCTTTAAAAAGGAAATCGCGGGTCAGTATTACGTGCCATTAACGCCAAAGCGGGGACGAGCCAATTAAGACATAGGTTTAAAGTATATCTCGACCGTCGCTGTACTGTCAACTGAATCGTAACTCGACTTTAAAATTTTATTAGTCTCTTTTCTAGACTTATTCATCTCGAAAAATCAAAAGTAAACTTTTGCCGAGACTTTTGCAAGTTTCCGAGGGACTCATCCTTTAATAAAAAATAAAAAAGTTTGCTAAATTATTTACGGCACTTCAAAGTACACTTTTATTTTATTTTTTTAATATTTATTTACTTGAGTCAACTATATTATTTTTGCTAACTTCTTTGATATCATCCGTATATTTATATTTCGTATATTTACCTTAATTTAAGAGCCATAAAACGGAATATTACAGGAAAATAACATTTTATCGGTAATGGTAAAACTCTATAGATAAACATCGATGTAAATTACGTTATTTATACGAACTGCTTTTGTAGGAATTTTTAAAGGCGGGGGGATTTTCACAGAGACTGAATTTAAGAAATATTTTAGGTTTTGGAGGAAGCTATGGATCTTATTTTTCTCCATTTCAATTCCCATTTTTTGGCAGTGTTGGGCATTTTCGTCAAAGAGCCGCTCAGCTCATTCACCGCTCGCACTCGCTAGCATAATATCCGCTCACGCTTACGCATTTTTGAGCGGTAAAATAAGCGCTCTTCTCTTTCCGCTCTTTTTGGAGCTGTAAAATAAGCGCTCCTCTCTTTACGCTCTTTTTGGAGCGGTAAAATCAGCGCTCCTATCTTTCCGCTCTTTTTTGAGCCGTAAAATCAGCACTCTTCTCTTGCCGCTCTTTTTGGAGCGGTAAAATAAGCGCTCTTCTCTTTTCGCTCTTTTTTGAGCGCTGAAATTGGCGCTCCTCTCATTTTCGTTTCGCGCTCTTTTAAAAAACATTTTTCCGCTCATAATAACAACAGCGCTCACAATGAGAGGAGCGGTGCCCATCACTGTTTTTTTGTACCTTTAAGGCGAACCCTCATTTTTTAGCGAAGCGTATACGTTAACTCAATATTTGCTTAAAGGTTGGCCGAGGTGCCGCCTTGAGAATATCGGATGAGAATTGGGTTCTTCCAAAGTGCCGCACGCGAGAGCCCACAGATAAATATATCTTTAAATATTTCCTTATCGTGGATTTTTTTGCCTCTTTTGGAGCCATTAAAAACAGCGAAACAAATTTCGTATGCCAAGTCCCCTTTTCCCCTTTTGGATCAGCGCCTGTTCCTGATTCGCGGGTGTTGGCGGTGTCGCCGTCTTTCACTCGATTGCCAGGTCCACGCGCCGAATATAGCAGCGTCCGAGCTGTAATATCGCGAATCTCACCCGATTCTTCAATTGAAAGGTAGGAAAAGATAATTTACATTTTAACGGATGAAAACTTACGTTCGCACTGACTGTTGTTAAAATTCTAAGATACGTTTCCTAAGCACGCACTCTATGAACTGAAAAATGCAAATGCTGCCGACAATTATAGTAGTCCTTATAGATGGTATTAATCCCGTCAAGGACGAATAAATTAGCAGTTTATTTGATTATTTTCCTGATTGACAGACAATAATGATTCGCAATTAAGAATGCATTTCTTTTATTAATTTATTTTCTTAATAATTTACACTACACCTTTCACTATAGAGTCTTTTGGATTCTGCTCAAAAGTAGCGGCGATTGGTGTAAAATTTCATTCTAAAATTATATCCTAAAGGAAGCAAACCCAAATCCGATCGATAATTACAATCGACAATATGTTATATTGATCCAATTACAATGTATGAAATTCAATTTTATTCCAATTTTATCCAAATTATTTGACACAAACAGAATGAATTCCAGTTGGGTTCCATTCATTTTCGTAAGGTTAGAAAGGAAACTGAACAATTGTTCCCCTTTGTAGTGTGCTATGCAAATTCGTCTACTGTTTCAAATTGGGTTGGCGCTCGCGAGACAAATAAAACTTTAACGAATTATTCGCCGGAGCATTTAGGTTGCACTCTGACGTCCCCTTCGTTTTATTGTCTAAATTCACGGAAAAGGGAATAATTTACGCCAAACACTATTTCTCCGTAGTGTAGCGGAGAAGAATACTTTTAAGGCCACGTGCAAATACGTTCGCAGACTGCGACTTAAAAGCAGTCGAGTATAACGGCGATTCGCTCGTACATAAAAAAAAGTATGGGCTAGTCGGGCAAGAAGAAATATAAGTATACTTGTATGTAGATGGGACACTGTCCCGGAGAGCAACAACGGGGGAGGTAGGGTGGTGAATTTGGGTCACAGCGCGTGTGTTGGTATGTTCTGAATCTTTTATGGCCGGGACGTATCGATTTTATTCGCTGCGCTGGTGTATAAACCACATTCCACTGATCGCGAAAGAAATATCACAAAAAATATCCTCAGAAAACACACCCCCAAGATAGAGAGAGAGAGAGAGAGAGCCGGGGAAAAAGAAATAGTCTGAAATTTATTTTTTCTTCTGTCCTCTCTTCTCGTTCGATTTTTGTCTATCGTCTCGTGGGTTTCTCTCTTTTATATATATTTTCTATTTCGGAAGAAATCATCTGCTTGGGACATTACCGTCCGTTTCTCCGCTTTCTTTCGATAGAGATGAGATATAGTCCGAGTCGGAGATTACCAAACAGCTCGCTCAATACTGTCGAGGTGCTAAAGACGGGGCACTCCCCGCCTTTAACGGCGCTGGCCATTAAACCTCGGTTCGAACTTAGTAACGGAGCGATGCCGAATAAAGAAGAAAGGGAATGGGGAGAAAGTTTTGCAGAAAATGCCCTCGTTTGTTTAGCATTAGTGGTTTTATTTTTTTTAACGCGCGTTGGTACGTTAGGGGGGTATGGTATGGGAATTTTGGGTCCCTCAGCACGTTTTCGGGGCAATTGTACATCAAACGTGCCCTCTTGACGCCGCCCCTTTCTTCGTATCCCTCAACTGGGTAGCGCGAATATCGTTTTTACAAATCCTTCCTTACCAATTCGATTGAGTCTAGCGTTAGTGAACCGTTATGTTTTGCTTTTGTTTTGGCTGAAATTGTTTCCGCGACGTTGTTTAAAGGTAGATTTTTTCCAGTTTTATATCGGTCCATCTGGAGTCTCCGTCGTCTCTTTTTGAGTAAGCGATTACCGTTGAGATACGAGCGATTTGAGAATCTCCGTATTCGGAGTGCGTGAATGAAATTAGAGGGTGGATCCTCTCTTTTAGACGAAAAGAAGGGAATTTAAAGGGGCGACGCCCTGTTCTTAAGACGTAAACCTAGAAGCGAGAGTTTCCACGCCACCAGATTTTGCAACGTATACCTACTTCCTTTCCTCCACTTCAAAAAGAAACCGAAAGATGATTGCCCGAACGTGATTACTTTCCGTTTTCGAGTCCCGTTCGCACCGCTGACGAAATTGTTTCGTCATTGGGAAGCAAAACCATTTAGCATTCCATCTTAAGACGTAAAATAGCGTTTCCTTAAACGAGACTAGTCTATTTTAAAGCTTTGTCAGACGCGTAAACGAGTTATCCAGTTTTGAATTCGCACCGAGGCCTAGGTCTCTATTCGGGAATCAGTCGGGGTAAATTCGTGTGTATTAAAGTTGGGCCCGCGAGCGTGGTTTCGCTCGACGAAGACGTTATATACCGCGAACTAAAATATCCGTTTATTGGAGTGGAGCGAGTCTATCTCGGAAGGCTTCCTTGATGTATTACGGGACAGTTGAATATCGGAAAATTCCCATAGAAACCGGACAATTTCATTTTGAACTCAATTTTGGAATTTCCTTTCATCCGGCTGCTGGGCCGAGTTCTAGTTACGTTTCCTCCTTCGAGGCATTAGGTTCGGGTTCTTCTTCGAGTTTTCAAAAGACCTTGTTAGTATAGGGTGATATCTTCACAAATAAAAATTAATGAGGTGTATTGGGGCCGTATATTTTAAACTTCCCTTTATATTTTGTTTGAGGGTAGATAGAAAATTAAGTTACCTCCACCGCGAGTCCACAATCGCGCCGTTTCATTTCGGATCAAATGAAGTGCGGTTTGTAAGTTTCCTTCGTTGAAAATTCCCATTGAGACCAAACTTCGGAAGAGCCCTTTTGCTATAAAGTTTGTATACTTTCCAAAATTGCCCGTTGGCTCGTTAATTATTTACAATATTTTCGTGGGTATATATTATTAGAAGCGTTGCATTTTTCTTTTAGATAGACTTACATCGATCGTTTAACGTTATTCGCTGGGCAAACCTTCGGGACGAAAAATATCATACAGTGTTTTTGAAAAACTATTACATCGGGAAAATATGATAAATAAATATTTTACATTTTACAGATTGCATATTTTCAGCTATGTTTTAATGTATTCTTCCATGGTTTGGAACAAGCCTCGAGCTTGCGAAGGTACATGTTTCATTTTTACGGAAATGGGGAATCAAAATTGGATCAAAAATTGGACAGATCCAACGGGGATAAAAATATAACTTGATCCAAATTGGATCAAAAATTGGACCGAGCCAAAGGGGATAAAACTATTACTTGATCCAAATTGGAACGAAAATTGGACAGATCCAACGGGGATAAAACTATTACTTGATCCAAATTGGAAAAAAATTGGACAGATCCAACGGGGATAAAACTATTACTTGATCCAAATTGGATCAAAAATTGGACAGATCCAACTGGCATCAAACTATTACTTGATCCAAATTGGATCAAACTATTACTTGAATCAAATTGGATTAAGAATTGGACAGATCAAACGGGGATCAAACGTTTACTTGACCCAAATTGGATCAAAAATTGGACATATCAAGTGGGAATCAAACTATTACTTGATCCAAATTGGATCCAATGTTAGTATAAATTATTTGATGCACATTGGATCAAACGGGGATCAAATTATTATTTGATCAACATAGGATCAAACAACCTAAACGGGGATCAAACTATTATTTGATACACATTGGATCACACGCGTCGATCAAACTATTATTTGATCCACATTGGATCACATGGCGATCAAACTATTATTTGATCCACATTGGATCACATGGCGATCAAACTATTATTTGATCCACATTGGATCACACTGCGATCAAACTATTATTTGATCCACATTGGATCACACGGGACTCAAACTATTATTGGATCCACATTGGATAACACGGCGATCAAACTATTATTTGATCCACATTGGATCACACGGCGATCAAACTATTATTTGATCCACATTGGATCACACGGGGATCAAACTATTATTTGATCCACATTGGATCACACGGCGATCAAACTATTATTTGATCCACATTGGATCACACGGGGATCAAACTATTATTTGATCCACATTGGATCACACGGGGATCAAACTATTATTTGATCCACATTGGATCACACGGCGATCAAACTATTATTTGATCCACATTGGATCACACGGGGATCAAACTATTATTTGATCCACATTGGATCACACGGGGATCAAACTATTATTTGATCCACATTGGATCACACGGCGATCAAACTATTATTTGATCCACATTGGATCACACGGGGATCAAACTATTATTTGATTCACATTGGATCACACGGGGATAAAACTATTATTTGACCCACATTGGATCAAACGAGGATCAAACTATTATGTGACCCACATTGGATCAAACTATTATTTGACCCACATGGGATCAAACGAGGATCAAACTATTATTTGACCCACATTGGATCAAACGGGGAGTAAAGTATTACTTCATCGAAATTGGATCTAATGTTGATATAAATTACTTGATCCACGGGGATCAAATAACGCTTGGAAAATTCTGATGCAGTGTCTATGTACATCTGAATACCGTAATAAAATAAGGTAAGATGATCTGAAATAGTGTAGGCGAAGTAATAAATTTCGTTTTGCTCACTAGTAGGAATAGCGCGTAATACCTTGTCAGAATAGTTAAAAAAAAATGAACAACAGGTTGAGCTATTATCAAAACTTCAACTGTGTAGCTGTATATCCAATGCATTGATGAAGTAGAAGGGTGGACATTTTAAAGAAAGCAAAGCGATGTCTTGGTTTTCTCATTTTTAAGTTTCGAACAATCTTTAACTGATTCACACGTTAAGCTTTGTCACAGGTATGGCTTCTGAAACATGTTATTAAAAAAGATTCTAGTTAAGTTAATTATAATCTGAATTATTAAGATTAAGTGTAAAATTTACAACTCAACTTCCTCTAATTTGATAAAATTAGGATCAAACTTTGATCCAATTTTGATAAATTTGTTGAAATTATATGAAACCAGCCAC
Source organism: Leiobunum rupestre (assembly GCF_980474605.1). NCBI lineage: Eukaryota > Metazoa > Arthropoda > Arachnida > Opiliones > Sclerosomatidae > Leiobunum > Leiobunum rupestre. The sequence goes on from NC_143389.1 coordinate 49,747,899, forward strand.
AGTAAGGCCATATTCTTAATTGCATGAAATCTTGATTTTCTTTCGTTATCTGCCACCGGGTGAAAACTCGGAATAGCCCCTTCTGCGTAGAGTTTTCAAGTTATCTCCCCACTGCTTAAAGGGGTTTCCCATCGAGTTCTTCGATTTCCCCTTTCCTTAAAAACTTGTAGAGGTTAACGGTAATAGTAAGTTTGATCAAGTGATTTTAGCTCGGATTTTCGTAAGGATAGAAAACGTATAAGTAGCTTTATAGCGTACAATCTACACTCGTAATATTTTAAAAATAATTAAAAAAATTATAATAAAAATAATTACCATAACATGGTAAAATGTCACCCTTTTAAATTAGAAATGAGGACAGCCCTGGCTTAGACTGATACGTATGTCATATGAAATATCTTATTTACTTCCGTACACAAAAAATATCTTGGATTTAAAGAATTCCGCGGCAATCTGAGAGTATATTCCGTAAAACCGAAGTGAATCCGATACCCTACGAGACTGAAATATTGTAACATTTTAAGAATAAAGTTCAAAGCGTGGAAGGGGAAAATTTTCGTATATATTGGCGAAAATGTTATTTTTGACGCTGTTCATATTTTGGGCTTTTCTCCCAGTTTTCTGTCAGCATCTGTTTCGCCTATCCTCGCTCCGTTTTTTTTTTTGGGCCCGTTTTTCTTTCATCGCGAATAGTCGTTCGATATTTTATTTTCGTCTACTACAAAATACAAATAGGGTTTCTCTCTTTCCTCCGTTCCTTTCGCTCCGTCTGTTTCTATAAGTGGGGAGCAGCCCGCGCCGCAATTGGAACGAGCCTACCAGGAGGATCCAACGGCAATATTAGATTCCCGACTACATTAGACCGCGGCGAAGGGATCCATTGTTGATTATATTATCGGTTCTTGACCCAACTGCGCGTTTCTCCTCAAACTATAGTTGGTTTCACCTTGATTCATTATTACATTGAATATCGTACGAAAAATAATTATTATCACAAGCAGGAATCCATATCTCTACTTGGAATGCTTATCGCGGCAAAGTTTCGTCCCGATGTGGCTGACGGTTTATTTGACGTCACTATGTTAACTTAACAAACCACGACGTGAAAGGGGAGCGCGCGCAAAGGGGATTTTTTCTCTCGTAGGCGGGGCCAAAGCCGTCAGAGTGATCTTACCATACGCGATACGCCAGGATAAGCATTCCAAGTAGAGGTGTGGATTCCTGTCACAAGTATATAATACGTGCTAAGTATTCATCTAGATTATAAACACGAAACCTTCACGTTGGTAGGCACGAGGTTGTTTTCAATAGAAGATATTTTTCTAATAAACCGCGGATTTGTACACTCAATTTCGGTTTAAAATTTACATATTAGGCTTTCCGTTGCTACTCAACGCGTTTTGAAATTTTTATTGTTTAGGCTTAGTTTCTCTTTTCCGTGTAACAGTCGCAAGCCAGATTTCCCGCACGGTACTGAGGAATTCCCATTAGAACAAAACTGGTCTACCGTTGGAATTTCTGGCTATTTCAATTTATTTTATTAAATTTAGTTTTTTACTGGAAGATCTATTTGATCCGAGTTTTGCGTCTTTATGTTCGCTTGAAGACCTATCAGTACGAGCTATTTGTAAGTTTTAAAATTTCTTCAAATTTGTTTAGGGTTTATCTTTTTTATCAATTTTAATTATGGACTAATCTATTTATTCGCGTATATTATCATCCTTAACATTTACCGGCCGTGTTACTCCGCCTAACGATGTAAAATGTAGAAAAAAAATTGTTTAGGCATATTTACTTAGTTATAAACCGTATTTTCCCGATTTAATAGTTTTAGAATCTTACTATAGTGAGTTGCAGGCTAGGAAAGGCAAAATATATAGTACAATCGGCACAAGGATACCTCAGATCGTTTCCGGTCATTCCACCGCGCGAAATTTGAATTTGGCCATTTTACGGTCAAATTCGAAGTTTGCTCTTTTTGTCGTCTTTTAGCGCCATCTAGAGACCGAAATTGGAATCTTTATTTGTAAATTTCGTAATTGTGGTGGTGAGCAAATTTAAAAGATAAGGCATTCCTATCATTCTTAAATTTAAAATAGTATTTATAATTATTTAATTTTGTTAATTTATTTCTACGTCTTACCAGTTAAATCGGCAGTTTCTTTTAAAATAGTTACCACGCTTTCTTTGGGGTAACGTTGTCTTAATGAGCTATAGACGTTTAAAATTATGTTTTTATCTTTACTTTTTAACAATAAACCTTTATCGTGCTTTTTATAGTAACCTCTTGGGCTATTTAAAATATTTGGAGCTTCAATTATCGAACCTTCTTAACTGCATTCAGTAATTAAACTCATGACAACATGAAATTAAAAAATTGATTCTAATTTCGGTTCCTAGATGGCGCGAAAAAACGATGAAACTCACGAAATTTGAAATTGACCGTAAAGTGGTCAAATTTAAATTACGCGCGGTCGACTGGCCGGAAATGGTCTGAGGTATCCTAGCGCCGACTGTACTATATATTTTGTCTTTCTTAGCCTGCAACTGACTATACTTGATGTATTTTTGGCCCGCAATATTATTTCCTCAGAAATGTATTTTGAAACCCACGAAGGTACATGTTTCGAGCGAATACCAAATTCAAATATTCAAATATTTTTTATTATAAAAATTGTGTGTTTTTTTTGTTACAATTTCTTTAGAGGGCCAAGTCATCATGCGGCTTATAAACCTCTTTTTACGAGTTTACAAAATAAGAGATTAGAGATATTTGGTTAGTTAACAAGTATATTAGAAAAAAAACCTATGCTTTAAAACATAAAAAACATAGATATATAATGTACGTCTATACAAAACTATGCTTTATACATAGATATACAGGGTGTTTCAAAAGGTTATTCAAAAATTATATGGAGTTGTAGGGGGTGAGTGGAGAAGTATGCCCGTTTTCCTCCCATTTTCCTACGATGAGTTAAAAGAGCGCCAGAGACCTTCAAAGTGTGTCCTACTAGCCCCTGGAAGTAGGCTGCGACAAGCGCAAAACCAAGCAGCAGGGAAACGTGAACATTAAGGTTTGGGTTCGTGCGATAGGAAAAGGACTTTGTAAACAAATCGAGGTAACCAGCGTAAAAAAGTAAACTTAAACAGTATTCAAAGTCCCCGCTGCTTGGTTTTGCGCTCGTTGCAGCCTACTTCCAGGGGCTAGTAGGCCACACTTTGAAGCTCTCTGGCGCTCTTTTAACTCCTCGTAGGAAAATGAGAAAAAAACAGGCATACTTCTCAACTCACCCCCTACAACTTCTTAAACTTTGTGCACAACCTTTTGAAATACCCTGTATAATGTACGTTTGTTATTATTAAATATAGGAATTATTTATAGCCAGCGTTTCTACTCGGAGGTATTTTTAAAATAAGTAGAATTACTCGTAAAAGCAATTGTAAGCGCCGCGCCGTTAGGGTGAAAAAGGAATCTCACGTAGCTATCCGAGCTCTCGAAGAAATCGTTTGTTTAAGAAAAATCAAATAACAATCGATTTTTTTTATTTAAATCGGATTTTTTTAATTTATTGATTTTTTATAATTAATGTACCTTAAATTATATAATTAACTGATATTTTACTTTTATCAGTTAGAGGAAATTTTATTTAAATTTAACTACTATTTCATATTTTAGTTTTAAGAACCTATTTTTCCCCATTTTTTACTCCCCCATTGAAATACATTGTGTGATATAAATCAACGATTTTTCAATAAAAATAACTTGATTTAAATCTTGATTTTAATCACGATTTAAATCAATTTGATTTAAAACGGCCAACCCTGAATCTCTCTATTTATGCAAGTTTCCCCTGGTTCCTATTTTCTTTTGAAACGTCCACAATTCCCCCGTGTTGATATAAACGAGGTCTTCACGTTCTTTTTTTATACCTGGCACGAATCGGATGTTCACCTCATATAGGTTGATAGCGATTTCCTGCTCTCTGATTACGCCAGTTTTTCTCAAGGTAAGGGTGCGGGGGGGTGATAGAAACCAGCCTTTCTTCTCTTCCTTCCCCGCATCCCTCTCTGATATGAAGGAAAAGCCCTCCTTTCCGGCGTCTGAGAAAAGCGGAGTAGTTGCCAGTCAGGAGTATTAGTACCGCCTTTTCTTTTTTCTCGCTCGCGCGGGAGTTTTCAGTTTTGCCGTGCCGTAACTGCAGAGGGAGCTGCTGGGTATCAATCATTTCCGCGCACGGAAACGCGTGTAAATGCCCAGAACGGTTTCGCTTACCAATCAAACCCGCCAGTCTCTTATCTTCTTTTTCTCGTACTATATCCACTCTCCGCCGGGATAGCGTTAGTAATTTGTAGCTCAAATTTAAGAGGCTGTGACTCGAATTTGTACGATCGCTTGGGAAAACTTTCAACAATTCTGTATATTTTCGAATATATAGCAGTTTTCAAACACGCCACGTTAAAGAGGTTAAAACAAAGGCTTTGAAACTTTTCAGAGGAATTGCGGAACGCTTTGACAGTACTACAAGCTTTGGCGTAACTCCGTAGATGCTTAACCTCTCATCTCCGCGTACCCATACGTGCTTATTGTACCAGACATCCTTTAAGTCGCTAAGATTATGGAGGCAAAATTTGTTTCTACGGTGACGGTGATGCCGCCCGTACGCGTGGAAAAAGGACTTCACTAACTTTCAGCAGTGGCGTAGCTAGGGGGGCGGGTCGTTGGGGGTGACACCCGACCGTGAAAAATTAAAACCTACACAAACTAGAGAAATTCGAAAAAACGTTTTTACACGTTTTGACTAGTAAGTAGCACACCATGATATCCGCACCGGGTGCCACCCATGCTATCTACGCCACTGACTTTCAGAGGTGTATTAATTATTCTTGTGTATTATTATCGTAAATTATCAAATATTATCCTGTATTTCCTAAATATTTCCTGCATTGCCCAAATATTATTGTGTATTCCTGTCACCAAATAATATCGTGTGTTATCAAACACGATCTTGTTTTACCCATCACTCTCGTGTATTACCAATCTTTCTCTTGTATTACCAAGCTCCAAATCATGTATTATCAAGTATTTTCTTGTATTATCAAGTATTTTCTTGTATTATCAAGTATTTTCTTGTATTATCAAGTATTTTCTTGTATTATCAAGTATTTTCTTGTATTATCAAGTATTTTCTTGTATTATCAAGTATTTTCTTGTATTATCAAGTATTTTCTTGTATTATCAAGTATTTTCTTGTATTATCAAGTATTTTCTTGTATTATCAAGTATTTTCTTGTATTATCAAGTATTTTCTTGTATTATCAAGTATTTTCTTGTATTATCAAGTATTTTCTTCTATTATCAAGTATTTTCTTGTATTATCAAGTATTTTCTTGTATTATCAAGTATTTTCTTGTATTATCAAGTATTTTCTTGTATTATCAAGTATTTTCTTGTATTATCAAGTATTTTCTTGTATTATCAAGTATTTTCTTGTATTATCAAGTATTTTCTTGTATTATCAAGTATTTTCTTGTATTATCAAGTATTTTCTTGTATTATCAAGTATTTTCTTGTATTATCAAGTATTTTCTTGTATTATCAAGTATTTTCTTGTATTATCAAGTATTTTCTTGTATTATCAAGTATTTTCTTGTATTATCAAGTATTTTCTTGTATTATCAAGTATTTTCTTGTATTATCAAGTATTTTCTTGTATTATCAAGTATTTTCTTGTATTATCAAGTATTTTCTTGTATTATCAAGTATTTTCTTGTATTATCAAGTATTTTCTTGTATTATCAAGTATTTTCTTGTATTATCAAGTATTTTCTTGTATTATCAAGTATTTTCTTGTATTATCAAGTATTTTCTTGTATTATCAAGTATTTTCTTGTATTATCAAGTATTTTCTTGTATTATCAAGTATTTTCTTGTATTATCAAGTATTTTCTTGTATTATCAAGTATTTTCTTGTATTATCAAGTATTTTCTTGTATTATCAAGTATTTTCTTGTATTATCAAGTATTTTCTTGTATTATCAAGTATTTTCTTGTATTATCAAGTATTTTCTTGTATTATCAAGTATTTTCTTGTATTATCAAGTATTTTCTTGTATTATCAAGTATTTTCTTGTATTATCAAGTATTTTCTTGTATTATCAAGTATTTTCTTGTATTATCAAGTATTTTCTTGTATTATCAAGTATTTTCTTGTATTATCAAGTATTTTCTTGTATTATCAAGTATTTTCTTGTATTATCAAGTATTTTCTTGTATTATCAAGTATTTTCTTGTATTATCAAGTATTTCCTTGTATTATCAAGTATTTTCTTGTATTATCAAGTATTTTCTTGTATTATCAAGTATTTTCGCGTATAATCAAGTATTTTCGCGTATAATCAAGTATTTTCGCGTATTACCAAGCTCCAAATCCTGTATCATCAAGTATTTTCTTGTATTATCAAGTATATTCTTGTATTTTCATGTATTTTCGTGTATTATCAAGTATTTTCTTGAACTACCAAGCACCCTCGTGCATTATAAAGTATTTTCGTGTATTATCAAGCAATCTCGTCTATTACCAAACACTTTCGTGCATTACCAAACACTCTCGTGCATTAAAAAACACTCTCGTGCATTACCAAACACTCTCGTGCATTAAAAAACACTCTCGTGCATTACCAAACACTCTCGTGCATTACCAAACACTCTCGTGCATTACCAAACACACTCGTGCATTTCCAAACACTCTCGTGCATTATCAAGCAATCTCGTGTATTACCAAACACTCTCGTGCATTAAAAAACACTCTCGTGCATTACCAAACACACTCGTGCATTACCAAACACTCTCGTGCATACCAAACACTCTCGTGCATTACCAAACACTCTCGTGCATTATAATTTTTTTTGTATTACCAAATACTCTCGTGTATTATAAAGTATTTTCTGGTATTACTAAACACTCTGGTATATTATAAATTATTTCCGTGTATTATCAAGTGTTTCGTGGCTAACTCATTCGCCTCGCAGCAAGAGGAGCCATGCAAGTTTGGTTCCAGCTTGTGACACTGTGTGGAAACTCTGAACAACTCCACCTGTGTTGAGTTTGAAGAAGGTTTTCCTTAGTGGTTCGATTTCCTTTTCCATAACACAATATTCCCCTATATTACAAAATATTCTCCTGTATTACCAAGTATTCTCCTGTATTATAAAGTATTCTCCTGGATTACGAAATATTCTCCTGTATTACAAAATATTCTCCTGTATTACCAAGTATTCTCCTGTATTATAAAGTATTCTCCTGGATTACGAAATATTCTCCTGTATTACTAAATATTCTCCTGTATTACAAAATATTCTCCTGGATTACGAAATATTCTCCTGTATTACTAAATATTCTCCTGTATTACAAAATATTCTCCTGTATTACCAAGTATTCTCCTGTATTATAAAGTATTCTCCTGCATTACGAAATATTCTCCTGTATTACAAAATATTCTCCTGTATTACCAAGTATTCTCCTGTATTATAAAGTATTCTCCTGGATTACGAAATATTCTCCTGTATTACTAAATATTCTCCTGTATTACAAAAATATTATCCTGTATTACAAAATATTCTCCGGTATTACGAAATATATTCTGTATAACAAAATACTATCCTGTATTACGAAGTATTATCCTGCATTACTAAGTATTATCCTGCATTACGAAGTATTATCCTGCATTACGAAGTATTATCCTGCATTACGAAGTATTCTCCTGCATTACGAAGTATTCTCCTGCATTACGAAGTATTCTCCTGCATTACGAAGTATTCTCCTGCATTACGAAGTATTCTCCTGCATTACGAAGTATTCTCCTGCATTACGAAGTATTCTCCTGCATTACGAAGTATTCTCCTGCATTACGAAGTATTCTCCTGCATTACGAAGTATTCTCCGGTATTATACAAAGTATTCTCCGGTATTATACGAAGTATTCTCCGGTATTATACGAAATATTCTCCTGTATTACGAAGTATTCTACAGACTCTTGTATTACAAAGTATTTTCGTGTATTATCAAATATTATACTATTATTATTTATTATCGTGTATTATAAAATATTATAGTATTATTATTTATTATCGTATATTATCAAATATTATAGTATTAATATTTATTATCGTGTATTATCAAATATTATCGTGTATTAATATTTATTATCGTGTATTATCAAATATTATCGTGTATTAATAAATATTATCGTGTATTATCAAATATTATCGTGTATTATCAAATATTATCGTGTATTATCAAATATTATCGTGTTTTATCAAATATTATCGTGTATTATCAAATATTATAGTATTATTATTTATTATCGTGGAAAATCAAATATTATTGTCTATTATCAAATATTATTGTCTATTATCAAATATTATTGTCTATTATCAAATATTATTGTCTACTATCAAATATTATTGTCTATTATCAAATATTATTGTCTATTATCAAATATTATTGTCTATTATCAAATATTATTGTCTATTATCAAATATTATTGTCTATTATCAAATATTATTGTCTATTATCAAATATTATTGTCTATTATCAAATATTATTTATTACGAGTATTCTCCTAATATCCTGTATTAAGAAGAATTCTCCTGTATTGTGAAATATTTCCGTATAGTCATCGTGAATTACCAAAATATTATCGTGTGGTACCAAATGGTTTTATTTATAATAATTTTGCATTATCACGTAATTGTAATATAATTATCATTGATATTCTCGTTATACTAATAACTGTGTAATATAAAAAAGGAACTATTTCAGTATTAACAAAAAACCCGAATCCGGTATAATCTCGAAATAATATTGTAATAGCGCGTAATATGTATTCCGGAATAATATTGTAATAGCGCGTAATATGTATTCCGGTGTCGAGTAGTTAACCTCTCGAAATGATCGTTTGAGGAAACCCGCTTCCTCTCCGCCGATAGGCGTCGCTCACGTCCGGATTTCGTAGGTCGCGTTTTGACCGAAGTTTCGCATCTGTATAACTGCAAGATCTCTGATTGTATCCGATCCGCGGACAATAAGCCTTTCTATACAGTCATTTCGCTTGCCGAACTTGTTTTAATGTATCGCTTACGTCACGAGATACGTAGGAGTTCAGTTCTGTTTTGAAGGTTAGATCTTTATAAAAAGGGCGACTCGTCGAATTTTAATTCGTGTCTCGTTCAACTTGTTAAAATGTTCCACGCGCTCTTTAATATTTTAGCGTAAAAGGCTCGCGCGTTTTTTTTTATTTCGGGGATCACGTGCGAAATCGCTCGAGCCCATTTACGGTAAAATATCAAGACGCGCGTGGAACCATTTAACATAAGACATAAATAGCGTTTATGATAGCGTCTATTGGCTATCATATTGAAACGTCACTTCTACGTCACGAGTGACGCGCCCGATACATCTAAATCAGAAGGCCAATGTTACTTTATAGAAAGGCCTATTTGGTTTTATGGGAACATGACGGAGATTGGTACAAAATATATAAAAATTGGATAAAATAATTTATTATGATTTGATTTATATAATTTGAGACCATAAGCTTAGAGCACGTAATTTAATATATAAATAATTAAATTAACACTTTTTGGCGTTTAATATTGACGGTAAATTTAATTTAAACGCGAGATAAATAAATTGAATTTCAATGCTCCGAGGTCATACGCCAAGCAAAAATGTTATTTCTTCATGGGAAATATCCAGATTGCGAAAGATATATTACCACCCTAAGCCTGTAATATTCCCTTAAAAAAGCCCGTTTCATATCAGTACCAATTTTTAAATATTTATCCCGTACAGAAATTTCCCACCAAAACAAGAAGCGAACGTATTACAAACGTCTGAACTTTTCAATTCGAGGTTTGAAAACCGCGGCCATATATCAGCGTACGCTTTTCATCCTTCTTTATCTACGTGTACTTCTCGGAGGATAACCCACTAATTTACATATTTCCCCGCTTTCAAAAGCATTCTTGGAACCCGTCCGCGGTGGTTATATCATATTCCCGTTGCGATTCATTTCTGACCAGTTTTCTGATGTTGTCAGATTCCCCTGGGAAGGTCCGTCGTGTGCTGAGAGATATTGCGGCGGTTCTGGACGCGGGACCTGACAAAGCAAACATTCCTTTGCTGGTTTATGTTAATGCGTTCAAATTATTGACTGAAGAGTCCCTGGAAGAGTGGTAATCGCCGCGTAATCACGTGCTTTACTCTCTCTCTCTCTCTCTCTCGTTGGGGAAACTTTGAATACCACCATTAATAATTCATGGGCGAAGCGCTCATATTTAAATTATTTGCATTGTAAATATCGGAAATCCAGTTTACAGCCGAGATTTTTCTACCCATTACGAGCGCCACAAATTTTGCTCTTAAGGAGCCTCTAAAAGGGGTTATTTTGTCAATCAATAGTTGAGACGAAAACATCTTGGAGTCGATCTATAGTCTATCGTGTCCATGAAACTAGTGTACTCATTATCGCCGAAATATTTTTTTAAATACGTAAAAAACCTAAAACAATTACATTCATTTTTTTAAAGGGAATATAACCTGCAAAGCAATCTTTATGGAAGACCCCTTAAACTTTTCTGTACAATGGCACCTTAGACCAAGAAACACAGGGACGTCACGCGGTAGATATTTCGAACCCGAAGCTTCGTTGCGGCTGCATATTTCCAATTTATCTCGCGCTGTGTCGCTAGTAGCGAAGGTGTGTCAAATTTTTATTGGCTATTTGAGTCACGTGCACAGCCCTACAATCTGTCAGCACGTGCCTGCAACAGCGTGGCTCCAAAAAACGAAATTGCTGGTATGTTTTTTTAATATTTGTGTCCCTAAAATATTAAAAAAATATTAAATAATTTAAAAATATGTAACTCTTAGCTGATTATTTTTTTTCAAGTTCTTTAAAAAACGTTATTTTTATCTCTCATGGATGGCGCCTATTGACTATCTGATGAGCGGGACGTCACTGTGTTTCTTGGTCTAAGATGGCACCGAAGCCAAAGGTAAGAGCGGCAACGTAGGTGTTCCACACCAAACACCTAAGGTTATATTCCCTTTAATGCTAACTTCCTAAAATCCGTAAATTATTTAACAAATCGAATAATTGCGAAATTTAAATTAAACTAGATTTAAAAAATAAATTATTAAGTAGTTGTTATTCTTAATAAATTTGCTTGAAACGTACACTTCTAACTAGGGTTGCCGATAAGAACTGTAGGAACCGGAAGCGAACCGAAATTACTATACTAGACGTTTAACCAACTGCAGACGAAATTTTCTAATAACACTACCGCCATCTCTAGATTCGCTGTTGAAGCACCATTTAGCAGACCAAAATTTCTAGAATATAGAGAACTTTGGTAATTACTAGTTCAGACATGATTAATATATTGATGGGACCACGTATTAGTCTGACACGCGCTAGTGGCCACGACAGAGTGGGATCTGCTTAATATACAGTTTAGGCAACTCATGAAAATGCGTAAAGTGAACGTCTAAGTCTCTCTCACACGTTTGGTTCGAAATTTTGTTAAGCAAAAACGTTTTCACTTCTTACCATCTGGCGCCATCTGCATTTCCAATAGAGTACTAATTTAGTTAACACGACGTGTTGCTTGTTACCCGCTTTTACTAATTTTAAACTTTGTAACTTTACATATTTTTAATTACCATTTCAATCCAAAACTTTTACTGTAACTTAAATAATTATCTAAGCCTATATACGTCTGCTTTTTCAAATGCCGGAATTATATTTCCAAAATACAATACACGTTCGCTGTACCGCATTTTCGTGAGTTGAAAAGCTAACGAAATAGAGCTAAGTTAACTCGCCCCCTAACCCCGTTCTATCCAGTATTCGTAGTCGTAAAATAGACGTAATTTACGAAAAGGGGTATTCAGTAACCGCTGTCAGTCAATTAAATTGATTTTCTGTCCGTAATAATGTAAAGAAAGATAATAACAGACTGCGCCATGTTATAAGAAATAAGATTGGCACTCGTGGGAAAAACCCTTCTGTTTCCTTTTACGGCTTCCAGTCGCTCTTTCTCTCTCAGGCCACTTTTTTTTACAAATTGATAGAACAGCGGCAATTACGTTTAGGTCTTCTTCTTTATAATCTTTCAGCGCGATAAAATTGGCCAGTCGAAATCGATTCCCTCAGTGCGGAGAAGGGGCCATCCCATTTCCCCTTTTTTTATCTCTCTCTCTCGCTTGTATGAGGGTTTTTCTCCTTATTTCAGCACGCGAAATAAAGAATATTAATAGCCGGTTTTATTGCGTTTTATATTACTCGCTCTTTCATTCTTTCGCTGCAATGTCCTTTTTTTTCTTCTCTCCGCTGCCGTGTACTGAAGCAACAAATTTTATGGAGCCTATGAATTTTTGAAAAACCTCCGGCTTATACCGATATATTTTCGCTATTTTAAGGGAGCGTTGCGGAGGTAACCGACCATTACGATATTTTTGACTATTTCTTTTTATATTACTCTTTCGATCCTAATAAAGTGAAAAAAGGGGGAGGGGGATACAGTGTGACCGCATTTCCATACCATTTAAATGAGGTTTTAGTAGGATGGCCCAGCGGAGTTGCTCTAACAAGGAGAGAACCCGAGGTGTTTATTGCCGATTTTGTTCAAAGTCAGGCGTAATGTAGACCGATTTGAGATATGAAATTTCCCAAAAGGACACGTTGCACTACCCATTCGATTTGACATGGCAACCGAAAATGTTTTTGATCACTTAAACCAAAAGTAAGATTTTTTCCTTATTTTAACCAAAAATGTTCCAATTTACCCAAACTAATATCGTATTCCATTTGATTGCTCAAGATGCACTCTGAATCTGTCTCTGACGTCATAGATCTCGCCCCAATCGACTAGAGTAAAACCGCAAATGGAACATTCCATGAACATATTCCCGCGCTTTGTTGTTTTTCGTCTGCTTGTAATTTGAATTTTCGCATCTTGGTCTGCCATTCTGCCAAAAAATCTAAAAGGAACACGCGAAAATTGGCCCCGATCTCGATCTCGATCCGTTGATCTGTCGAAATCGGCAGGTCGGTTTTGGGTTATCTCGGAGCACCCGAGAGCGTGAAACAGAACACGCGAAACTTGATTGGAGCAGATCCGAGCACGCTAATGGAACATAAAATGTTGATCAGAGCGATCTAGAGTGCTCGAGAGCAGTAAAATGGTAAACGCTATTAATGAAATTTATCTAAATGCGATCCAAAATACCCATTTCGTGATTTGAAAATTTTTAAATGGGAAAATCCCACGCTTTTTTAAATGGAGATTTTTTTGTTTTAAGTTGTCAAACACATTTTCGGTTGCCATGGCAAATCAAATGGGTAGTGCAACGTCTCCTTTTGGGAAATTTCATATCTCATATAGGTCTACATTATACGCCCAACTTTGAACAAAATTGGCGATAAACACCTCGGGTACTCTCCTTGTAAGTTGATCCTGGATAGAAAAAGCGCTTTATGTCCTGGCCAACTTGTGTTTTTATAGCTAGGCAATTTTGTAATTTCTTCATTAATCAGGTCCCAGATTATTATCGATCCTCAGCTAGATCGAGACTAAGCAAATTTGTCTTCTTAATTAGAAACGAGTTGAGTATTTGGTCGAACTCTCTCTCTCAGATCGGAATTCTTTTGTTCTCGGAATAATAATATTGGTTCACTAAAAAAACTACTATAGAGGGGAAAAATTTAATGGAAAAAGTTCAGATAACGAAAGAAAGATGGGAAAAATCCCCGGGCTAACTTGAAAACAATTCAAACGAATCGCGAATAAACGTTACTTTTTTTTCGCTTAAAGGGGTCTTTTTCTTCCGGTCGGGGAATATACCACGTCGAAGACTCGAAGCTAAGGATGAAAAAGAGATGGTCTCTAGCTTACGTACAATACGGTCGTTTCATCTTCCTTACCAGTATACAAATTGTATAGTCATTGATCCTTAGTTTTTGAGAACCATCGGGGACAAATATTACTTACGGTAAGATATCTTAAAATTGTCAAGCCCGTAACGTGCTGTTGTAGTATTTTATGGTCAGTTTTTAGTAAGTTTATCTTCGAGCATTTAATTTATTGGGATGATTTTCAATTTAAATGGGCTACGTGTTTTTAATAACTGTATCGCTTATCGCAACGTGAGACGTCATCGGTAAAGTTAAAAATATCTAAATTTGGAGGCGGCCAAGAAATAAGAATAATACACAGAAAAAAATGTGTTCAGATATTGAACACAATACATGAACACCATCATGCATCACTTTTCTGCTCATGTTCAAAACCGAGAACGTGTTCAATTAGAAATATGATTAGGTTTTGAACGTGTTCAAGTGGAAATATGTTCGGGTTTTGAACGTGTTTATTATGCCATGTGTTAAGGGTTAAATAGTGTTCTAAATGTAATGTGTTCAGGTTTTGTACATGAGTTACTGGAAATGTTCAGCTTGTGAACATATTGAAAATCTCCAGACCCTTATACTGTTGTAAAAACCCTTTAAATTGAATATTTATTAATATTAAAAGACTAGTTACAAAACGAAGCTCTTGGATGGTCTTAAACCTAGTTAACTGTTCAAAACTATTTTACTTTCCAGTTAATATAGCCTAAATTATTAGATCAGGGGTTTTCTACACTTTAAAATAGTAGTCACTAACACTTGTAAGTGAAACTTTAGGCCGTGGCGGGAAATAGTAATAATTTTTGCATTTATTCTGTATTTGTAAATTTCTAGTACAATAGTAGGGAGCTTTTGGCTCGCGTGGCTTGAAGGGCTTGCCACCACCCTCCTACGCATTGTAACCCGGCCACCTGAATTAATGGCTTCAAAAGTCGCTTGATGACTTAGGCCTAAGGTGGTGCCTTGGGTATTAGCCTAGCTGATTATTATTTATTATTAGTTTCTAAAACTATTTTTAAGTTTAAACAAGTAAGTAATTAAACAAAAACTTACCAAACTTTGCTATGCGAATTTTTGCCGCGAATTCTGAAACTTTCTAGATAAGAGGCCAGAAATCGTGGTAAAGCCGAATGTAGATTCTATCGCTATTGAACACGAATTCATAGATCATGTCCTTGAATTAACATGTTCACAGAACAAGTGTTCAGGTTTTGTGTTTAGGATATCAATTTTCATCAATTTCGAAGAGAATAACACTAGGAGAATGGCAATGTGTTCACAATAGAACACATTTTAGTCTTCGTAACATTTTCAAGTGTTCAAATTCTAATCGTGTTTACGTATAGAACATTTAAATGTGTTCAAAACCTAAACACAATTTTTTCTGTGTAATAATCAGCTAGGCTAATAGGCAAGGCACCACCTTAGGCCTAATTCACCAAGCGGCTTTTAAAGCCATTAATTCAGGTGGCCTGGTTACAATGCGTAGGAGGGTGGTGGCAAGCGAGCCAACAGCTAACTACACTAACTAACCTCAACAAGTTTTTATGGAAGGGGAAAACGAATAGCTCGCGGGAAGACCCCTTAAACCAGTGGGGAGAGAACTTGCAAACTCTACGCGGAAGGAGTTGTTCAGAGAAAATGATATGGAAGTCAGACTTGTAGTTGAGACCGACTAGGACGTACTGTTGGTCTGTGGGTAAAATATATTGATAAAATGCTTAGAGCATGTTTATTTTTTGTATCTCAATTTTCATGGGTTGACATTTAGCCGACGTTACGCCATGGTAAAGGGCTAGTTTTTTAATCAATCTTAGCTTCACAGTAATAACAACAGATTTCAGTTGAACACTTCAATCCCGATGAACTCCTGACAGTACCCAAACGTCAATGTGTAATCGTGAAACTACATTATGCCTAACCCATCTTGTTTATTTCTTTTCTATTTCGTTCAACAATTTTCAGTTTCCCCCAGTCGCTGGCGAGCAATACACTACCTTTAAAAGATATATACGCTGTACCATTTTCACGCTGGATCATCGCGGGGGCCACTATTCGGGGTCTTTCATTACCCTCAGAAAGGTTATCGAAAACGAAGCCGTTAGGTCTCTCCGAAACGACCAAAGACGGGGCGAATATGGCTTTCAACCTGGAACGAAGCGTGAAAACTTTTCGGGGACGGGGGTATTTTTCTTTATCATGCACGCGCGCGCGAGATATAGAAACAAAGACAAAAAAACAAAGCGACGAGGAAAATGGGTTAGAAAGAAGCACCTTATTCTCGCGGGACTTGGTCAGTCGTGAGGAACGAACAACATCCTTAGATTAGGCAGAAACACAGTCGTGCATAGATACCGAGCTATTTCAAACTCCCCCCTTCTCCCCCCTCCCCAGTCTTTCTATCTTTGGAATTTTTCTTATTTCTTTCTCTTCGCGAAAAAAACCGAATCGGGCATACTGTTTTAGAAGGGAAAAGAAAGTTGAGATGGCAAAAAAATATAATGCATTCCTGAAAAGGGGAAGGCAACTATTTCCATTTGTACTAATGCAGCGTTGACCCTCCCCCGCCTTTCCCTCCTATTGATTCTTATTTAACCACCCACGAGTCCCCCTATCCACCGTTTTCTCCACTTTGCCAAAAAACTCTTCTTTAGCCCCCCAGCCCTATTTCTTATGCCTCCTTCGCGGGCCACCTTTTTCCGTATTTCCATCTTCTTTTATCCGAGCCAAATTTAGAGTCTAGTTCGAACCTTTGTCGTTGTAACTATCGAAGGATGTAGGCTGATACGAAGTAAACCGTACCTTATCTCCGGTCTAGGATCGCGTTATTCGCTAAAGCTTCGGCCCCAAATCTACTCTTTCGCTGGTTTTTTGCACCTTATTTTCTCCATTAGAAAACATTCCTTCTGCAATTCCGCCTCCTCTTTCCCCCCTTCCTTGGAAACGTTTTTCTTTCATTCTTGGTTTTTTCTCTCCTTCGCTCAGTTTCTCTTTTTGGAACTAAAACATATTGTATTTTCTCGTTTGCTTAAAAATAGTGAGCTCTGAGAGGGAAAAAGTGAAATTAAAGGTGAGCTTGACAGTTATTTGGAGACCGATCTGCCGGGTTCGCTGCTACTGGGATTTAAAAATGGCAGGGAAATGAAAATAATTACCAAAAAGCTTTAACTGGACCAACGCGGTTTTCTGACAGTTTTTCCATTTCTTGACATTTAATTAACTGGAGTTGAGGACCCGATTTTTTTATTTCTCCGGCTTCCTAGAGCGAACTCTTCTTTTCCGTTTTCCCCCTCCCCTCCCGTTCGTTTCCCGCCCCTTCCGCACTCTCATTTACGCTCAAAATAATGAGTTGAGAGAGGGAGACGTTTTCCACCCTCTCAACTTCTTTCGCTATTTATATACTTTAATGGAATACGGGCTCTTTCGTTTTCTAAATGAGAAAACATCATATTTTATTAATGTTTTTTATATATATGGTGCTGCTATTGATAGTTCTCTATTAAAATGGTATATGTGTATCAGTATCAGTATAAGTATAAGCAAGAACGTATTTATGTCCCCAAGAACCTTGAAAGTTAACATTGGCAGATGCTGTTGTAATTTGAGAATAGCCACGCCTTAAAATCTGCAGCAGCACCATATTTATGTCCCCAGCAACCTTGAAAGATTGCATTGGCAAATGTGGTTTTACTTTGAGAATGGCCACACCTAAAAATCTGCAGCAGTACCATATTTATGTCCCCAAGAACCTTGAAAGATAACATTGGCAAATGTGGTTTTACTTTGAGAATGGCCACACCTAAAAATCTGCAGCAGCACCATATTTATGTCCCCAGGAACTTTGAAAGATTGCATTGGCAAATGTGGTTTTACTTTGAGAATGGCCACACCTAAAAATCTGCAGCAGCACCATATTTATGTCCCCAGGAACCTTGAAAGATTGCATTGGCAAATGTGGTTTTACTTTGAGAATGGCCACACCTAAAAATCTGCAGCAGTACCATATTTATGTCCCCAAGAACCTTGAAAGATAACATTGGCAGATGCTGTTGTAATTAGAGAATAGCCACGCCTTAAAATCTGCAGCAGCCCCATATTTATGTCCCCAAGAACCTTGAAAGATAACATTGGCAAATGTGGTTTTACTTTGAGAATGGCCACACCTAAAAATCTGCAGCAGCACCATATTTAGGTCCCCAGGAACCTTGAAAGATTGCATTGGCAAATGTGGTTTTACTTTGAGAATGGCCACACCTAAAAATCTGCAGCAGCACCATATTTATGTCCCCAGGAACCTTGAAAGATTGCATTGGCAAATGTGGTTTTACTTTGAGAATGGCCACACCTAAAAATCTGCAGCAGTACCATATTTATGTCCCCAAGAACCTTGAAAGATAACATTGGCAGATGCTGTTGTAATTAGAGAATAGCCACGCCTTAAAATCTGCAGCAGCCCCATATTTATGTCCCCAAGAACCTTGAAAGATAACATTGGCAGATGCTGTTGTAATTAGAGAATAGCCACGCCTTAAAATCTGCAGCAGCCCCATATTTATGTCCCCAAGAACCTTGAAAGATAACATTGGCAGATGCTGTTGTAATTAGAGAATAGCCACGCCTAAAAATCTGCAGCAGCCCCATATTTATGTCCCCAAGAACCTTGAAAGATCGCATTGGCAGACGCTGTTGTAATTTGAGAATGGCCACGCCTAAGTCTCTGCAGCAGCACCATATTAATGCCCCCAAGAACCTTGAAATATAACATTGGCAGATGCTGTTGTAATTTGAGAATGGCCACGCCTTAAAATCTGCAGCAGCCCCATATTTATGTCCCCAAGAACCTTGAAAGATAACATTGGCAGATGCTGTTGTAATTAGAGAATAGCCACGCCTAAAAATCTGCAGCAGCCCCATATTTATGTCCCCAAGAACCTTGAAAGATCGCATTGGCAGACGCTGTTGTAATTTGAGAATGGCCACGCCTAAGTCTCTGCAGCAGCACCATATTAATGCCCCCAAGAACCTTGAAAGATAACATTGGCAGATGCTGTTGTAATTAGAGAATAGCCACGCCTTAAAATCTGCAGCAGCCCCATATTTATGTCCCCAAGAACCTTGAAAGATAACATTGGCAGATGCTGTTGTAATTAGAGAATAGCCACGCCTAAAAATCTGCAGCAGCCCCATATTTATGTCCCCAAGAACCTTGAAAGATCGCATTGGCAGACGCTGTTGTAATTTGAGAATGGCCACGCCTAAGTCTCTGCAGCAGCACCATATTAATGCCCCCAAGAACCTTGAAATATAACATTGGCAGATGCTGTTGTAATTTGAGAATGGCCACAGGGTGGAAGCCTCAGCCGTGGTCCAGCTTCGGTACTTCTCCTAGTACACCAGAGCGCTGCGGGTTGAACACTTCTACAGGCGCTGGTACTCCACAAATAGACCAATGGCATAATTAGAAGCGCATCTTTATCCAATCGCCCGAAAAATCATTTGTAAGATGCGCTTCTAATTCTCCCATTGGTCTATTTTTAGACTAGGAAAAGTATCGAGGCTGGAACACGGCTGAGGCTTCCAATTATCCCATTGGTCTATTTTTGGCCTACCAGAGCCTGTAGAAGTGTTCCACCCGCAGTACTCTGGTGTACTAGGAGAAGTACCGAGGCTCGACCGCGACTGAGGCGCCCTTCCGCCCTGTATATCATGCCCAGCTCCCCACCCACCAATATCAACAGTAAATAGCTTCAATGGCAAAGCCTTTGATACCAAATATATTATTGTAATAAATTTTAACAATAATATACAATGAAATATTACTCTTTTCAAGGGAAATCGTGAGAAGATATTACGTTACATTATTTACATCCCATGAGAAGAACCATCAACATTTTAAGTAATAATTCTCAATTTAACGGGAAGATTTCTTAAAATCTTAACGCGCTCCGGAGTACGTCAAAATAATAAAAATTCTTCTTGAGAATAGAGCTTTCTTCAATTCAATTAATTAGATAAAAACTTATTAATTCTGAGAATTCGTAGTGTTTTGACGCACTCCAGCGACGATAGCAATGGACATTTATTTAGTGTATGTCCTTTACGATAATTGGGCGAATAAAAAACATATTCGCATAACTAACTCGCTTAGGGGAAGTGTGACAATCGGGCATTTTGAGATCAAATAGTAAGAAATTGCGCCGTCAGAGTTTGACACTATAGACGGTGACGTAACACGTTAGCTGCAAAGAACAAATATAATTTTATCGGACTGCTGTATGTGTTTCCGGATGTTGTAATAAAAGACAGGGAAATGGGAGAGTAAGTTTACGCACGCGAAATTCCCGGGTCACGCGACCACCGCACCGTTTCTTTCCTAATGCGTGGCCTCGCTCTCTTAACCACCGGCGAAGTTGTTGTTTCGTTGCGTTTTAATGTCACTACGCATTCCACGCATAGACGCATTATGTTAATCAAATTACTGTTTTATTGAAGACAATCGGCTTAATATACCCACTAACCTATTTCAGTTACTGCCAACTAGGAGCAACAAACATAAGGAGAACGCAGCTAGCCTTTAAACACGCTAACGTAGTGTCGTGTACAAATTTCATTGGGCGAGCCTTTATGCTGAACGTTTTACGGAAAGGGGGAAGACAGTTTACGAATTTTCCCCTTCCGACGGCAGCAGGTGTTAATACCTCTAACCAATGAAAACTGTACGCAAGAAAATGCACAACTTTTGACGGGCTGCGTTCTCCTTGTGTGGGCCTTGGGGTGCCGTGTTTGTTGCTCCTAGCTGGCCATTAGCGGGTTTCCTGGGTTTTTTAAAAAACGCGATACATTTTTGAGTTAACAAAGAATATAATAATAATAATAATAATCAGCTAGGCTAATACCCAAGTCGCGATAATATAGTCGCGATAGGGGCGTGGTTTTATTACGAGGTGAACAGGTTGCTGCCCACATATGGTTGTACTTGAAGTATCTAAGTAATAAGCGACGGGTGGTTCCTTCGTTCGTCAACGTCATTCTGAAACGACGTTTTCTGCGATTTAAAATTCTTCGCTTCTGCGTTTTGGGCTTTAATTATATGATTAAATCGTACGGTATAAGTTCTCAAAGTCTGTGCTGTTCGTTTTCGGATTAACCCTGTAAGGTATTTTATTAAAAAATCGTGAACTTGACGAAAACGCGCGATTTGCAAAGCAAAAGAGCTAGTTTTCTTCCATATTTGACTCTTTGGAGGGAGCGTTTGGATTTGTGTATCGGAAAGTACGATATCGAATCTAGGACATTTTTGTGTCTGATTTTGAATTAACCTATTAGTTATTTTACAAACTAATCTTAAAGATTTAAGTACAATTTTCGAAAATAGCGGAAAAGCAGCCTCCAGCGTAAAAATACAGTAGAACGCCCGTATTATCTTGCCGTGATATTTTTTATACTCAGTCAAAGATAGCTATGATGGAAACTCAATGGGGAGGTCTCGGAAGAGTACAGATTTATAAGCTTCCTACCATTGGCTTCAGTACCTGCCTTTGCCTCGCCGCCTATACTCAATGAAATTTCCAGCTCTCTCTCTTGCTCTCTTATTATTTTTCGCCTAGAATTCGCGAGCCAAAAGCTGACTTACAATTGTTATCAGGACTCGGGAGAGTACAGATTTATTATTATCTGCTTTTGTCTTATTCGCGGTTACCTAGGTTTCGGTAGATCTAGTAGAATGCATAAAATAAAACTATGAAGCGTTATTCTTAGGGATTTGGAGTGATGAAATTAGCTTAACTCTAGTTCAAAATTCATTAGAGCCTCGCTTCATTTTATTAGAAATGTTTTCCGGTTTGCTAGAAATTTCGACACTAAAAAAGGCCTGTGTAATGGCAATAGATTGCTAACGAACGACTTGAAAGATAACCTTATATTAGCGGAAATTTGAACAGGTTCACACAAGGGAGAAGTGCTATTCATTTCGCGAGTTGACCTTTAGTTTACCTCTGATTCAAATATGCCCTTTGATCTAAAGAGAAGGCCATTTCCGGTTCGAGTTGCGTTCGCAATAACTATCAAGGGTCAAACATTCGGAAGCGTTTTAATATATTTACCAGAACCAGTGTTCGTTCGTTCATGGCCAAATATACGCAGCGTTTCCCAGAATTACCTCCGAGTAAAACGTTGAGGTTAAAATACTTGATACAGACTTCAGCGCTCGCTCTTGAAGATAAAAACTAATATAAAAAAACGTTGTATATAAAGAAACTTTGTGAGCAATGTGAGTAAACAAATACCATTATGCTAGAGCAAAACTTAGAAAACCACCGTTGGTTGAAGAAAAAGACCAACAGTTGTTGGGGAAAAATAGAAAAAGACTACCAATTGTTGGTCTGGTGGGTCATTCCATTATCTTTGGCGCATGGCTTTGGCCATTCGGAATCTTGGCACTATCGTAAATTAATTTTATTCCGTCAATTTGAGCCAAGTGAAAACTCATTGATTATAAGAAAATAATTCTAAACTATGTAAACATTTTAAATTATAACAATAACTGTATTGTACGCGATTTTTGTGTTTTTGTACTATATTCTATTGCTTGTGCTGTTCAATAAATATATGATTATAATTTTGATAATTTTTGTTAGTTTTAATCTCCAAAGCAACTAGCTGATAATAACAAATAGAATACATAAAGATGATATACTTTTGATATAATTATCTACGAACGCGCGAGCGTAAAAGATATCTGCTGTATAGCGACCGCCATGAAGAATTTCACTATAAATTGCAATGATCTGCTCACATATAGGGCGCCTTGGATGCATTCGCTTGACACCTTGCCGGCTTCCACCAAGAATGTATTGAAGTTACTAAGAATATTTCAGCATAGCATTAACCCCTGGTATCATCCTCACAGCTTTTGTTTAGAAAGTTCGTCTGCATTTAAGGCGCATTTAAGGGGCATTCAAGGTCATACCATATAGCAAACTTGAATGGGAAAGCAGACGAATTTAAGCTACAAAGGTTGCGAAGATGGGAATCAGAATCCTGTAGTCCAATATTCTTAGTCACTTCAATACATCCTTGCTTCCACTGATTTATCAATTCATTATTATAGTGATTTACGAAAACAATTTCATAGTTTTTTTTTTTATAAAATTCCTGCGGAGTGTTATTTGAATAAATTTTGGGTATGCTTCCGCGGTTTGGCGGTATAACTGAATCGAGCCAGGGATGGTACACCGTACATGTTCAATTTTTAAGTCCTAAATGGATCCTGTTCACTTTTGGCGATACTACAAATCTTCATAACGATCTATCTTTAAATTTGGGAACGTAACCGGTATACGCTATCACTTTAATGCCGCTTTAATTAAAATTAATTACGAAAGTTGGGCGTAAAAATCCATTAATTTTTCCCCAAACTAGAAAAGGTTACGTATTATATATTATCTATCTCGGGGCTCTTAGCGGAATATTATTCCCGAACGTTTAATTACAGCCGTTGCTTTCCGGAACGTGTACCGAAAGAATGGCACATTGTAACCGCCTCTTTGAAGTCGCGACGATTTTTTTTTCGCCCAGTTGCCATTACGGAGGGTAAAAATTGGATAGAGTCAATCCAAGCCGCAGTTGTTAAAATTCTATTAGAGAGGAAAGAGGGAGAGTTATTCCGTTGCGCGCGGTATTAAAGCGAAACGCGCTTCGGTTGAGAAATGAGGAAACAAAGTCATATTTCGTTTCTGCCGACGTGAAATGAATCGCTAATCGGAAAATGGAATAACTCTACCGATATACCACGCGTATCCGCGGGTCTAGCTGCTAAGGCCATCCTTAACGTATAGCCTATGTGGTAGATTGGTCGTGTTTTAACATATTACGCCATGCCTGTCCGCTTGTTACTATATCATCATAAGAGTCGAGTTTTGGCGTTTGGTCTAAAATACCGACCACGGTAATTAAAATCAACTTGAAGGCTATTATAAAATTAAAAATTACTACTTAAAGCGCGTCACAACTTGTTTGGTCGTCCATACGGAGCTCGCTGTAAAAAAGGAAAGTACAAAATCCCACCTTCTAAGGTGTTTTTAGCTTGAGTCATTTGTCGTGTCCTGTTGGAAAAATAAATTACGTATACCACTCCCAAACACGTTTATTAAGAATAATCAACAGACGTTCTTTTCATATTTTCGTCTTATTTTGCTACAATATAAAATATGGCTATTACGATTTCGCGAAATAATATTGCTCGCCAAGACTTGGTTCCCTTCGTATTTATTCAAATCATCTCTAATCCAGTTCCAAACCCTTTGTACCAGATTTTATTTTTACAATGAGGCATTATCAGATTTAGTTGGAACAATTGCTCAGTTTTACCCCGTGTGAAGCTAAAAAACTGTCGGAGTCGCTGTCTTCGTATAAACATAGGTTTTGTTTACATTTCTGAGTAATTAGTCAGTTTTAGAATTATTTCGCGTAGGAGAATTGCGGTTGTAGTGCAAGAAATGGATAGTCATCTTGAAATTAAGAAATTTGGCGAATATAAGATGACGCTACGTACTACTTGTTAGCGGTGATACGGCCAGTTCTTGTACTCTTGAAGACGCGGCATGATACCTGTTAGTGTTCAAGACACGGGGTAGTACTTGTTGGGGTTTACTAGATGGTAATAGTTTAGGTTAAAAACACGTAATGATAGTTTTGAGAACATACTATGGTACTTAGTATTTGTACTGTTGAGGACGTGGACTTAATTTTTTCGGACAACGATATTTCTTGATGTATGCAACTATCAATTCGTGAACTCAAGATTAAATGTACCGTCCCGTGTCCTCAACAACTCAAGTACAAAGGTTTTACTTGAACTTATCAACTTCCAAACCGCAAATTCAACAGTATAAGTACTAACCTGCGTTTTAAATTGTAAAAGTACTTAGTTATCATCAGAGCTAATTAGTATCAACTTTTTCCCTTAATTTAAAAGTCATAGCTTTTATACGTTAAATATTATAATTATATCATTCTAAAAAATTTAACTGAAACATTTTTTTGCGCGTCTTTTAAAACTACCATCATCATCCCAGCCTGGATTGGGCAAAATAAATTTAATTAACTTCAAAAGATAGTGTTGAGTGTAAGAGCTTATGTGAATCTTTTGTAATTTTCATCGAAATCGTCGTTGGAGAAATTATAAAGATTCTCTAAAATCTGTGAAATTCTCAACTTCCTTTCCGCGTCTGACTGCTTTTTAGTGTGCGTTATTTAAAACACCCCACGAACGAACCCGTTCTCCGCTTAATTCAAAGTGAAGTGTCGTTGTATTTTTCTGAAATATTCCATTTTAAGCGTTAATTCTCCGTGCTTACGATATCACCTTTCTTGGTTTCCTTTCTTCTCTAGGAGTCGGAAGAGCAGAATTGCGAGAAAAGAGGATTATAATGGGCCTTTTTTCCCAGAGAATATGCTTTGGCGAATTGTCCGAGCTGGGTAGCGCCAACCTGCATGTTTGTTCCCTTTTCTCGCTTCTTAAGAGCTTAGTAGGAGAATGAGCGCGACTAAAAAGTGGATTCCCCGTCTTTCTAGAAATGCCTGTCATCCCATTCGACACTGACGCTTTCTTCTCTATTTTTTGGATAAAAATAAAGCTCTCGGAGTTATAAATATCCCGACTGCTGATACGTCGGTGATAACATTTCTATACTTGGCTTATTTACTTTCTCCGTTTTTTGAAAGGTTAGAAAAGTTTCGAGAATTTTCTCTGGAATCCGATTTTATCTACGTTTTTCTATTTTGAAACCGCTCAATTTGTAAATAGA
Source organism: Leiobunum rupestre (assembly GCF_980474605.1). NCBI lineage: Eukaryota > Metazoa > Arthropoda > Arachnida > Opiliones > Sclerosomatidae > Leiobunum > Leiobunum rupestre. The sequence goes on from NC_143389.1 coordinate 49,773,676, forward strand.
AAAATGTCCCTTTAGGGGATTTACATTTCAGAGGGAATAAACTTGTAGGCTGTATATTTTCACATAGAACATGCGATACATTTCCGATAAAAACACGTTTAAAACTTGAACACATGACCTTATGAACACATGACTTTAAAAACATTGATAGGATGAACACCTTGAAACCATGAACACATGACATTAGGAGCACGTTGAAAGCATGAACACATGACATTATGAACCCGTTGAAATGACGAACACAAGACATAACATGTACATGTTGAAAGGATGAACACATGATATTATGAACATGTTGAAATGGTGAACACATTACATTATGAAAATGTTGAAAGGGTGAAAACATGACATTATGAACATGTTGAAAGGATGATCACATGACATTATGAACTTGTTGAAAGGATGAACACATGACATTATGAACTTGTTGAAAGGATGAACACATGACATTATGAGAATATTGAAAGCATGAACACATGACATTATGAACTTGTTGAAAGGATGAACACATGACATTATGAGAATGTTGAATGCATGAACACATGACATTATGAACATGTTGAGAGGATGATCACAAGAAATTTCATGAATATGTTGAAAGGGTTAACACATTTACGTTTGAACACGTTCTTATTTATCAACATGTCTAGGTGGGTGTTGAATGATAGTGTTCAGAGATTTTGCTCAATTTCAGAACACATTTTTTGTGAGAAGGTCGATTGTTCGTATCTTAGCTAGTGACGTAACTAGGTCAATGCACCCAATGCGGGCCCACCAGCTCAGCCATCCGTCACGATTGGTGAATTCGGCTGTCCCATTGCAAAACCTAGTAAAGGCAATTTTATTAAATTTTAGATATTTCAGTTTCTTTATTGTGATTAACATAATTTGTTATGGTAACGTAAGTTTTATTTTCGGGTGTAATTAATCCAGGCATTTTTGGGGTTTGAATTTTTTTCAGTAGGTGTACCATTTGCCCATAGTGCGGCAAGCATTTTTACGAACCTTGCCATTTGCCTATGTACTGAGATTTACTAATAACACAAAATTTTCAAAATTGGTGTTTACTAGGTTTTGCCATGAGACAGCGAAATTGTAAGTAGCGCCCATTTTCCCATTGCGTCGTAATTTTTCTAGCAACGCCACTGAATAACAAAGCAATATTTTAAATTGAATATTTACACAATCAATGAAATATCGTCATTTCACTGCAAACAATGGTTTTATTAAAGATTTAACCAATAAATAATTTAGGTTTCGCAATCATATCTAGGATGGTTGTAGGAACGTGGGATGGATTTTCCAAAATCACCTCCTTCAAGCAAGGATAATATTAAACTGCGTACCCTAGATTCTAATTCATAAAGCTTTACGATTGAGGGTTTGGTAACGAAGCGATTTGCTGCGATTACCCATTTCCGGATCGAGACCTCCGAAAAATCAGCCTCCTTCGGTTGCTGTAGGCTGCTATCTATCGTTAGCTACCATGGCAACTAAGGGGCTTCATTTTCGGAGCTCTAGCGGGAAGTGGATAAACAAAATTAATGCAGTGAATTTGAATCTAGGTTACGAATTCTATATTATCTTTGGGCTTCCATTGGCCAAAACTAGCGAAATCGATTTTTTAAATATTTGTGATGGAGGTTAAATTTAAAAATAAGAATAAAATTAAAAACATTGCTACTTCATGGTTTTAATTTTAATTTTAATTTTAAACTTCTAGAGCTTTCCCACCGTGATCCTTCGTCAACCATGCCATTGAAAGTGAGTGTCTTTACAATATATTTTTATTGTTTTATTATACTGTTTGTTTTAACAATTTATTGAAAAAATCTTTCACTGAAGTAGCAGTGCTTTTAATATTAACAACGAGTAATATACATAAGACCTTTTTTCCCCTTTAGACAGAGCCAAGTCACAGCCAACGTGAGAAGTTCATTAACTGCGGGGTTTTCATTTGCTAAAAAAAACGATTTGCCATTTTCAAACACAAAAGATCTGCTTAGCCGACGTAAATCCATCAATTAGATGACCTTTTCGCTTTGGTCACTGGGTGGCTTTTACTTAACTAAAAAGGCTAACTGGTACGAGGGACAATCTTGCTCATAAAATACTTAAAATAATTTAAATAAAAATTATTATTTAAAAGCGTTTTATTTAGTTAAAAGAATCTAACTAAATAAAAGTCTTTTAAATTGTCAAGTCAAATTCACGTATCTTTTAATAATATAATACCGAAACTACTGGTAAATAATTTTTAATGTCGCTGTAATATAGCGCTAAATCATTACGAATGCGCACCTACAAAATAACATTAGAGATTAATTAAACTTAAATCTATTAAATTAAATCTATTAAAATAAATCTATTAAAATAAATCTATTAAAATAAATCTATTAAAATAAATCTATTAAAATAAATCTATTAAATTAAATCTATTAAAATAAATCTATTAAATTAAATCTATTAAAATAAATCTATTAAAATAAATCGATTAAAATAAATCTATTAAAATAAATCTATTAAAATAAATCGATTAAAATAAATCGATTAAAATAAATCTATTAAAATAAATCTATTAAAATAAATCGATTAAAATAAATCGATTAAAATAAATCTATTAAAATAAATCTATTAAAATAAATCTATTAAAATAAATCTATTAAAATAAATCAATTAAATGAAATCTATTAAAATAAATCTATTAAATTAAATCTATTATATTAAATCTATTAAATTAAATCTATTAAATTAAATATATTAAATTAAATATATTAAATTAAATATATTAAATTAAATCTATTAAATTAAATCTATTAAATTAAATCTATTAAATTAAATCTATTAAATTAAATCTATTAAAATAAATCTATTAAAATAAATCTATTAAAATAAATCTATTAAAATAAATCTATTAAATTAAATCTATTAAATTAAATCTATTAAATTAAATCTTTTAAATTAAATCTATTAAATTAAATCTATTAAATTAAATCTATTAAATTAAATCTATTATGGTGATATGTTAGGGTTATACCTTCCGGTAATGTTACGAGGATAAATTTACGAGGATTTTCCTTTCAGGTGACGAATAGTGGTTATTTAAATTGTTTTAAAAGAAAAGGCAATACAAGCGTTATATAAGTGAGTTTACCATGGAAATATTGAAATTATTATCTTTTCTAGTTGTATATTTTTTTAAGGTGACATCAACTAACTAAGAGTAGAGCCTAGCGGCGCCGATCCAACGCTGCAATCGCCGATATTTTCTATGGCGCCGAACCGCCACCGCCGATTCATTTACTCTTCGGCGCGCCGCCGACGCCGCTGCCGATAAATTTTGTTCCCGCCGCCGAAATTTTTTGAGTTTTGCTGCGTAACTTCTTTCGAAAACATTAATTTTTTTTTTTTAAATTTTCAAAAGGGGATAGACATTTTTTCCCCTTCACACCGCCGCCACCGAAAAAAATCAACGCCGCCGAGGATTTTTGAAAAATCGGCGTGTCCACCGCCGCCGGGTGTTTTTCGCCAAACGCCGCCGCCGTCCGAAATTAAATCGCCGCTATGCTCTAACTAAGAGGGTAATGTAAAATTAATTATTTGATAAATAAAGCGCTTTTCTCGGGTGAGCGGCCCTAATTGAATTTGAAATGTGAGGCAGTCCGAATGAAAGTAGTAATTAGTTGTGAAAAAGGAGGTCCAGCGACTAATTTCATTTCATTTAATCTGAAATAAAACTTTCAGTTTTCTCAATTCTCAGTCATTCCCTCTCTGCAATATTAAGATAGAGCGAGCGGAAAGTGAAGAAGAAGAAGTGGTGCGAAGACGCGTAAATTTCCGTTTGTTTTTCAATTAAAAGACGGAACACGACAAACGAAATTCGAGGCTGCGACGGAAGCTTCCTTTAATTAGATTGGCGCAACCCCGACGACGACTCCCGTTATTCGCAACGTTTTTAATCATTGTTCCAGACGCGAGTAGTTTGTCTCCATTTAGTCAATCGAAGAAAGATGAAACCTCCGCGAAAATGAACGCGCGCTGCCGTTCCAAATCAAATAAAAGACCTGTTTTCCGTTATTTATTAAAATGAACATTAAATCTGTTACATTAAATTTGTTACAATAATTCTATTAAATTAAATCTATTAAACAAAATCTATTAAACAAAATCTATTAAACAAAATCTATTAAATAAAATCTATTAAATAAAATCTATTAAATAAAATCTATTAAATAAAATCTATTAAATAAAATCTATTAAATAAAATCTATTAAATAAAATCTATTAAATAAAATCTATTAAATAAAATCTATTAAATAAAATCTATTAAATAAAATCTATTAAATAAAATCTATTAAATAAAATCTATTATATAAAATCCATTAAACAAAATCTATTAAACAAAATATATTAAATAAAATATATGAAATAAAATCTATTAAACAAAATCTATTAAACAAAATCAGTTAAAAAATCTATTAAACAAAATCTATTAAATAAAATCTATTAAATTAAATCTATTAAATAAAATCTATTAAATTAAATCTATCTATTAAATCAAATCTATTGTGGTGATATGTTGGGATATACCTTTCGGTAATGGTACGAGCTAAGCTTCCTCTTTTGCAATATAATCATCCGGAAGCGGTCACCCAAAAGCAATAGGATTCGTACGCTTCCTGGTAGCTACACTTTCCATTCCTTTCCCATTTTTTCTTTGACTAAATCGTCGCAGCTCTCGAAATAACTAGGCACTCAGTCCTTTTTTTCGCTCGTTCGTTCTTCCTTTCGTCCAATTAATTTTGCCCTTGTACTTTCGCGCGCCGAAGAGGATCGAATTTTACAGTTTTCCTCATTAAAGACGCATTATATCTGAGAGCGCGATTTTCAAACGTCTTTAAGCGAAAGCAAAATGAGGAATAAAGTTAACTTGGTGAAACTTTATACGCGGAATTCGACTCTTTTGTTTATGATCGCTTTCTTGGCGTTAGGCCTAGGTCGTTAAATTTTCCTCCCTTATACCGCTAGAAAATGTATTAAATGCTCGAAAAGTTTAAAACTTGAAATGATCGACGTAGAAAATTAATCCCATCCACCCCAGCGTTCTCTTTTGATTCTAAACATTTATATTTGCATTTTCGAAACATTTTCCGTGCCAATATAAAGGACCAATATAATCCCCGCCTTACAATTGGTCATAAAATATGGAAATAGTTTAACATCCGGCCACTTCCGTATCTTTATGTACGCGGATACTTAAACGATATGAATTTTAATGTTGGACATCCTTCCTCCTGCGAGGCCAATTCCCTGTTGTCTAGTGTGTCCCGGGTTTATTTCGCTGGATTTCAACGCCCGGTTCCTATAAATATACTCATCTATGGTTGAAATGCTAAAATCGCGTATCTGTTTGGGTTGGACTCTTTGATATGTATGTTTGTTAACGGTTAAATTCACCGCGGAATATTATATTGCTAATTCAATAACGAAATAACCTATGGATGATTGAGAGCCTCGCGAATTTAACATGGCTATAGCAGTATCTTTTTATTCAGAGGTCAGCGCACACTCTTTTTTACGTGCAACTCGTTCGTCAGTTTCCAGACGAGACAAAATTATTATTCTGCTCTTTTGCGACATTTATACTGGTATATACAAAACTACATATAAGATATTATAAAAAACAAATTATTTATTTTGCCAATATAATTATTTTGTCTAATTAATTATTTATAATAATATATTAAAATTTTAACAGAATTTGTATAATAGATTAAATACACTCAGAAGTGAACATCCTCTATTCAGACTACCATAATTTACGTTCTAAAATTCATGTTACTTCTATTAGCGGTCGGTAGATGGCACGACGAGACACAGTGTTCTGCCGTGCAAAGCACAAAAGCATTAACGACCTAAACCAAAATATGGAGAAAACCCGCGAAATTCAAACTTTCTTTGCCTTAAGATACCCCAACTTACTTCTTTCAAGTTTATATAGTAGACTTGGATTTTTCAACTCAAATTATATTCTGGTACTAAACAATTTACGGGCCAAACGATATTTCAGAAATATAAAAAAAAAATACTTTTTACCACGTATATGTTGGACTATTTATGTCTTAAAACGCGAAAAAATGCGTCTTGATTTGACTTTTAAAGAAAATAAACACATTAATGCGTTTTTGGTTTGAAAATAATTCAAAAACCTAAAATAATGCGTTTTGCAACAAGTCATTTCTCCAAGAACAAAAATTTTAATTTCGAAAATTAGTTCAAAATTGAATTTAACGTATAAAATAAGGTGAAATAAAACCAAAATCTGTAAATCAAAAATTTGGTCGTTAATGCTTTTGTGCTTTGCACGGCAGAGATATGTTTGCTCTCTATGTATCCTCACACCAAGAGCCGTTCCTTTTGAGGAACGGATTGTAATTTGTCATACCACAGAGATAAAATTTGCTGTAGGTCAAAAGTGTCTTACATAAATTTTTACCGTCTGATGAGAAACAGTAATTTAATTGCGTTAATACTAATTGTAATAAGTTTTCAGTAACCTTGAAGATATTGTTGAAGGTCATTAAAAATTTCTTATTCAATGCCTCCATACTCGAGCAGTTTCCTAAAAGGTTCAAAAAATGTTTGAGAAAGATATGACCAAACATTTTGGCCTAATTTTGTTTTCGATAACAGATTTCGACTCGATTTCACTTAACACTTGGCCTTTTTTTTCCACACGAAGAGTTGCCGAGATTTCGATGGTTAAGAAACCTGCTCGTAATTCCTAAACAAATCTCTTTACTTCAACAAAATACGTCATTTTTCATTATTAAAGGTGGGCAAGATTAATATTTTAATTTAGTTTGGTTTAATCAAAAATATATGTACGAAAATTATTAGATGTACACGATTTTTTAATAACCATATACAATATTGAAAAATGCAGTTTGCGTGGTTAACATAGCCCAAAAATGTATAGGACAAATATAAAAAAAATTATTATTTTTGTGAATTTTGTGAAGCCTGGAAATTGTCGGCATTATGTTTAAACCATTAAACTGTAAAACACTTTTTTACCTCTCCGAGGGGGACTATGCAAATGAAGGCTTTACAATTTATAGCATTATACAGGGCACGAATTATTAAGTTTAATAATTAAATTTTCGAGACACACTAAATTACTAACATAAACGTATAGGAATTTTTATGACATTTAAAGAAATTAAAGGATAATATAGGGTCAGTCCCCCTATTATCGGACAACTTATAGAAAATTCATTTTTAAACTAAGGTAAACAGCAGAGAGCCTTTTTTAAACCTCAGAACTATGGAATATGGAACATTATTGACTAGATGCTTTTGAAATTGTTTTTAAAAAAATATGTAAATTAGTGCTAAATTGAAAAATTAATTGGCTAGTACGAGTACCTATTATCGGACATTTGGATAATGAATCGGACACCACTGGTCCTTTTATCGGACGATGTACGTTTGGTTCGGACACTAGGAGCTAAGAACCGGACACATGAACTTAAGTTTCGGACACCGGTGCCTTTCAACCGGACAAAGGGCCCTTAAGACCGGACATTGTCTACATTTCCACTGGTTCTGACTTCATCTAGCGTGTTTCGGGCCCTGTTAATAATAGAGCTTCGATACTGGTCCTAGACATCACCGGGTTTCATTGCGGGCCCTCTTAATAAATGAGCTTCTTTAAGGCCCTGTACAACATCGGGCTTCGCTGCGGGCCCTATTAATAATAGCTCTTCATACCGATATCATGGGAACTCGTTACGAGCCCCGGTATCAGCAGAACTTTTTATGGGCCCCTGATATCATCAAACCTCGCTACGGGCCCTAGAAAGCTTTGAGCATCGTTGAAGGCCCCAGATTTTATCGAACCTTGTTATCGGGCCCCAGAAATCAATTAAATCGTTAAGGGCCCCACATAGCATTAAACCTCATTACGGGCCCCAGATAGCATCAAACCTCATTACGGGCCCCAGAGAGCATCAAACCTCATTACGGGCCCCAGATAGCATCAAACCTCATTACGGGCCCCAGATAGCATAAAACCTAATTACCAACCCCAGATATCAATTAACCTCGTTACGGGCTCTAGAAGGCATTGGTCCTATATTTTGGCCCCTAGACATCATCGAGCCTCGATAATTCACCTCGGATTACAGGTATTTCGATGTAAAATGATCTGGTTCACACTTCTCAGTTGTAACTAATCTAATCGTTCTAGTAATAACTTTTAATGACCTTGTCGACTTGGTTCAAGGTCATTGTATTTTCGTTATTCAGTGACCCCCTAAGCGAGCTATGCCACATGAAGAGCTTAGTTTTTTCGTGAATTTCAATATCTCTCGTGGTAGTGTCCTAAAGTTAAACAAATACCAAATATTCTAGAGGGAGGTCGTTATCTGGGGGGTTTCACCCCTCTGACGTCGGAAAATATCCTCCCCCCTTATTTAACTTTATTTAATGAATCGGTTCCCGTTTATTTTCCCTTGTTTATAATATTTTTACGTTAAATCCTTATTTCCCTGAACTAATATTCATGATAGATGTCTCACAGGCAATCCGAAAATTAGTGTAAGACGTGTCCGATAATAGGGTTTTAATTACAATACGTAATCGAATTGTTTCTTTGCAATAAGAAAACGCAAAGCCATTTTTACTATAAACATTTATAGTGAAATATTCAGTCTTTTCATTGATACCAAGAATGTATAATTAACAACTACTAAAGCACTTGAAAATAATATCCAAAAACCGGAGGGAAAATAATTTCCTCTCCCCCTTCTTAATTTAAAACAAAGAAAACTTAGTGACCCCGGTTCGATGCTGCTTTCTTCTTGCTACAGAGGCCGGCGCCCCTGTTAACTATTCTGAAATATAAATGGAGATACAACCTATAGAAAATGTATTTTGTTTGGTTTTTCTTTCACGGGATTTTTTGTGTATAATATTAAAAAGAATTCTGTCCGATAATAGGAGTGTCCGATAATAGGAGTGTCCGATAAAAGGGGGACTGACCCTAAAACTGTAGGATTTTAATCGCTAGGCTGCCTGGGTTAAATACTGAAAGAAATAGCCTTTTAATTCCGATATAGCGAAATAAAAATCTAATATTGCGATTTGCTGTGGAAAGTGAGTTCCCTTATTTTTTAAATTTGATATGGCGTTTAATCGTACCGCATTTCTCGCTTGCTTGATAAACATTAAATCGGGGACAGAAAGCAACGTTGAATTACAATGCGCGAGGTTAAGCGCCGATAAGGTGGAAGATATGCGCTCGCTGCTATAGCCCCTACTCCCTAATATCGATAATTCTTGACAATTATAACGTTTTCTCCCGCTACGACTTCCCTCGTGTCGCAACCGACGAAGCATCGAGAATACAAATGAAAGGATAAAAACTCCTCCCATCACCTCGCTAACGCGTTCGATACGACCGACGCAGACTTGACCGTCATCCACGCTTTTCGCGGAATTGTCAAATGAATTCGTGTAAAAACCTCTATAACTCGCACGTTCATACACGCGGTTGGAATTTTATTATTTGCTCTTGTTATTTGAGGGCCTTTTATATTTATGGATCGAAATTTATTACGTGCCTAAGAATGAGGGGGAGGGGGGGGGGGCAGTTTGGTAATTTCGAGGCCCATGGAGAAGGTATCTCTAGCGTAAAGGTTTTGGATGTAATTTTAATTAGCTCCTCCTTCTAATGGAAGAATCGTTAATTTCCATTTGTTTCCCTCGTTTGGGAACCAGGTGGCGCGACGAACAACGTTTGTACGCTGCTCGAGACTAGCGTTGGTCTGTGTCACGAATTCCTACCACGGAATTTCCTAAAATTAGTTCAGTTGAGGGAAATCAAATGATTTATTTGTTTCGTGAGCTCGTATACGCTACGGTTTTGTTGCGCCCAAAGTAATTTAGTCCCTCTCTCTGAATTTTGCCAAACGACGTGATTTAATGTAATCGAATTTGGGCAAATTTTATGTATTTTCATTTACAAAGTCGTTATGGAAGAAATTATTACACTACTGTGTGAAATTTCGTTGTGCTAAATTATACACAATTTTCGTATGGGTGAAATGGATATTGTTGACGACTTTTTTAATTAAATTAGAAGGTGTCGAAAAGAGTCAGTTATCTTTAATAGTGGAACACTTCTCGAGACGTCTTATAAGCTTTTGAGATTATTTACAATAAAAGTTCCGCGTGAAATTTATTTAAAAGTTCAAATACCGCAAAACGCATGTAGGAAAAAACTTTAAATATCATTTTTTAACATTACTTTTATTTAGAATAAAATTAATCTCTCTTAATAAATGTACAGATTCTTAGGGGCTAACCACTTCTGAAAATTATGTACACCTAGTACAGAGAGACAGCCTTTGGTAGTACATAGTACTCTTTTTAGTACAGTCAAAGCTACAGGCTTGTACACCGATTACGCGTAGTGATCAGATTCTTCACGGGCGAAAACTGTCTCCTTAAAATTTTACTTTATTACGAACTCGACCCTATACAGGAATTTTAATGATAATTTTAGTGCGAATTAAGGCCCGCGCGTTTGTTGAGGTCCCGTCGGTGTAAACTTCAGGTAAACAAAACACGGGGCAGGTTGTATAATTAGAATTTTAATAGATTTCCTCCGAGGAATTTAATAAGAGTCATCTCCTCATTCTCGTGTTTATTTTATTCGATAATTACAACTAAAAGTGGCCGCCGAATAAAGACAAATTTTACAAAATTTCGTCTAATAATTGAAACGAAAATGAGGGCTTTAAGGGGGAAGACTACAGTGGACATTGTCTACTTTCGCGCTATTTCAAGCTGAACTCTTTTAATTTTGTAATTAAACTTATAAAATTAATATTTAAGTGTAGAACAGCCTCTTGTTTAGTGCTTAAAATAATTTTGACAATTTTAAATTTAAAAGTAATTAAGTTATTACCTTTTAATTCGGACCCCCGGAGCTAAACAAGTTGGGCAAGCGCCAAAACTACCCTTTAGTTAGGACCTTATATCTCGTTAACTATTAATATTATAATTATCAAAATGATTTTAAGCACTAGAGGAAGGTTCAGCCTAATAAGAAAAATATAATTAAATTATGTAATTGTTAAAACAAAAACGTTCAGCTTGAACGAAAAAGAGGCTTTTACTGTATTCTTCCCCCTTAACTCTTTTTTTTGGTAATATTCTTTTCAGAATCGCGTTTAACACACAATTGGATATACGTTAAGCGCATCTTGATTCCATATTCGAGATCCAGCAGATAGTAGAACTTTTCAGGGGTATATCGAATCTAGGCCACGATCCGAAGAAAAATGAGAAAGTCGGAGGAAAAAACTTATTATTAAAAAGTAAGGGGAATTAAATCTTCAGAAAAGTACCTCTTCTTGCCAAGTTTACTACCGCGGGCGTTTTTAGAAAACTCTTTAACCACGTTAAGGAAGAATGTAGAGGTGTTTTTTGAGCCGAAACGTTTTTCAGTCGCCTATATAGATAGTCGACGTATATTTTAAGTAATTCCAAGTATTTTTTTTTGTCATAGGGACGTCCGTGCTCGGTTAGATAGAATTAAGTTTTTCCCGGGATATACCTTTTCTTCTCTCGATTCATTCCTCCTCTGTACTCTACGAAACGGTGCTGCGGAAAAAGGCGAAATTTCTCTTCCGAACTCTCTTTTATTAAATCAAACCGACTCTCCCGTTTCTGGCAGTGAGGGGCAGCGCGCGCCAAAGGGTTAACGGGAGCTGCGGAGGAAAAAAGAACGGATGCGAGATGGAGGAAGCGCGAGAGCAGAGGATGGAGTGGAGACGTCGGGGGTAGAAATGGACTCCGGTGGCCTTTAAACTAGGAATATTGTGAAAAATCTTGGCCACTCGCCAATTCCTTTTCCGTTTCTTCCCTTCGATTTTCTCTATCTCTTTGGGCTTCTCCTTCTCGGCATGGCCCGCGTGGGATCCCCCCGGCCCCACACTCGGATGTTTCCCCGATGATCCTGAGGCCTACAAAATGGACGACTCAACTCGGAGGCGATTGTAAGGGAGGCCCGAAAATTGTATTTAAATGTAGATCTCGGGTTGTTGGGTGTTAAACGTATCGTCTATTTGTATCATTTTGCTAGCGAAATATTTTATTCCGCGTAGTTGTATCGATCCACGAGCGGATTTCGCTTTCCTTCGCTGACCATTTAAGCCTTTGCCAGGAAAATGTTTTAAAGAAATTGGGTCATCTCATTTTACTAATCAATTTTTCCACGTTTAATTTAGAGATAATTAAACCCGTAATTTCTTAAAGAAAGGATTAAAGCTCCTTGCAAATTTTAAACGTAAATTTATCCCTTTTTGTTTAAACTTACAAACGTTGTTTATAAGTAGTATTTGTTTCATATTGGTCCTTGACAGAGAATATGGTAAGATCATTCTGCATTGGGGGATTTTTTCTGGGTCAATAATGGAAAAGAGCTGGTAACAGCCGAACTTTTACTATTTTCTCTTTTATAACGCGAATGAAAAATATGGAAAACTTTATGTTATTTAATATTTTTATGAAATTATTTTTTACTACATTTGCATTTCAAAGAAAATTAATTTTATTATTTGTATTAAATATGCAATGTTCCGTCTTTCATCTTATCCGTTTTTATTCGAGTTCCTTCATTGTCGGAATCTAAATTGAATTTTTCATTACCGTTACACTATAATCTAAGTTTAGAATTTCAAAGCGTGGGAAAAAATCTCGTGTCGCTCGCTTCCCAATAACAAAAAATTAATCTTTATAATATTAAAGAGAAACGCGATTTCGTGACCTGAGAGGTCGTCGCGAGCTACGAAATAAAATAAAATGGAGTTTCCTGGTTTTAAAATCTTTTTGCGAGTTTCAAATTGGAAAGGTCACGAATCGAATTCTTTTATTTTTTTACACTCTTTTTCTTTAAAGTTTTGTTCTTCCTCCATCTAGTTTTTCCGCTAATACAAATTCTCGGGTAACAGATACTTTTGTCTAGCAATTTTCCTTTCTCCGAGCTCGAGATAAAAAGCATTTGAAAGAAAAAAATATTTAATCTTCGGCGCGAGCCATTAGCCGAATTTCTGACCTCGTATTAGATCTAAAATTGCAGCTACAACGGGAATAGACGATCAACAGCCAGTAGAGATGGACGCCTAAGAGAGGGTAGAGTTTATACGTTACGGAATAGGCCTTGAGCGCGGCACTCGGATAAGGCCACGTTTAATTCGTTGTCGGCGACTAGTGGTATTTGCGCGTGGGAGAATGATGAGAGGGAACGAGTGAACCCAAAAAAAAAGGAACTGAAATGCATTAGTTCGACGAAGGGGAAAATCAAAGATTCAAATTTATCTTTCCTCCTCTTTTAATCATGATTGTAAGGAAAGGAATTTGCTCCTCCAATCATAATTAGATGGCCGCCCAACGAAATTACCTCAGCCTCACGCGAACAAAAGAACCGGAAGAAGGAAAACACTCAAATATTAGTGCCTCTCTTAACATTCTAACCACTCCATACTATAGATAACTGTCGAGTGTAATTATTTTGCTGAAACAAGTTACCAATACTCTTTAAATTGTTATTTGGATAAATTTGACAAATATGAAGCCCCAGAAGTCGAAAATTTGCGATTTGATTTCTAGATGTTACGACTGATTTTCGCCCTGATTTCGGAAATTTCAAGTTGATTGCGAGGATATTTTGGCGCCCGGAGAAAAACACACAAATTGGCCCGTTGCGAGTTTAATATATAATCTAACATATTCATTTTACATGTAAAACTTTGGGCACCCTTTTGGCGCCCCCCTCTCGCTACGCCTTTGCCTTTTTGTATACAGCTTATACATTCTACAATCCCACGCACTGCCTTAACATCTCGTATAACAAATTCTTAGGGATTTCAATAAATTTTGTATAAATTTCACTAGTTTTCTTAAATTTGGGTGGGGGCTCCTGCTCCCAAAGGGTCTCTCCTCTACCTAAAAATGTTTTGGGACTCATCCCCCTCCCAGGAAATAATCCTGGGTGCGCCACTGTAACGAAGAAAAAATTGTATCGACGTTCTAAGATGAAAGACAACGAGTGGGGAATTAGTGGTTTGCATCGAGGGGCGGACGAAGCGGAAGAAAGATGAAAGGGCACTCTGCTATTAAGTGCATTATGACTAATCCTTTTAAGGGTGTATCACCCAATACTTGATCCGCGTATATCGTAAGAACCCCGCGTCATTGGCGAACGAATTCTTTCATTCGCTTCAGTTCATTCATTCGAGGCAATATGCCAAACGGTGCTGATGGGAAACGCGCGTCTTTCCGAATTATTCCCTTTCACATTAACCTGGATTTTACCCCGTCTGTTTGCAAATAGTGTCATCCATTACTTAGAAGGCTTGAGGGTCCCCGCTATAAAATACAAACATATCGATCTTTATCGGTCTACGACCAAGGGGATAAAGGTCATAGGTCGTATATCCGTCACTCCGACATACGCGATATACGAATTAAATTTGATAACGTTGAAAAATAAATCTCAAATCGCGGAATTTTTGCCTTTATTTATGGAGCTAGCGTTTAATCAACCGTTTAAATGGGGCCAACGACGCTTTACCATCCACTGACTAGCGCTTTACGTTCCTGGCGTTCTAATAACATTATCGCGGCTCATTTATCTTGTCAGTAAGGTTTTAATGTCGGCCGGCCTTTCATCCTTAACGCGTTTTCAAGGTGTCGCAAATTGTAGCCACCACCGCTTTGAATGCAAATTCGAGCAATTTATTCGCGATACAGAAGCCGTCGCGGGCTAGTTTAAGCGGACGACAGACTGGAATGAAAGTGGGGGGAGCAAATGGTATAAATATTTAAACGATAGTTATCTCGGGAGCTTAATCTTACAGAAACCAAATGGGAGATGACGTTAGGTTATAAGCGGAACGACGATGTGCCCATCTACCGGATTCCCTTTACTGTAAAGGCAATAAGATATTCCGAAAACTTGACGACCGTGTCTCGTCGAGACCACTAACGCGGACTATACCTCGCTACCCGCCTTCGCCCTCGCTGCCAACTCATCCGCGGGGAGCGCGATGTCCCTTCCACCCCCGCCCAGCTTTCGTATTGATTTAACCCACCTTGGCTGATGACAACTTTTTATGGGCTCCTTTTTTAGCTTTTTTAAGTTTGCAATTTTCGCATCACCATTACATGGTAAATTGACGTTGCTTTTCCCCGTAGCGTGCGCCTGGCGCCCATTCTCGGGTGATCCCAGGAGCGCCCGTACGGGAAACTCCCCCGTTCCGTTCGGGCAATTCTCGGTGTATCGCGGGCAATCGTTTCCCGTACGGAATGGGAATTATAGGCCCTTACGGACGGAGAAGATTATTTCCAAAGAAAATAGTAAACGTTCCCTTTACACGTATGGCCTTCTCGCGGAAAGGATACGCTCGCGTTACTCGATCAACTTTCCTGACAATTTCTTTGCCAGGTATTTTTATTTGCAACTTAAACGACCCCCGTAAATTTCGCGACTGGATACTAAAGTCGAAAAGTGTAACTTTCCCCATTAGGAATGCCTCGCGGGAGTATATATATTAGGGTTAATAACCTTCTTCGGGAACGTATTCCCGGAACGTCCAAGGCGCCAAAACTCGCAATCCTAACTACACTCGCATTTTTAAAACTATTAATATGTTGGCTAAAATGACGCCCTCTTGAGCGGAATTAAACTAGTCTAGTATCTTATTATTTTGGACATTTTCCTTTTTTTTTGGAGATTTTGAATTTTTGAAAATACTTAATTTGAAGGATTTTCCATGTAAAGTTTAAGGGGGAAGAATACAGTAAAAGCCTCTTTTTCGTTCAAGCTGAACGTTTTTGTTTTAACAATTACATAATTTAATTATATTTTTCTTATTAGGCTGAACCATCCTCTAGTGCTTAAAATAATTTTGATAATTCTAATATTAATAGTTAACGAGATATAAGGTCCTAACTAAAGGGTAGTTTTGGCGCTTGCCCAACTTGTTTAGCTCCGGGGGTCCGAATTAAAACGTAATAATTTAATTACTTTTAAATTTAAAATTTTCAAAATTATTTTAAGCACTAAACAAGAGGCTGTTCTACACTTAAATATTAATTTTATAAGTTTAAATATAAAATTAAAAGAGTTCAGCTTGAAATAGCGCGAAATTTTGGAATTTTGGATTTGTGGATTTTTATTAAGTTTTGTATGATATTTTGGAATATTTTCGATAAAATGTAACAGGGGGTACGAGATTTAGAATTTTTGAAAATACTTAATTTGAAGGATTTTCCATCGTTTATGGGCGACAAAGTTTTCGAATTTTATAGTTGTGGATTTTTTGTTCGATATTTTGGAATATTTAATAATATTAAGTAATAATTAGCTAGGCTTATACCCAAGGCACGACCTAAAGCCCCATTTTCATGCTCGCTGTTAGCTTCCGCCACTCGCAAGCGTGAAAATAAAGCTAAAATATCTGTTTGAAACAGATCGACGCGGAAAGTGAAAAAGTGTATAGCTGAAGCGGATTTTGACGATTTTACCAGCTACCAGCGAGCATGAAAATGAGGCTTTAGGCCTAAGTCATCAAGCGACTTTTAAAGCCTTTTAATTCAGGTGGCCGGGTTACAACGCGTATGAGGGTGGTGGAAAGCCCTTCATGCCACGCGAGCCAACAGCTCCCTACACTAACTATTACCGTTAACTTCGACAAGTTTTTATTTTCGTTAAAATATAACAGGGCTGATTAGAAGAATTCGTTTTATTATACTTATATTAAAGGCTTTAAATTGTTCCCACTGTCTGAGAATGTCGTACAAGTACAAAATGAAGCTTCAATCGAATGTATCGCTTCGTAAGAGCTCAACCGCAATAGCGCAATAAGTCGTGGCGAAAGGGCCTGTAAAAAAGATGGATAGAAAAAAGGTAAAAATAATCTAACTTGTCGAGAAGGAGCAACTAGGGAGGCCAATCGCTGCGCGGAAACGTCGCCGAGACTTGGGGGAGCGATAAGCTTTGCCCTTCCGCCTTTCGCCGACATTAAAGATTTGCAGAACCTTCGCTTTTTCTTCTTGCCTTTCTTTTCCGGCCAATGACCAACGCTGTATCGCCTAGCCCTAGCGACGCTACGTAATACACTTTGTTATATTGTTTCCTTCGGTTATCAACGCCAAAAACGGCGCGAAATAATAAAATATTTTGTCGTACTCGCTCCGGGATGTTAATGGTTTTCGTTTCTGCCTCGAATACGAGTACCAAACCAGAACGAATCTAACCATTGTCGCGATTTTAAGGGGTTTTTTTGGGTCAGAAACCGTTTCTATAAGCGTACACGTCGTAAACTTTACTCCGTATTTAGGCTTCGATAGAACAGTCCCGTCAATTTTCCCAAAGTGTAGAATCGAATTAGGGTGCTTCCATTTTGGGCCTTTGCATGGTCCCCAATTTTTATCCCCATAAAAGGTATCGATCTTTACGTTTCCTTTTTTATTGGAACTTTTTAAGTAATTAGTTTAAAAAGCCGACGGGGGGAGAGAGGGAGCTCTTTCCATACTACCAAAGCCGTCGGCTTACCAGGGATTAATAGCGTAGAATTGGGGTAGATTTCGTATTCTTTCGAACGCTTTCAGGTAAGAGCGTTGGAAGAAAATAGCGCGCGTGGGCCGATTTTCTCGCCATAAAGTCTTTTCCCTTTTCGTCCGTTTTTGGGCTTTCGCACCTCTTTTAAGTTTAATAATGGAGGAAATTTGGCCTTCTCTATTATTTAAAGTTGAATAAGTGCGCCATTGTTCGCCTTCCTCGTTTTCCGAGGCCATTACTTTCTCTAATATTGGCGCCGTATTTAAGAGGCCTTCGTTAATTATTTACAACCTCATATAACCATAATAGCCACGATTAAAAGATAAGTTCCCTTAAAAATAACCAATATAAGCACAAAGGAAATACAAGCAATTGCAGTTGCCATACACTCTAAAAAAATAAAAATGTGCGCGAACCATATCCAAAATTGTACATATACCTCGAATATGTAGGTCTCGGCGTTCGGATTAGAAATTTTCCGTTCATTTCTTTTATATCCTTATCCGAAAATTATCCGAATAAAAACTTATTTGTTGCATATTAAATTGTATAATAGTCCCGAATAATATCCATAAATAAACAATTAATTTATTTTCTATGATTAATTGAAATTTTGGCGGTTAATATATCCATTTCCCCGAGCTCTACGAATATGGGACAATTTTTTCAATTTTGAATAATATTTGTACCTAAAAACCATATTTAACATTCTGGACGATTTGGTGTTCAAATCTCTGTATTAATTTCGTTCAATTTTGGATTAGAAACGATTCTATTAGTCCTAATCTCTCCAACGTCGCTATTGTTCGTATTTCTTCAGGTAGTGTTGTAGTCAAGAGACTGTTGCAGTGTCGTAGCCAGAAATCCTTCAAGGGAGGGGTTCAAACTATGTAAAATAGGTGAGGGCGTTTGGACACAGAAACCCTCCCCTTGTCTACGCCACTGGTATGTAGTTCCCACTCACCTTTAACCTATCCATTTCTTAGAATTGAAATAAGACCTATAATTATTTTGTTTAAATTAGTAGAAATGTAATTTTAAACTGAATTTAAAACTAAATTTCGATTTTCTTTTAATGATCATTCGCAAACGCATTTTCGAACTTTCGCCTCGCAGCGAGAGAAGTCGGTTTCGATCCCAGCTTGTGGCATTGGCTGAAAACTTGGCACGACTCCTTCCGCGTTAGTTTGCAAGTTGTCTACCCGTTGGTTAAAAACTTGTTGAGGTTAACGCTAATAGTATATGTAGAGAACTGGATGATAAAATTACCGAATAAGTATAGATTAGTCCATTATGAAAAGGGATAATAAAGCTAAACCCTAAACAAATTTGAAGAAATTTAAAAACTTACTAATAGCTCGTACCAATAGGTCTTCGAGCAAACATAAAGACGTGAAACTCGGACCAAATAGATCTTCGAGTTTTTCACTCTTCAAATTTGTTCAGGGTTTAGCTTTATTATCCCTTTTCATAATGGACTAATCTATACTTATTTGGTAATTTTATCATCCTTTACAATGCAGTCTATAGGTGGTTCCTTTTAACTTAACATTATGTAGAGAACTGTTGGCGTGGCACGAAGGGCTTGCCACCACCCTATTACGCGTTATGACCTGGCCACCTGAATTAATGGCATTAAAAGTCGCTCGATGACCTAGGCCTAAGGTGGTGCCTCGGGATTATTACTATTAAATCAATGAATGAAAAGTTCTAATGTTGATCCAATGTTGAGCGTAATGGTTTGTGTAATAGTGGACAAAAATACGCCCTGTTTCAGTGACAGCACTTTGGATCATTTATCGTCCAAATTTGAAGAAAATTTTCTAAAAGTCCTATATATGATTATCCTGAAAGTACTCGCGTTTATATTCAACCATTTTGCTTCCTAACAATGTTATTTCTAACTTCATTTATGTATGTCATAAACTCCTAACGCGCCGTCCATATCGTACTGTCGTTGCGTATAGTTATGGGTATCTTAACATATGCGGTAGTAAATTTCAAGAAAGTCAGCATTAGTCGAAGCGGGGAATTGTTAGAGGCGTTGTTCGGTCGTAAACACATATTCGCTCGTCTGCCCTTTTCTATAAATAGCTCCCTCTAGCGTCGTGTTATGGTGGACGACCCTATTTTCGCAGATTTATATTCGCAATAATGCTGCTACGCGTTATTAAAATAATTTTTATATCGTTCGGTAAATTATCACAAAGGTCACCGCGATAGTAGCTCATAGAGTTGACATTTTTACTTTGGCCTTTCCCCTTACTTTTTGGTTATTACCGCTGGTATACGCTTTTTGCGTAATTATAGGAAGCGATATTTAATGACGATTTTTTTAAGTCTATTACAGAATTGGACCATAGAGAGTTTCGAAATAGACATTAATATTTTATTTTTCGCCTCCTAAAATTATCCCTTTTTTCAATGGGCATCATTTCCTAAAACAATAAAATTACTTTATCCGAAAGATATTTAGATTTAAGTCTATTTTTGACCTATTTGCGCCTGTAGAAGTATTCAACTCTCGCGACGCTGGTGTCCAGGGACGAGAAAACATCCAGGGGCTCGAACTTTTACAATTTGCTTGTACCTTAGCTGAGAAACTAAGTTAGGCAATACGGATGATATACTAAAGTCCCCGTTATCCAACTACTTTGAAGCGAAACTATCAGGTAACTGGCCAACCCCTTTTATTAGGAAAAGTTTTGGCAAAGTGCGTTATCTCTCAATGAAATTGGATCTGTGGCGATACTTTGTCTCGTTCAGCAGCCAGCGCCGCGGCGCGGATGTCAGAGTAGCCACTTCCCTCGCTCTTCTATTAAGCAAACTTCTTCCCCTCCCTTTACTCCACACAGAGCGCCATCCAGTGACAAAGATATATAAAGCCCTCTCGCAAACAAAACCCTTCTCCGTCCCGTATATCTGCCATTCGAGAAAAAGGTGGATACGCGTCTATAGAAATATATATTTCGTGGTTTCCGCGTTCTATATATATTCTCGTTTTTATATCGTCAAAACCCCTTTAGCCTAATCCGAGGCTGGATAAGCGGGGAGCGCTTACAACAACAAGAACGGAAGCCCAAAAACAATCATCATTATCCGCTATCATTCTAACTAAACGTCAGATTAACGCGAGGGGAACCAAGAGCCTCGTTCTTTTGGTCTTCACTCATCTCCTATATTTCCTATCGGAGTTGAACTTACGTAGCTCCTCCGGTTTTGAGTTAACCCCACTGTTTGCCGTTTCTATTCGTCTATACAGTTTGTACCGTCTGCTATACCGTTGATACCATTGTCGGATGGGTTGGAGTTTCCGCTATAGACAGCGGGATCGCTACAAGGGCCTTAAAGCGTAAAACTTGGCAGCTCGCCTCCTAAATCTGTCTCCTTTAGTTTCGTGTTTATACCGTAGAGGTGCGCTGTTATCGTCCAATTACGTTGATTGCTCCTCGGAATGTATATGGCGTCCTCCACTTTCCGGAATATACGAGCCGAGGCTTAAACACCGGTACCGTAGCCTCGGCTGTATAGTATTGTCGGTACGCGTACCCATAGAAGGCTTCCCTCATGAATAGGTAACATGCTGGAACAAATGAGCCAGCACTTGAATGCTAAGTGCTAAAAGGTAATTTTTTACAACTTTTTTTTTCTATCCGCGGCGATTTCCTTCACCTTTGCCTCTCTTTGATTTTAAGCACCCCCTCTTTTTTAGGTGGCACGCGTTATTTCAGCGCTCCCTGGCGTCGTGTCTAACAACCTCTTTGGCTAGGCTTAAATTCCCCTTAGCGTGCCCGCGTTAAGCCTCGGTCTTTCCCGGGCTACTAGGCTAGAGGCGCAATCTAGTGACCGTTCGGAAGATTAATAGAGGCGTATTATGGCGGCTTTTAGAAAACGACGTATACAGCGCGCGTAAGTGGGGACCCGGGTCCCCTCGTTTTCAAAACAGTCGAGAATGTCCCTCTGAGCCGAATACCGAGACTAGAGAATGAAGTAGCGCCCCGAGAGCAGACGCGGAACGAGTGTTAGATCAAGATTATCGGAATTAATACGCCTTGTTTCGCTTATGACGTATTTTTAAGTCATTGCCAGCTAGGAGCAATAAACGCAGCACCCCAGCACACAAGGAGAACGCAATCCGTCAAAAGTCGTGGATTTTCTCGCGTACAGTTTTCATTGGTTAGACGCTTTAGCGCCTGCTGCCGTCGGAAGGGGAAAATTTGGAAATTGTCTTCCCCCTTTCCGTAAAACGTTCAGCGTAAAGACTCGTCCAATGAAATTTGTACGCAACATTGCGTTATTGTTTTTAAAGGCTAGCCGCGTTATCCTTGCGTTTGTTGCTCCTAGTGGCCAGCCTGCCCCCGCCGTCCGTTTCGTCATTCCTTCCCTCGTGATCGTAATAGCGTGGCCAGACGTTCAACGCGACTTGGTCACGTATCCTTTTCCGTACTGAGAAAAAGGGCGAAGTCGAGCGCAACGAAACAACGGCGTACCTCCTCCGGGGTTTAAATCAGTAATAAGCCAAATTTATAACTCTTTTATTGGTCGGAGGCGTCGCGGCTGGCCCCGGGTTTGTTTGGGAGGCTTTGCTGGTCGCCAACTGATACGCCGTCTTTCCCCCGTCTCTTTAATTCGATTTTCTAATCCTTTCAATTACGGCCGACAACCTTTCTCTCTTTTATTCCTCCTCGTGACGCGGATGTCATTCTTATTTCGACGGAATACGTAAGCCCAATTCTCGAAAGAGGGCTTAAGTACGATTTCGTATCCGAAACTCGTACCGAAGTACTTTGGCTTACGCCAGGGTTCATAAATTTTAACTGGCGCCAGTCGCGATACAAGAGCGTAAAAATATATCATTTTCTCTTTATGTCGTCCGCGAACGACTGGTTTTGGAAATTTTTAATTTAACGTATCTTTTTATAACTATCTTCCGCTAAGTTTCCACTAGCGCGCGTTATAATGTATTTTATTTTACGCGATTAAAAATTTTGTACGTGCCAAAGTTGAGTTAAAGGTCGTTACTGGAAACCAAACTTTACTAGTAAAACATATTCCTTGAGCGTTTTAATTTAGTATTATTTCCCGCGCGGTTTTTATCGTAAATTAGAAAAAGATCGTTTTTAATTTTCCAAAAACCATAATATTAGTACATTTTTCCCGAGCCTAATTCCTTATCGATCCATCAAATTTTTAACAGCGTCATTTCTTTTTCGATTAATTTTACTCCCCGCTAATTACCTATTTGGCTTCGTAATTTACCTTAATTACTTACTGATATAAAAACGAGGCTCTACTTTCCGGTACACTGTTATCGCTTCGAAAACTCGTACATCTACCACCCACCACCGTGGGTTAATTTTGTCAAGCCTTTAAGAATTTTATACAATGCATTCTCGCTCGAATAGGGAGGGAGGGTTACGAAGCTCAATAAAGAGTCTATTCTTAGGCAATTATATTAAAACTAATTTGAAATCTAAAATCAAATCCCAAAGCGGGTTGTCTGCCATTAGTTATTTAAATACGCGAGTTGGAAACCCAACACGGACCGAACTCGGTATACAATTCCGAGTCGTTGATATACTTGACGCGCGTAATATCAGCAACTTCGCGAAAGGGCCTCCCTTCAGAATCGCGTACGGACTGTACCCTCCTTCGTACTTTGGCCTAAATTGTCCAGAATTACGCGCTAGAGTATAAAACGTTTTAAATATTCCCGTCTCTCTTGTATTAATGAAGGGGAGTCGAGATAAGCAAATATTGAAACTCCCTAACGCGAGCCAAAGCTTTTCCGACGGATACGCGCCCGGTATGGAGCGATTTACGCGGTACGAAGCTACCGTAAACGTGAGTCATTAATCCCCCGGACGATCCAAAGGTTAAGCGCTCTACCCTGCCTTACATTGGTATATAAATTCCGTCCCCCCCTCCCTTCATCTTGCTATGGTTGGCTCATAATTTTGGAGTCCGAAATGCTTTTCCACTTTATTTCACTCTCTATTACCAAGATTCCAGATACTTTCTCTTCCTGTTATTCTCAAGTACAAGCGCCTAAAATGGATCGACTTAGGTTCTCCTAAAACTTAAAAATTTTAGGGTGTTGAATACTTAATTCCGAATTTAAGTATTACAATTTTAGAAATGGCTTTTACCGGATTCGCCTGGCCTAAATTCTCCATTCTATTCAAGTTTCGCACTTCCGTTAATTTTCAAAATTTAAATGTAGAGCTAATTAGTTTCGCGTCCCCACAAGGCTTTGTGGAAATCGGAGTCGCTTTGGCCAGAGTTTTGCGTGCTACGAAAGGAGTCGTCTATCTTTAACTATGCCGCGCTACGATAATATCATCCAAAACGTTGGATTTATTTTTGCCGCAACGTCTCAAAATAGCTGGCGCGTTTATTAATTAATTATGCAAATATTATGTCGTTCAGGTTCGCGACGTCTGTAGGAAATGTGACGCAATGTTGGAATTTCCCATTTACATACGTTAGGTCAAAAGAGGTCACGTCTTTAGGAGTGTTCCGAACGCCAGGCAGATTAACTTCCAGGTGTATAAGGTATACTTATACACCTGGAAGTTAATCTGCCAGTCAAATCAATTTTCAGGTGTTTAAGATGTATAGAAATATCCCGACCACCGACCAAATCAATTTCCAGGTGTTTAAGATGTACAGAAATATTCCGACCGCTGACCAAATCAATTTCCAGGTTTATAAGATGTACAGAAATATTCCGACGGCTAACCAAATCAATTTCCAGGTGTATAAGGTCGACCAAAATCACAAAATTAATTTCCAGGGGTATGAGATGTATAAGGTGTATAGCAAGGTGTACAGAAATGTTCCGACGGCCGACTAAAATCACCAAATTAATTTCCAGGGGTATGAGATGTATAAGGTGTATAGCAAGGTGTACAGAAATGTTCCGACGGCCGACTAAAATCACCAAATTAATTTCCAGGGGTATGAGATGTATAAGGTGTATAGCAAGGTGTACAGAAATGTTCCGACGGCCGACCAAAATCACTAAATTAATTTCCAAGTGTATAAGGTGTATAGAAATGTTCCAACCGCCAAACAAATTTATTTGCAGATGCATAAGGTGAATAAAAATGTTCCGACGGCCAACCAAATCAATTTCAAGGTGTACAGTTTATTAAATAGTTTTTTAAATATTTGAAATGGAAAATAAATATTTAAAAAAATTTCTTCGTATTCATTTAAAAACTTTTATTTTGTATGGCAATTATATTTGACGACGCAACAAAGCATCCAGTTTGGGCTGCTCAGTTGAGTGTCTAAACGAGGGATTAGATCTGGGGAGCGCGTCGGTGCGGATTTAGCGTCCTTTCGCTGATAATCAGAAGGAGGCGCTGTAGGCCATTCTTCGGAGGATTCGTAATGATCCCCGCGAGGGAACCTTCTCTTTCCGCGCCCTCGTTTTATTTATTTGGATGTTTTTCTTCTTCTTAAGCGAACCTTTCCTTTCCATAGCGGAGACAATACTCTTAAAAGCGGCGCAGATCGTAATTCCGCCTTCTATATACGTCCCAAATTGGACGTCGCAGCGGCACGCCAGTTGTAAACTTTACTTTATAGGCACGCTTCGGCACGCTTTAAGCTATTTACCCCTAGTCCATACCGACATCCACCCGTACCACCTGATAGTCGCGCCCATGTCGTACAGACGCTAACTTGACCCCGTCTTTGTACTACGACGCCCCGTGTTGGGTGAGTCGTCGCCTGTCGCTATAATTTCGACTAAATCGACAGAAAGCGAAGCCCAGACTGGCGACACTTCTTTATTTATATTGCGAATCGTATTGTTTCGCCGTTGGGCCTTTCCTTGTCTCTGCCTCCTCCGTCTATTCTTAAAAGTTTCCTCGGCTCCATTCTTTTCTCTTTTCCTCCGAGATGGTTCCTCTTTTATCCGACTACTAATGAATCGTATTTCAAAACATTCCTTAATTTACGTTTTCTTCTCTTTTTTTTCTGTTTTGATTTTCCCCAATTTCCTTCGCGTTTCTTTCAATCAGGCGTTTTATATATCGCTACCGTAAATTTTATTAAAGATACGTAGTTACTGAAAATTAGAATGGAAAGTCTAAATTCTTTCTATTTCCAAATGAATAAAGATGTCAGCGATTTTTAAGAACCCAAATCGTTCTTTATTTTTTGGGTAATGTTTTTAGCCCACGGTGTAAATTATTTATTTTTTATTTTTATATCCCTCAAGGTAAAGTTTTTTTATCAGCTAGGCTAATACCCAAGGCACCACCTTAGGCCCAAGTCATCTTGCGACTATTAATGTCTATAAACTGGTGGACGGATTACAATGCGTAGGAAACCCCTTCATGCCACGAGAGCCAACAGCTCCTTATTACCGGTAACCTCAACAAGTTTTTATAGAAAGAGGAAACCGAAGAGCTTGGGGAAAACCCTTTCAGCCAGTGGGGAGAGAACTTGCAAACTCAACGTGGAAGGATTGGTTCCGAGTTTTCACCTAGTGCCACAAGCTGGAATCGAACGTGGCTCCTCTCACTGCGAGGCGAAATTGCTAAGCCCTTCCTTCCTTCCTCTGACGTGGGCGCTGACGTCAAGCCTGACCTCTCTCGCTCTTTCCGAAGCGCGTTGTGTATTTCGGATTGTCGAGGACGAAAATATGTCCTTCTATCTCTCTCGCAACGTGTTGATATTCGTATGGACCGAAATAAACCGACCAATAAAAAATAGCACGGAATTTCTCTGTTCGGTTCTATCATTGAACTGACTGAGCTGTCGTACGTTTCGAAACGCGCGGTGAATCTGGTCCAGTTTGCCCAAATCGATATTTTCCATGTTGATTGCGTTAGTATATTAACGGGTGTCGTTGCGCCGAGTGTTTTGTACGAATTCGCGTGTATACGTGTAATTGCGCGCGACGCCGGGGAACATCTGTTCCATTGTCCTTCTCTCCGCGAGGTGCAGCCTGCACTCGGATCGAGGCGTCGACCAAATGGACCTGTTTTCATTTGCCTTTAATTCTCGAGAATAGCGAAATCGATATATGTATGACGGCGAATATTAGCATTCCGTATAGCGCCAGAGAAGCTTGTCCGAAGGCGTGGATCAGCCGCGGTCGCCTTCTTGTGTTTTCGGAATTCAAGCCGTGTTCATTTTGATCATGTAATTCCTTGATTAAAGCGTGCTTCCGACTTTTTTCGGGGTGTTTTGCGAGTAAGCCAACGATCGCGCAAAGCGGTGGAACCTTCGAGTTTCGTACACTCTTAAAAACGTTGGGTTAAATGATTTTGGTTATTTCATTTTTAACTACTTTTTGAGTCAAAAATAACCCAAATGTAGTTGAAAATCTTGAAACGCAAAATTTGGGTTAAGCAAAATTAGGTGGTTTTTAAGATAATATAATAGCAACCCAAAATTGGGTCATACTACCAAATTTAAAGTTCCCACGCGCCAAAGACGATATGAGCATCGGAAATGTGTCCATCGAACTTGTAGTCTTTGGAAGACTGGAAATTATAAATTTTGCACCATTCTTGCATCGTTTCCAAGAGTGCTTGAAAGGATTCTTAATTTTTTATTCTAACGGTATAGAATATTTTTAATTTAATTTACTATTTATAATTTAAATTTTTCCAATATTTAAAATTTATTTTTTTTATGTTGTGTTGATATTTCAGCGGAAGAACGTAATGATCTCCCTTGTTTAAAATTATTGCAAATTGCCAAGGCCCTACGATATTCTTTCCAGTGTGATCAAATTAATAAACCAAATTAATTGTTAATTTATAACCCAAAATTGAGTCATATATCAACCATATTTTGGGTAACTTATAAATTTGACCCAAAATATCGTTATTAAAATAACCCATTTTGGGTGAAAACTAGAACAACCCAATATTTTGTTTGGTTAAATACTGACCCAACAATGGGTAAAAAAACAACCCAATTTGGGTCAAAAACAACCCAATATTTTTAAGAGTGTATACTTTTCTTTTTCGCCAGTTTAAAGTTACCCCTAACTTCGCTTGACATTAGCTTTTGAAATTGAATCGCGACTTTCAAAAATGTCAACGTCGTTCTCTATTCGGAGTAGCTTAGGTTTAACAATTTACTTTAAAATTTTGGATTTCAATCGAGGCTTAAAGAAATTTGAACCCGCGGTGATAAAAACAAATTTATATATTAAATATATTTCAATAGGTAACCGTGGGTTGGAAACTTATAGGTATAGTATGTAAACTGAAATGGCGTTCTCTTTTAAAAGACCGAAAACTAAACTGAAACTTTATTAAAAAACCGGCCTGCCTAAAACGTAGAGTACTAATCAGTCGATATGAGGTGGAAATTAATCACGGAGCTTTAAGCGTAGCGCAAAGGGAGAAAAGAGATTTTAGAAAATGATTTCAGAGAGTAACCTAAATGCTTTTACGAATATTAAGTGCAATTTTCTCGGTTGATCCAGGCCAATTTGAAGTAGACCAATGAATTTATTTTGCAGACCACTCAGACTCTTTTAGTTACAGCGATTGCTCCTACTTTCAACCAATAATTGGCGTTATAGTGTAAGTAGAGTAAAGCTGCCAAGATATTATTACGAAAAATAGCAAAAAGTGTTCGGTTTTCGCCACACATGTATAACGGTTAAAGATATTGAATAATTATATAAATGCCGAGTATATTTGAAATAAGTGTATTTGAAATAAATTCGAAATAAGTGTATAAGAAACAAATTCGAAATAAATGACTTTTGAAATAAATTCGAAATATGTGACTTTTGAAATAAATTCGAAATATGTGACTTTTGAAATAAATTCGAAATATGTGACTTTTGAAATAAATTCGAAATAAGTGTATAAGAAACAAATTCGAAATAAGTGACTTTTGAAATAAATTCGAAATAAGTGTATAAGAAATAAATTCGAAAAAGTGACTTTTGAAATAAATTCGAAATAAGTGACTTTTGAAATAAATTCGAAATAAGTGACTTTTGAAATAAATTCGAAATATGTGACTTTTGAAATAAATTCGAAATATGTGACTTTTGAAATAAATTCGAAATAAGTGTATAAGAAACAAATTCGAAATAAGTGACTTTTGAAATAAATTCGAAATAAGTGTATAAGAAATAAATTCGAAAAAGTGACTTTTGAAATAAATTCGAAATAAGTGACTTTTGAAATAAATTCGAAATAAGTGACTTTTGAAATAAATTCGAAATAAGTGACTTTTGAAATAAATTCGAAATAAGTGACTTTTGAAATAAATTCGAAATAAGTGACTTTTGAAATAAATTCGAAATAAGTGACTTTTGAAATAAATTCGAAATAAGTGACTTTTGAAATAAATTCGAAATAAGTGACTTTTGAAATAAATTCGAAATAAGTGACTTTTGAAATAAATTCGAAATAAGTGACTTTTGAAATAAATTCGAAATAAGTGACTTTTGAAATAAATTCGAAATAAGTGACTTTTGAAATAAATTCGAAATAAGTGACTTTTGAAATAAATTCGAAATAAGTGACTTTTGAAATAAATTCGAAATAAGTGACTTTTGAAATAAATTCGAAATAAGTGACTTTTGAAATAAATTCGAAATAAGTGACTTTTGAAATAAATTCGAAATAAGTGACTTTTGAAATAACTTTGAAATAAGGGACTTTTGAAATAAATTTTAAATAAGTGACTTTTGAAATGAATTCGAAATAACTAAATAAGTGACTTTTGAAATAAATTGTAAATAACTAAATAAGTGACTTTTGAAATAAATTGTAAATAACTAAATAAGTTACTTTTGAAATAAATTGTAAATAACTAAATAAGTTACTTTTGAAATAAATTGTAAATAACTAAATAAGTTACTTTTGAAATAAATTGTAAATAACTAAATAAGTTACTTTTGAAATAAATTGTAAATAACTAAATAAGTTACTTTTGAAATAAATTGTAAATAACTAAATAAGTGACTTTTGAAATAAATTGTAAATTACTAAATAAGTTACTTTTGAAATGAATTCGAAATAAGAATCTTAGTTTATAACTTATTTTTAACACCTATATAGCCATTATTAAATTATGATTATTTTCATAAATTTTTTATTGCTTGAATTTTACAACAACGAAATTAATTTTTGAAACGTATTTCATAAAAATATACAAAATTCAAGAGACCCGTGCCTCGAATAGTCTATTGTATTTTCCAAATGGCGAGTAATCATTTGCTACACCGTCTAATTAAATATACATTACCACCAATCAACGGGTAGTTTCGATCGAGGTTAGGAACGGGGTACAGGCTGTTCAGCCTATCACTTTTTTATATTATCAGAGCGCGTGTTTCATTTCATTCTAAAGGAAATTGTACCGGACACGGAATTCATCAATTTGTTCCAATGGCGCGTTTATTTTATATTTATTGACGCACACCGGTCTATTTTAAAACCGAAAAACAGCCCGAGTTCGCGGTCGAGAAAAATGTAATTTTCTTTCTTTATTGGAATCGTCCGAGCTGGCGTTGTCGAACGGGATAACCCTAATTACCCGCGAGTCTGGTATATATTCTTCTCTATTTCGTTGTCGACAAAGAAGAAAGTGTAGCGGCCATTTTACCTTCCGCGTCACCTCTATCATCAATTGAGTTTCGCTTTTCCAAAGTAATATACGCCGCGAAAAGGAGCCGGATACGACGTTACACGTTTCTTTGGTCTATTATATTGGGAATCGAAACTGCTTCTTTGTTATTAGTCCCGCGATGTATCGCCTCCCGACATTAGCCGCGCGCTCGAGGAGCTCCCAGTAGGCCACGGTGGCCGCATTTTATATACTTTGTTCGGGAGCGCCAGGAGATAGTGGGGATTTAGTTTACGCGTTGATTTTACTGTCGTCCCCGTTCCGCAGTCTATTGGGCTTTTAACCCTTCCTTTTACGACCTAGCTTCGATATAAATTACCTATAGAAGTTACAATTTGCGCGTAAAAATGAGAGTTCGGGGGTATAAAGTTTACGTACGTATATTCTTCTTGTAGAAAAGCGAATGCATTTTATATTGAAGGGGTACATTTTAATATCGGCTTGGTAAATTTTTACCATTAAATTGAATTAAAATTGCATCGAGTTCAATGTTGTTTAAGCGAAAACTCTTCGCTTTACGTACTTTATTCACGAAGGTTTGCTTTATATAAACTGCTTTGCCTCGTTTTTTCAGATCGGGTTTTAAAGGATTTATATTATATCTAAACCGTAATTAGAAATATTTACGACCAATTTTTTCAATCTTTTCCATACAAATATACAAACATATCTAGTAGAGCCCAATATATTCTAAGTATAAATACGTGTAATTTCACACGCGTAAAGAGAAAATATTCGGATAGAAAATGAAAGGTAACTCACCGCATCTGCCTTCGAACTTGACTCGAATGTCCTTCATTTCCTTGCAGGCGTTCCTCCTGAGTTCGCAAATATTAGGGTAATCCTGTCCGTCAGATCCACAAACGGGTCTGGATCCTTTACTGTCCCCGTAAGTGGCGCACCTTTCGGGGCAGACGCAATCGGCCAGTCGTCCCTCTTTGGATGGTCGGCACTCGGCGCCGAAGTGGCACGCCTTGTCCCGGCACGGGTCCGCGTGACCTGGCGGAAATTTATAACAAGCTTTGGTCAGTGTGGCCAAACAGCCCAAACCCACCACCGAAATGGCTAGAATCTGGGAGCGATAGTTCGTCGACCCTTCGGCCGACCGACGAGTCCTTCTCCCCGTAAACCTCATCTTCCAAATCGACGTCGCGACCACCGACGCTCGACTCGAACTATACCGAATAACGGGACGCGTTTCGCGACACTTTAAACGTTTATTTCGCTATTACTACTTCAAATTGAACCCTAACCAGTCAATTACGCCGAACTGTCCGTCCGGATTTGTTCGCTGAACGCTAGTCCGATTGGTCATGATAACCCGTTCGCTTCCTCCTCTTATTCCGCTCTCACGTTTCCCGGAAAAGCGCTCTCTCGGTCCTCCTTATTATTCTTCGTATACTTGGTCGTATCTATAACGGGTTTGAGAGAAACGGGGCTTTCCTGGTTGAAAGGACGCTGGTATTAAGCTCGGTGCCGCGTATATAAAAACAGGGCCGAATCCTCCTCGAGCCGGGTTAGTTATTTCTCCATTTATACCGTGGCATAAAAATCCTGAAAGCGTCGGAGCGATGATGAGATGCCAGGAAATATCCCCCCTCTCTCACTCGGTCCGAAAACTAGGCCTTCCTCTTTCACTCTTCTCTCTCTCTCTCTCTCTCTTGTACGTATACGAACTGTATAGTTATAGCCGAGGCCTCGCTAAGCCTTACGTCGATGCTCGTGCTCCGAAAAGGGGATGAAAATCTTCTCTATATTCGATTCGGGCCTAAACTGCGAAGCTCCTTTCCCCCTTCTCGCTCTCCTCGTAGCGAAGAGTCGCTTCCAAAAGGGGGAGGGCGAAGGGGATCAGTCTACGCTGGTACTCCACCTACCCATCGATTACGGAGAAACTCGAAAGGGAAGCTGAGGAAGAGAGTTTTAGGCGAGGGCAGCGGCTATTCGGAGAGGTTCGCGGCAGCTCCCTGAGAATTCGGCATCGCCGGCCACTCTGCCGCAGCCCGTACAAAAACATCGGCGCCTCCGTCTTCTCCTTTCTTCTTCTTCTCCGTCCGCCTGTCCTCCTCGCGGCCGCCTTTCCTCGCTAGTTCTTTTATTTCGTGGATGCTGTCTCGCTTACATCCATTACCGCGGGACCCACACACCCCTCGGGCCACTAGCGAAGAACGTATTTCGGGAGTCGCTCCTTAGACTTCCGCCAAGTCCCGCCTATCGACGCTTTCCGAAACGCGTCTCGCGGCTGATAACCTCGCGGGACGGCGATCCAAAGTTTTCTCGCCAGAAAGTACTGATTATTCTACTTTATTATTATTACCATCGACGGTTCTGTTTGTATAATAATTACGCCGTTTACGCCGCCAGAAAATGGACTTTTGAAGTGGGGGGAAAATGAGAAAAAGTCACCCCTTTTTTACGAGCGTGTTTGCTCTTGAAAGACGAGACAATTCTAATAATCGTGAGAAGCCGTTTCACCACCGCGCGCACCAGAGACGAGGTTTTCCCCGACAAGAAACGAACGAGAAATAGGCTCGCTTTAACGATCAAGATTACGTTGAACGAGGAGGTTTTAATCCACGGCTATCCGTCAAGCGGCTCATTCGCGAGTAAACAGTCGTCGCGACGCGATTTTCACCCCGAAATAACCTTCTCCAGTCTCTATTTCCTCGCTAAAGTTTTTCTCCCGACTCGGTCTCCGTTACCAGCAGCGAGGGATGCGGATCAACGGAGCAAAGGGAAACTCGCGAAGAGAGAAGAGACTAAGGATGAAGTATTCGCTTTCGGACCATTAGGAACACCGTGTAGACACATTTGGCTATGGTCGACGAGCGTGGACGAAAACTCGGACTCGGCCGCGCGGAATTCGCGTTATAATACCAAGAATGAAACTGGGCAAAACGCTGTCGGGATGATCGCCGAGGAATGGGGGAACCGAAGGGGGGAGGAGATGCGGGAAAAAAGCATTCCGCGCCTGCGCGTCCCGATCCATTCTCTCTCTTCTCCGAGGAAAGAGAGCGCCAGCTGAGCTCCCGTCTCTCTCTCTCTCTCTCTCGCTCTCTCTCTCTCTCTCTCTCTCTCTCTCTCTCTCTCTCTCTCTCTCTCTCTCTCTCTCTCTCTCTCTCTCTCTCTCTCTCTCTGATTCTGGCGGCACGGTGACATCTGTCGGAGAGACTGGCCTTTAACTCTCCACCCACCTCCTCACCTACATTATAGCACACGCGTCTTCATCCCCATCGCTTCCCACACTCATCGGTAATCTAGTTTGGAGAAAGGGAATTTTAGGCAGATGCATTATGTAAAGGAGAGAGAATATACCGGAGCTCGCGAACCGTATACGTTCGTATCACGCGCGCAATCTCCGAATCTATTTGGTTAAATTTTCAATATCGGTGCCTTTTGAAATTTCTCGCCATTCTTTTGTTTTCTAGCGTACGTGTTCTACTCCGCCGACCAGATAACGTCGGTGGTCGACCGTGCGCGCCCTTAACTATATCACTCGAACGGCTTGAAAGAATATTGCCACATTTTCGAGGATAATTAAATTACCGGACATAAAAGGATGTCGTAATTACAATATTATTTTGTTGATTTATGGGAATGCGGTAGAGCGATATTCATTCCGTATAGCTCCAACCGATATAGCGTCACTAATCGCGTCCTTAAAATCGTTAAGCTCGTCCGAAATTACGCTGTAAATTGGGTTAAACACCTTTAAATTAAATTATAAATTTTCCAATTCATTATAGTCGATGTCGTTAGGGGTTAAAAGCTCGATATAATTTCCAATACTGATCGGAACATATTGGGGACGTGATAGGGCGAGTCTGCCGAATCGTTGATATATTCCGGCTAATAGGCGGCGCTACTGAAAAAGGTCGAATGACCAAATATACCGGTTGTATCAAATAACGGTACGGGAATTCGCATCCCGCGAAATGAACATTGAGGAAAACTTCGGTAAAAAATGCATTTGGGTCGGTGCAATAACGCGAAATAATTATAGAAACGTGTTATGACCGGTTTAAAAGGGACAACGGTTGTGTGGAAATAAATGAGCAGTCCAGCCCTTCTTTTGTGGCGTCCGTCCCTGACACCGGGGCTTATTGCTCGAGACTGGGATAGAATCGTCGATTTGCTCTCGTTGTCCGCGAGTGAGTGAGTGTGAGAGAGAGCTGGAGAGAATGCGGGGAATCAGCCCGGGAATTATGCTAGAATAAATTTAGGTTCGCACTGCATCAGGGCTCTCCGATCTATTGGAATCTGCTAAAGGGTAGCGACCCTCTTTTTCCTGATATTTTATTCAGCGCTATCGTTATCCCAAAACTAACTTGAGGGGAGTTTTCGCTTCACTTGACTTCGGTTCGTGAAGGTTGGAATCTGGTAGGGGGGCCAAAGAAAGCCGGGTCTTATAAAGGTGGCGCTGGGGAGGCGTGGGTGGCTTTTGTAACGTCGGATAGAGGGAGCATCCGTGTAGAGGTTCTTCGCTCCGTTCAATCTCTGGGCTCTCATTTATTTTACACCCGAGACAGTCTCATTTCCAAGCGATGCGCGTTCTCTCTCTTTCTAGGTATATAATTGGCTTTCCATACGGAAATGGCTAACGGAGAATTTCAGATTCCAAACGTATTACATTCCCCTTTTTCTACTCTTTTTATTTTATTTTCCCCTTTTTTGACCTCCTTTTAACCTCTCTGCCGTGTATCTAAATTAGTCACTTGTTTGGGCGGGATCTATATCGGCCAATTAATATATTTGGCGGCTCTTTTTATGGTTTCATTATAAAGACATTTATATCGACCCTTTTACGCTCGTCAAAATATTTTCGTTTTCTCGGTTTGGTTTGTAAAGTCAATCCATATCCGGAAATTTAGTTTGCGGTAAAACGTCTTATTGTATTAATTTCACATTTGTAATATCGGGATTTATTGCAAATTCGTTGTCTTTGTTACGTCTATTTTTGATCTACCAGCGCCTGTAGAAGTGTTCCAAGCGTTACACAAGGAGGTACAGC
The DNA here is from genome assembly GCF_980474605.1 of Leiobunum rupestre. Taxonomy (NCBI): domain Eukaryota; kingdom Metazoa; phylum Arthropoda; class Arachnida; order Opiliones; family Sclerosomatidae; genus Leiobunum; species Leiobunum rupestre. The sequence continues at coordinate 49,808,946 of NC_143389.1, forward strand.
GTGAAGTATACCACCAGGGGTATAGTCGTAAATTTTAAGTTTACGTATAATAGCATAATGATAATAGACCTTTCCATAAAATGTTCGTTACGGTAAGAGGGGGAAGGAAAACTGTTTTTGCAAGGATGATTTAGATCAACGTTATGTATATTACTCCTTGTTTTTAACCTCTTGAGCTCGTTATGCGTGCTACAAAACACGGTGGATTAAAATTAATCCAAGTGATAGTGTTAAATTTGTTATATCAAATGTTTAAAGTATAAAAGTATTTCGTTTTCTTAACTAGTCATAAGAGAAGAGGATTTAAATATTTAAAATAACGAAACATTTAGTACGGTTTTGATGAGGTTTAACAGTTTATAGCCTTGTGAACTAAGGTTTAACATTTCATTGACCGTCATAGTAGTGTATCAGGTAAAGATTGTTGTATGTCATAAAATACTAGCTAATAAATATCTAAGTATTATCAATACTTTCACAGAGTTGATATGAGTATTGCAATAATAATTTATTTAATTAGTATCGGAAATAAATTAAAATCAGTTTGAACTCGGATGTCCCTAAGCCTAACCCGAGCTCCGTGTAAAATGTTTGGGGAAAATGCAAAAAATACAGCCAATTTATTGTTTAGTTTTAGCGAAATTGGTGGTGTGTGACGTAGAAAAAACAGTGAAAGGACGTAGAAATATTTAATTTTTATTCATTTACGGTTAACGTAAACTAACTCTTAACGTAAATTATAGGAAGATCCTTTAAATTTAATAAGGTACTCTATAATTTCAATTAGGCTTAATGGGGTTTTAACTCGTCGGAACTTCTTGGGAGTTTATGTACGGTACTTGGGAAAATTTTGAACGTGGATAAGTTTTAAGCGTTGAGTGAAGTGAAAGAGATTTCTCCCTCGCTTCCTCGCTCCGTCAACGCGTCCCTATCTCGTTCTATCGGCCATCCAGAAGCGGAGGAACTCGCCCCTGATTTGAGGCGGGAAATCTTTCGTCGTAAATTACGTTATCGTTCGCGAGATTAACCGAGAAATTGTCAAGACTGTGGTTTTGCGACGGCTTATCCGCGTTTACCATCGATCCGAATCGCCAGTGACCGACGAGGACAAGAGCGGGGTCCAGCGCCGCGATCGCGGACCAGAGAGTGAGACTCGCGGGTTCTGGGTCATTCATTATTCGACACTCGAATGACGACGGACTTTCCTAACGACGTTAGCTCTTAACGAATCATAAATTTGGTTTAAATCTTCGTTCCATATTCGTCATCCGAGACTCGACGAGAAGCACCCGGGTGTCGACAGTTTGGCGTATTTTTCCCACTCATAAAATTAGGATTCCTTCCACCCATCCTCCTACTAGAGTCCTACTCTGGGGATTGAAATCTGATTTCTCGCGGTATAAAGACTTACGGTTAAAATCTCGTCTTTTTTTTTTGGTATTCCGTAAATATTTGGCGCGAAAAGGGTAAACAGTCTTACGGCGTTATTTATTGATATCGCGCGAAACACACCTGCTCTTGTCAGTCGACCAAACGAATCCTTTCGGGGGTTGTCCTCTGGAGAGTTGGCAAGCTCATTTCTACGGTAATGCGGGTTAGGGAAAACACGTCGACTCTAATCCTGATCAAGTATAGAAACTTCTTGAAGTAGAAATCACGGGGGAGATGGGGATTCATTTCGTATATTTGTAACTGGGATCTTTATCGACAGAAGAAAGGAGCCTAAAAAGGTTTGGGAAGAAAGTGAAGAATATGCACCTTCTCTGAGAGAGAGAGAGAGAGAGAGAGAGAGAGAGAGAGAGAGAGAGAGAGAGAGAGAGAGAGAGAGAGAAAGAGACAGAAGAGTGTTTGTTCTTAAGGCCTCCAGAGTTCGTCGTAAGGTTAGGACTCTAGACGCGTGCACTGACGTTGAATGATCATGATGAATGTGGAAGACAGCGGGGACCGGAAGCGTTAACCCTTTTTCCCTTTTCCGTATCTTAAAGGGGGGGGGGAGGGGGCGCTGCTGTCAACTCACCGCGTTTTTATTGTCCCCCCACCCACCACTTTTGCTTTCTGAAAAGGCCGGGTGACGATAATGTAGGTCAAATAACCCTTTTTTAGTTTTGTCATCGAGAAAATTATCCCTCGTTTTATTTGTTTGACTTGATACGCGCGCGGACAGCTCGGATAATTTCGACGTTAACTCGACCTCCTATTAATTTCTAACCACAAATATGTACTTTATCGCGACCGTGCCACCAGCTGTTACTTAGAAACCATACTAAAAATCAGAGTCGCCTATATACAACGTTTTTTTTTTGTTCGAGGTAGTGGATTATTATGCCACAATCACCCGCTAGGGGGCTATGTATCCCGGTGTATACCGCGATATAAAATCTCATTATCTGGGTTATTGCGGCTCGTCTACTTTCGTCCTCGCCAACGAAAACCTAATGAACTAATTTGCTCATTCCATAAGCCGAAGAGCGTTATACTGGGTGGAGATATTTTTAACCCTCGCTACGGGACGAGTTTATCTCTCTTGGCAAGTTATCATGCCTAATTACTATCTAATTAGAGTTATCCTTGTCCTTTTAATGAGAATTTAAGTAGGGAACGAGACTACGGTGTTAATTTTAAAACCATTCTCCTTCATTATCGAGTTCGTTGCGATTTAAAATGATTTAAAACGTGACACGCGTTCTCCAACATTATATACATAACCCGACGCGCTAACGACTTCTACCCGAATTCTACCCCCCTTTCCCATCCCCCTTCAACTTTTAATCACCTTACATGGACGTCCGCGTTTGTACTTTGTAGCCAGTTCGACGTTTGCCGGAGAGAAGCCGGAAGACACTCGTTAAATCCCTCATTCCTACCCCGGCTCACTCGCCCCCTTTTCCCATTTCGTCACGAAGATTTGTTTTCGGCGGCTAAATAATCCATGGGGGGGGGGGTGTCCGCTATCGAAATCAACTTAATCGAGATGGCCCCCTCCCTGCCTTCCCTGGCGTCACGGCCCTTAATCCCCGGTCAGGGGTGTGGCCTTCAGACGGTAACGATCAGCATCAAAATCGTTTCCAATCGTTTTTGCTCGCTGTTAAGTACGATCGACGTTAAAAAAGTACCGGGTAGACTATAGCCAGAGCGGACTTTACCTCCATACACGTTATAAATTTGACTGTTAGGTGATGGCGAATCTCGACTCTTAATAGATTTTACGCTGGGAGGTAATGAGGGTCTTCCTCTCCATTAAGTAGCTTCCTATTTAAGCAAACAACAAATTGATGGACGTTATTCCTATTTGCGTGTATGGAGGCTAACCAATTTTTTTTAGGTCTCATTCTCATCTTTAATTGACGCGACGAAAGTTATGGATCGCGTTCGGTTGTGAGTTGTAAATTATACTAGAAATAAATTAATATATTTCCCCTTTTAAAAATTACAGCTTTCGCGTAAAATATGCCTAATTGATTAAATTTCGGTTGGTTTGTGGTTGGCCACATGAGACGATGTTTAGAAATTCCTTCGAGCCCTGTTCGTGTTCGCACCCGAATCGAATCTTTGATAATATCTGTTAAGTATTTATTTGAGATAAAATGATAAATCCAGGGATTAGCCTGAGTAAAAATGGTTTAACCATTAAGAAAAATTAGCACGTTCTTAGGGCATCAAAATATTTTGAAAATAAAAAAATAGGAAAACGTTTTTCAAATTACTTCTAATTTGAATTAGTAAATTACTTCTATTTTGAAAAGGTAAGTTACTTCTATTTTGAATTTAGTAAATTACTTCTATGTTCATTTCGTAAATTACTTCTATTTTGATTTATTAAATTACTTCGATGTTCATTTAGTAAATTACTTCTATGTTCATTTAGTAAATTACTTCTACGTTCATTTCGTAAATTACGTCTATGTTCATTTCGTAAATCACTTCTATGTTCATTTAGTTAATTGCTTCTATGTTCATTTAGTTAATTGCTTCTATGTTCATTTAGTAAATTGCGTTTATGTCCATTTAGTAAATTACTTCTATGTTCATTTCGTAAACTAATTATATGTTCATTTAGTAAATTACTTCTATGTTCATTTCGTAAATTACTTCTATGTTCATTTCGTAAATTACTTTTATGTTCATTTCGTAAATTACTTCTATGTTCATTTCGTAAATTACGTCTATGTTCATTTCGTAAATTACTTCTATGTTCATTTAGTAAATTACTTCTATGTTCATTTCGTAAATTACTTCTACGTTCATTTCGTAAATTACGTCTATGTTCATTTCGTAAATCACTTCTATGTTCATTTAGTTAATTGCTTCTATGTTCATTTAGTTAATTGCTTCTATGTTCATTTAGTTAATTGCTTCAATGTTCATTTAGTAAATTACTTCTAAGGCTATCGAGACGAATATCGAATACCCAATAATTTTCTAATCGAATACCGAGACGAATAGTAGTTTTTGAACCAAATACCGAATAGTGAGGGTTAATACAAATATTACCTTATCGAATATTCGTCGAATAATAGGCCCGAATATTCGTCGAATACTATACCGAATATTCGTCGAATACTATGCCGAATATTCATCGAATAATAGGCCTGAATATTCGTCGAATAATATGCCGAATATTGACCCAAATATTAATTAAAAATTAATATCTAAATGGTAGATTTGTATCAGTTTAAAGTACCATTGAGCATCCCAAAATAAAAAATATATTTTATTTTAAAATATCACTAGAGTACCCAATCTTTGGTACTACAATATTGAAGTATATCTCGATATTAAATAATAACATCACATTTTAAGGTACTTTTTGTAATTTTTAAAAATATCAGGTACATTTTACTTTCTGAAAAGAACTTTTTTTTTAAATTTTGATGATGTCACTTTAAGTTTTAACTTTAAGTAGATTTTGATGAAAAATGACTAGCTGACAAGCTTTCTCGTTTAGCTGTTAAGATGTTTCCACCAGCTGAAAAGAGTCTTTCAGTTCACTACTCGCCGAAGAAGCAGGTGCAGCTAGGTAGTTTTTAGCTAAACAAGCTAGTATTGGGAACCTTTTTTCATTGTGGAATGTCTGTCTATGGCTCCCCAAGTTAAACAGCTATTTCATCAGTTGACCCATACCTAGCTTCGTTTGGGGTAGCAGTTCTTTCTTTCAATTCATCCCACAAACTACTTTGTTTTGGAACTTCCACTGAAGTACTTAGTTGAGACTCTGCCTCCGATGAGTTGTCTGGTTCGTTTTGTTGGTCTTCATGTCTTCTTTGCATATGTATATCTACTTCTTTTTTAAGAATAGAAACGGCCATAGTCTTTTCCTTGGCATAGAAAGGAACACTTTTGAACCTGGGGTCGACCAGCATTGATATTTTGAATATTGAGGAACTCTTATAGTTTGGAAAACGTGACTTCAATTTCGCAGCAAAACACTTGGCGTACGGGTGAGATGTATTCAATTTTTCCAATTCCTTCTTTAGACAGTATAGCGCAGGGAAAACCGTTGATCGTGTAGGGAACTGGTCACCTGAAAGCTCCCGAGTTGCTTCTTCAAAGGGTGATAGAATTGAAACCAGCTTTTTTAAGGCGCTCCACTCTGAAGAGGTTAAATTATCAATTTCAGTTGTTAACAGCGCTGCTCCAACTGGCACTTTGTTTTCTAGAAGGATTCGGAGCATAAACAAGGAACTGTTCCATCTAGTAACGATGTCTTGTATTCGACATCTCTTGGGAATACAATATTCTTCTTGAGCTATATTCAACGTTTTCAGAGCCTTGTCAGTTGCCACTATGATTGAAGTGTCAAACAATAATTCTGCATTTACTCATAATAATTTCGGTGTCTGCGATATTTTTTTTTCATTTCCTTCATCGTATCTTCGATGACAAGTTGCAAAGTATGTGAAAAGCGGGGAATACTTTTGAAGCCAGATCTAGCAATGCCAGCACTCATGTTTGGTGCGTTATCTGTCAATGCATAAACGATGACTAAGTTATAGTCAATTTCGTAACTTTTCAAACATCATCAGGCTTTCTTTTAAGTTTTCACCAGTGTGAGCTTCGTTGTAATGAATGCGTGCCAAGGAAACATTTTTTGGGATAAAGTCCTTATTTATGTAGTGTAAGGTAACCGAGAGAAAGCTGTTCGATGACCTTGATTTGCAAAAGTCCGATGTAATTCCAATAGCTTCAATTCCTTGGGGTAAGTCTTTAGATATTATGGATTTTACTGCAAGCTCTGTGTTGTTGTACAAATCAGGAATTACTTTCCTAGAAAAATGATGCCTACTAGGAATGACGTATCGTGGTTCACAAGCTTTCAAAACTCCTTTGAATCCAAGATTTTCCACTACTGAATACGGTTCAAAGTCGAGGGCCATCATTATGCCAATTGACTTACAAGTTAGTGATATTCAAAGCCTTAGGGTCGTTCTTTCGAAAGGCTGTTTTTAATCTTACAACTTCTTCTAGGGATAGTTGTTTCTTTAAAGGTTGTGCTTTAAGACTTCGTTTATTTTCGTACTCTTCGTATTCTTTCTTGTGTTTCAGTTTTAAATGATTTATCATACCTGAGGTTGAACCACTTTTCCTTTTGATTATTATAGTGCATAGGTTACAGATGGCCTCTACCCCACGTTGTTTGAAAAATTCCCAAACTGGACTTAATTTTATTCTTTTTATACATAGTGTCTCCACTGTGCTATCAGAAGGTTCAGCTTCGTCATTAGATTCCAAACTACTTTGACTAGCGTTTGAGCTGTAATCACTACCATTGTCGTTTTCTGCAGAGGCCTGAGTACTGGAACATGCTACATTAACTTCACCATTATCCTCAAGATTCATTTTTGGACCAGAATTTAGCTAATTAAAATAAGCTTAATTAACTTATGACAATAATTTTACTTTATTAGAAATGAAAAACCAAAATAAAAAGACTACAAACCAAAACTAAAACTATTCTGAGTAGTCTACCTTTACTTTAAAAAAACTGAAGGGAGAATAGTTTTAGATTTAGTTTTGTTTTTTAATTTTTCGTTTTTTATACTAGACTAGTTGTTGTTTCTGAGTCATGATCTCTATTTTTTTAATAAAATAAAAATTGGTCCTAAGTTAATACGCTCGAGTTAATAGAACTTATTTTCATACTCAAATTCGGCGGAGAAAACTGACCAATGACAACGATCTTTTATATAAAATTTCCGTTTAGATTTTGAATTTACTTTAACTAAGCGCCGCCGTCCTATCCATCAAACGCCAATTTCTGATAGCTCTACCGTAGTAATACCCCCCTCCCCACAAAAAAAATAGGTTCGGCCTTCACCGTCTCCCCATAGCTTTCTATGGGGTGGTAAAGGCCTATTCAAGAGGCGGAAATAAGATACTATATTTTCCGAATACCTTCCGAATATTCGCCGAATATTTAACGAATAATAAGGACCGAATAATAAAAATGCTATTCAATATTCGATCAAATACAAAAAAAAGGCGTGAAGCTAATATCGAGACGGTTATTCGTCTCGATATTCTACCGAATTATTCGGTTAATTTGGTTATTCGCCCAGTCTATTTACTTCTATGTCCATTTCGTAAATTACTTCTATGTCCATTTCGTAAATTTCTTCTATGTTCAATTCGTAAATTACTTCTATGTTCATTTAGTAAATTACTTCTATGTTCATTTCGTAAATTACTTCTATGTTCATTTAGTAAATTACTTCTATGTTCATTTCGTAAATTACTTCTATGTTCATTTCTGAAATTACTTCTATGTTCATTTCGTAAATTACTTCTATGTTCATTTCGTAAATTTGCTTCTATGTTCATTTAGTAAATTACTTCTATGTTCATTTAGTAAATTACTTCTATGTTCATTTCGTAAATTACTTCTATGTTCATTTCTGAAATTACTTCTATGTTCATTTCGTAAATTACTTCTATGTTCATTTCGTAAATTTGCTTCTATGTTCATTTAGTAAATTACTTCTATGTTCATTTAGTAAATTACTTCTATGTTCATTTCGTAAATTTGCTTCTATGTTCATTTAGTAAATTACTTCTATGTTCATTTAGTAAATTACTTCTATGTTCATTTCGTAAATTACTTCTATGTTCATTTCGTAAATTACTTCTATGTTCATTTCGTAAATTACTTCTATGTTCATTTCGTAAATTTGCTTCTATGTTCATTTAGTAAATTACTTCTATGTTCATTTAGTAAATTACTTCTACGTTCATTTAGTAAATTACTTACATTTTGAATTAGATATGTGTAGGACTAAAAGTGCTTAGGTTTTAATCAAGTGTAAATAATATATGGAAATTCCATGTTACGTTGTATTGACCCAAATTGTTCACCTTATATTTCTAGATGCGTGATTTTTTTCTAACCGCGGGAATATCTAAATGTGGTTAAACTTGTAGTGGAAGTTAAATTTTACTTTCATTTGCACTACTCCGTAATTTTTTTGGTATTTATTTAATTTAAATTGGCGGGTCGTAGCTTCGGTGCCGGCACGCCCCCCCCCCCCCCCCCCTTTGCGGGATAGAGAAGGCCTAGTGGCAGCTCATGCATATTAATACGTTTCTTCTTCATAAGTGACAGCTAGGCTATGGGACCGCGTGGTCCCAGGAGTGAGGGGGGCATAATTACCTCACCCCCAACCCCATCACATGAGTGTCTTTTTTTTTGGGTGCCTTCATCCAGAAGCCGAATTTATCGGAAGTTAAAATTTATAGAGCGCATCTGACGGAATTAACCCTGAAGTCCCCGAAGCGAGTATCTATTTTGTTCGTCTTCGGTAATCGAGCCGCTTCTAGCTTACTTCCTAAGAAGAACTTCTTGAAAATGTAAAAGATATTTGGGGGGTGTATAGTCTACAATATAAATAATCGGGCCACAGGAAAAACGGGGATCCAACGTGGTCGAGCGCTTTCCTGATAAGGGATTTTTAAAATTTAAATATCCCTAAATTGAAAACAGCGAAATGGGAAGAGATCTCCGGCGGTAAATTCCCAATGTCGCGATGTGAAAAATAAGGGCTGATCACTGTTTCCTTTTAGCCCTCCCCATTTCTGTCGCTCACAAATTTCGCCAGAAGACGTACGTTAGGAGTAAAGTTTACACTGTCACCCGTAAGGATGGTCCTTTTGATTGGGGGGGGGGGGTTCTCTCTAATTTAAAGCGAAATTTCGGAAGAGAGAGTGGAATCAGATATAGATGGCGCTGGCATTTTAATGGGAAGAAGGAGAGCTTGAAAATGCGCCGCTCTTGTTAATGGACTGTCGCCTTTCCCCAGTATTGATTTATAAGGAGCAAAGAGAAGCAAATAGGACAACAAGGCCTTTTCTCAAACCCGACCAATTCTCCGTCTCTCTTAATACGGATCTATCCGACCTTATTCTCCCCTAGAATTTCCCTCGTTAGAAGAGACAACGTATCTAAAAGGATCCCAGTTTGTCTATCGCGTTTGTACCGACGTATTCGTTGTAAATGGGAGAACGCGTAATTTTAATTATCAATAAACAAAGATGTTGATATATTCACGCGGTAGGTTCGTGGCATACCACGCGTCGCTGGCTCAATTTGCCCCGGGGCAAAGGACCAAAGTGGTTGGCAATCACTTTCGTCCTTAGCCCTTTGTCAAATTGAAGAGATTTGTAAATTTTAGCGCGCTGTTTTAATTATTATCGATATTACCCAAATGCCCGCTAATGTTTGAGTCCAATTTGTACTTTTATTCGTGTCCTTTCAATTGGCTTCGCGAGCGGGTTGTATTGAAGGAATCATGCTATTCACTTCAGGAATTTCTATTAATTTACGGTATACAAATATAGAATTGTAAAATTTTTATTTCAAAAGACTCGAAATTTCTTTAAAAAAGTCTGAAAAAATGGACTTAACCTACGTTGCCCCTTGGTTCAGCTGCGCTTCCCTGAAACATGCCAGTGTATTGTAAGTTGGAGCGTGGAGAAAAAGAGCCCCGTAGTGGGGAATTAATATTAGCTGCAGTGAAGGCGGATAATGAAAGTTAGCAACTAAATTTCCGCGTTGGTCCCAAAGAGGGGTAGTGGCGTGACTAACAAGGAGACATCCCGAGGTGTTACACACCGATTTCGTTCAAACTCGGGGGATTGGTAGACCTTCATGTATCATGAAAAATCCTAAAGGGAATTTATTCAATGGGCAACCGTTTTGCCATGGCAACGAAAAGAAATTTTGACAACACAAAATGTTAAATTTTCCCATTAAAAATAACATGGGATTTTTACCTCAAATTGACCAAAAGTTGATCAATTTTGATGTTTTTTTTATTAATTTTTATCTATTTTTGAAATTTTTGGCATTTTCGAAATTTATAAATTTGTTAAAATTTTTCACAGGGGGGTCCTAGGAATTGGTCAGAATCCCATGTTATTTTCAATGGGAAAATTTCCATTTGATGTTGTCCAAAATATTTTTCGTTGCCATGGCAAAACGGTTGCCCATTGAATAAATTCCCTTTAGGATTTTTCATGATACATGAAGGTATACCAATCCCCCGAGTTTGAACAAAATCGGTGGATTACACTTCGGGATGTCTCCTTCTAAGAGTGGTGTAATCCGCTTCACCATACTTAATAATCCATAAGGGAACATTAATCGTTTTGGTACTAATGTTACGTGTAATTTGTAAATAATAAATTATAGACTATTTCGGCTAGTGTAATTCTAAGAATCTAGGTAATACTTAAGGTTTTTGTATTTTAATAGCATTAATTCAGGTGGTCGGGTTACATTGCGTAGGAGGGTGGTGGCAAGCCCTTCATGCCACGCGAGCCAACAGCTCCTTACGCTTACTATTACCGTTAACCCCAACAAAGGGAAACCGAATAACTCGAGGGAAAACCCATTTAATCAGTCAGGAGATAACTGGCAAACTCAACACGGAAGGAGTAACTCCGAGTTTTCACCAAATGCCACAAGCTGCTGGGATCGAACCCGGCTCCTCTTTTAAACGTTTAAAAAGAGACACGCGTGGACAAAAATATTAAAACTTTATTTTGGGTGGAAAATCAAAATTTTTTGAAACATTTAAATTGATTATTTGAAAAAGCATATTATTTATAATTCGTATTCAAATTTATTTGATTGTAAAAATAAAAATTGTTTACAATTGATATAAGGGCTAAGTCATCCAGTGTGACTTGCAAGCCCTGTACTTTAATTATATTATTTTAAGACGATTGAGGAATTATATTTCTTATCAAATTCAGTTCAATTACTCTATTAATATTTTGTTATTTTAAAGCAAATTGCGGTATCTCGATGGAACATAGAAGTCGTTGTCGGTAGAGAGCTCGACCAGATTTTTATAAAATAAATCTTAAGCCGAGTTCCCACTTGACGAATTTTCGAGACTTTCGCGACGAATTTAATTTTCGTCGTAGCTTTGAGCTTCACTAAATTTCAATCCATTTTTCGCTAAGTGGGAACAAGCCTTTATTTTTTCACGTACCTTCGCAGGCTGTTGGAGCCAAACCGCGAATGTGTAGACCGCATCACGGCTCCAAAGTTACCGAGTCTAATACTTCGCTCAAAAATGTAAAATTTGGAAATTACACAGCGTAGGGATATTAAATAACCATATTTTATCTATCAAATAGTATTAAAAAAATCAATATATAATAGGGCTGTGCGAGTACTCGAACATCATCGATTACTCGGCATTTTGAGGTCGAGTACTCGAACAAGTATTTGGAAAATACTCAAAAAATTGCATAGTCGGGTACTCGATTACCCGAATAAGCTGCTCTCTAAACTCGTTGAGTATTTGTTTTTTCTATCCTCGTCGGTGATGGGCACTCTCCTCTCACCGTGAGATCAGTGAAAGCAATTGAGAGGAGGTGAGATGCTCTAAGCGTGATATGAGTTTCCAAGCTATGAATTTAAGTGAAAGGAGAGTGAGTGGAAATAAGATTTTTCAAAAGAATGTATTTGGAGTGTGAGCGAGGTCAATTTAATTAGTGAAATGCGATGAGAGGAGATCAGCTAAAAAGTTAGTTTGCGGTGGTGAGAGGAGGTGAGTTTGAGTTTAGAGGTAAGAAAACCAAAACAAAGGAAATATAAAAACATAATTATGTAACTTTGGCCAATAACAAAGCCCAAACGTACAATAACATAATATGCTGACGTTAGAAGGCTATTAAGAAGTTAAAGACAGTAAATCTAATGTGGCCACCGGCCAGTGATGGTCGTTGTTCTACCCCTGTGAGAACAGTGTGAGAATCTGAGAGGAGGTGAGATGCGCGAAACTTCAAAAGGAGAGGAACGTGAGAGGAGTTTCACAAAGTATGCATTTCAGGGAGAGGAGATTGAAAGGAGATATTTTATGACTTCCATAACCGGAAAAGAGCGTGAGATGAGATCAGATTTTTCAACAAAACTAGTGGGAGTGTGCGTGAGGTTAGATTAATTAGCGAAATTCGATGAGAGGAGAGGATCAAGTACTTGATAACCCGAATCGTTAAAAATATTACTCGAGGTTTTTTTAGTTACTCGACTCGAATAAGAGAAAGTTTCCCCTTAATCAAGTACTCGATTACTCTACTCGACTTCGATATTACTCGACTCGAATACTCGATGAAAAACAATTTGATACTCGATTACTCTACTCGACTTCGATATTACTCGACTCGAATTCTCGATGAAAAACAATTTGATACTCGATAACCGACTCGATTTCCTAAAACCACTAATCGCACAGCCATAATATATGAAGGTCTTCACCCTGCACTATTTTTTCTTCCTTAATGTTTAGGAAAGAATCAGCCAACACCCTGCACATCAACGAGGAATAAAAACTTATTTAACTTTGTGGAAAAATCCGGGGTAATCCTCGTGTAGGAAGAAACTGAATCCCGCACTTTTCATCTCTGGCCCACCACCATTTCAATAAAAACGTGGCACGAGCGGTCGTTTAAAATGTATTTTAAAACCTTATTTTGACGGTAAATTCCTTTCTTCTCCAACACCACCTTTTTCGGGTCAGTGTACCCCAGCGCGCACCCAAAAAAAAAACAATTTTGCCAAAGTAGGAGTAGAAGCGTTGGGGCCATTTCTCAATCTAGACGAGATTTAGAGAGAGTGAACGAAAGCGCGGGATCCGGCTTTTATGGGGACAGACGCGTCGAATAGAAATAGATCTCGCTTCCTCCTTTTGTGTTACTTATCTTTAAGCGGGCGGCGGCGGGCCTAGGTGATTCTCTATGCATAACACGGGTCCCTCGCTATCAAAGCAAGGTGATTGTCGAAGAGACTTTCCTATGGACCGTCGACCGACATTTTTTACTTTGCCTTCCATCCTTCCCCGACTCGACTCGAGGTCGTAAAAATTTCTTGAAAGTTTTTTCCACCTACTCTCTCTCTCTCTCTCTCTCTCTCTCTCTCTCTCAGCCGGCCTTTATTTTTGCAACGACGTTCGCTGGCGGACTAGAATAGATGGCTTAAGCATTTTTTTGCCCATTTTCGCTCTCGGCTGCCACGCGGCCCACCAGCCTATCAGAATATAAGCAAAAAAAAGAGGATGTGCTATAGAAATATTCACATCACAATGAGAGGGGCCGAGGAGGGGTTATATATGTATTAAATAGAGACTGGCCGCGTGAGAGAGGGGGAAATTTTATCCCGACTCCTCCCTCCTTCTTCCCAAAAACGTAGTGGGAGATAGGCCAGAACAAATGGTCCCTTACGAAGACGCGCTAGTCTACCCTCGACCCCTCTCGTACGTACTTCTCTCCGTAGAGTGCCAACATCATTTTAGTCCTAATTAAGCTATATCGCGTATATGAACGGGTCTCCACCCTTCGTATTTCAAGGCGTTCCATTTTTCCCCGTCGTGGCGCCCTGGTCGTGATCAAATTAAACGGAGATCTTTGACTGTCTATGGACCCAATCGCCAATTGCGGACGGAGAAACAAACATTTACAGGGAAGTTGTTACAATGATTTATTTATATTACTTCTATACGTTTTGATAGAAATGGATTAAATATTTCCTCCTTCCGCGTTGAGTTTGCAAGTTCTCTCCCCACTCTTCCCCTTCCCATAAAAACTTGTTAAGGTTAACGATAATAGTTAGTGTAGGCATGGACACTGTATGGACACCCTCCTACGCATTGTAACCAGCTTTAAATGTCGCTTGATGACTTATTATTATTATTATTATATTTACTATTTTTTTTACAATTAAAACCACTTCTACTAACTTCTTAAGCAACGACTCATGTAAAAAATATAAACAGAAATTCAACTCACGATAAATTCGGTATAAAAAAGAAACAATAAAATATATTTTTCCTTGTTTTAGGTAATGTTACGCATATTTTGCTTTATAATCACTTGTTCATACTTTAAGGAGACCAATAATCATTTTGAGCAATTATTGTTACTTAAAGCAAATGTTCCTAAATAGAGTATTTTTAATTTTAAAATACTAAAATAAAGTATTTTATTTTAAATACTTTCCCAAAAAGTATTTAGTATTTATTTTAAATACTTTTTCCAAAGAGTATTTAGTATTTTATTTTAAATACTTTTTCCAAAGAGTATTTAGTATTTTATTTTAAATACTTTTTCCAAAGAGTATTTAGTATTTTATTTTAAATACTTTTCCAAAGAGTATTTAGTATTTTATTTTAAATACCTTTTCCAAAGAGTATTTAGTATTTTTTTTAAATACTTATTTTAGCAAGTATTTAGTATTTTTTTTAAATACTTATTTTAGCAAGAATTTAGTATTTTTTTTAAATACTTATTCTAGCAAGTATTTAGTATTTTACCGAACACTGGTGACTCAGTACTTACATTATATTATAGAAAACTCACAAGCCCGAAAAAACTTTCACGATTGGGGATATTTGAAACTGACACCATTTCAGGTTTTTCCACCTTAGTGGAAGATAGCTTCTCTAATTTTTTTAAAAATGGCCAACTTAAAATGATTGCATCTTAATGTGATTATATAATTATTTTGTCAATGTAATATAATTTTCTATATGTATATTTTTCAACCCAAGTTGGTATTAGCACATTGAACGAAATTAAATTTTTGATGAAACCAAATAGATGAAGGTATTTAGATTTATTGATTTAGTAGTGTTTAACAATTTAAAATATCTTTAAGTCTCACATTGTAGTTATCATTAAATTTGATTTAAAAATGTCTTATCTGGAGACAGACACGGAGTTGCCGCGCGTAAGACGGTCTGTGAACGCGTGCTTCTTGGGCTTCTATCTGGAAAACAGCGGGTCGAGAGATTTTTGGGCAAAACCCTTAGATTAAGATAGATGAGAGGGAGCTTCTGTGTTGTATAGAAGCGTTCGGCCACGCTCTTTCCATTTCTCGGCCTTCCTTCACCCCGAAGGTGCATTTTAGGGTTCTTTTTCCCCCTCCCTTCGTTTCTTTCCCTCCTTGAGAGTTATAGTGAAAACGGCCTATGCCCACCCAGCAAGAAATGTCCGAACTCGAGAATTTCAACGCAAAATCCCAGGGATAAAATACCAGATGGAAGATTAAATATACTTTTGCTGATGGTAAGAGGGTCTGGGCGCTGTCTGAAATCCCGAAGGAGTAAAAATAATACAAGTATATTCCATATAGTTTCATTCAAATTATATTCCATAGAAATCTTCACTAACTTAACGGTGAAAATACGTTAAAAGTGAACTTTGAAAACCGTATAAATTTCGGTTTTAAGGAAAATATTTCGCAGTGGATTTCCCAAAATAAAACCGATCAAAGTTACCGATAATCCAATCATGGAACGAAAGCACCTTACTTCGACAAAAAAAAATATCAAATTCGATACGGCTTTATATGGGAAAATATTCGTCCCGTATAGAGTGAGGAAGATCTACGACGTATAAAGCGTTTTGTTTGACCCACTCAACATTCCATCAACGCTTGTTTCTGTCGTACGTTTTTGCTTATATAAAGTTCGCCGTACCGGAGATATTTTCATATTTTTCCCGCCGTGGCCTAAACGTGAGGATATTAAAGGATGAGACCGAGGCCCATAAATTCTGCCTCTTTCGCTCGTATTATATTTTAGCTCCCGCTGACCGAATGGTATAAAAGTCCTATAAATCGTCTTTTATTTCGCGAGACGCAAATTGGAAATGTAGGGAAATTTTTAGGGCTTAAACCCGTGTTTTGCCATCATTTTTTCGTTAGCGCCCCTTTCCACCCCCCCCCCTCCTCCTCAGGTCCACCTTATTTTATTTCTCGGTTGATATTTGGCTTTTTGGGTGTTCCTTACAGCATCGTCCGTTGCTCAGCCAGGCTGCCAAATCGCCAGAGAAAGTTCTTTCTTCCATTCCAATGATTTTTATAGCAACGGCATTTTGTCGACGCGGAGCTAAAAATACGGAGTTCGTGTTTTGGATGGCAAAATGTCGCTTTTACGTTAACCGAGGGACCCCGAATACTACAGTCTAGATTGACGTCAATCGACAGCGTGGTCGAAGGCGGGAAGCGGTGAAAAAAAAATGGCCATTCTATTGGCTCCCACGTCACGCGAATTTTGTCGAGCCATTCCTTTACGGTGAGCCTCCTTTCGCTGGATTTGTCGTTGAACTTGCATCCTATATCGAAGATAAAGATATTCCATCTATGAGAGGTGTGTTATTGTTTTGTTTCGGTTTTCCCATTTCCCTGGGAATAGCTGTAAGGCGCAGTGTAAGGGAAAACGTAACTTTCGCGGCGTATGCGAGAAAAACAATTAGAGTTGAAATTGGTACGTAAGACGTTCCGCGGAAGATTGTCCGGAGGTTTTTGCTTTAATTAATCGTACCAAGTAAGTATTTATTTATGCTTAGGAAGCAGGTTGCTCAAAAAGCATTTTGAAAATGCAAAATGACAAATGCAAAATGAAAAATACCTGTTTGCATTTTGATTTAGAAAAAGTATTTTTCGTTTTACATTTTGCATTTTTAGTTTCTAGGAAACGATTTTGTATTTTACATTTTGCAATTTTGAGTTAGAAAAAGTATTTTTCGTTTTACATTTTGCATTTTGAGTTTCTAGGAAACGATTTTGTATTTTACATTTTGCAATTTTGAGTTAGAAAAAGTATTTTTCGTTTTACATTTTGCATTTTGAGTTTCTAGGAAACGATTTTGTATTTTACATTTTGCAATTTTGAGTTAGAAAAAGTATTTTTCGTTTTACATTTTGCATTTTGATTCTCTAGGAAACTAATTTGCATTTTACATTTTGCATGATATTTGGCATTTTACATTTGGCATTTTGTGGGTTTGAAATGTGGAAAAACATTTTCAAAATACTTTTCAAAATGTTTTTACTCTGGTACCATCATCGCCGCTCTTGTAGAGAAAGTTCGTCTGCTATTTTACTCACAAGTAATGATAGATGGCGATACTCAGTTACTCACTTACTCAGAAGCAGACGAACATTCGTACAGTGCCACCGCTTTATTTCCCACGCTGGCTTCGAGGATGGTATTGAAATCTCTACGTAATTATTATTAATTAAAATTAATAATTTATTCATTAGTAATTAATTATTAATAATTAAAATATAAATAATTAAAAGTAAACAGAGTCCATTTGTTAAAATGTTTTGCATTTTAAAAAACCATTTTCAAAATGCATTTTGTATTTTTATTTTGAGCTGCAAAAACCATTTTACATTTTACATTTTGCAATTAGAAAAACCAATTTTCAAAATGCATCTTGTATTTTGCATTTTGAGTTATGGAGATAGTATTTTGCATTTTACATTTTGCATTTTGCATTTTTAGTTATAGGGAGCTAACACTCCGTAGCTTTGGCTTTGGCCGCCATGTTGGGTTGAATTTTTTTTCAATAGGAAAAAGAATGGGTGACGTCGTGAGACGTAGAACTGTTAGCTGGGTCCCTATAGAGAAAGTATTTTGCATTTTACATTTTTCATTTAGGGTTATGGAGAAAGTATTTTGAATTTTACATTTTTCATTTAGGGTTATGGAGAAAGTATTTTGCATTTTACATTTTTCATTTAGGGTTATGGAGAAAGTATTTTGCATTTTACATTTTGCATTTTTAGTTATGGAGAAAGTATTTTGCATTTTGAGTTATGGAGAAAGTATTTTGCATTTTGCATTTTTAGTTATAGAGAAAGTATTTTGCATTTTACATTTTTCATTTTCGGTTATGGAGGAAGTATTTGGCATTTTACATTTTGCATTTTGGGTTATGGAGAAAGTATTTTGCATTTTGCATTTTGAGTTATAGAGAAAGTATTTTGCATTTTGGGTTATGGAGAATGTATTTTGCATTTTACATGACGAATTTTGAGTTATAGAGAAAGTATTTGGCATTTTACATTTTGCATTTTGAGTTATGGAGTATGTATTTTGCATTTTACATTTTGCATTTGGCATTTTGAGTTATGGAGAAAGTGAATATGGGGGCAGGAAAATACGTCACCGGCATCAATCGCGTCGGAAGACGTATGTTTTAGGGAAGCAATGAGATAAGGGTCCGATTTGATGCCTATGGGATATTTCTCTTGACCAGCGCGGTTCCTTCGGCAATGGCTGGTCGTAACGAAGGGCTGGAGAGGAAATCGTGAAGTTCCATTTCCTTCGTCATGAAACGTCCAAATTCCCCACTTCAACTAATAACCATAGCGCGCCGTAAGTAACGTAATTTTGGACGGCACCGCCGGAGTCGCGTTTCGCTTCTTAATTCAATAAATCTTCCAACATTTCGAAGTCGCTGGTGACTGAAATACGAAACTTTATTGACCAAGCCCATCCCGCCTGTCAGCGAGAATGAAGCCTATCAATTTTATAAGATTCGCGTTATCTCTCTATTCCTCCTAATTTGGCGAGTGTGCGCTACAAACTTTAATTAGATACGATACCTTAGTTTCCCTATTCGAAACGCAGGTGGCGCTACGGTCTGCGCCTTTCGGAAAAGCCCTGGGCGTTTGAGCGAGAAAACGCCAGGGGGCGTGGTGGGGGGAGACGAGTCCGGATAGTTCCAATTTTTATTTATTGAAACTCGATAAATTTCTCGAGGAAGCCCGGAGTTAAGCTTATGAGCCCCTTGCTAATTTATCTACTCGCTGGTCCCCTTTTTATAATCTTCTTTTTTTCAGAGTTGCGCTGCTGGCGAAGCAATCAATAGGGCCTACAGTACGACTTAACGGGAAGCCCAGCCTCCGCAGCGCTGCCCTCAGCCTGTTATGTGGAATTAATACCATCGGCCGCCGTTGCGGATCGCTGGTCCCTTCCCTCTCTCGCTCCCTTTCATCCGCGCTGTACTTGAGTCGTCTGCTTCAGATGAGATTTCCTCCAGTTATTACTTATACCGACGATATGAAGTGGAGTTTTTTTGGGTCTACATTGTTTTCTCGCTATAGACGGCTATAGCGATACTCCGCAATGTATACTTTTTTTTCCTTTACGGACACGCTTATGTTTCGAAGTTGCGGTGAACGGTTTTTCTGGAAAGTCCTATTCGGACCGACCAACTCACAAGGAGACTACCCGAGGTGTTACACACCGATTTTGTTCAAACTCGGGGCATTGGTAGACCTTCATGTAACTTGAAAAATCCTAAAGGGATTTTATTCAATGGGCAACGGTTTTGCCATGGCAACGAAAAATGTTTTTGACAACTTAAAATGGAAATTTTCCCATTGAAAATAACATGGGATTTTGACCGATTCCAAGGGTCCCCCCTGTGAAACATTTTACAAAATTGAAAAAAAAATTAAAATACCAAAATTATAAAAAAAATTGATAAAAATTGACGAAAAAAATCAAAATTGGTCGCATTTTTATCAATTTTTTAAATTTTTTTCACAGGGAAATCGGTCAAAATCCCATGTTATTTTATGTTGTCAAAAACATTTTTCGTTGCCATGGCAAACCCCTTGCCCATTGAATCGCGCATTGAATAAAATCCCTTTAGGATTTTTCAAGTTACATGAAGGTCTACCAATCCCCCGAGTTTGAACCAAATCGGTGTGTACACCTCGGGTAGTCTCCTTGTCAGTTTTCGATACGACTTTCGTAAAACACAAGGGGAGTGCCAACGTTTTAACGAGAGCGGAGGCAAAAACAATATTATAAACGCAACCTTGTTAAATAGGCTGCGTCCGAAAAAATGTCGAGACAAAGGTGTCGCGTGTTTAGCCAACTTGTCAGGTTGACTAAAATTGCGGTACCGTAAGAGTTTGTCAATGGCAAATAAGTATAATGAGTGAAATACCATACTCTGCGGAAAGTCTACCCTGAGAAAAAGTAGCGGGGCAAAGTCGCCCCTGTACAACATTTTACGTTTATCGTTGACAAGCTACGTAAAAAATAAGAAGAGGTAAATTACCTCTAATAATAGTAATAATAATAATCAGCTAGGCTAATAACTAAGGCACCACCTTAGACCCAAGTCATCTAGCGACTTTGAATGCCTTTAAACAGTTGGCCGGGTTACAATGCGTAAGAGGGTGCCACGCTAGCCAACAGCTCCTTACAAGGGCTGTGCGAGTACTCGAACATCATAAGTAATTGGAGAATACTCGTCAATTACCGAGTACCAAAAAATTGCATATTCGGGTACCAGATTACGTCGATTACTCAAATAAGCTGCTCTCTAAACTCGTCAAGTATTTGTTTTTTTTTTATCCTCGTAGCTTCAAAGTTCAAAGAGGGGTTTTTACAACTTTTTGGGGGCCATAATCGGTACCTACAAAGTTGTGGAAACTGTGGTTCATTTAAATTAAAGGAATATTTTTCAGCATTTATACTCCTTTTAAATTTATTTTCATAGTTACCTGAATAAAACCAGCTCCTAATCAAATACTCAATAACCCGACTTGTAAAAAATATTACTCGAGGTTTTTTTTTAGTTACTCGACCCGAATAAGAGAAAGTTTCCCCTTAATCAAGTACTCGATTACTCGACTCAACTTTAATATTACTCGACTCAAATACTCGATGAAAACAAATTTGATACTCGATAACCGACTCGATTGCCTAAAACCACTTTTCGCATAGCCCTAGGGAGACTAATTATTACCGTTAACTGTGGACAATGGACATTACTCCCAATACACGCCACATTGGCTTAGCTAGTTTAAAATAAGGGATAATTTTCGATTTTTCCGGGATTTTGAAGTAGGATAAGAAGAGGAACCCTATTGCGTCATTTTACTCCGATTCTGCGCTGGCGAAAAGATTGAGTCAGGGTAAAAACGTTTTCCCAAAAATGTCTGCTGTGGCCATTTTACCAAATATATTCTGAGGATTTTATCAGCTTACTCGCTTAACACCTCCTTTTCAGGAGGATTGAAAGGTGTAAGCCCCAATACTCTGACCTTGACTAATAGTTGACGGTATAGAGTAATTCTCTCCACCAGAACAAGCGAATAGTTTCATTTAGCGTAAAAAGTGTACACCTTTTGTTCCAGAAAAAGTGTAATTTTCATTTATTTTATTCAATCTAATGAAGAAGTACAAAAATCAGGTGATATAAATATTCGGATCTAAGTAGGGCTGTGGGAGTAGTGGTTTTAGGCAATCGAGTCGGGTATCGAGTACGTTTTATTTTTCATTGAGTATTCGAGTCGGGTATCGAGTACGATTTTTTCATTGAGTATTCGACTCGAGTAAAATTGAAGTCAAGTCTAGTAATCGAGTGCTTGATTAAGAGGAAATTTTATCTTATTCGAGTCAAGTAATTCAGAAAAAACCTCGAGTAATATTTTTAATGAGTCGTGTTATCGAGTTCTTGATTAGGAGCTGGTTTTATTCAAGTGATTAGGAAAATATTCCTTTAATTTAAATGAAACACAGTTTTCAAAACTTTAGTAACTTTATAATGACTAGTGGGATATAAAAGACTAGTACACTAGGCTACTAGCTTAATTATAGTAATTAATAATAAAATAACAATACAGTACATATTGTTTTAATTATTAATGTAACGTCTGTCCGTTGTTAGGAAGTTAAAACTCTTGAGTCCCAACGCCAGCCGAAATTCGAACTCATGAAGAGACGTCAAAATGACACTCCAAAACCAAAAACTGAATAATATTGTTTGGAGAAAAACCGCGCAGGCACACTACGTATTAAAAACCATGATCCATCCCTAAGGTACCATTTATTATTGCCACCCTGAAAAGTGTCAAAAACCCTCTTTGAACTTTTTATCAGCTAGGCTAATACCCAAGGCACCACCTTAAGCCTAAGTCATCTTAAAACCATTAATTCAGGTGGCCGGCGTAGGAGGGTGGTGGCAAGCTCTTCATGCCACACGAGCCAACAACTCCTTACGCTAACTATTACCGTTAACCTCTACAAGTTTTTTATGGAAGGGGAAACCGAAGAGCTCGGGGAAAACCCCCTTAAACCAGAGAACTTGCAAATTCAACGCAGAAGGAGTTTTCCGCGTTTTCACCCAGGGTCACAAGCTGGGGCGAGGCGAAAGTGCTAACCACTCCACCATCCCACTTACAATATTAGAGCAGCTTATTCGAGTAATCGAGTACCCGACTATGCAATTTTTTGATACTCGATAACCGACGAGTATTTTCCACCTCCTCTCACCACAGCAAACTAACTTTTTAGCTGATCTCCTCTCATCGCATTTCCCTAATAAAATTGACCTCGCTCACACTCCAAATACATTCTTTGAAAAATCTTATTTCCACTCACTCTCCTCTCACTTAAATTCATAGCTTGGAAACTCATCTCACGCTCCTCTCCATTGGAAGCTTAGAGCATCTCACCTCCTCTCAATTGCTCTCACTGATCTCACGGTGAGAGGAGAGTGCCCATCACCGACGAGGATAGATAGCAGCTTATTCGGGTAATCGAGTACCCGACTATGCAATTTTTTGGTACTCGATAATCGTCGAGTATTTTCCAATTACTTGTTCGAGTACTCGACCTCAAAAATGCCGAGTAATCGATGATGTTCGAGTACTCGCGCAGCCCTAGATCTAAGGCTTTATCACAAACAGCGACCGTCTTTCAAAAGTTCACCAAAAAACTCTTGTTCGTTCCAGATTTTGGCGCGCGTGTACGTCCCTTCCAACAACGGATTATTTTTCAAACATATTGCTCCGTTAAAAATCAACTAGTGAGTGAAAGAGAGAAGGGATAAAAACGGCACTTTTTACGGGTGATAACGAATTGGCCGAGCGCCTTAATGAATGGCCACTTAATCGTTTGGGGGGGACGAAACAAAGAGGGGGGCGCCTCTTTTTCATTCATTTTTTTATGTACTGACTACGTACTGTAGGGGGCTTTGCTTGTTTTATTAGTTTTCCGGTTTGGCCCGGGTTTAGAAATTGATTAACTAACCTACGCGCGGGGGTGGTTGCAATAAATACGACCAGAAAAATTGCGAAGGGGAGGGGAGGGTGAAGTTTTATTACATCGAATGGCCTGGTTTTTTTAGAAGGTTACTTTCTTTTTATTGTTCCCGTTGTGTATTTCCCGTCAACGGATCACAGCAAGAAATAACACCGATTTATCTGTAGGTTTA
This sequence comes from Leiobunum rupestre, assembly GCF_980474605.1. NCBI lineage: Eukaryota > Metazoa > Arthropoda > Arachnida > Opiliones > Sclerosomatidae > Leiobunum > Leiobunum rupestre. The sequence goes on from NC_143389.1 coordinate 49,832,478, forward strand.
AATCGATGGGGGATTTGGTATGTTTTCGTTCATCGCGTTACTTACGGTACAAACTATAATGTCATAATAATGGTTGATTTCACGTCGTTAATTCGGTTTCCGATTAATATACCAAACGGTCGGTCTGTTTTCTTATTGATATTAATATATATTAATTATATTATTATTTCGAGACGATGATGATGATTTGATGGATATTAATTACGTCAAAATCGACGATCCTTTTAAGCTGGTTTCACAATCGATGGAAAATTAGCAGCGTAAAGTTGAACGTTAGCGGTATATCGAATGGGAATCAATTTTCAGCTCGGCGTTTATTATGGTCTTTCCGGCATATTTTCCGTCGAGTGTGAAACCAACTTTTTACGCAGCATGAATGAATGAATATTTATTTACTAATTGCTCTTTGTTATCAACAAATCTCTTTTACATCAGGGAGGAAACCATTTAAATGTTTTCACGAGTGCCATAAATTTACCATGGTCAAAACATTTTTAAAATAAGTTTGCCAAAAAATTATACAGGGATTTTCAAAAGGTTATGCAAAAATTTGAAGGAGGTGAAGGCGGTGAGTTGAGAAGTATGCCGGTTTTTCCCCCATTTACCTACGATGAGTGAAAAGAGCGCCAGAGAGCTTCAAAGTGTGTCCTACTAGCCCCTGGAAGTAGGCTGCAACAAGCGTAAAACCAAGCAGCAGGGAAACACGAACATTAAGGTTTGGGTTCGTGTGATTGGTAAAAAAGGACTTTGTAAACAAAACGAGGTAACCAGCGCACAAAAGTAAACTTGAACAGTATTTAAAGTCCTTGCTGCTTGGTTTGGCGCTTGTTGCAGCCTACTTCCAGGGGCTAGTAGGACACACTTGGAAACTTTCTGTCACTCTTTTAACTCATCGTAGGAAAATGGGAAAAAAACAGGCATACTTCTCAACTCACCCCTACAACTCCTTAAAGGTTTTGCATAACCTTTTGAAACACCCTGTATTTAAACAAAAATAGAAGAACCAAAAAGCAAAAATCAAAAACTAGACTAATTACAATATGTACAGTTAAACCAAAAGGAGGACATTTACAAGTGAGTTATCGTTTGGCACTAAGGCAACCTTTTAGTTCTCACGCCATCCAAACGGCTCAAAATTATTTTCGTCACAAGCATGTCTTGCCATTTCGAACTCCCCGCTCAAGCAATCGTCCCAATTGTCCAGTTCGTTTGCGTAGATGTATTCCGTACGAACATCTTCGAATCTCGGACATTCAACCAGGACATGCCGAATGTCTTCTTCTGACCCGCCACAGAGCGGCCACTCCGGGTTCTCTCCGCAGATGTCCGCTAGCCTCGCGGCGGTTTAAAGCGCTCCCGTTCGAGCGAGAAAGAAAAGGTGGCTGGCTCTGTCGTTATTGTAGCGAGCCACTGTCTTGACTTTCTGCTATTCAAGGAGAGACTCCGGTGTTTGTCGATCTCTTGACGCCACTTCACGTTGGAGTTTTCCCGAATCGCTTTGTCCACAACTTTGATCCAATCAGCCACCATCTTCATCTATCCGCGGGAGGGACCGTAACCGTAAGCCCGATCCATGGCTTCAACACGTTTGATCCACGTGCTGAGCCCCTCGGATCCACGTGGTTTGAAGACCCGTTGTCCGTAGATATCGGTTAAATTGGTTCATGGTACGTTGACCCAGGTGAGACAATTTACCAAGCCATCTCGCCTTTTATCGCCGCCTTCGCTGCCAGGAAATTTCGCCCCACTGCGGCTTACCCACGGAAAATTGCGCTTGTTCAAGTTTTCGGTTTGTTGGTTCCTTAAAACAAAGGACATCGTTCGCGTACGTAAGACTAGGTACAGCAACTGCCTTCCAGATAGTACGCGTGACAGTGTACTGGTTGTAGAAATGCGAGTCTTTTCGTTTGATGCGCCCTGAAGGTGACCGGATTTTGATCGAATCTAGGTTTCATACGGCTTTAGATAGTCAATCAACGTACACAAAGAAAGCCTAGGTGACTGGATTTTTATCAAATCTAGGCTTCATACGGCTCTAGATAGTCAATCAACGTACACAAAAGGACTCCTCGGTGACCGGATTTTTATCAAATCTAGGTTTCATACGGCTCTAGATAGTCAATCAACGTACACAAAGAGACTCCTAGGTAAACGATCTGAGTAGCGAATTGAACCGGCGAGTCCTGTTGGTACAACGGTTGGAATAAGGTGTTTTAGTTATTATCGCCTGAGAACTGGATAATTTTAAATTTTTCGCTTCCAAACACGAGCCCGTTGTCTGTAGGGAACGAGCCGCAGAAATCTAGAAGGCTTTGAAGATCTTCCACAGTCTCAGATATTGTATTCACATCGTCCGCGAAAAATTGGCCGAGGAGGTATAAGAAATTTCAGTTCGAGACGGTTGTTGAAGATGAACCGCAGAGTGCACGATCGAGCGCTTCCAGGTATAGGGCAACCCTGTTTCAGGCCCACTTTGGATTGAATACCAGGACGTTGAAATAGCCCCGAACCAGTATCTATAGTTCGTTGAGGCGTATATGACACGAAGATGATCGAAGAATTTCGAGGGGATGCTAAAGCTTAACAAAAGTCTTCCTCGGGATATTTCGGTTCACGCTATCACAATCCTTTCTTAGATCTAAGAAGGCGACGTAGAGGGACCTCTTTTCAGTTCAAGCAATTTCTATCAGTTGCGTAAGCGTGAAAATGTTGTCCGACCGTCTTCAATCCTTGCGAAAGCCATTTGTTAGCTTTCCTATAACGCCATTTTCTTCCCCTACGCCATAATTATATATAATATTGTTACATAAGTGTGATACTTCCTATTCTTCGCGTGCAAAGGTTTTACTAAGAGCTATTCACAAGACAGACTGCATTACGGGCTTCGTCGACGTTTTGCGTCCGCTTGCTAACGTGTCACGCGTAGCCATTGACTCCGTTTCTAGCTCTCAGTAAAATAATCCCCAAAGTGACAAACTTATGAAACAATATTATAAACTTATGCTACGCGTACCAGATGGTTCTTCAGAATTGTTAGATAGAGCTTGGACAAGCATTGCGAGATGGTGAGTTTAGTTTTCCTGCGCCTTTGAAAATAAATCAAGGTGGGGTGGCGGAGTGGTTAGCACTATCGCCTCGCAGCAAGAAGAGCCGGGTTCGATCCCAGCTTGTGGCACTGGGTTAGAACTCGGAACAACTCCTTCAAGTTTGCAAGTTCTCTCCCCACTGGTTTAAGGGGTTTCCCCCGAGCTTTTCGGTTCCACCTTCCATAATAACTTGTTGAGATTAACGGTTATAGTGAGTGTAGGGAGTTGTTGGCTCGCGTGGCATAAAGGGCTTGTCGCCACCCTTAAACGCATTGTAACCCGGCCAACCCGGCCACCTGAATTAATGGCTTTATATGTCGCTTGATGACTTAGGCCTAAGGTGGTGCCAAGGGTATTAGCCTGGCTTATTATTATTATTTCAGTGGCCGACCAGCTTTCGGGAATTGAATTTTATACTAGGATAGCATTGAAATAAAAACCTACGAGATGCGACTGGAACAGCGCTTAATAATTCATTAGAAATCTGGTCTTCGCCTAGAGGGAGAGATTTAATAACTACATTCAGTTCGTCAAAAGAAATCGTTTCCAAGAAGATAACTTCAGCGTTAGCGTTAAGGTTGTGGAGATCGTGTTTGGCTTGGGCTATCTTATCCCGGGTGACTAGTGAAACGTGAAGTGGATTTAAGTTGGATTCCTCGTTGGCTACGAATTGTTCTATTCGTTTCCAGATCCATCTTTCAAAGAGTCCACTGCACTGGTTTACTGGAGATGAATTGGTCGTTTTTGAATAGCTTCCAAAACGTTTTCGCAGTCAAATTTCCCGTAGACTTAATATCTAACTCAGTTTTAGAATTGAACTCTTTGATTTTGTAAGCTACTAAGTGTTTTACTTTTACACCGGTGTTCTTAAAAAAGCACCCTATCAGGAGTATGGTGGCGATAAATATTATATATTATTAATATATGTAATTGCAATTCCATAACGTAGTTTTATATCGCAATTTTGCCTGGACAAACGCATTAAGAAATTGTAGTGAATTATTTGTAGTATAGGTGGGCGTGAAAATCCGCCCAAAAGACTCGGCTAAAATAGATTTTTTGTAGTGGAATTACGTATATGGAAAAAACGTCCAGCGCGTCCATTTACACTACATTAAGGCTGGTACTTCAATAATTTTGTCCAAAACTCGAAGTGGAGAATCGTGCACGAAATAAAATTCCCATAAACAGCCACGCCCGTCTTTTTTTGCCGCAATGATTACGAATGGCCCTTCTTCTCCACTGTTTAACGTTCGTCCTTTTTTCGAAAGAGGACCCCTTTTTACTTCTTTCTTTTTGGCGGCGTTTCCGGCCCTGGCCTTTTGTGTTTATTGAATTGTTACCGGCGAGAGACGCTCGCTTGAACTAATAAGATTTATGGGAAGAAGGAATGGATACCGGCAGCGAGGACGGTTGCTGTTGAATAGCGAGGTCTGATGTCCCACCATCTCACCCCTATAAAGCTTTTAGGAGCTGATAAACTTTACCGGAAATTTCACTCGAGAAGCGAGAAGAGAGTGAAGTTTACGAGTCGCTCAGTCGCGTACTGAAACGGCGCTGCGCGTTTGTAGGAAAAAAAGGGGTTTTCGTGGTCGTGTGGGCATTTACAAGGTTAGATCACGCGGGGAAGCTAGAGGGCTTAAGACGATAACAAGGTTTTTTTTTCGCCCGCATCTGTAAGGTGCGGGCTATTGTGGTACCAGCAAACCGCGAGCACACTTTGGCCCTCTCTTTTTTCATACTTCGATTAAAGCTTTTACTTTGACCTTAGACTAACAAGGAGAGTACCCGAAGTGTTTATTGCCGATTTAGTTCAAAGTCGGCCATAATGTAGACCTATATGAGATATCAAATTTCCCAAAAGGAGACGTTCAATTCAATTCAAATTATTTTATTATCTTTAGACATTTTTGTACTACCCATTCGATTTGCCATGGCAACCGAAAATGTTTGACCACTTACAACCAAAATAAGATTTTTTCCTTATTTTACCCAAAATTTGTTACAAATTTACACTAAAAATGTTTCAATTTACCCAGACTTGATGAAATTTACCTAAATGTGGTCCAAATTACACATTTCGTTATTTTCAAAAATTATCAAAAATTTTCGTAGCTAGGACCCTGTGAAACCGAGAAAATCCCATGCTTTTTTAAATGGAGATTTTATTGTTTTAAGTGATCAAAAACATTTTTGGTTGCCATAGCAAATCGAATGGGTAGTGCAACGTCTCCTTTTGGGAAATTTCATATCTCATATAGGTCTACATTACGGCCGACTTCGAACAAAATCGGCAATAAACACCTCGGGTACTCTCCTTGTAAGAAACACAGGGACGTCGCACGGTAGATATTTCGCGCCCGAAGCTTCGTTGCGGCTGCCTATTTCCTATTTATCTCGCGCTGTGTCGCTAGTAGCGAAGGTGAGTCAATTTGTATTGGCTATTTGAGTCACGTGCACAGCCCTACAATCTGTCAGCACGTGCCTGCAACAGCGTGGCTCCAAAAAACGAAATTTCTGGTATGTTTTTTTTATATTTGTATCCCTAAAATATAAAATAATTTAAAAGTATGTAACTCTTAGCTGATTAATTTTTTTCAAGTTCTTTAAAAAACCTTACTTTTATCTCTCATGAATGGCGCCTATTGACTATCTGTATCACCTAACTCCCCTCTCCCTACCGCAGCCGCAACAAAGCCCCGCCGCAAAATAAAACGTTGGGTATTCTATGAGCGAGACGTCCCTGTGTTTCTTGGTCTAAGCTTTGACATACCACTGTTTCTGTTTGCGTGATATTCCCGATTTGGTCTCGCCCACAATATTTATAAGTATATTATTAGCCTAAATATTCGGTCAAAGCAACCAAAAGAACAGCGCGTCAGCTGCCCTGCGGATTCAAAGCGGTAGAGTATTTTAAACATCGCTCTCTAATCGACCTGAAACGTCCAAAATAAACGTAGTCGACACGAAAGGCGACCAAAAGTTTCAAGGCGCCTTGTACTACTACGAATCTACAACAGATTTTCACAGACATAACTGTTAATAAGTGGAATGCGTTATTTAAAGAAGATTAAAAGTCCACTAACTGTACAATAAAACGTTTTGTTAAACGCTGTAGTGTACAAGTGCTGTGTCCAATTTTTAATAAAACGTTTTATTGTACAATTAGTTGAATTTCAATATTATTTTGGCGTATTTCATGTGCAAGTTTCACTTTTATCTTAATTAACAAATGGAATACTGATATTAAACAGCCAAATCGTCAATAAGGGTTTGTAGTGTGTTGGGACAGGTATAAAGGCTGGTGAACACTTATTTTCTACTTCATTGTTAGATGCGTTTTTTTATTATATTATGTTTTCTTAACCCTCCCCACTGATTGAAGGGGTTTCCCTCCGAGATCTTCGGTTTCCCCTTCCATAGAAACTCGTTGAAGAAATATAATAGTAATTGTAGGTAGCTATTGGCTCGTGTGGCAAGAAGGGGTGGTTACGGCTGTTTATTCCCATTCGACCGAAATCCCATTCGACCGAAAGAATTTTAAAATGTAGCCCAATTGGCGGGCTGATTTGGTATTTTATTTATAAGGTATGTACTATCGAAGATCCATGTTTAGGTTAGGTTAGGTTAGGTTAGGTTAGGTTAGAGTTGGTTAAGTTTACTATTTCAGTTTTGGTTCAGTTACTTTTCTTGACTATTTGAAGATAAAAATATAATTCATGCTCATTCCATTTTATTTTCAAATAAATGCATAGTACAAAGATATTAAAATGGCATAGCTAAATAAATACCCTCCTTTATTAGCTATCCGCTCCATTGCAAACGACTTCAGTAACTAAATTGAAAACATAGCAAAAACCAATTTATATAGCAGCGTTCGGTCGAATGAGACACATAAAAGCGTTCGGTCGAATGGGACACATAAAAACCGCACGTTTCGGCGGAATTCGGTCGAATGGGACACCTCAAAAACCGCCTTCGGTCGAATGGGATTTTGGTCGAATGGGACTAAAGCGTTACCGCACCCTCATACGCATTAAAGCCCGGCCACCTGAATTAAAAATATTAAAAGTCGCTATAATCGATATGGAATTTCTGACATGGTAAAACAAACTTAGCTGGATTTCTTAAAGGCTATGCTATATACAGAAATTTAAGTACTCATAATGAATTCTGCATAAAAATTTACTTTAGAAAAATAACCTTTTAGGTGAGATCAATAAAAAATTGCAGAATAACGTGGAAAAACCTAAAAATGCTTATATCTCAAAACAACGTTTTCGTCTTTAGTCGGTTTTACCTTTGCACAGCCGATTTGGGCCTAAGGTTGTGCATAACCCATTATAATCGACTGATTGGCGTTTCAAAAGTTTAAAAATTACAAGGACCTTTTTTCCGGAAAAAATTCCGTATTTTTCCGAAAAAAGAAATAAAAATTCATTCCATGATTAGCAAATTTAAATTTCGCCGCATTTTCACCTCATTTTTTTCGAATCTAAAAGTAAAACTAAACCTCTTAGTGAGAGCGCATGGTTACAAAATATACCCGAATTGTTCGAAAATGGTATACACCTCTGAAAATTGATATACACGTGCCTTGAACTATACTCTCGACTACCTAAATTTTATTTTTCAAAAAAACCGACTGGAAAAACTTTTATAAGCAAAAAACGCCCTTGCTGCCGAGGACGCGCGCATCTTAGTTTAATGGTGTTTTTAAAATATATTGTTCTAAGTTGAACCACATCTCCGCAACTTTAAAAATAAAAAATGGTAAATCGCGTGTAGCTCGCGTGGTAAAGGTGGTAAAGTTATGAATTTTTTATGGTAATACGTGTCACAGTGCTACTTAAAACCTGATATGGAACCACATCGAGGTATTTTTTTTACTCTACGTTTTTAACGATTTTTCGTTTTTCTCCATAGGGAAAAATGGCATATCAGGTTTTAAGTAGTACTATGACACGTATCACCATAAACAATTTCATAACTTTTCCACCTTTACCACCCGAGATACACGCGATTTACCATTTTTCCCTATGGAGAACAATGAAAAATGGTAAAAAACGTCAAGTAAAAAAAATACCTCGATGTGGTTCCATATCAGGTTTTAAGTAGCACTGTGACACGTATTACCATAAAGAAATTCATAACTTTACCACATTTACCACGCGAGCTACACGTGATTTACCATTTTTTATTCCTAAAGTTGCGGAGATGCGGTGCAACTTAGAACAGTGTATTTTGAAACACAAATAAACTAAGATGCGCGCGTCCTCGGCAGCAAGGGCGTTTTTTGCTTATAAAAGTTTTTCCAGTCGGTTTTTTTTGAAAAATAAAATTTAGGTAGTCAAGAGTATAGTTCAAGGCACGTGTATATTAATTTTCAGAGCTGTATACCAATTTCGAACAATTTATCACCATGCGCTCTCACTATCTAGACTAGTCTAGAATAAAAGCCCTTAAAAAGTAATATATGTTTCAATTTAATTAGAGGCACTTTAAGTGAGAGCTCATGGTGATAAATTGTTCGAAATTGGTATAAAGCCCTGAAAATTGATATACACGTACCTTGAACTATACTCTATACTACCTAATTTTTATTTTTTACAAAAAACCTACTGGGAAAAAGTTTAAAAGCAAAAACACGTTTGTTGCCTAGGAGGCGCGCATCTTCGTTTGTGATTGTTTAAAAAAGGAATGTGTTACGTTGCACCGCATCTCGACAACTTTACGAATAAAAAATGGTAAATCGCGTGTAGCTCGCGTGGTAAAGATGATAAAGTTATGATTTTTTTCATGGTGATACGTGTCATAGTACTACGTAAAACCTGATATGGAACCACATCGATATATATTTTTCACTTGACGTTTTTTACGATTTTACCTTTTTCTCTATAGGGAAAAATCGTAAATCACGTGTAGCTCGGGTGGTAAAGATGATAAAGTTATGAATTTTTTTATGGTGATACGTGTCATAGTACTACGCGAGTTACCATTTTTTATTCGTATAGTTGCTGAGATACGGTGCAACGCAGAATATTTAATTTTAAAACACCCTGAAACGAAGATGCACGCGTCCTCTGCAACAAGCGGGTTTTTTGCTTATAAACGTTTTTGCAGTAGGTATTTTTGAAAAATAAAAATTAGGTAGTCCAGAGTATAATTCAAGGCACGTGTATACCAATTTTCAGAGCTATATATACCAATCCCGAATAATTCGGGTGTTTTTTGTAACCATGCTCTCTCACTATTTGTTTTAATATGAATCACGAGAGGCTTCACGTGGCGGTCTAGTCACCATGGACACAGATTCGAAGGACGCTGATCCACGTTTTAGAAGAGGGCGCTGTTGACACTCAGAAATGAAGTATTCCAAACATTCATTTGAAAAACAAACACTTGATATTTTAACGATGTTTACGCACGCTTTAAACGCAGGGTCTAATAAGTATTAACACTTTAATTACATTGATTAAAAGCATTCAAACTCATGGTTACAATATAAGGAATTAAATTTTATTATTTTACATGACTGAAGTTTTAAAAACGTTTAATTAAAATTTATTTTTAAAATATTAAAATTTTACAGCTAGCTTTCGGACTAGTGTTTTAAGTCGTAAAATTTTCCGGAAAATGACCGAGGTCTTTTTTTCCGGAAAATTTTCCGAATTTTTCCGAAAAAAATTAAAAAGTTTTAATTCCATGTATAGTCTAATATTATTTGCAAATTTAAATAAAGCGGCATTTTCGCCTCACTTTTACGAATCTAAAAGTAAAACTAAACCTCTAGACTAGCTTTAAACTGATTAACAATGAAACACTTTTAATGATTTGTAGTATTTTTACTGTTATTAGACATTTAATAGCGATAAAAAAAAGAAAAAACCCTTAAAAAGTAATTTATGTTTTAATTTTTTATTTTTCCGAAAAATTAACAACACTATTTCGAACCGTTGTTCTTTATAAGGCTACATGTCAACGTAGCCCGATGAAGAACTACGGTTCGAAAGCTAGCTGTAAAATTTTAATATTTTAAAAATAACTTTAAATTAAACTTCAGTCATGTAGTATCGTGTCTCCGCATAAAATAATAAAATTTAATGAACACTTTGTATTTCTTTAAAAATAAACCACTGTTATTTGGCCTTCAGTCAGTCACCGGCCAACAATATTTAGTCTTAAGTAACTACCATAATTATCGTTAGTTGTAAATAGAATTAAGACTAAGTATTGTTTGAATTTAATTTAATATCGTAAGAAAGTTCACCTATTGTTTGGTTTCTTCTATCCCGTTTTTTTTTCTTTCTGTAAGTTCTCTTTAACACCCCAACTTATTCTTTTTGTTCGTCTTTCTAGGGTCGCTATATATATATCTTATAGCGTATATCGAGCACGCGATTTCTCTCCGCTAATCAGTGTAGAAATTGCAATCCTCTTCTATCTCACCCTCCAGTGGTGGCTCTTTTCTCCTTTGTGTAATGCCGACCCCTCTTCTCTCTCCGCTCCTAATGACTCTCCTCCGCCGCGTGCACCACCGCGCTAAGTCTCGTTAAGTCGAGACTTCTTGAGCCTCAGTTCGGAAAAATATCTTCCGTAGAGAAACTAGTCGCTTCTCTTTTAGCGGCTTAGAGCGCGCATTTTCACGGCCTTTTCTTACCAAGTTTTAAAAATGAACTTTTCCTTTATTTCGTTTTTTGGACCCCTCCTTTCCTTTTAAATCTTACAAATCAGAAAATGTTCCCTAATATATTTGCCTCTACTCCCTATGTAACGTTTTTTAACGGCACGCCGAAAAACGTACGAGAAGAAAGAATATATATTATTGTTTTTTGACTCACGCTTAAATGTAATTAACGTGAAGCGATTGCTATTGGCTTTACGTAGGCGTCGAAATGGTAAAATAAAGATCATAGTGTGAACAGGGCCGGATTTTTTAGGCACTTTTTTCAAACGTTTTATTAAAAATGAGGCCGTAATAGTTCCTTATTTGGTACTCGACACATTGCTTATGTTCCGTCTATTAATTTGAATATTTGCCTTTTTTTTAAAAAATATTAGCCATATAAGAGTAATTTTAAAATTATACGAAATTAATTTAATTTGTTTTATTCTTGGTCAATGCTTTTCCGTGCTTGGTCAGTTAAATAATTCCTATAGTTTTTTTATAAAGTATCGTGGTTTAGAGGTTAACGGTAATAATTAGTGTAGGGAGCTGTTGGTTCGCGTGGCCTGAAGGGCTTGCCACCACACTCCTACGCATTGTAACCCGGCCACCTGTTTAATGGCATTATAAGTCGCTAGGTGGTGCCTTGGGTATTAGCTTAGCTGATTATTGTTATTATTATTCGTTTTAATGTGGCTCCTCGTGGCCTTCTTGTTTGAATGTGGCTCTGACGTCACAGTCTCTTACTTTTACAAGTCTACGAGCGCGCCCTACAGTCCACAGAGGAATATAGCTTTTTATAGCGCACGTTTGAAGAATAAACTAATAGTGCTGTATATTATACAGGGTGTTAACTAAAAAACGATACAGAGCTAATTACTCAAAATGTGTTTTAGGTAAGAATTTGAAATTTGCAGGTTACATAGAGGGTGCAGGGGGACAAATGACAATAACGGTTCTCGATTTAAAATTTGAATGACCTTGAAGACCTGGTTCAAGGTCATTGAAATTTCCATTGTCATTTGTCCCCCTGCACCCTCTATGTAACCTGCAAATTTCAAATTATTACATAAAACACATTTTGAGTAATTAGCTCTGTATCGTTTTTTAGTTAACACCCTGTATATTTTATTTATTTTATTCATTTTGTTTTATAGAAACAACTTTTGTATCGTAAGGTGAAGCATCTAAAGTGTCTATTGGGCCGCCTTGTTTTTCCCTCGAACCTTCTTCACCTTGGGCATTTTTGGCACATGTAGGGGGCACCACCCATTCCAATTTCATATCCCACACACAGAGACACCGATGAGGAGAAGGCAGATTCTTCTAAGCCACTGCCCATCACTTGTCTCTTCCTTAACAAGAATCCACATTTTTTTTTTCATTATTTCAACATTCAATGTTTTTCTTTTTGGCCGCTCATTTCTTTTCGTAGCGCGCTCTCGCTCTGGCTCCGCTCGGTATGGTTTCTTTCGCATTATATTCGTTTCGTTCTCGCGTCGTTCATTTTTAACGGTCGGTTATAAAACGTATTGACGTCTGTGAAAATAACTCCAGTTCGAACGGCGCTTTACACTGAGTACTAAGCCGCACTCGACGTTACGTCTCCTTGCGGACGAGGGTCAAGTATCGCCGGTGCCATACGTAGACGAGTTCGGATACCGAAATGAGGCTTGAGGCCAGAAAAAAGAACTTTTTTCGCTTTCTCTCTCGTTGTTTCATTACGAAATAAAAGAAAATCTTTTTCTCGCCGTTTGCTTGTATATCGATTCCCCGTCGACGTTAGATTGAAGTTAGACGATAGAGCAGTCACTACTGGGTTAACGTTAGTCGCGATTCCGTAACGCGAGGCTAAGTGGATTTGGCGCGCGAAAATGTAGAGATCGTTAAGGATTTGCGCGGAACGTCTACTTTGTAGTAGTAGTAGTAGTAGTGGGGCGAGAATAGAGAGGACTTGAATCGTTGATCATTTATCGCATCTCGGGGGCTCCGTCGTCACGTTTAACTGTCATCACGGTCTGTAGAGGCGTATGACCGCGGGCGGTACAGTTTATTTCAAAAGTTATCGGCTTTTGCTCGAGGTGAGAGAGACTGTGGCTTTGACGTTCTATGTATTTTACCTTTCCTTTTTTGTCCCAATAGTTTTTGAGGTGGTCATTGAGGGCGCTTATATCTGACACGGAAAGTTCCTCGACGTATTTACACTTCTCGTTCTCTCTCTCTTTCCGTGACGAAAATGTTTTTGACCACAAGTGTATCCGCCTCAACTCCACCCAATCCAACACCCCCCTTTCGTACTTTACCGATAAAAAATAGCGACTAAATATTAGTCCTACGATTTCGTGTTGAAAGTTTATTGACTCTAAATATTAATATTAATTTAATATTGATCTTTCGTACGTAAGATCGTACGTAGCGGTAAAAAACGAAAAATGATAAATAACTGAAAAACCTCAAATTTCTATGGAACATTCATTGTGTAAAATTGAATGACCTTGAACCATGTCTTCAAGGTCATTCAAAAACTATCTCGAGAACCGTTGGGTTTACGGATTTGGTTCCAATTAGAAAGTTGTTGCTCGCCATATTATTAGTTCAAAATAACTTTGATTTGACCAACTTTGACCAATCAGAATCCGAGAAATTGAATGTTAATAAACTCAGTGTTTTATAATAAATAATCTGATTAGTTTTAATGTGACTAAAGCAAATAAATACTGAATAGTTTCCAATTACGCCACCGTTGGCTACGATACATGCTTGAGCTCGTTTAACGACGGAGTTCAATTATTCTACAACTTGTTGTAACGACAACCAATCTTACAGAAATCGGGTTCATTCGACAGAGAGAAATTAAAGCGAAGACCGTAAAACGCAAGGTGTTACAAGCACCCCCAATTTCGCCTCTTCAAACTCTTTATTTTTTGGTCTTAACCCTATTTACTCCACGACAATCCAAGCAATATGGTTAACCCTCTATACAAAGTACAAACCGGAAAAACATTGAGAAGCGGTTGCGACGTATATAAAATAAAAACACGGCTACATCAGTGCCTCCTTTTTTACGTCGTTTTTTACGCAGATGGCCAGCGGGGGGGCCAATCACCACCCTTTTTTATCCCGCCCCTTTTTCACTCGGTTCCAATATAAGAAAAGGTCTCGCTACACTAGGATTAATTTTAGCCTATAGTACCGAGCAGATAATAGTCGCTGATAATAAAACCGAAAGAGGGCGCTTGGAACGTCATTCTCGACAGCGTGACCGTAACTGAAGAAGCGGGTAAAGTCCGCGTGGTTGGAATAAATCTCGATTGAGGTACCGCGCGCTGGAATGTATCCCTTCTTTCCTTGATGAGCTAGTGGCGCCCTCTCCCCTGAGAAGGGGAATTTCCCCTATTGTTTAATCTAGGAGCGTCTTTCTTTTGGGGGGCAGTCCCTCAACCCCAGAAATTTGTTTTTGGGGAGTGGTGCGCTGCCCTCCAGAGTTTGAAGAAGCTTCCCCCCATTGTACTCGCACCACCCTTTTTCTCTTTTGTACTAGTACTCTTTCTTTATTGTAGGGTATAAGTTTTTTTTACCGCCCGGGCACGTTTTTTATATTTTCGATTTTTAGTCGGCTTTTCTTATATCAAGTAATGTAACTAATTTTTTTTTTCCCTATTACAAACTCTTAAAAAATAACTAAACCTCGGGGTATGTTGGTAATTTCCGATTTTCTCAATATTTTTTTATAAATATGTAAATAAGTTCAAAGAAATATAAATATAAATATTTACAATAAGTGTTTTGAAAAATTTTGGTAAAAATATCCTATGTAAAAATTACAAATTTTATATTATATATTTAGTATCCTTTCTAATATGTTACGAGATTTATAAATTTTATATAGAGTTTTTGTAAAAATAAAGCGGTTTCATATACTTTCAAAGTTAGGTCTATTTTTGACCTACCAGCGCCTGTAAAAGTGTTCCAACCGCCGTGGCTCTGTGTGCGAGAAGAAGGACCCTACCAGGGGCCTTGACTCGAAAAGCGCTTTTATTCCCTAAGAGATCAAAATTCCCTTCTTTTCTCTTTCTCACTGTGACGGTGAGCTTTTAAGTTAAATCCTATATAGTACATCCCCGTCGTTTATCCTTTAAAACTAAAATCTCTAAACAAACTATCAAGATTTACTTTATATATATAAGTATATAAAAAAATATATATAAATTTTTATTTTTATTTTCGAAGCACCAAAAAAATATATAAATATATCATCCTACCTGTAGTATTTCGATGTCTTCCAAAGCCCAAGTCTATATGAAAAAAGTAGAACCACGCCGATATGGAATTGGCGGAAAATGGTGGGGGGTGGGGAAAGGGAATAAAGAAAAAATGAAAAAGTCTCAATAAATAACTCGATATTTTGGCCCGGAGAATAAGCACTAAAAATACACGTAGGTCGATATTATTTGAAAGAGAAAATTTATATATTGTCTGTAAAATAATGGGTATTATCGTCTATGATAAATAGTAAGGCTCCAAAGGCTACGAGAAAGAAAAAACTCCATCCTCCATGAAGGTTTTTTTAAATATATTTTAAGTCGGTCGCTGCTCTAAGGATTTTTTCGGATGTATGAAATTCGACTGCTTTCGGAGTGAAATCGGCGATTTTTTAACGTACGACTGTATTTGATAATTTATAACTATTTCCTTGATTTTTTTCTCTGGTCCTTTCTTATTTTGGTATAATTCGATTTCTCGATACTTGTACGCGGAAAAAAGGCGATCTCCGAGGTGACTATAAGGGGGCAGAGAATCAACGCTATAGTTATCCATCATTTTATAGTTTTCTTCAGATTTTCTTACGTTTCTTTTTTGCTTTCCTAATGGCGCCGGGTGTTGGGCGCAAAGGCGTAACGCGAGGTAACGTTTCCGCTAAACTAAAGCTAAATCCAATTCTCTAAACAGCCGTTTATTTATCCTCGTTTCGCCCATCGTTTTTGCCAATATCGAGTATTGATTTCTAGACCATTAGTTTTGCTGAACCAATTGCGTTATTAGACATGTGCCCTGCATGTATCGCTTTGCCGTATATTTTTAGTTTTTATATTTTATTTTCATCGAAATGTATAAACAATGATGTGGATAACGGACGTTTCCAGTTTGCGAGTTAATATTCATTCTATATGTATGATTTTACAAATCAAATTTAAGAAGAAGAAATTCATAGACTATCGTCTGATTGTCTACGGGGTTGAAACGCCATAAATAATTAATAACAACGCGGTGTTGTCTTGACAACAGTGGCGTTACTAAGGGAAATATCACTGTAGGGCTCACAGTCAATAGTGCTAAAAAATATAGAAGATTATAGGATTCAAACTTCCATATTATAGGATATTTATAAGACTATATTTCCAATTTAAAGGAGTTAAAAAGGAGTCACAACAACATAAGACAGATTCTAAAAGAAATTTCAAATTATGCTAGGGTCATTACTTTTCAAAAAATTAAAAATAAAATTAAATATATTTGTTGTGTGTAAATCTTTTTAAAATTTTATCAGTTGGGTTTTAATCGAATGTTAAAAATATTTGAAATATTGGATAAAAAATGGAAAAATAGAATTTTATAGGAAAGTTTCAGAATATCAGGAAAATATAGGAATTATAGGATTGCTGGAAGCCCTGCTGACTGTGTCATCCCCCCCCCCCCCCCCCCCTCGGAATATACCTACCAGATCATAAAGGAACATTAATTGATACGTGAAGGAAAGAGAAGGAGAGCGAACTTCGTCTTTGATGTATTAAAATTGATTTTTTAAATTCGACGCTAGCGCCTTCTACCCGTCAATTGTGATCGCAGCTAAAAAATTCAAAAATTGGGAAAGCAGACCAAAAATACATAGCTCCATCCTATTATCTCGTGGATATAATAATTTTAGCAGTGTTGGCATCCACTTTTCAAGAAATGGGCTGAGGTGACTCTCCTTATCTTTCCTCCATGATAGATGTTTCTATTTATGAAATACAATAAGTAGGAAGTAAAAATATAAAACGTTTCTCTTACGTCAGAATATGGAGCTATATTAGCTGCGAGCTGTTGGCTCGCGTGGCGTGAAGGGATTGTCACCATCCGGTCATCTGTATTAAAAGTCGCTAGATGACTTGGGACTAGGGTGGTGCCTAGCTGATTATTATTATTTTTGCCAATTAGGATGATTTTGTTGAAATTGGAAATTTTGGGTGGTTTTTGGAACTGTGGTGATTTCCGGAATTTTGTTTTGGTTTATTATAATTTTGATTATTTTTAGCAAGTTTTTAGGATTTTTGGGTGGTATTGGCAGTTATTTGAAATATGGTTCGGTTTTTACTTTTTTTAAACTTTTTGAAAGATTTTGATATTTTGGTTTTGGAATTTGGGGAGTTTGGCCCGTTTTTGACTATTGGATAACGCAGAAAAAAAAACATTTTATTCGGGTTTGGACTGCCTAAAGCCAATAGTGGTTTTACTCAAACATTACACCAGAATTTTGCACCAATTGGGGCCAAAATCTAGTAATATCAGCTAGTTATCTAGTTTATTTATTACTATTAAATTGATTCCATGGTTATACTACTTGATTTATTATCATTAAATTTATTCCATGGTTATACTACTTGATTTATTATCATTAAATTGATTCCATGGTTATACTACTTGATTTATTATCATTAAATTGATTCCATGGTTATACTACTTGATTTATTATCAATAAATTGATTACATGGTTATACTACTTGATTTATTATCATTAAATTGATTCCATGGTTATACTACTTGATTTATTATCATTAAATTGATTCCATGGTTATACTACTTGATTTATTATCATTAAATTGATTCCATGGTTATAATACTTGATTTATTATCATTATATTGATTTCACGATTATAATACTTTATTTATAACCATTAAAATTATTTCACGATTGTAATATTTATGTTTATAACCATTATATTATTTCACGATTGTAATATTTATGCTTATAACCATTATATTATTTCACGATAATGATACTTTATTTATAACCATTAAATTGATCAATTTAATAGTTTTAAATAAAGTATCATAATTGTTAAATCAATATAATGGTTATAAACATAAATATTACAATCCATTATATTGATTTCACGATTATAATACTTTATTTATAACCATTAAATTGGTTTAACTGTTATAATACTTATATTTATAACCATTAAATTGATTTCACGATTATAGTACTTATGTTTATAAGCATTAAATATATTTCCACGATTATAATACCTATATTTATAACCATTATATTGATTTCACGATTATAATACTTTATTTATAACCATTAAATTGGTTTAACTGTTATAATACTTATATTTATAACCATTAAATTGATTTCACGATTATAGTACTTATGTTTATAAGCATTAAATATATTTCCACGATTATAATACCTATATTTATAACCATTAAATTGATTTGTAGCTGAAAAAATATAAACTACTCACATTTTTTAGTTTATCTTTAAAAAATATTATTTATAACCATTTAACTTTTTCGGTAATTGGATCGTTAATCGTTCAATCTAATCAAAATAGGGCACCCTAAAACCTTTTTTGGACACAATTAAGTCCCTTTCCAAATAGCTTTTTCTCTCTAAAAAGCGCTAACACGTCCTATCCCCCCCCCCCTCGTCCGCCTGGTCTCCTCTCTGCCCCTTCAATCTTCTTCGGCCTCATCTGATATTACTCCCTCTTAATTATCCTAATTTTTTAGGTCCAGGCTCCCAAATTAATTTAATTAAAAGGTAGCACGCGCGTCTCTTCGGCCCTCATACCCTGGCCTGGTCTCCTTCGCGTGATCGAAAGTGCGTCATCCGAATAATTTCTTTTTTGGGCCCTTTTTTCCTTTGACTCTATTCAATCTTTTTCGGCGATCCGGGCTCGCCTTCAAGCTTACTTGTCAGGGAAGTCCCAAAGGGTTTCGCCACCGTTTTTGAACGGTTGTCTCGACGACGTCATCTCTGATTTCATCCGTAATATCGTTTACGACGCGTTTCCCGCGGTTGCTGATTCGGCCGCTACTTTATGGCGGAATCCTGGCAAAGGTCAGCTAATACGTAAGCCATCCTCCAGAAGCTAGCCGACCGTCTGGATTGCCCAACGACCGGATAGGGCCGTCATTGCTAGGGTTCACGCGTCTCGGAATCGCGGCGGAAGGCAACGATTGTAGCACCCTCAGGTATTATTTACGATTTATGAGTACGTGTGTTCGTACAAGACGTAGCCGTAGAAAATGGACTCGTTCAATTAACGGAAAAGGTTGAATTCGCACCACGTTCGTACGCTTAAGAAACTTCTCGCTATTCGTGATAAATCAAATTGTAGATCACGTGTCTCCATCTAACGGGGAAAAATGAAAATAATCAACATACCGTATAAATTCGTGTACGAAAATCGACCGGGTTCATACCGGCTATATATAGGCGTACTTTGATGTAAGGGCCTCCGAGAGCAGACCCGGGCCCCGGGAAAATAAAAGTTCCGGGCCCCAAGAGAGTCGTTACTATGTATACCTGAGATAGCTATACTTTTTAGAAACCCGAGAGAAATATACTTCGTTTGTTCAAGTATTTGGTACCGGCTTTCCTCCTCTCCGGTCGGGCCTGTTTGATGAAGAAATTATCTCCGCTTAAACCAGTGTTGCTTCATTCTAATTAATATAAAAAGAGATTTTCAGTTTCTTCTAGAAAAACTGATTACTAGAGACGGGGATAAAATATGCGCGGAAAAAATATACCCTCATCTCTCTCTCTATCTTTTTCCTTTTTTTAATTTCCGCCTTCTTTTCAGGATCTCAATTACGTAAGGTTGGAGATGCGGCAATTCTATTTTGGTCCGCTAGAAGGCGATGTAATCTAGAGGCGGAAACTAGCTCGTAACCAAGTTTGAAGCCCCCTTTAATTGGCTGTGGCCTGCCTGTGGCTTTAACAAGTTCTTCAAGAACGCGGAAAAAAAAGTGTTTTTCTAAAAACTGGTTGATGGCGCGCTGCTTGGGAGGTATAATTGAGATGCCTAGTCCCGCCTAGAAGGATATTGTAAGAGGCAGGGGAAAGAAGATGCGCCGACGCGATAATTCGTTGTAACGCCAAGAAAGATGGCGTATGGCCATTCTCATTTGCATCATGTCTGTTGCTCTAAGCTAGGAGCCACAAACACAGCACCCCACGCAAGGAGAATGCAACCCGTCAAAAGTCGTCTATTTACTTGTGTACAATTTTCATTGGTTAGACGCTTTAGCGCCTGCCGCCGTCGGAAGGGGAAAATTTGTAAATTGTCTTCCCCCTTTCCGTAAAACCATGAAGGAAGCACGTGACTGATACTGCGTTCAGTCAATAGGAGCGGACATCTCCATAGAAGAGGAGGGGTTCAAAAATCAAGTGGCTCTGCCGAACGGCGGAGACACCAACTGAGTCTAAGCGGACGAATTTTCGTGAAAATTGTTTTTTCTCTCTAATGCTTTTCCAACGGGAATTTAAAAATCATTGCGCAATACCGAGGCCTAGCACAAATACAGGTCCCAAAGGCGGGGAATTCATTTCCTCGCCTTAAAATTTTCGTCGATTTTAAAAGTAGATTACGAGCGAAATAATTAAGGGAAAATTATGAAAGTAGTCTTAAATAAAACCTGGAAACTTACTAAAAATCATATGAAAAATTCAAAGTTGAGTATAAACACTAAAATTATTAAAAAGTCTCCGAATTGCAACACAGTTAGGAAAACAAATTCCCGTTGGAAAAGCATTAGGGAGAAAAAACCATTTTCACGAAAATTCGTCCGCTTAGACTCAGTTCGTGTCTCCGCCGTTCGGCAGAGCCACTTGATTTTTGAACCCCTCCTCTTCTATGGAGATGTCCGCTCCTATTGACTGAACGCAGTATCAGTCACGTGCTTCCTCCATGGTAAAACGTTCAGCGTAAAGGCTCGTCCAATGAAATTTGTACGCAACTCTACGTTAGCGTGTTTAAAGGCTAGTTGCGTTCTCCTTGTGTTTGTTGCTCCTAGGTTTTAAAAGGGACCTAAAACTTACGCACACTCTAGATGAAACTGTAACTGACGGTTGCGGTTGGCAAATAGGCCTTAGTTAGTGGGCCCGGACCCCTGTATAACAATTATTTCGTGCCCCCCAGAGAGCAGTTATAACTGGAGATAACTGTACATTTTTAAAGATAATAGTGGGAGTTGAGACAGACAGGCTGCACGGGCCATGGTAATTTTGACTGTTCCATGACAAAACCTAGTAATCGAATAATAGAGTTTTTATTTTGATTTCATTACTTCTTATGGTAATGAAAGAGGAACATACTGGTTTATCTCATCGACGATTTTTTGAGAAGTTGTTATTTTTACTGTAGGTCAGGCACGAACTGATCAGGTCGGCTGGTCGCCGATCCCCGAGGGCCCCCGGCTCGAGGGGGCCCCAAATTTCTTAAATTAAATTTTAATAATAAATAGATTTTTATTCCATACCCCCACACCGCCCTGTAAGGGGGCCCCTCTTCAGTCTCTATCCGAGGGCCCCCAAGGGAGCCAGTCCGGGCCTGCTGTAGGTGTACAATTCGCATTTGCACTTGAATTTACTAACTAACATTATTAAAAATTGGCGTTTACTAGGTTTAGCCAATTTGTACTTAATTGCCGCTTTTCTCAACGGGCCTGAGATCCTCTAATACTCGACCCCATTTCCTCGATGCATTTGACTTTCCCTTTAAGCTATCGTACTGTTCTTAGCTATATTTTTATACCGTTGTAAAATGCAATTTTCTAAAAAAATCTCAAATCTCTGATAACTCTAGGCCCTAATTAAAGATAATCTAAATAACGTTGTTTTACTAAAAGCTTCCATACGAAAATATCGCAGAGGCTTACGCCAACATTTTTCATTCTTCGATATTGCTTTCGTCCTCGACCGCTAGAGGGTCCCAGTTTCGTTATAATTTAGTAAATGACATTTAGGACGTCCAGCCGAGGGATTAAAGAGGTTTTTACCTCCTTTTTTTTTTGGTAAAAGCTAATTATAGGAAGGGCTTTTTATTGCTCCTTTTATTATTGTTTTTTTAATCTACGGTTAGAGTTTAGCTGGTACTTTAGGCTATGGGAAATATGTAGGTGAAGTTTGCGAGGTAGGAGTGAGCTGCGAGAGCGCGAAAGGTAAAAACTAGGAGCGGTAATACTTCTACAGGAATGACAAGTATTCGACGCGTTTTCCCAACTTTTCCCTGGCGAATCACGGTTCAAATATAGTCCACGACGGCAGATGTTGGTCGAGCTGAGCTTTCTTTTTTCATTACTTTTTATTACTCTTTGGAGGTATAAGCGTGGCCGACTAGCGACTGCCCCGACTATAATTTCAGAGAGAACTTGAGAGAAAAAAAGTACCAAAAAACGATTAGGCCCAATTTTCTTACGTGCGACTGAATGAGAGAGCTTTTGCCACATTTAATAATATTTTGGAGGTGCTCTGCCGGGAAAAAAAACGGTGGGCCACGGATTTTGGAAGTTTTTGAGTTCCTCGCGATTGAATACCTTTGCCCTTTTCGATTTGAAAACTGCGTAGAAGCGGCTATGGGCTAGTCTGAGAACAAAAAAAATCCACATTGCTTTTTTTTACTTAAAAAAAACCCCGAACTTTATACTTTTGCCAGGTTTGTGTTTGGCCTTATTGGAATGAGTATTTTTAGTTTCACACCGAAATATATTTTGCGTGAAACTATTGTTTTACCCGATATATGTTGTTGTTGTCGTAATTTGCGATACTTTCGATAATTATCGATTAGAACAACCTATTAACCCTTCTGCGGAACACTTATGGGGCACCTATTTACCTGCCAAGCCAAAACTAATTAGTCACGTTTTGGCGGCGCTTTTACGAGAACCCCGCCTGCAATTTCGGAGAACCATTACTCCCTTAAGTGACCTCGAGAAATATCTATTTTGGGTGGTGGTTTTGAGTACATTTAGGTCCTCCACTTTCACATTCCTAAAAAAAGTAGCGTAGTCATACAGAAACATTTTATATTTCTTTTCGTCCAGGCCTGACAAGTGAGAAGGGAAGCCCGTACAAATTCCCCGCGTTTGAGCCCTTCTACTATACTTCTCCCGCGAAACATTGTTAATTAGAAAAATAGGGTAGCTCTTGGGGCCCGAAAGTATTGTTTTTCCAGGGTCCGGGCCCGCTCTCGGTGGCCCTGTTTTTGTCTAATAAATATCAAATCAATCCATTTTATCAGGTGTGTGTTTTTTATTGAATATGGTAAATTTCCAGGTTTTGGTATTATATTTGATTTATACTCAGTTGCAGCTTAAGAAAGGCAAAATATCTAGTACATTTGGCGGGAATAAACTAGAACAAATTTCCGGTAAATCGGCGTCGGAAATTTCGATTTTGGTCTGTTTACGGTTGAATTTCTAAGTATACCCTCACGTGTTATATATTTTGGATAATATCGTCTATTGTGTTATATTTTTAAATATAAATCTTAAGTATATAAGATTTATAAACAGTTGTAATAATTTATTTTTAGTACTTCAAGTGAGACGTATCTAAAGAACTTCCGTTTGGTGAGTCCAAGGTAAGTATAGAACGGGTAATGCCAACATTAGTCCAGTGTTCCTAAAGCCACCTTTTTAAAGAAAACTTCTAGCCAGTGGTTAATAATGGCTAATATGACTAATAATGGCTAATAATGGCCAGAGGGGAGATATTGCATTTAAAATGTTAAAAATGACTAGTTTGATAGTATTACTTATATGATTATTAGTTATATATGTTATTAAAAATATTACAAAAATAGTTCATTTTGAAAATATTTTTTTAAGTGTTTTAACAAAAAAGTTGGTCTTGTGTAGACTGCGTATTTCACTTTTTGTTACGTTTATTCTAAATCACTGTCGGTACTGTCTTCCAAACAATGATCCTTTTCACGGAGTAGCTTCCGGTTTACTAGCAGACAAATCCAAACTACGTAAAAATCAGTTAAAAATATCCCAATCATTTTATTGCCAAAGTATCCCAAATTCTTGCAACTTTAGGCGGAATGTTCGTCAAATTAGCCCAATTTGGCTATTTTACATTTATGCAATGATAATTTTTTTGTCAGTCAAAATTATATTAGGCATTATTAGCCACTATTGGCCACCAAATGGACTTTTGTCCAGGCCGTTAAAAACCATTATTTACCACCATTATTGGCCACTGGCTTTTACCACCTCGGAACACTGAACATTACCACGTTGACGTACATAAACGTGCAATTTGATGATTGTTTATTTACATTTCTAAAATGGAATAATATAACACGTGTAGGAACCTTTCGGAATTCAACAGAAAATATGCGAAATTCTCAATTCCCGCCGCCGATTTACCGTAAATTCGGGCTAGTATCGTTCCGCCAAATGTACTAGATATTTGACCTTTCCTCGCTTGCAACTGAGTATAGAACATTTTTTTTGTTAATTGAAATACCAATTGGGGCAATCAGGGCTCAATAAATTGGGTATTTGATATCTCAAAGCTTTACGTTGAGAATAATAAATAATATATCAATAGAAAAACGCAAAGCCCTCGCGGTCTTAGGCAATTTGAGGCCCAGAAAACTGGGCATTTGCTTTCTCTAAAATCGTTAGGGCTTGAAATGTAAATGATACATCAATAGAAATGAAATAAACAGCCCCCACTGATGTAATATAAATTTGAACAATGAAGAGACGATAAAATTGTGGCGCGTACAAAATCTATAAAGGGGGACACGGGCTGCGGAAAAGCTCAGTTAAAGGAATGAATTAATAAATTCAATTCAATTAAATGGAAAAAATTAAGCCTTGGCCATTATCAATCGATATGAAATATCAAGGCGTGGCGATTACAATACCAATTTATGATAATAGGGGATGTATTTGAAATATTTGAATCCGCTAAAGCACGAAATGTTAATTTTACGTTAATCGATAGCCTGCTAAGACCCGCCTTTTTTAAATCTAGGTTTTTTTACGAGACTGGGCAAATATTGACGTGAAACGTTTAGTACGACTTGGTGGACTTGTTTTCGGCAAATCCCTTTTGAGCGCTTACAGCGTCGTCCGTATGAACGGTATAGCGCCTGTGCGCCGCTATTTTCGCGGAATACGGTTATAGGAAACTCATTTTTCAATTGACGAAATCGATTGCATTCTGAGCTTTGCGAAACAGATGTAGATGATATACGGATCATCCTCGTTGTACATCTCCTAATTTTAAGCCTTTAACAACATACCATAATATTATACCCGCTTTGCAAGGTAACGAGTCTGGTTTAGAGCACAACGTTACTAATTATCGCTAAAAAAGCGATGAATATACAGGGTGTTTCAAACGGTTATGCACAAATTTTTAAGAGTTGTATAGGGGGTGAGTTGAGAAGTATGCCTGTTTTTTCCTCATTTTCCTACGATGAGTTAAAAGAGCGCCAGAGAGCTTCAAAGTGTGGCCTACTAGCCCCTGAAAATAGGCTGCAACAAGCGCAAAACCAAGCAGCGGGGAAACGCGAACATTAAGGTTTGGGGTAGGTACATTTGTTCGAATTTTAATCGTCCGAACGGCGGAACAAATGTTCGAATTTTATTCGTCCGAACCGCCGAAATAACAAATGTTTCAATTGTTCGAATTGGACAACTTGTTTGTTTCATTCGTCCGAATTGGTAGCATCACATTCGGACAAATGATCATTCGGACATTTGTACCACCGCTCGGACGAATGAAATTCGAACAAATGTACCCAAATCTAATGTTTGGACTTTGTAAACCAATCGAGGTAACCAGAGTAAAAAGGTAACTTAAACAGTATTTAAAGTCCCTGCAAATATTTGAAACACCCTGTATATAATATTATGATCTTTCAGACGTATCTTAAGTTTGTTTATTTCGCCAAACTTTAGACATTGTTTTGGGTGACGTTAATTTAAAATATGAAAATATAGGCTATAACGGGTTGAGGGAAAGGACGCGCAGTCGCTAGAAAGAACGGGACATTTTCGACGAGAGGCGCATCGAAAGAGAAAGAGAAGTTGGAGAATTTCTCCTTCGACTACAGCGCCATTTTTAATCCTACCGGTCGCTCGGGGTCTTAATCGCGTACCCCCCTCCCTCCGCGCGTCTTAAGGCCGCCAATGGAAAAGTTGAAAGGCGGAAAAAGGCCCTTCTTAACATCTTTAATATATAATTTGAACGGACCTCGGAGCGAACTTAGGGCCACTCGTAGCGTACGCGATAATATAAACCCGCCTCTGGCCAATGTATATTTTTGTTCGCATTAGAGAGACTTTCGGGCTCGCTCGAGCGCTTTTGAGCGTATTATTACAGCGACATCTATGGGGAGAAAGAAAGGGGGAGAATTCTTCCGCGGACGTGAGCGAGAGTTATTAGAAGATGAAGCCTTCACTTTCCCCGCCTTTTTCTCCGCAGAAAATTAAAGAGAACCCGATTTAATATGGTAATGAGAATTTTTTCTTATTATTCGTCAAACCTCGCGCCTCGTGGCTTCCTCTTGTTTTTTATCCCGAATTTAAAACGTTCGCCTTTTCGCGTCACGGAGATGGGATGGCTCGTACTCGAAGAAACGTTGTTATCAGAATAGTTATTATCGTCAAAATGTTCTTCGCCTTGTCCACCCCTTTTACGTAACGGCTAAAGAGCTGACGGAAATTTCTCTCTTCTGGTTGTGCCGGTAATTTGCGGCGCTGGAACTAATTTGCAGCCTCGTTTTTCGCCGTTTGCGAAAGTCGCGTCGCGAGAACGTTAATTGAATAATGCGCGGGCTGCCCTTTTTCCCAGAGCCCTAATCCTACGTTACCGAATAATTTAGACAAAAGTAAAGGGTTTCGTAAAGTTTGCGTTTCATTGGAGTCGCGAATGTCCGGTTAAATCTTCCAAACAACGCGTGAAAAAAAAAACGATTATGTCGTTTTTCTTAATTTTTTATTATTATTTTTAATGGCGGAAACGCGTGATATCTAGTTAACGAGGGGGGACGAATTATTTCGCCCCCTTTTCTGTATTGAGAGGGGAGCGCATGATTTCGTAGGCTCCGCTCTGGTTGGAACTCGAGATGGCTAACGATTACTGTCCACGACGCTGCCACTCCTAGATTTGACTAGAATTGGCTTGTACGGAGCCCTTCGCGCGGATCTATTATACGAAGGCGAAGAAACACCTGCGGTATTTCCCGCACGCGTATACGTATGTGTCGGTATTAATGTAATGTTCGCTCGCGAAGCTACGGAATGGAGGCGGCCCTTTTCCAAAAGATCGTTATCTCTTCATACATAGTCACGTATGATGAAACCGGAAACTCGCGTTAGAGTCTGCGTAAAGATGTTTAATCGAAATCGGTTCAATTTGCCCCCGGGAAATTAGACCCTCAAATATACGCCTGTGCCGAGTGTATTCCTATATCTAGAGAAATATCATTAGGATAACGCGTTATAGTTGATCGAGCCCCTGCTGAACGGCTTTGAAAAATTAATTAATTATGTTATAATTAACGTATACATACTTTATTATGTTTTTTTTCGAATTTTTCTAGTAGAAGGCTCGGATGAAAATACTCAATAAGTATGTAAATTCGTACGCTCTGCAGGGGCCTCACGCCACTGCTTCTAGATTTCGTAACTAATAGACGGCTTAGTAGTAGGCCAGACTATGTAGAATATCAGGCGGAGTGAGAATTTAGGTACACCTAACGGGAGTAACTTTTAACCCCCTTGGTCTACGCCACTGAGTGTGTTATTTCTTCTAAAGCAGCGTTGCCAGTTCCTGAAACTAAAATTATCTTACCAGAGTCAAAAAATTATCGATTTCAGAAAAACATTATCCTACGCTTGAAAACTGGCGGTAAATTTGAATTTTGTGTGAAATATTGACGTTGAACTTATGAAATCAAAATTTTTAATAACACCGATTGAAAACTCACGTTTACAAGTAACAGTTTTAACTGGTTTTCAGTCAATTTAAAAAATTTCCGTACATTATCGTACGCGCAAGCTGAATTAATAGTTAGTGTATGGAGCTATTGACTCGCGTGGCATGAAGGGCTTGCCACAACCCTTAAACGCATTGTAACCCGGACGCCTGAATTAATGGCTTTAAAAGTCGCTTGATGACTTAGACCTAAGGTGGTGCTTTGGGTATTAACCTAGCTGATTATTATTATTATTAATTATCGAAAAATGGTTACTGTATATAGTATACCTTTGAAAATATCGTACATCCTACAAATTAGCTCGAAATTATCGACGTGTACGATAATTATCGTACGTCTGGCAACGCTGTAATCTAAAGGTATATAATAATTATACACCGAAATCTAAATTATAAATTATTTTAAGGTATTCTAGCTATTTAATAGTTGTTTTTCTTTATTTGTAATGGTATAATTATTTTTCTACGGTAAATCAATAAATAAATTAGCTTAATTTGTAAGAATATTTTTTTAGTTTTAAAATTCATTTTACACGTAATTTAATGGGTGGGGTTTTACCAGATGTTACCCATCGCTACGAAACAATTTCATAACAGCCCGAATGGATTTGTAGGTCAAATATTTTTGATAATTATAATAGGGCCTTCCAGAAGTACCTAACTGCAAATGGTATTCGCTTACATGTATCTCTGCTTTTTGAAATTGCTCTTCGGTAGAAAAATATTTTAGTGACCTTCTAAAACTATAACTAGGCGGAGTAATACATGCCGTATATATTTAGCTGTGACGCGGATTACGCTTCCATTTTGCAAACTGGTACGAACCTGATAAGGTACACGTTCTATTTTTACGTCCTAATATGAAAGCATTTCTAGTTATAGATTTATTATATACTTTTAACCTTACACATTTAAAAACTATTGAAGCAAGATATGGGGAAGATGTACGTGTTTTTCAAATCCTAGATGGATACTTCTCTTGTTATATTATATACTTCTGGTCCTACACATTTAATGAAACTCTGTCAAGTCCCTTCGAAACTGCGAAGATCGAGGGGCAGGTCACTTCCATTTTGTGTGCATCTTAATCATAGTAAAATGATTAAATCATGGTAATCGTGATTAAATCAGGGTAATCAAGATTAGAAAATCTAATCACGATTTAAACTAGATTTAATCATTCTAATCATGATCTAATCTTTTTATTCAGGATTTAATCATTTAAACGAGATTTAATCATTCTAATCATGATCTAATCTTTTGAATTAAATTTAACCATTTTAATTAGATTTAATCATTTTAATCACGATTTAATCAATATAATAGAGAATTTATCATTAAAATCAAAACTAAAGTACGATTTAATCATACTAATCACGATTTAATCAATATAATAGAGAATTTATCATTAAAATCAAAACTAAAGTACGATTTAATCATACTAATCACGATTTAATCAATATAATAGAGAATTTATCATTAAAATCAAAACTAAAGTACGATTTAATCATACTAATCACGATTTAATCAATATAATAGAGAATTTATCATTAAAATCAAAACTAAAGTACGATTTAATCATACTAATCACGATTTAATCAATATAATAGAGAATTTATCATTAAAATCAAAACTAAAGTACGATTTAATCATACTAATCACGATATAATTTTTTTAATCAGGATTTAATCATTTTAATCAGATTTAATCATGATTAAATCAGATTTAAACATTCTAATCATGATTAAACGTGATTTAATCAACTTAATCGTTATTAAATTGAATTTAATCAAATAATCACGATTAAATCGGATTTAATCTTTTGAGGGGTGTGTCGTTAATCAAGGAAGTGACCTGCCCCTCGGCGAAGATACGTGTTTCGTTTTAGTGGATACTTCTGTTTTAAGATATATATCGCGTACTTTTGACCCTAAATATTAAAAAATGATCGAAGCAAGAGATCTGGAGAGTACATCTAAATAAATAATTCTCTCGTCAGAGATATATTTATATACTTTAGACCGTACATTAAAAACCCCGAATGATACGAATATAAATAAACTAGTGCAGTACAATGTGGGTTAGGGATGTGCGATTAGTCGTTTTAGGTAATCGAGTCGGTTATCGAGTATCAAATTGTTTTTCATCGAGTATTCGAGTCGAGGAATATTGAAGTCAAGTCGAGTAATCGAGTACTTGATTAAGGGGAAACTTTCTCTTATTCGAGACGAGTTTACTAAAAAAAACCTCGAGTGATATTTTAACGAGTACTTGATTAGGAGCTGGTTTTAATCAAGTAATAAGGAAATTAAATTTAAAAGGAGTATAAAGTATCTTTCAATGCTGAAAAACATTCCTTTCATTTAAATGAACCACAGTTTCCACAACTTTGTAGGTACCAAAAAGTTGTAAAAACCGTTTTTTGAACTTTGAAGCAACGAGGATAGATATAACAAGTACTCGACGAGTTTAGAGAGCAGCTAATTCAAGTAATCGAGTTCTCGACTATGCAATTTTTGGTAGTCGATAATCAACGGGTATTTTCCAATTACTTATTCGAGGTCGAGTTCGAGTACTCGACCTCAAAAAATGGCGAGTAATCGATGATGTTCGAGTACTCGCGCAGCCCTAATGTGGGTTAATCCGTCGAATAAAGTCTTTCCATTTTGTTTACCTGTCTCGGGTGTTTTAGTGGCATTCAAAGATGGTTTCCCATCAATTTCGTCCTTATTACGAAGAAACCTTTTTCTCGTTCGCTTCGCCTCTTTTCAGGGCATACCTTTTCTTTATTGAAAATTGATTTGGTCTCGAACATATATAATTCTCGCGATTGTATTCTCGGGGGAATTGAACGGACCTAGTTTCTGCCGCTATACCAAATAGAACTGATGGGGATCCAGCACGGGCGTTGGGGAATAAATCTGAATATATTTCTTTCTTCCACCCTCGCGCGGGCTCCTTTGAATTATACCTCTATTCTATTCTCTTCTTTTCGCGATGTTCCGGAGGCCCGGGACCATGCCGCTTCTGAGTCTCCTAACTAGTGAAGGATAACTTTTCCCTGGTCTAACTTCGATCCTCCGCTCAGCCACCCCTTCAAACCGAATTTGGCTTCCGTATACGTGTATGAAAAGACGAGGTACCCTTATTCGAGCATTCTCTCGAGGCTTCATCCTATAATAAACCGCCGTAATTAGCGGGTTCAAACGTGTAAACTAAGGGAGCTAGTATAGATTCTCCTTGGAGAATTGCGTGGACCCGTTATCTGGTAATTAAGGTAGACGTCCCTGCCAAAAAGCCCCCCTCTCCCGAACTCTCCCCACCCCCTCTAGGCCGTTAGAGAGTCTTTTCTTCCTAGAAACTTACTTTGCTTATTGTTTAACACCTAAGACTACGGTAGTAACGAGGCTAGGCTTAGCGGTCAACTTGGCCCGTTATATAAGTTAGTTTACTACGCGTATATGGTTCTTACAATTTAGGTAGATAACGACTCCCAGAATGAGGACGGAGAGTAGGATGAAACTGGAGAGAAGAATAAGGAATAAGAACAGTCCCGTTTCCGGATTTCGACGTCTTTTTTTCCACCAAGGCGAAGCCGAGACGCAAACTTGCAAACTCTCGCGACAGGAAGTGACGCAACGGTTTTTGTCGTTGTTCTTTCGGTTGCCGGAAGCGGGTCCGCTGCTAGCCAGAAACTCTTCGTCGGCGCTAATCATGGCTAAGCGGCCGTAATCCGCCGCTCGCCCTCCGGCCTGGTTCTCTTTATTGGTGGATTTCTGTGAAAGGTGGACGCGGAAGTCCAAGAGCATCCCGGGGATGATCCGGAGAGGGCAACGCCAGATAAAGGCCAAGAAATGAGAAAGAAAAATAAGACATTATAGACTATTAGGAACTGGACGTTTTTTCTCTATCTTCGGGTTGGTTAAGTTTTCGCATTCTTTTCGTCCCTTATGGCGGCGCCTATCTCGCGCTGATCGTTAAGAAAGTTTCCTAAGACTTTCTTTTCCACCTGAAGAATGCAATGAGAGATCGGAAACTATTTCTTCTATTTTTCCTGGTAGGCGTTAGCGGACGTACAACTCGTTATTTTATTCTTTTTAGAGTACAGACTTTGCTTTGGTGGGCTTCATCGCTCGTTGCATTCTTTGGATGTTAATTTTTCATTATTTCATTATTACTTCTTAATAGATGATTCTGAACTATATTATCGACAGATACACGCGTAAAAGAGTTAATTATATTGGGGCGTGCTCTAGATATATTAGTAGATTGCGGCTCGCGCGATTTCGCTCGCGTTGAAAAAAAAGCGCGCATTTTAAATTTAAACTATACATTTAGAAAATGCATCGTTTCCTAACATATAAGACCCTTTTTCAAAGATACAACGTAACGTATTAGTTTAAACATTCAAAAAATGTGTCCATAACCTCAAAATATATCTTGGAAAAAATCTTATTACGTCAGGCAACTCTCGTCACGCACGCGTTTAATAATTAAAGTTAATATATCAATTAAAATTGCAAAATAAAGAAACGTACCGGCATCGTCACGTATTCCTCCGTCGATTCAACAACACCGCAATAAGGATGGTCGCGACATTTGCGACCATGATACAAAACTTTCCCGGACTCTGTCAAAAAAAATATCGCCGCGAACGTTTAAAAAATGCTTTCCGCGCGTTGATCGCGATTCAAAGAGCGCGAATTTCGCGTGTAACTGCGGAAGCGTGTATTCTCGAATGGCTGACTACAGTCGCGGCGGTTGTGGCCCGGCGTAAGTTTCCTTTTCCGAAGCCAAGCGCGCGCCCAGAAAGAACGTGTTCAAAAATTCCGATTTTGTTTGTTCCCTTTGGGTTGCTTTGTTTCGGCATGGCTGGCTCCGCCCACCCCCCGCTCGCCGCCACCCGCCACTGGCACCACTGCCCTCTTCACCGACTCCATTCGCTCTGAACTCTCCTCTCTTCTACCAAGGTTTCTTTCGGGCTCGCGCCTCTCTCTCTCTCTCTCTCTCTCTCTCTCCTCTTCATTCTCTCTCTCTTACCGCCCATTATCCCCCTACCTTGACGCGACACTGCCATCTACCGAGGAAGATGCTCGATATCAAATCGTCCCCCCCCTCTCTCTCTCCCCTTCCGCGGTCTTTGGCAATCGTTTTTTAGCGGCCTAAACGCGCGCAGCCTGTCGCCTTCCTAGGCTTACTAAATAGGACGCGAAATTAAAATCTCTTATCTTACGAATGTGGGAGTAGAGCCGGACTTAACCGCGTCTAATATACCGCGGTGAAGGCTATAGGAAGGACGACGGGTGAAAATACTTCCACGTACCACGACTGGCTCGTGTCCTCGACGGAGGGACGGGCCCTCTGAAAATTTAATGGCCCGAAATAGATTTTTTTTAATGTTGTCTCTCTTTCAAGCGCGCATCGTGGCATCGGCATACAATCACCGTTCACTGTCCGCCTGGCGAAATATATCGGAAAACCCGATGCCGTAATGTATTCCGCGATCTTCTTAGTCAAGCCCGAGAAGCCAGTCAAAGTCGACCAGCTTCCCGATAGTAAATTCCGACGAATTTGTAATCGCGTGATTTAATACTACATAGGAAACCGACACTGATGACTGCGATACCTAGAAAAGGATTCCCCTTTTCTATATCTTATATCTGGTAATCTTTACTCTCTAAACTTTAAACACGGAATAAATCTCCAGTTTGTTTATTTTAAAACTTGGCAATCTTGTCTTAGGCTGCGTGGAAGAGAAAGTGGAGGAGAGCAGTTTTGTTAGAGGATAAAGAAAAATGGAATTCAGAGCTGGCGAGCAAACTCTCCTTTCTTCCTAACTTCGCGTCGCGACCCCTGCCGTAAGCCCATTCTAGTCCGTATGATCATCAATATTGTAAGAAAAAACCGGAAAGGCGGGAGGAGGGAGGGAGAGAACCGGACTCCGGGTATCGATCTATCGATTACATTAACCACCAAAAATGATTCAATATGCTTCCGAAGAAGAGTCCCGCGCTATACTATTCAAATAAAAATAATTCGGTAGCGGCATGTGTCTGCGTATTTGCCGTTTCCCTTATCTGTTAGTCAATTTATCACTAAAACTTTTCGATGGCCTCCCCCCGCCCTCATCCCGTTCTCATCCGAACATTCCTCCGAAGGGCATCCCCCCAAATCGAAATGATTCACTAACACCCATCTCGCCCTCTTCCCAATAATTTCGAAAAACTAGGAGCTGGGGCAGACGCCCCCTCTCTTCCAATCATTTTTTTGGGGGATGCTGGAACATGGTATAAGGGGTGGGTGGTGCTGAATTACGCTTAAAGCCGCGCCGTTCTCTCGCGTCTCGACGGAAAATTTTTACTCCGGCATCAAACTCTTCCGCCCGCTAACCCCCCCTATTTGCGTCATAATGGACAGGAAGTCGCTCCGGCTCACGAAAATTGTCATTCATTTTTGCGTACTCCCCCCTCCCCCATTAGGTTCTTCCTAGAGTCGGTGGTCTTATCACGGTGCGGTTTATATATAGCCGGGGATAGAGGTAAAGTCTGCGAATCTCTTCAATGAGAAATATACGCTTATACGCCACTCGTCTATATCGCAGTTTTATTCGACAGGCTTTCGCGAATTTGCTAAAATTTCGTCCTCTTTTATGTAAAGATCGATTCCAAAGCCGTCGCGCGCCTAACCCGGAGGGAAATGTCATTTTGAAGCCGTTCGAGGACTAATATTAAAAATATATATAACTTTTCCATTTTTTTTCTAAGCGACGGGGAAATGTTTCCTTGTCTATCGTAATTGTCATCGTGGCGAGTGGAATTTTATAATCATTTCGAGTGAAATTTCACTTCCACTTTTATCTACGAAGTAGATAGAATGATTGTTATTCGGCGTATTCCTTCACGCGACCTCCGTCCCTTTAGTCAATATTCCATTCTTCTATGATTTATAGTGTTATTTCGGTAGAAATGAGAACGGTACACGGTGTTGTAATTATGTCAATTTATGCGGGTCAACCGTGCCGTTCACCTTGTATAGAACTATTTAGCGTGTGTGTTTACGTTGAAGTCTTTTTATACCTCTACGTTTTCGCTCGTTGCATAAAGAGGTTTTGTTTGGAAATTGCTTTCATTATTGTTGAATTTATCGTTAATTATGAATTTATAGTTTATTATTAATTTATCTGAAGAATTTACACTTGATTGTGAATTTATCTGAAGAATTTAAACTTAATTATGAATTTATAGGCAGAATTTATAGTTAATTATGAATTTGAAAATAAGAAATATTAGTTAATTATGAAATTGTCTGAAGAATCTATAGTTAATTGTGAATTTATCAAAAGAATTTATTCTTGATTGTGAATTTATCTGAAGAAATTATACTTCATTATGAATTTATCTGAAGAATTTATATATAATTATGAATTTATCTAAAAAAATTATACATAATTATGAACTTATCTGAAGAATTTATAGATAAATATGAATTTATCTGAAGAATTTATAGTTAATTATGAATTTATCTGAAGAATTTATACTTAATTGGAAAATTTATCTGAAGAATTTATACTTAATTGGAAAATTTATCTGAAGAATTTATACTTAATTGGAAAATTTATCTGAAGAAATTATACTTAATTATGAATTTATCTTAAGAATTTATAGTTAATTATGAATTTCTATAAAACATTTGTGGTTATTGATAAATTTCTATAAAACATTTGTGGTTAATTATAAATTTCTATAAAACATTTGAAGTTAATTATAAATTTCTATAAAACATTTGTAGTTAATTATAAATTTCTATAAAACATTTGTAGTTAATTATAAATTTGTATAAAACATTTGTAGTTGATTATCAATTTGTATAAAACATTTGTGGTTAATTATAAATTTCTATAAAACATTTGTGGTTAATTATAAATTTCTATAAAACATTTATGGTTAATTATAATTTTTTTGCAAATAATATGGTTAATTATAAATTTGTTAGCAAATAATATGGTTAATTATAAATTTGTTTGCAAATAATATGGTTAATTATAAATTTGTTTGCAAATATGTTTAATTATAAATTTATCAGTATTTATAAATTTCTAGAACGAATTTATATTTCATTATAAATGACCGTTATGCTTTCAATCGGTGTTCTGGGAGAAGATAGCTACCAGGGGAAAGGTTTTCTCGGGATGCACTGGCGAGTAATATTCCGTGAGCAAAGGCAGGCTCTCTCCAGTGTACAATTAAAATGGTTAATATAATCTGAACATATTTTATTATTAGTATGGAAGTAAACTAAAACTCTAATAGGGTCGGCCATATTCTCTAATTACTACTACGAAAAATTGGTTTTTAATTATAAAATTAAAATTAAAAAAAATATTCGAAGCAAAATGCGAAGAAGAACGTATGCAGAATTATACTTCGAAGAATTTATGGTGAATTATACTACGAAGAACGTATGCAGAATTATACTTCGAAGAATTTATGGTGAATTATACTACGAAGAACGTATGCAGAATTATACGTCGAAGAATTTATGGTGAATTATACTACGAAGAACGTATTCAGAATTATACGTCGAAGAATTTATGGTGAATTATACTACGAAGAACGTATGCAGAATTATACTTCGAAGAATTTATGGGGAATTATACTACGAAGAACGTATGCAGAATTATACTTCGAAGAATTTATGGTGAATTATACTACGAAGAACGTATGCAGAATTATACTTCGAAGAATTTATGGTGAATTATACTACGAAGAACGTATGCAGAATTATACGTCGAAGAATTTATGGTGAATTATACTACGAAGAACGTATGCAGAATTATACTTCGAAGAATTTATGGTGAATTATACTACGAAGAACGTATGCAGAATTATACTTCGAAGAATTTATGGTGAATTATACTACGAAGAACGTATGCAGAATTATACTTCGAAGAATTTATGGTGAATTATACTACGAAGCACGTACGGTGAATTATACTACGAAGAACGTACGGTGAATTATACTAACTCTCATGATCTGTAACGCCAAGAAATACTTGTTATAAATAAAAAAAAGTAAAAAAGAAGAAGGCTTCGGTTATAACAAGCCGGCCCAGGCCGTAATATTAGTTCCACATCAGTGTATTTGAGTGGGCAAACCCATACACGCTTAGTAGACACAGGTTGGCAAACCAATACAAAAGCTGTTGAGGCCATATGATTTCCTAGCGTTTGATATATAATTTACCATCCTATGTGAAAGAGTGGCCACCGCCCACCCTCAGGATACCAGGGTGGGCAAACCAATACAAAAGCTGTTCAGGCCATGTGATTTTATATTATCTCGGTGATTAAATTAGTATTTTCTTAGAGCAGATATTTAATATGGATTATTAACAACTGCATAAATCATAATGTACTGAGAATATGGCAAGACGGAGATTCTGTCCCCATGGTCGCATACTTTTCAGCTTAAGGGCCTGTGGCCAAAGCCCTAGCCAAAGTGCTAACCCATTGAATTTAACATGTTTGATTCTAGCAAAGCAGACTTTTGCAACACGCCCTAAGTTCGACTGCTTTGGATTTTTTGGTCTCACTCTTTCAAGTAGACGCTAGCGTAGACGATTCCAATCTTTTACTTTTATTGTTCTAGGAGACCAAATTGTTTTTTTCGATAGCTCTCCCTTTAAAGGGGTTGGTCGGAGGGGGCGGAAATTAACGGCACTGCGTGTGCGTCAAAGAGCTCTATCGAATGAGACGAACTTGTTTATTTCGGTATTTTTCCCTTTAAGGGGGTTGGTCGGAGGGGGCGGAAATTAACGGCACTGCGTGCGCGTCAAAAAGCTCTATCGAATGAGACCAACTTGTTTTTTTCGGTCACTTTCCCTTTAAGGGGGCTGGTCGGAGGGGGCGAAATTATCGGCACTGCGTGCGCGTCGAAGAGTTCTATCGAATGAGACCAAATCTCTGGACCAACTATACCAACTATACAAGTTCGCCAAGAAGGCGATAATATTATTTTGTGCCACATATAAACGACTTCGATAAGAAAGTGCCACACTTATTTATTACTTCTGACCATACACGGTTTCGATAAGAAAATGCCACACTTATTTATTACTTCTGACCATACACGGTTTCGATAAGAAAGTGCCACACTTATTTATTACTTTTGACCATACTCGGTTTCGATAAGGGGGTAGAAATTGGGGCGGGGGGGGGCGAAGTTTGAGGTTAACTTGACCCTAAAACGCCGTAAATATACGTAAAATAACGCGGAAAAACGAACGGGAATTGCGACAACTTAACTTGACAAATCCCCCCGCGTTGCAAAGAAAGATTAGAAGTTCCGAGTAAAATTTTTATAGATCGTTGTGACATGGTTGGTAAAGGCGTCGGTATTAGAGATAACGCGGCCAGCGGCTAGCTAGGTTCGAGTCCCGGCGCCGCCACTAAAATAATTGATATAATTTATTTTTCGCAGCTCCATCTACCGTGTCATTGCTTTTCCACGACAAACAAACAAATGACAGTAGCATGGTTGGTAGTGGACTGACGAATTGGATTGTATTGTAATGTAATGATTTCAATAAAATATATATAAAATCTATATCACAAAGTCTGATTTATTTATTTCGCTCTTACTCTTCATGATGGAAGCGAGTACGGTTGAAGCTTCTGTCGTGGTTGGTCTAACTCATTCGTATTTCAAATCACCAAAAGTGTTGACGAGAGTGTTAATAGTTTTCATTATTATCATTATCAAAGCGACAGAGTTAGTATTTCAGTATTATACCAACAGCAACAGTATATCCAAGTAATGGATAAGCTTAAGGAATTGTACTCTAACGTCTCCAAACCTGGTTCTTTAGGCGGTATTAAATCGTTGTATCGCGCCGCCAGGTCACGTGGAATAAAAGTTAAGGTAAAAGAAGTCCAAGATTTTTTGAAATATCAAGATACGTACACTCTACACAAACCGGCGAGACGAATATTTGAACGGAATCGAACAATCGTGTACGCTATCGACGGACAATGGCCAGCTGATTTAACGACTTACAGAATCTATCCCGTCAAAATAAAGGGTTCAGGTATTGGTTATGTTGTATCGACGTGTTTAGTAAATTTGCTTTTGCGATTCCGGTTACTTCACTGGAAACAATACCAGAAAGTATATCAATATTTTGAAAGAACTTGTCGACATCTCGACGCCTATAA
The DNA here is from genome assembly GCF_980474605.1 of Leiobunum rupestre. Lineage (NCBI taxonomy): Eukaryota > Metazoa > Arthropoda > Arachnida > Opiliones > Sclerosomatidae > Leiobunum > Leiobunum rupestre. The sequence goes on from NC_143389.1 coordinate 49,871,457, forward strand.
CAATAGTTATCATAGCCTCATAGGTCAATCAAATGCAAACCAGTTGCCGTCACGACTAGAAATTCTTATACAGTTTGGGGAACTTTATACGGCACCTCTAACCCTCCTATTCGAAATAGGAGACATTGTTAGAATAAGTAAAAACCAAAAGACCTTCGAAAAAGGTTATCTGGCTAACTGGACTTAAGGATTATTCCGCGTTGTGGGAAGTATATCCAGAATCCCGCCAGTATATAAACTAGAGGATCTAAACTCCGAGCTCATTTCGGGCGTTTTCTACAAGGAGGAACTACAGAAAGTTGGAAAAGACCTACAGAACTCCATTTTTATAATAGAGAAAATTTTGAAAACCAGACGTACATCTGACGGTCATATTGAGAAATGAGTCTGTTGGAAAGGTTATCCACCCTCATTTGACAGTTGGGTAAAGAAATCGTCATATTATGAGTTTTTATATTACGCTTCCTTCGGACTCATCGTCGAGTTTCTTCCTTTTGAAATAAAAAGAGAAAATTTCGTACTTATCTATCGGAATGAGTTCAACTCAACGCTCCTCACGAGCTCGGTTTGGCGGAGATCAGCTATCCAAGAACGTGGAGCGATTTAAGTCAAAACTGCTTATTAACTCTTTCAAAGAACAATGAGCGCAAGTTTCCGATTTTTATTGATATACCTAAAGGCTATTACGGAAGCGTTACGGATCTCTGGGAGATAATGGAATTTGAATTTGATAGAAAACGAACTACTGTTCTAAACGCTACTGGAAAATGGAGTATCACTCACTATTTCGGGACCGTTATACTGGGTTTCACGAGAAATTCAAAGGCTGATTTTTCAATTACCAGAAAGGAATCTTTATCGCCATTTACGGTTGATATTTAGATGCAGGCATCCATTCCTTGTTCGTATACTCTGACTTCATCTAAAATAGGTCCGTAGGTGATTGTAACGCGCCCCTTTTAAGTATTCTGAGTGTTCAAGGAAAAGATGGAGATTGAAGACACGGTGGATAAGGAGTTTATCAAACCTCCTTACATTCCAGTATCTTCAAACAGATTTCAAACCATCGAAACACGCTTATTTTCTGAAATGGGCGAACCCGTTCAGTTTGAAATGTGAAAAGCACAGGTAACGTTACATATCAGACCGCGACGCTTGTGGACTTCCCTATAAAACAATACACGTATACGTTCATTCTCCATTTTTGTGTTGGATATCGCACGATACGCACCATGAAAACTTTGTCCCGAGAAGGTGAGACGAACTACGACCGATACTACTTAAACCCGGTGAAGTTTGGTTCGAACCGCGAAATCGACTATGAGAACTATTACAGATCGCAAATGGGCAACGGTTCAATTCCATTTGATCAGGAGCTCCGCACTCAACAAGGTTACAGCATCGACAAATAACACGCTACCTGAGAGCAAAAGTCAAGTAAGTCGAGATACGTGACTATTGAAAGAAATTCAAAATAAGAATCCTGGAGTGTTTTTAAATTAAGGTGACTCAGTACAAAATTTTCATTATATTTTCACTGTATTTTAAGCAATTTTCATTTTGAACTTAAAACTGCTTTTTCTCAAATAGGGGTTTTCAGATTTGCTTGACTCTTGCTCTAATGTAGCGCACATAGGGACTCATAAGGTAAGCCAAACTCCCGGCATGGAAATTTCCCCGGAACGGTCACGCTAAACGACTGGAAAATATAGGACAATATGGCTGTCTTCTAGCTCTCTGTTTATTTACGAAAAATTTAAATTATTTACGTATAATGACTGTAAAAAAGTGTTTTTATGGCGACTGCAAGAATGATTCAAGGCGCAAAGTTGAGGGAATTAAATACTATAGGTTTCCAAACCATAAAAAAAAAACAATTTACAAAATTTGAAACGTGGTTATTGAACAGCGGTTGGGACTTGGCCTATTTTGATAAATTCGACTACAAGGAGAGTGCCAAATATGTTTGCTCACAACATTTCATAGCACAATCTGGACCAACTATTTTAAATCCACATCTAGTTCCACTAATTGGAACGGTAATTAATCAGTCTGTTTATAATATTTCACATATTAGGTTTTCAAAATCGTTGTTAAGAATATCTGAAAAAAAAACCTATTAGCAAAGGCCTAGAAGTCATAAGCAATTATCAAAAACAAATATTCTAAACACAAGGCTAGAAAGATTCATTTCATTTTCTAACTATTCCAAATATATTATTACTTACACAAAATTAATTAATCCTGTATCAAAATTACTCAAAAAACATTTTTTACCTTTTATTAGGTTTGGACGTTGCCATTTTGTCCTAAATTTCTTATTCCAGAGAGCCGCGCTAGAGGCTTGGAGGAATAAAACAAGTATACAGGAGTTGCGGAGTGCTGCGAAATCGGTTTCGTCAGTGACCGTGAACTCGCGCGAGAAGGAGGGGTTCAAACGCGACTAGCGCCAACTGCATTCGGAATTTGGCAACTATTCTCATTTTATAGCATTGTTTTCGCTTCATCTGGTTTGTTTTATTCCTCCAAACAAATACGAGTCATTTTGGAAAAAGGCGCAAGGAATTTAGAAATGTTTCAAAACAAACCAGACGACGCGAAAACAATGCTATAAAATGAGAATAGTTGCAAAATTCCGTATGCAGTTGGCGCTAGTCGCGTTTGAACCCCTCCGTCTCGCGCGAGTTCACGGTCACTGACGAAACCGATTTCGCAGCTCTCCGCAACTCCTGTAAGTTTTATTCCTCCAAGCTAGAGGGCGCGTCGTTAGTTAGGCTAGACAGAAAAGGGCAAACATTTCTATGCTTGCCTTATGAGTCCCTATGTTATTTGTCGATGGTTACAGTCTTCGAAATATTATCGCTTCCACTTTCAGGCGCGCTATTCCGATATTAAAAAAGGCGCAATTTTCTTGGGAAAAAGTACATAAAAACTGGAGCTAAAGTAACAGACGACGTGGCGACCGGGGTCCCTATAAGAAGTTCTCTGAAAAATCACGGTACGACTGCGGGGAAGGAAACGTTTTTAGAATTAAAGGATATGGTGCAACGTAAAATGTCTGGAAATGGTATTAAAAGAAAGCGTGGAACGATTCCACTTGTCAGTTCAGTCGTGGCTAAGAAGAGGAGAAGACGCGTACCGAAACACTCCGACATATTCGCGAAATTATGGCTCTTATTCATCATCAGTCCGGAAGATGTACTAACTCGGAATTACGAGTGGAGAATGGGTGGAATTCAATCCCGTGTCTAATGCCGACGAAAATTCTTTCATTTCGATATTCCTGGAAACTCGGAAACGTATTTGGACTTGTCTATGACACTTCTTCACGTGCAAGTTAAAATGATTAAATCCGATGGAACCACTCCCGACTACGACAAAGAAACCGTGGGTCCTGTGAATATGTTTTTACATAGTTTGTTCAGCGAAGTACATTTGATCATGAACGAACGGTCGGTTACTTCGTCCGCTCAAAATTACGCTTATAAAAGCATGATTCAAACATAACTTTCGGTGGACTGGACCGGCCAAGAAAAGTTTTTTTTACAAGTGCTATTTCCTATAAAGACACCGGCGGGATATTTGACGATTGCGATAGTAACGAAGGTCTTAAGAAAAGAATGGCATTTTCTAAAAATGGAACCGACCACACAGACATGTGTCAGCAATCACGTTAAAGGGGCTCCAAAGTTCGGTGGCAAAAAAAAAGAAAATTGAGCATGCTTTTCCTTCCCCCCAACCCCTCACTCGGCTTTGGCAGAGGCGGGCAGTGTTAACCGTAAATTTCGCACTTTACTGACTTTACGCACATTTTGCCACAGAACTTTGGAGCCCCTTTAAGCCTAGAACACACATACGTAAAAATCGAACGGAAAACCAAACTGAATCGTAAACTGGACGTCTGGCAAGCAGTGTGAAGGCTGTATTTACGGCAAGATGGCATTCGAGTAAACAAGGCCACGAAACCGGGAGAGCGTATACACTCAGACCTCTGCGGTCCATCTTCGACCGGGAAGCGTTTCTGGGCATCGTGGCCCAGCAGAAACTTCATCTGAGGCAATTTGACGTGAAGACTGCCTATCTCTATAGACGTCTGGAGGGAGAAATATGCATACGACCACCGGAAGGATTCGATAATGGGAGTGGTCAAGTCTGGCGACTTCGAAAGAGTCTTTATGGTCTCAAACAGTCTCCACGATGTAGGAATGAGAATATAGACAAGAGTCTAAGGGACTATTGTTTCAAGTCTGTCGATGGAGACCACTGCCTATATGTCTTGTCAACCAAGGAAGAATTACTGATCCTAGTCCTATACGTTGATGACGGACTAGTTGCCGGGAAAACAGAAAGAGGTTGAAACGTTCTTTTAGTACTTCGAAAAGCAGTTCGAGATCACTACAAGTCAACGATAGGACAATCAGTACATACAGCGACGTTGACTATGGAAATTGCGACAAAGCAAGACGTTCGACATCCGGAATCGTATGCTTGGTGCGATCGACCCCAGTCACTTGGGCCAGTCGAAGACGGCTCTCAGTGTCACTATTCACAATTGAGTCAGAGTTTGTTGCAGCCACAAAAGCAGCAAAAGACGTCGTATGAATCGAGGCAATGAAATGAGTCATTGGTATCCTCAATGAGAACGAGGTTCCAGTTATTCGGATCGACAACGCTGGCACGATCAAACTGATCCGCATTACGGAATTTCACCGCAAGACAAAGCACATCAGTATCCGGCAATTCTTTATCCGACAATTGGTTCACGAAAGGACTCTTGATGTGATGTACGTTCCGAGTGAAGATGAGCGGGCTGATATTAAAACGAAGCCACTACCGAGGGAAATCGTCAAGCGTCTTCGACGAATGCTAAACCTACGTCATATTCACGATAAACATGGAAAAATGCGTTTCCATGTCCTAGATGTCAGGTAACATTTACACGTTGCGATAATTTAACGCGTTCATTAAAAAAAAGAATTTATGCGCGGTTCAACGCCCCGAAGACGTCGCAGGACCTTCGAACTTAGGAGGTTATTCTACCACTCAAAACTCAGTTCCAGCTACAGAGGCCACCGTCGCAGAAGCCTGCATTGGTCACCCCGATCAAAAAGCCGTCAACGTGGACGTCGCAGCCTCGCAGGTCCTTCGAACTTAGGAAGTTCATCTACCGCTCCTGATTCCGTTCCAGCTACAGGGGCCACCGTCGCAGAAGCCCGCATTGGTAACCCCGATGAACCATCCGTCAACGTGAAAGTTGCGGGCCCCTCAAATTTAAGCGGTTCTTATAATATTCAGAAGCAACCAGGATCCTGCATTGATTATCCAACTCCTAAAAGATCCAAATCTCAAAGATGCCCTTGTCATACGTCACGCCTCTTTCCCCAACCTTCAAGCAGCCGCGAACCACTTAAAGTCCCGAACGCATCCATCGTACGTTCCGATGTTATCAACCCAGTCACCGCAAAATCTCCAGACCAAGCTGAAAGTAATCTTTGGAACAATGACGGAACCATTCAAGATTCTCTTCTGAAACGTGTCAACAATCACTGCGAGAATGTCGAAGATAGTGAAATTTTGCTGAACCAAGATGAAGACGGCCTTACCGAATTTATGACTGATTGGGATGCAACACATCTCAACCCGAACGTTACTCAACCAGCCTATTTTGATCGACCACATACAGGACCAAGAAATCCAAGCACTTGGTGACGCGGAGGGGAGTTGAAACTGACATGGGAATGTTTATCAACAAACACAGAGAAGCCCTCCATACGTACATCCGGAACAAACTTTAGGCGAAGAAAGGTATCAAGTTTTATATAACAATCGGCGCACGCTATACTCGACCGCTAGCGAACGAAGACGGGATAGCCGAATTTTTCTCTTATTTTCGCGGTTTCACCCACACGACTTTGCTGGAAGGACAAATCAACCAACAGCTAGACGAAAGTATTTTGAAAATTGTTCAGTCGATGAGCGAATTCGAAAACTGAGGAAGCGGTTGGGTTCTCGATAAAATTTTATTTCTTCAAGCGAATATTATAGCATACACACCCCTTATAGGTGGAGCCTTTATAGAATTGCCGAAGAAACTAGCTCACAAAAAAGCGCGAATAAATGTGAAGAACACCGAGGACAGCAAATGCTTTTGTGGCGTGTTTTAGCGAAATTACATCCCATGAAAGAACATTGCGAACGTGTAAACCAGTATCTCCCTTTCGAAAACGAATTAAATTTGTGAAGAATTGGGTTTCCTTTTCACTTGTCCGGGCTTGTGGGCGCTGGCGTAGAGCACTATGATGATAGACCTCCGGTGGTATGGTATTTGTTACTAGGTACACCGGGGTATAAATTCTGACACACTGGCGCCTGTCACAATTCGTGCAATCTGAAACTTAAAACACCCAAGCATATACCCGTTTTCATTCACAACTTAAATCGTTATGATTCGCACTTGATAAAAAACACATTTGGGATAACAAGGACAAGGACATTGACTGTATACCCACCAACTCTGAGACCTATATTTCATTCTCTCTCGGAAAGCTAAGTTTCGTAGACTCGTGCCGCTTTTTAAACGCTTCGTTGCAAACCATCGTTGAAAATTTGGCGAAGGACTCGCCGGATCAGTTTAAAATTTTAAACTCTGAATATTCTCCGGAGCAGGCAAATCTTTTGTTGCGGAAATAAAGGGGGTTTCTGGGTCCATACCCCCCTTGGGCCTACCTTGACTGTACTAAATTTCCACCCCCTCTCTACCACCCTCTTAACATTCACATACTTCGACCCCCCGCCCCTTGACGAATCTCTGGCTACGGGTATACCCATACGAATACATAATGTCAGAAGAAAGATTCAATGAAACTTCGCTTCCCGATAAATCAGCGTTTTAAAGCAGTCTCACCCAAGAGGAAATCAGCGATACCGACTATCAACACGCCCAAAATGTCTGGGACACGTTCGAAATTAATAATCTAGGTACGAATTTTCACTTAAATTATAGTAGAACTATTATCATTTCATATATAATTTAACAAATTGTTTTACATCCAGCTGCCGACTCCATAGCCGTAAATTACACTTTTGCTGATCTCGTCGATCCAGCTGCCGACTCCATAGCCGTAATTTACACTTTTGCTGATCTCGTCGATCCAGCTGCCGACTCCATAGCCGTAAATTACACTTTTGCTGATCTCGTCGATCCAGTTGCCGACTCCATAGCCGTAAATTACACTTTTGCTGATCTCGTCGATCCAGCTGCCGACTCCATAGCCGTAAATTACACTTTTGCTGATCTCGTCGATCCGGCGTCCGACTCCATAGCCGTAAATTACACTTTTGCTGATCTCGTCGATCCAGCTGCCGACTCCATAGCCGTAATTTACACTTTTGCTGATCTCGTCGATCCAGCTGCCGACTCCATAGCCGTAAATTACACTTTTGCTGATCTCGTCGATCCAGTTGCCGACTCCATAGCCGTAAATTACACTTTTGCTGATCTCGTCGATCCAGCTACTGACTCCATAGCCGTAAATTACACTTTTGCTGATCTCGTCGATCCAGCGGCCGACTCCATAGCCGTGAATTACACTTTTGCTGATCTCGTCAATCCAGCTGCCAACTCCATAGCCGTGAAATTCCCTTTTGCTGATCTCGTCGATCCAGCTGCCGACTCCATAGCCGTAAATTACACTTTTGCTGATCTCGTCGATCCAGCTGCCGACTCCATAGCCGTAAATTACACTTTTGCTGATCTCGTCGATCCAGCTGCCGACTCCATAGCCGTAAATTACACTTAAATTTGCTGATCTCGTCGATCCAGCTGCCGACTCCATAGCCGTGAATTACACTTTTGCTGATCTCGTCGATCCAGCTGCCGACTCCATAGCCGTGAATTACACTTTTGCTGATCTCGTCGATCCAGCTGCCGACTCCATAGCCGTGAACTCCGAGCGATTCGGCCCCAGACCCATCCTCCCGCCACTCTCGCCGCATTCTACGTCTCCCACCCAGGTTTAGTCTACTTCCCGTAGTTTCCTTTTCTAAGCCCACTTCGCCGGATTTTATCGCTGCGCCTTTACCTGACCGACGTCTTCCCGTCACCATGGCCACTCAAAATGATCTGACAGCGGCCCTGGCCCAGCTACTGGGAGCCGTTAGCCTTCGCCAACATTTGCCACATTTCAATCCGGACTCTCAGGATGTCACGGGCTGGCTAGCACTCTACAGCCAAAGTACGATCGGTCAGTCGGATATCGAGAAAATATCCTGCCTGTCGTCAGTGTGGAAAGGGAAGGCCCTGGACTGGTATTCCATCCAGCTCTCACTACACCTGGGCTGACTGGGAGATGGCGCTTAAAACTGAATTTGGGCGCTCCCATCGCTCAATTTTCAACGAGCTACTGTCACGCCACCAAAAACCAGGTGAAGATTCGATCACCTACTATAGTTATAACCTCGTGTTGTTATTGATCAAGTGTGTTTTTATTAACCGCGGTATCTGGTGTTGTCCACTAGCATGGAACTCTAATTTGTAATTATTGTAAATATGTTAATTTAATAATAAACCAGTTTTCGTTCCTTTTAACTTTCGTCTCCGTCATTGAAGCTTTGCTGAGTACTTCGTTGAATACGAACCTCAACAAAACTCTTATTAGATAACTGGAGATATTTTTAGAAGACAAAGCTTACTTCGGAAAAATTATTATTTCCGAAAACTAGAGGAAAATGCGCCATTAAGTACGGAAGTAATGCGACGCTAATTTACTCCTTAAATTAAGATGATCATTGCTCCCACTTTTTCATTTTTCAAGAAAACGTCTTATTCGCAAACTGAAGATGCAGAAACCCTTTCTGGCGGTGTGTTCATGTTACAATTAGAGAGTGTGTTTTATAAAATGACTGTAAACCATTTACAGTAATAAATGTATAACATTTTTATTGTATTGCTGTATACGATATTATTTGAATAGCTATAGAGTGTTGTCGTCTGATACGATTTTGCAAACTTGTAACGTCACAGCTGTAGTGTTAATAGTTGTCGCCATTACAGTTACCGTTTTTTATCAATAGGCCAATTACAATGGTGACGTCGCAGGGTTTCAGACGACAACACACTTTAGTTTCGTTGTGTTTGATAATTAATTACTCTTATTAATAGCAAAAAGTTACAAAAATCTTTTTTAAAGAAATAATTTTTAATAACAGAATTTTTAGTTTGAGATGTTGGATAATTAACACAGGGGGCGATCCCAACTGAATACTTGAGCATCCCCAAACCGACCGACCAAAAAAAAATTATAGATCAATTACAGAAAGATAGGATCTAAAATATTTGTATATTTATCAAAAAGGAGAATCACGATTACTAGCAAGCCACATCACAATTTAATTTCAGTAAATATTTAAAACCTTTTTACTCTCGTTTTTACTATAGTTTCGGAAATTTTGGTTTTCACGCGTTTTACTGCACCAAAAGTTGAATTATTGAAAACAAAACTATATAAATTTCGGCAATTTAATGCGAAATGTTATGAAACCTAGGAATATAAATGTTAACTGTATTCCCCCAATACGGGCTCCTCGTTGGAATCTCAGTTCGAACTGTCGTATTCAAATCGCGGAGGAGAAGCCTCCGATCGAGAAATCCACTTGTTTCTGGGAATTTTACAAGAAGGGTTAGAGCGAGAGAGAGCTGCCCCTGGCCGCCTACAAATTTCTCCTTGTGGAAAGTTTTGGGGCAGCAGCTCTTCGACTAACAATGCACTTTTCCCTTTCGGAAAATTCTATGAATTTGGTTTTACAAGCGGGTTTACGAGCCCTTTTATATTTTTACTAGATTACAAAATTATATTTTACGTTATACAGATAGATATATAGAACATTGAGGGATTTTTATACAAATTATATTTACGCGAATTATACAAATTATAAACGATCTTTTAATTCTATACTTTTAGTTCATTATTTTACAGCACGAAAGATCAACAATCCATCAAAAAATACTAAATATGGGAACGTTAGGAGGATGGAAATTATGGAAAGGAAAGGGTAGGCGGAGCCGCGGAGTGGTTAGCACTTTCGCCTCGCAGCAAGAGGATCCGAGTTCGATCCCAGCTTGTGGCACTGGGTGAAAACTCGGAACAACTCCTTCCGCGTTGAGTTTGCAAGTTCTCTCCCCACTGGTTTAAGGGGTTTTCCCTCGAGCTCTTCGGTTTCCCCTTCCCCATTCCATAAAAAAACTTGTTGAGGTTAACGGTAATATTTAGTGGCATAAAGGGCTAGCCACCACCCTCCTACGCATTGTAACCCGGCCACTAGCTGATTATTATTGGTAGGCTTGGCAACGTTAAACCATTAAACTTAATACAATATAGACATCTACCGGAAATAGTTTGAACTTAAGAAAATATTTTCGTCTGCTACTTGTTAGCACACCACGTGTTTTTATAGTTTTTACAATTAAACATGGAAAAGCGTTCAATTTAATTTTTCAAGAACACAACTATACTAAACAATGGTAAATATATATGGTTTAAGTAGATATTGGAATATTTTGCTACTAAAACCAAACATTCAGCTTCCTCCACTAATTGAAATCAGTTTCCACTACTAAACCAAAGATAAGCCCGTTACTTCTTCATATTTCGACCGTCCAGCAGAAGAAATTATATGTACACGCATATATGCCGTAAGAAGGTTAAATTTTTAGCTCGAGCTACGTTACCGTATTGGAGGAATACAGTTTTCCATTCCACGATACGGGTCATTCGTATTCCTAGTTTCAATAGAGCGTTCTATAAAATCAGTCCAAAACCGGCCAAACTTTTCATACAGACTATAGATCTAGTTCATCAGGACTAACAACATTTGTAATTCTTTGGTTTAGGAGAATTCAGCTTATGTCCTGTCTTTATATGAATATTTTAGAGACGTACCTTTTAGCATATGTAACATAATTACTCATAAGTATGCCACTAGCTCTATTTCTTCCGAGGGGCTGATCACTCCCCGTAATCGGTGTACAAGCCTGTAGCTTTGACTGCACTAAAATGATTACGTAAGTGAGTACAGATTTAGCACTACCAAAGGCTGTACTCATTTTCACATTTATGTAATCGGTGTACAGATTTTCAAAGAGTGGTTAGCCCCTCGATTTCTTCACTAACGGTTTGTTTCACAGATATTGCGTCATCCGTACCCTACGTAATATTTGATGTCATATTTGACGTCATCGAATCTCAAATGCCGATAATGCCGTCGTATAATTAGCTCAACGTCTGATCAATCCGGTCTGATAAACTGACGGGTGACGGCCATTATTTTAGTAAACAAACCGGTTTGAACAACTAAGGCTTAGGAGCTAAAATGAACTACAATATAGTGTCAAGTTCTGTTAATGTAATTAATTTGCAAATTAATTAAGTTCTCGGAAACTCACGTTCTAAAATAAATTTGCATTGTCAAATAAAAGAAGCAGGTTTATTGGAAAAAATAGTTGAAATTCAGGTTGAGCTTTTCTGGCGCATCTACAAGGTTGGAGTCTGTGCAGATTATGTTGAGCCTAGGCCTAACTCTTCTAGGCTTGGTATGGGTTTATTTATTTATTTATTTAGAAAGGAACTTTGCCAACCAAGCCGAATCCGGCTTATGCGCAGGCATTGACAGAAAGAAACAGTATAGTAAATTACCAATAAAGTAACAAAATAAAAAAGAAAATACATACAATTATATAAAAAATGAAATAATTAAAAAAAAAACACACAAATTACAGGTACGTTAGACATATAGACTAGGGATGGGATGCGAGGTGGTCTGTTACAGCAGTTCTAAATTTATGATAGTCGTTTATTGCAACAATATCCTGCGGGAGCTTATTCCAATCGTTAATTACTGAGTGGGCAAAACAATTAAGGCGTAAAGCCGTGTTGGCACGAGGTTTCTTAAGTTTAAGGGAATGACCTATAGTGCGGTTATCTGTGTCTAGCGAAAAATAATCAGAGAAACCTAGATCTAATTTGTTGTTAAAAAATTTATGGAGCAGACACAGATTATTAAGTTTGTGACGCGCTGAAACAGGTTGTAATTTAAGGGCTTTTAATCGGGCAGGAAAATTTGGTAGCTAATTTAGTGAATTTATTTTGAGCCTTTTCCAGTGCCAACTGGTCGGTGGTCAGATGCGGGGTCCAAATTGGGGAGCAATAGTCAAAAATTGGAAGGATCAAAGAGTTATAAAGCGATTTAACAAGAAGGGGCGACCGAAAATATAGATTCCGCCGCACTAAACCAGAGACCGCCCGGACACGTTTGGCAACTTTGTTAGCATGACTGGATAATTTTAGGGTAGGGTCGACCTGCACACCCATATCCCGCTCCGAAAGAGCAGTATTAAGTGGGGTACCATTTAAGGTGTAAACAAAATTAAGGTTCTTGTGGCCCAGGTGGAGGACAGAGCACTTTGCCTCATTAAAGGAAAGGCCGCGCGACCTAGCCCAGAGGGCAACCCTATCTAGGTCCGACTGAACGTCATGACAATCAGAAATAGTCCGAAGGCGATGAGAGAGCTTTGAGTCGTCAGCAAAGAGGAGAATGATCGCAATGAGCAAGGCTTCCGGTAAAGAATTGATAAGGACATTGAAGAGGAGAGGTCCGAGGACAGAACCCTGCGGAACACCCCTACCAATGTCCCCCCAGCCCGACGTCACACCACCCAGAACAACCCTCTGCCTGCGACCACACAAATAGTTTTCAATCCAGGCCAGAGCATCGCCAACAATACCCGCTGCTTTTAGGGATTCAAGGAGACAAGAGTGAGGAATGGAATCAAATGCCTTAGCAAAGTCCAGATAAATCACATCCACTGAGTAACCATCATCAAGCCATTGAGACCACAAGTTAGTAGCTTCAAGTAGGTTTGTGAGACAGGATCTCTTAGAGAGGAAACCGTGTTGGTATGGAGAGAAAAAGTTAGTAACTGTTAGGTGATCGGTAATCTGACTGTGAACAATTAGCTCACTCAATTTGGGGACTTGGTTGAGATTGCTTATAGGGCGGTATTTGCTACGATCAGTTCTGGATCCAGATTTGCGAATGGGAGTTATATTAGCTTCCTTCCAGGCTGAAGGTAATTGACATTGGGAAAAGGAGCGATCAATTAGTAAGTATAAAGGGAGAGAGAGAGCTGCTGATAGGGATTTTAACAAATACGGGTGAATACCATCTGGGCCTGGGGACTTAGAAACATTGATCCTAGTGAGAAGTCGCGATATGGTTGCTGGATCACATGTATAGCCTGTTAAACTGGGGCGAGACGCCGGCCTAGAGGAAGTAACGGGAGTTGTTAGGGATGAACTAGGGGACGAGAAAGTAACGGGAGTTGCTAGGAATGAACTAGGGGACGAGGAAGTAACGGGAGTTGATAGGGATGAACTAGGGGACGAGGAAGTAACCGACACAGGTGGAGTGACTGTGCTAGTGAAGTAATTGTTCATTAGGGAAGCGGCTTCAGTAATAGTGACAGTATAAGTACCGTCGTCTTTCTTTAACTCAGTAATACCTACTCTAGTGGAGCGGAATCTGTTAACGTGCGACCAAAAGGCTTTAGGATTGTCTTTGATACAACCTGCCAGGCTATTTTCAGATTTACGCCTTAAGTTACGACAATGGGTAGTGTGGGCATTACGAGCTATACGATATCTTTCATGCGCCGCCGCTAATGTGGTCGGAGAAACTGACTGCTTTTTAATCTTAAGGAAATTACACCAAGCCTTATTTTTAAAAGCCCGACTACGAATCGTGCGTTCGTTTGGCTTTAGCGGCTTCGGTGGTTTACGCATAGGGACAAACATATCAATACCGGTTTGTAAAATTTGCAGAAAGAGCGACCAAGAATCAGAAACGTGGGGGGACCCAAGGAACTGAGACCAGTCAATGTTAGAGAGGTAGTCATTAAAGGCGATATAATCACCCTTGAAAAAGTTCGGCCGTGGGATAAAGTGGGGACGAGCACCTTGAATTTGAACCTGAAACACTATGGTAGAATGGTCACTACGTCCCAGGGCTGCCTGCATCTCCGGGTCGGACACAAGATGATGGTCAGATGAAAGGATTAAGTCCAAGACATTATCGCGTTGGTCGAGGCCACCATTTCGGGTGGGGCTAATGACAAATTGAAACAAAGCGATGTCAGTTATACATTCGAGAAAGGTTTTAGTGAAATGACAGGCCAGGGGAGCTGGTACTAGGTTGGACCAATCAATACGGGGGTAATTAAAGTCGCCTACAATAAGTACCCTGTAACCATTATGAGTGCAAAGGTGGTGACACAGTGTAAAAAGGTGGTGAGGAGTACATGGTTATTGTATTGTGGGTTCTGAGATCTGTAAATTACAACGACAAAGGTAATTACAGACGGGGTGGCCTTGTGAGACAGAGTGACCATCAATATATCGAGGCCCTCAGTACTGGGAGTAAACGGAGACAAGTTGAGGTCGGTAAAGTGATAGACACGGGTAGATAGCGAGTTATGTACATAAAGGGCCACGCCACCGTATGAATTAATACCCCTGTCATGGCGATACAGAGAATAGTCTTTGATGGAAAGTTCACTGTCCGAGAGTTTGTTCGACCAATGAGTTTCTGTTACTGCAATAAATATCAAGTTGTACACTCTAGCCATGGTCGGTAATTCACTAAGCTTGTATAGGGAGGTCAAACCTTGGGCATTGGTAAGAAGGGCACTGGAAGTATTGTCTGGTTGACTAGTAGGTACGGAACCACTAGCTTGACGACCTGAGAGGGAAGGGACAAAGGACTGGGCATTAGGGTTGAGCGAAGTAGCTGACGAAGGACCAAAACCCGTAGGTGGGATCGAGAGACGGTATAGAAATGGGCTCACTAGGGGGTTCAGAGTCAGTGACGAGGGGTTAGGAGCTATACATGAAATATTTACAATGGGGACAGTAATTACAGAATCTACAGTGACAGGCACGGACGACAGTCGCGGCCAAATTAGTTTTTTGGAGCCGACGGGGGGGGGGGGGGTTGACGGTTAGCGACGTCCCGAGGAACAACAATGCCACTACGGATGCAGAGGCTGGTTTCCCCCTCCGCAACTCGTTTTCTTAGTTCCGTAACCGCGCGTTTACGGGCTTCCCTTTGAGCAGGAGAGCGATCAAATGTGCACAGTATCTTAATTGAGGTATCCGATGATTTCATGGTTTTAAATCCAGCTAGGAAGTGGTGTTTTGATTCTAGCGAAGGAAATTCCAATTTGGTAGGACGACAGCGAGTAGGCGCGTCACGAGCACTTAAGGACCCCAGGCGGAAGTGCTTAACCTTGGCTGCAATGGCCTGGTCCAATCCAGCATCATTAAGTAAATTTCTCACAGTTACCGCATCAGCTTCAGAATTTTCGGCCTCTTTAAGATTGTATACCATGGCGTTGAAACGCCTTGAGACCCGTTGGGAGGACAGATTAACGGAGTCTTGGACCTTTTTGGTTTTAACCTTTTCCATGTATCGAAGGTGTTCATCTAGTTCCGCAGGAACCACCGAGGATTGTAATTGTTTTTGCAACGAAGTGATTGTGCTCTCTAGGTTAGAGAGGTTTTCACTCATATTAGCGTGGTAGGAAGTCATTGTGGAAGAGAGACGACAACAGCCCCTATCCAGGTCTGCAAGACTATTGACAACAGCAGCGTGATTGGTCGTTACTGTTTCCTTGAGGTCAACCAGCTCTTTACCCTGCTCATCAACATTTTCATTTAAGGCATCTAAAAGGTTTTGGTGAGTATCAAGGGTTTGACCTTGCTCTTCAACTGCCTGTTGATAACGAACAAAATCTGATTGATGGTCTGAAAAAGTATCGCTAAAAAGCTTCAGTGTCTCGCCCAAATTGGTAATAGTAACAGTGCGGCCTGCCATGGATGCTTCCAAGTGTTCAAGTCGAGTTTTTAATAGAGTCTGATTTTCGGCAAAAGCTGTGAGTTGCGCTTGAAGGGAGCTAAGGGTGTTTGCAAGCTCACCAATACCCACAGGTGTAGATGAGCCTACAACCGAAACAGTTGTATCGTCGAAAGAGACTGTCTTAGCAGGGAGTACAGAACGGGAGTCGTTTTGACAGATCTCTTAGGGTTCTCAACCAAGAAGCCAGAGAATCGAGGTGGGGTGGGTGGAAAGTGGGTGGAAAGGTTGGCAAAATAGGGGGCAAGATACGGCTTTTTGCGCCATCTACCTAATTTTTGTGGCTTTGTTGTTTATGGAGGAAGTGGATGCTGCCGTCTTTCATTAGATAACGTAGATCCTAATTGTAAATATTTAAATTATCTTACGAGTGGCAATATTCCAAGTTTCTCGAGTAAAGCGTATATTTTTTAGGATATAATACAACTGAAATCATAGTACTAAATCAATGTAAATATAATTTTGTATCATATTTCAAACCTTAAGCCTATGCAATGATTGGCTAATATATTTCCGATTTTTGCCTTTAACATGGCCTTTTTAAACACATTCCCTAAAATAGAAAAAGAAATTGTATAAAATGATATAAAATAATTCTAAGATCTGTTAAAATAATTACAATTTTATTTTATTTTTACTTTTGAAAGTCGATTTATGTAACAATGGTCCATACTTATTTTCACCACGTGAGTGTAAAATTTGAATTTATCAACAAAAACGGCATGGCCGCTGATAATAGATGGCGTTAAATAGTCGAGGTGTCCCGTATTTTGCAGAGGCGCCTGCTGAAGTGTAGCTCATTGCAGCAGAACCAAAAAAAACCCCTCTTTTCATCTCCCGTTCTGTACTCCCTGGTCTTAGGCAATGTGGGAGGCTTTAATTTGAGAACAGTATGAGTAGGAGCACAGGAAAGACATCTCCTGGATGGTTTGACAGATTGGAGATCTGTAGGTAAGATACCCACACAGTCAATGTGATACCAAGTAAGTGGTTTGCAATGGGAGCAGGAGATCTAGTGAGTTGATTCACTGGTCGCAATGTTTCTCGGAGGATCACGCAAATTACATTTCAGGCACAATCCACGTGTTGGCGACATGATGCGAAAGTTAGTAGAACAGTAAACAAACTGTGAACCCAGGTGGGATGTGTGACCGTTAGCCGTTCCCTTAAAATAAACGCTGGTGGAATATCCCACTTCGACGACTTGTTCCATTTTCGGAAAGCAATCACTTATTCGTCATTTTCCCCAACCTTTTATTTTTCTAAATTGCTCATAATTTAACTTCATCCGCACAAACCGAGCGAGTTTATAAATTTCAATAAAGCTACATTAGGCTGACTAAAATTCCTTCTCAATTTAGAGGTTTTCCATTGGCTTAAATAAATATGTTACTAGCCAATAGTGTGACTCCCAAAATTACTAGGATGAATAAAAAGGTTAAAATCTAACGTAGTTCACCTTTTTACTGGTTCGTGGTGAAACAAACCGTTAGTGAAGATTTTTGAATGGAATAAAGATACAGTGGCATACTTATGAGTAATTATGTTACATATGCTTTTAGGAGTTGTAGGAGGGACCCTAGGTGTTGAAGTATGTTTCGGTTTAAGAATATTTTCATGGTCTAAGTTTCTTCTTAAACCCGTGGATTTGGGACTATATTTTGCTTATTTGCCATCATACATTTATTACAAAAATCATTTAAAATAAGAAAAACGGCGTGGAATGAATTGATGAAGCCTAGGCTAGCAACTACCAAAGATAATTTAAACTCGTACCCTAGATTCGAAATCAATCTCTCACGCGTTGCCGTTAGCGTTTACCCACTTCCCGCTTTAACTCAGAAAAAATTCGCTCCATGGTTTGCGCTTTATCGCAACCGATGGAGCCCGATTTTTCTGAGGTCACGTGCCGTAAAAGGGTAAACGCTTCGTAACAAAACCCTCAATGGGAAAGCTCTCAGTATTCGAATCTAGGGTACGAGTTTAAATTATCTTTGCAACTACGCTACTTCTAAAAGTCGACTGCTCTCAGTTTCTTACAGGTTTGCCAGATAAATATTTTTCTCTCACACGAAAAAGCGGGCAAATCTGCACCTCCTCCGAACTCAAAAGGGGAAAATCACACCACACCGATTTTATGGAACGCTCTATTGAAGAAATACTGAACGGTCTGAACCAGCCAATCAAAAGTGTTTCGACGGATATTTCGGGGCTACACCTGGATACACGAAAAAGAGAAAAGTGATTGGACGATATTATAACAATGGTTAAACGTCGATAGAACTGCAGTTCATGCTTACTATTTCATCGTCGTGTATCCTGCTATATTAAAAACCTATTATCAGATAGTCTTCAGGATTACTAGGTGTTTTAAAGGCTAGTGTGATATAATTTAAACAAACTAGCATTGCATCCGTTTTAAATAGCTAGTTTTACACGCTATTTAATATTCTGTTTTCAACGAAATCAAAATTTATAATTTAAAAAAAATAACAAAATAAAGCAAATTTCGTTTGGAATTATATAAAAATTTGCGTTTGGGTAAAGAGGGAAACGAGAAATAAGTAGGAAAAACTAAATCATAATCGTAATAATCAGCTAGGCTAATTCATAAGGCACCACCTTAGGCCCAAGTCATCGAGCAATTTAACCGCTGCTAGTTATTGTAATGTCTAGTCTGCGAAAAGAAGTTTATAATGCATATTATGTACTTCGGTATATAAGCTTCATTTGGCCAAAGATAATATAACTACGTACCCTAGATTGGAAATCAAGCTCCTTGCACGTAACGCAGGCTCTTACTGAGTTCCCGGCGGAAGTCGGAAAAAACTGCCTCCATGGAGCTGGCAGGGCTACCGACATATAGTTAAAACGTAAAGTTTTAGTGAAAACTGCGCCGTGGTTTTTGACTTGCGATTTTCAAGATACCAGATATTTTGGCGTTATATTGTTTTAAAACAATAATGGATCATGCCTGTAGCTCTAACAAATTTTCTAAACGAAAGAAAACTAAAGGTGAGTAATATAATTTTTTGTTATCTATTGAAATTCCTTATTTCTCACCCTGCTATGGAGCCCGAGTTTTCCGACTTCCGGCGCGAACTCAGTAAAAGCCTCACGAGAAAACGGGCTATCGAGAAACGCCGAGATTTCGAATCTAGGGTACGTATTATATTATCTTTGATTTGGCTACGCTGTTCAATGTAGTAATTATGTCTTTTTTCGTTTTTTTTTATAAGAGGAGTTTGACGCCACTCCTTATTTTAGGAACTTCAATGCGCTCAACAACTGGTCCTTCTCAACAATGGAGACTTCACTCGCTAGCCAACTCTTTGCGCGGACTTAACTCTCGTTAGTCCCCGGCAAAAAACAGAGAACGGAAACGCCGCACAAACAACAGCTGCAAATAATGAGCGCCGGACGAAAGAAAATATTCGAATTGTAAAAAATCAACATAAAGTATCCGTAAGTAAATATGTACGGCAGTGAGCGGCGGAGTATAGAAGTACAACTATCATTGCTTACATTTTTAAATATGAAATCGTGTCTCGTAACTCACGATTTAACTTGGAAATTAAGTTTTAATTTATTTTGTCCCATATAAAATATAATATCTATAGTAATTTAATTAGTTAATAGGCGCTTAAATAAATCATCCTCCCAGGAAATCGCCCAAAAAGTAATATTTCCGAGAGCCAGGACCCGCAAGTAATTGTTTATATAGTGCTTGTGAAAATAATGGTAACTTTTCAGCTGTAAACAGAACGTCGTGTTTATTTACTAGGCAGGTGTAACAGGTGCGGCCGCACAGGGCCCAGGACAAAAATGGGGGCCCATAAATAAACTTCCAAAAAAATACAATATTTTAAATTTTGCCGCGCGATTGGTTGAACCGTTCAGATGTTACTATCGAAAGTCTTTCATCGACAGATCAATTAAATACAGAATTAAATTGTGTGAAATCTTCTAACAGACTCGAGATCTAGTACCTCTAGATAATTTCGTTTAACCCATGTCTTTCTCCTATCATCATGCGATGTAACTACGCATGACCCGCTAAACGAAACTGGTGTCATGCTGGTGTTTTTTTATTGAAAGTAAGCCAAGGCTGATTATATTTTATTTTATTAAAATTTTTCAGAAATATTTTTCGTATATAGTTTTCATTTTAGAAATCAATGCCATGCGAACGCGATCTCTTGAAGGTTTAGCAGTCGCTCATTAACCATGAGGCTGAGTAAACTTGATAAAAAGGTAAAGGGCCCGAGACTAGTCTATTGAAACCTGATCTTAAAGGGGAATTGTCACCACCCTAAAATTGGTTGAAAACCATTTAAATGGATAGAGGACGTCCGAAAATGGTTATACAAAAAATTTCATGTTAATATTTCCAGTATTTGATTTATTTTTAGCAACCAAATTTCGAGTTTTATCCCCCCGACTCGATAATCTCAGAACCGCTTGGTTGAACCTAACTGCAGCGCCATCTCGTGAACGAAATATTATTTTCCCCGGTTTTATCGTTTTTCGGTCGGAACTGTCGTCTGCTACGACATTCTCCTTGGCTTTTCAACCGAGTTATACTCGTAGAATCGACGTAGATTGTAGTTTGTCGTGTTTTTAAAATGCCTTACACGCCGCACTTTCTCAAATTTTTGCCGCTTCATTCTTTTGGCGCTGCACGTAGGTTCAACCACGATTTCTTAAATTTTTGGTGCCGTTTGATGTAGTTTGCGGGAAAAGTTGCGTAACTTTTTAAATACTTTTCCAATACCTATAAATTTCAGGGACAGAATCATTAATATATTTTCTATCATTCTGTTAAAAAACCTCGTAAATTTTGGTTTTGGTGAAAATTCCCCTTTAAGCTCTAAAGCTCAAATCTAGGGGCCCAGCCCCCGGGATGCAGTTAATACCATTGAGTTGGGAATAATACTATCTAGAGCCCCCGTTCAAATTTTCCCCATAGGCATTAGTGAAGATAGGAACGAAAATCATGGGAGAGTTATCAACTACGACAAAAGCCACCTATGAGCGAAAAATGCAACTATTTATATGAAAAATTCTTCGATGGCCCCTGCTGCCACATATTAGCGACTTTGCGAACTATTATAATTTTAACTTTTGAATTGAAGAGGGAAAGCGACGCGTTTTTAAGAAAAATTTTGAAAACGCGTTTTTTTAAATTAAAGTCATGTATATCTGAAAACTCTTTATTCACACAATAAAAGTTTCTTTTGTGAGTTCTTTACTATTTTTTCATAGATTTTGAGTGAAATTTTAAGCATAATGGGTAGGAAATGCGAAAATAATGGAAGAAACAAAAAAATTCTTGGCATAAGTAGGAGCAGCACTACGACAAAAGCCACCTATGAGCGAAAACTGCAACTATTTAAATGAAAAATTCTTCGATGGCCCCTGCTGCCACATATTAGCGACTTTGCGAACTTTAACTTTTGAATTGAAGAGGGAAAGCGACGCGTTTTTAAGAAAAATTTTGAAAACGCGTTTTTTTTAAATTAAAGTCATGTATATCTGAAAACTCTTTATTCACACAATAAAAGTTTCTTTTGTGAGTTCTTTACTATTTTTTCATAGATTTTGAGTGAAATTTTAAGCATAATGGGTAGGAAATGTGAAAATAATGGAAGAAACAAAAAAAATTCTTGGCATAAGTAGGAGCAGCACTACGACAAAAGCCACCTATGAGCGAAAACTGCAACTATTTAAATGAAAAATTCTTCGATGGCCCCTGCCGCCACCTGTTAGCGACTTTGTGAACTATTATAATTTAAAGCTAAGAAACAAAACAACGAAGTTTCTTGGTAAATCATATTTCATTTTGAAATAATTTAGAGTATTTTAAAAGATTAAATTGGACTAAACCAAAATAAAGTATGTAAAAAATGAATACAAATAAATAATAATGAATATAAATAAATAAATAATGAAGAATATAAATAAGTAATAAAGAATCCAGTACATCTTGAATCATCAGTAAGTGAAACATCAGATGTGGTGTCCTTTTGTAAAATATTATTGGAACTTTCGCATAATTTAGGAATTGATGTATCATCGAGGGCTAAAATATTGGCGCAGCCAGATGCCTCCAACTTTGCCATAAAAGACCTCTTATAGGCAGACTTAAACTGAGCTACTGTGAGGTTATTGATATAGCCTCCCTGCTGTCGATAAACACTAAATGCAAGTTCTAAGTGATCTTGAGATAACTTGTAGGTAGGGAGATATCTGTATAAAGTGAAATTCTTAAAATTTGATTCTTACAACTCAACTTTAAACCTAATCAGTACTTCAATGGTCCTTTAGGCGTAACTAGAGTATCTACCAGATGTAGAATACCAGTGATGGAAACTGCAAAACCCAGAGGTCCAGTTTTTCTAGTTGGTTCTGAAATAAAGTTTCCTTCGCAATCACATAAATTTAACATCAAATCTTTCATTTTCAGGAGGCTTGTCCTTGCTCTGTCTTTGTTATAGCTATTGATTGGAGCCATGTACCCTATGGCGTATGGATTTCGTGAATTGAGGATATCAAACGCACTGAGGTAAGCAAAACGAACTTAATATCTTAACATGTGCTTATACTTACACCCTATCTCTATACCTATCCACAATTTCAATGAAGTTAACTGTTGGATCACATTTCTGAATCTCTTTGACCTTAATTTCCTTCAGAAATTTCATGGCGTTCGCTACTGAGACACTCATTGTTTGTACTCCCAATTTTGTTAAGAATAAAACTAATCAAACAACAGCCTCGATTAAAGCAATGCAAAGGAATGTTTATTCACAAAAACCTGAATGAGTATTTATACAACGAAGTTAAAAAAAGGTATAATATAAAAAAACAATGTAAACAATACGACCTATACAAAATAGATGTTCAGGGAAATATGTAAATATATTTCGTCGTCCATTGCGTCAGTCCAGTCTTTTGATTTCTCCGAATTGACAGCTTCAAAGTAAGTAGAAGGCTCTTCGATCTCTGCAACCATGGCTTCAAATAGACGTTGGGACATTTTACTTGTATGACGGTCTCGCCGCTTGATGGGATAAGGTATCTCTATCTTTGGTGCCACGTCCTCATGACCAGATGAATACATTTGGTATAAAAGGGCAAAATTTTCTATTGAATCATAACAGGCTAAAATGGCTTCCACAAGTAATAGTCAAATCTCCGAGAGTCAGGTAGTTTCAGTTTTCGATAGTCCTGAACAGGAGATGTTAATAGAGTCGGACGAATCGGATGGGGACTATATTCAAGAGGTTCGTCGCATGTCAAACATCGAACAAGTTGGAATCGAACAATCAGTGAAAGTCAAGAAAGGGGGAGTGTCTTACGAAACTAAAACTCCGAGAAAAAAAGCGAGCGACAAGGGATTATATCTAGATATCCAGATATATTCATATAAAAACATCAAACATCTTCCCCAAGATGAACTCTGGAAGGGTGATTATAAGAGGGTGAAATTCTTAGCTAACACCCTATCCATGGATGTTATTCGAATAATAAACTCAACAAACAGGCTGAAAAAATTAATTGAGCAGACGGAAGGAAAAATTGTTGTTCCACCCACGAAGGAAAGTTAAACTCATTAATTAATTATTCGTAATAGTAATTAGAATAATATTTTAGACCTGGAAACGAAATTAGAACATGGAAGACTCCGACGAATACGATTCGGACTCTCAATTAGACTTTTCATCGTTAAACAGTTTTAATTATAAAAAGTTTTATAAAATTAAAAAATTAAGCCCTAGAAATTCAAAAAAGTGGAAATGTAAACAACTGGACATTGACCTAGAACTAATATACTTAAACGAAATCCCCACACATTTATTTTTTACAGTATTTGAAAAGATTCTGTCCAAAATTATCAAATACGTAAGACAAGAAGCACCCGGTTTCGATTTCCTCAGATTTGCAATTCAATCGGAAAATTTAGAACATCCAATTAACATTAAATTTATTAAAATTGATCAGTTAACTGTTTCGCGAATATTTAACCATATAGCTCGCGTTGCTCAATCAAAAAAAGATTTCTTACTAGATGGAGAAATTAAATTTAGTATAATTCTTTTGAAATCCCCACAGAAAATGGGAAAAAAAATTTTATCTCTAAAAAATAGAGATATTATCGATCTTGATGCTTTTTTAAAAACTAAAACCAATTTTTACTATATCAATAATATCGATAATTTGTGCGTAGCAAGAGCCCTTACAGTCGGAATAAAGCTCTGTGAAATTGCCGAGTACAAAAAGAATAAACTTCCATTAACAACCGTTCTTAAAGAATATCGAACCTTAACATTCTTTCGTAGTAAATTACAAACTAAAGCCGCTAAGAAATTACACGATGATGTAGGAATTGCTCGAGGCGCTGTAGAAATTGGTGATATAGCTAAATTTCAATCATATTTAGCCCCAAAGTATCAGATAATAATATTTAACGCAACGGAAAATTTTCAAATTTATTTCAAGGGTTTTCCTCCTGCCGAACACAAAATTCTACTTGTAAAAATTGGCACGCACGTTCATTTAGCTAAAAATCTTCATTCCATTTGGGGCGGTGTAGCTTCATGTTTAAATTGCGAAAAAATTTTTTATTCCACCACACATAGAAACAAGCACCACTGTTTTGACACTAGAAATATTAAATGTAAAAGATGTTTAGGTCGAGAATTTCACGAAATTTTAGAAATTCCGTTAATTCGTTGTAAACTTTGCAATAGATATTTAAAACAAGGGGAATGTTATAGTTTTCACCTAAAAAATGAAACTTGCAAGCTTTTCCACAGATGCGAAAAATGCTGTGTTCAATTTGAAACTTCAAAAACTCACAAATGTGAAACAGCTTGCGAATCTTGTAAAATCGATCATCCTCCAAACCAACATTATGTTAAACAGTCGACATTTAAAAAGAATCCAAGATCCTATGTATATTTCGATATTGAAACCATAATCGAGAATAATGTGCATAAACCCATGCTCTTAGTGGCCCAAAGTGAAATTTTAAATCAGCCTGTGGAAACCACGGTTTTTGAAGGACAATATTGTGTAAATAACTTTCTCAATTTTTTGTTTCAACATGAAACTATTTTACTTATGGATGGGAAACGAAAGCGAAAAACAATTAGGCCGAAATTTACCAACCTCATCGTAATGGCCCATAATCTAAGATCTTTCGACGGAATGTTTATTATTTCTAAATTAATTAATCATGTCATTCCCGAGGTTATTTACGATGGAGCCAAGATACTCACTATTTATATTAAAGGGGTAGACATTCGTTTTGTAGATTCTTTGAACTATGTTAGTGCTCCTTTAAGACATTTTCCTAAAATGTTTTCTTTGCCTCAATCTAAAGGATATTTTCCCTATATTTTTTGGACGAAAGACACTTTGAACTATTCAGGTAAAATTCCGGACGAAAAATACTTTGAACCCCATAAAATGAAAGAATTTGAATACCGAGAATTTAAAAATTGGTATTCACACAAACAGCTCGAACCGGTCTATTGTATTAAATCAGAATCCAGAGCGTATTGTCTTTTAGATTGTAATTTATTACGCTTAGCTATGCAGAAATTTCGCATCTTATATAAAGAACTAATTGAAATTGATATCAGTAATTATGGGGGTATTTCTCTTTCCGGGGCACTTAATAATGTATTTATTGACAAGTTTTTAGAACCATATACACTATGTACTATTCCTGCTATCGGTTTGGCAAGTAGACAGAATCAAAGCGAGATTGCATTAAAATATTTATCTTGGTACGAGAAGGAAAATAATTTAATTTTGCAAACTGTCAGAAGTTCAGGGGGAGAACAGTCTGTAGGACCGTATTTTGTAGATGGTTACTGTGAAAATCCACCCATAGTAATTGATGTAATGGGTGATTTCTGGCACGGTTGTCCAAAACATTTTTCTGGCTCGAGCTTTAATTCAATTGTCGGAAAAACATTCAAAGAAATTAGAGAAAGGGAATTAGACCGAAAAGAATTTATTGAACAAAATTTACCAAACCATACATATATTCAAATTTTTGAATGTGAGATATTAGAACTGTTGAGAAAAAATGTCGAGGCGAAAGCATTTTTTAATACAATTAAAATCATTCCTAAAATTAACCCTAGAGATTCGCTAGTAGGTGGCCGTGTAGAAACAATCAAGCTGTATCATGAAGTAGAGCCCTTACTTGGAGAACAAATCCGATATTTTGACTTTTGTAGTCTGTATGCCTATTGTTTACAAAAAAATGGAATACGGTTGTAAAAATGTTAAAGTTATCACACACAATTTTGATTATGCCCCAGACGCGTATTTTGGAATAATTAGTTGTCGAATACTCCCCCCCAGAGACCTCTACTTACCCGTTCTTCCATACCGATTTAATAAAAAACTTTATTATCCTTTATGCGGAAGTTGTGTAATAAATAATGACAGCAAATGTACCCACAGTATTGACGAACGCGCTATAACGGTAGTCTTACCCTCGGTGGAAATCTACTATTCAATAAAAGAATGTAACTACAAACTATTAGAAATTTTCGAAGTATATCACTATAGTATTACAACAAATTTTTTCAAACCATATATAGACATTTTTTTTAGAGCAAAAGTTAAAAATTCAGGATTTCCACCCAATATTAAAACATATCAAGAGCAAAAAGAGTATTTAGACGCGATATACGAAGCTGATGGAGTAAGGTTAGAGCCTGAGGAAATTGTTGATAACCCATCCTTAAGAACTTCCGCGAAATTGGCGCAAAATTCGTTATATGGCAGAATGGCGTTAAGAATGGACAAATCATCAACTAAAATTATTCATAGATACTCCCAATTCACCGAGATTATAGCAGACACATCGAATAAATTAACAGACTTTCATTTAATCAACAACGATGTTGCCATGGTAAGCTATAAAAAAAAAGTGAGCTTGCACCAACTTTTCGCAAAGGTAACGTTATAGTGGCTTCCTTTGTCACCAGTTACGGTCGTATTCATCTGCATAAGCTAATTAATAGGCTGGGGAAGCGTGTAATTTATTATGACACGGACGGAATAAAATTTACACATAAACCACACGAGTGGCTACCCCCCCTTGGTGGTAATTTAGGTGAACTTACGTGCGAGACTCCGAATTCATATATCACAAAATTCGTATCAACTGGACCAAAAAGCTACAGCTATAAACTTGAAAATAATCGGACAATTATAAAACTTAAAGGAATAACTCTTACCAGGGAAAACTCAGACATCATACATTTCGACGCCTTCAAACAAATGATTTTTGTGCCAAATACCGAGTTTAAGGTGAAAATTCCCTTTAACGTAATAAAAGATAAGTACAAAATGCTTTTACGTGTTGGCAACTTAAGTAAAACTTTCAAAAAGACTTTTTGTAAACGTGTGCTACAAGATAATATTTCCAGTGTTCCCTATGGATATTTAGAATGTGAAAATGGCGAATTGTAAAATAAAGTTGTCTTTTAATTATAAATCTAAAAAACATGTAACAAAAAAACTTGCAAAACAGGTGTCATTTAACCACATAGTTATAGTAAATGAAATCTCTTCCGAAAATCGAGTAAATACTTTATTTTTAAATAACCTAAGATTTAAACTTTTAACTTCCAAAATTGAATTTTTACTAAAAAACGGGAATTAATTATTTTTTGGTGAAGGAGATATTATGATTTTATTTTTTATTCAAAATGTTATTTTTGTATGTTATTTTGAAACTTTATATAACTGGTGAAGGGATGGTTTTGATAAGAAACATTAAACTTTAATAAAATAATTTTTTAAATTTAAAATGTGTTTATTTTTTCATATATTCTATAAAACAGACAATGTACTAACAAAATACGTAGTATGTTGTTTTTGTTTAAACAGTAATGTCTTATATAAAATTTCTTTCACCGTTTCGAATGATGGTATCAGGCCCTACAATGTCGGGCAAGTCAGCATGGGCGAACTCACTAATTAGATGGAGGAATGAATTAATTGATAAACCTCCTATTAAAATTATTTATTGTTATTCGGTTTGGCAATCAGGTTACCACGATTTATCTCAGTTTTTAACCGATATAGAGTTTATTCAAGGACTTCCGCCAATGGACAGCGAGTTCTGGGAATCAAATAGAAATTCTTTACTTATTATTGACGATTTAGCAGACGAACTTTACAAAAATGATCAAATTGCGAAATTAGTTACCGTAGACAGTCATCATTATGAAATTTCAGTTGTATTAATCTCACAAACCCTATTTCCTCGAGGCAAACAATCTCGTTTAATCTCTCTTAATATGTCATATCTAAATCTGTTTAAATCTCCTCGAGATCTAAGTCAAATCCAATATCTGGCCAATCAAATATCTCCAAATAATACAAAAATAATTAAATTAGCCTACGATATGGCTACTGGAGAACCTTACAATTCACTATTTATAGACACATCTGTAACCACTCCAGATAGCTTACGATTAAGATCGTACACATTTAATCAAAACGGACCACAAATGGTAGTTTTTTCCAATAATAAATAATTTACTATATTATTATCAAGTTCATTAAAGAAAATGACACCAAAAAAGACAGTACGTAAAAAAACTACTCCTATTGCAAATCCCTCTGACAGGTTTAAAACACACTATCCATATTTAAATTTATTGTATAAATCTAAAGGAGGGGTACGTAAAAATTTATTAGCTAACAGTTCTCCAAAGCAATTAAAAGCCTTACAAAGCGTTTGCAAAAACTTGAAAGGTG
Organism: Leiobunum rupestre; assembly: GCF_980474605.1. Taxonomy (NCBI): domain Eukaryota; kingdom Metazoa; phylum Arthropoda; class Arachnida; order Opiliones; family Sclerosomatidae; genus Leiobunum; species Leiobunum rupestre. Next base: position 49,900,218 of record NC_143389.1, read on the forward strand.
GTGGAATTATATTATCTAAAGCCAAAAAAAAACAACTTTCTAAATATAAAAAAACAATACGCTTCTTAGCCAGTCCGAAAATTTCGCAAAAAAAGAAGCGTGCTCTAATAATTCAGAAAGGTACGGGATTCTTCATACCGGCTTTATTAGGCTCTATTGTTCCTTTAATTGCCAATTTATTCAATAAAAGATAAAATGAAAAAAATGATTTTAGTTCCCGCCTCGAGTGTCGGACAAATATCTCAAGAAAATAAACAGCTTGTTTCTCCCCAGGAAACGTATTATAACTTATTAGATAATGAGTTGCAAAATATATTAACTTCTAATTTAAACAGCCGCTCTAAATTGCGAGAATTTCTAAAAATACTGAGCGAGGCCCGGGAAATGAGAAAAGCGATACCGGTACCTAAAGTTGAAATTACAAACTTTCAAGCCCCCGGACCTGTTGCTCCATTAAATTCCCCGTTCACCTCGCAAATTTATTCACCCTTCAAAACGCCCGAGGGAGTTAACGCTGGCGACGCTGCCGAGGTTCGTTTAAATACTATGACACGCAAAATGAAAGAATATCTCAGCGAGAGAGAAAACGATCAGAGTAGAAAATTCCCGAGTCTCTTAAAAAATGTAGAATCTTGGAAGAGGAAAGCATCTACGCCGATTGTTAAGCAACAAAAGACAATTACCGATGATAGAATGCGTAAACGATTAAGTCGAGAAAATGAAATATTTGAAGAATACTTAGAAAATACCGATATTGGAAGTCAATTAAGCCAGGAAGAGGATTGGGATCGAGAGCTGTCTTTGGAGGAGGGTGCTGTCGGTGGCGTTCCAATATCGCCGCAAAAAAAATTAAAATTACCATCCCCCCCAAAAAAATCGCCGAGGCCTAAAAGACAGACCCGCCCTCCTTCTCGTTGGCAAGAATAATAAAAAATGTGTAAAAATAATTATGTGTGAAATAAATAAACATTTTTTTTTATTTTAAACAAATTGATTTATTTCGTTTCCACTCTTTCATCAAATGAATACATATATTCAACAACGCTAAACTATCATTTCTTTTTAAATCGAAATTATACAATTCGTTAATTATTTTACTGTAAGAAATCCCCATACATCTCGAGGTTAGAAAATAAATCACATGTGGTCCGCAATTTTGGCTTTTATTTGATTGAAATTTATGAGTATTGTGTCGAATACGCTTGCTATATCGCTCTAGCAAAAATCCATAGTCACGATGTGATCTTCCTAGAGAACAAAAAAAGTCCAGAGTGTCGCCCGATTTGTAAACAGCCGTCCAATGAGACCCTGGAAGCGTATCGGGATCGGTGTTGATTACGAAACAATATGATTTTTTTTTAATTGGAACTTTTGGTAATCTATTAGCGGGAAACACTCCGATAAATTTATCTCTCGAACGGGGGTCACACTTAAGTATAGCTTGGATTTGATTAGTATTCATCTTTCACGTCACTGTCAAAATGCATAATTTCTCATATTGATCTTTTGTTAAGTTGATTCCTCTGATAGATGGTTTTAAACTACCGTCTTCTTTTTTAAAATGTCGCACGTCAAAAGTTTCGTTACATTTTACAAGGTACGTGTCTCTTCCTAAATTGAAGGCTTTGTCGCAAATTCCAATATCTAAGCTGTATTCTGGACTTCTTTTTTTAAATTTCATCGCGGAGGAAACTATTGTTGCGCTCACTCCAAATATTACAATCGCGAGACCCAGGAGAATGTGTACTTTACCCATGGATAACAAATTGTTGAATAAAGACTGTAGCGCTCTACACTTGAATTTTAACTATTTCTTGAGCGTAAAAAGCTCCTTTAATTATATTGCCGGTCAAATCTTTCACAATATACATACAGGGATCTCTCGTAATTACTCTATGAATTTCAAATATTTCGGCTGTAAACGTTCCCCTGTATGATTTATCAAATGTTGTTTTTGCAACGGCTAATCGAACTTTATCCCCAATTTTTAAACTTGCCTTTCCAATCATACTAAGATTGCCATAGTTTTTTTCCCAAATTGCCGATTCATTGTTTGTATTGACATCTTTAGGGGCGATTCCCGTTGTTGAATGTTTTCGAGCGTTATAAGCTTTTGCAATTAATGGTAGTTTATTAAGATAGTGTAAATCGCCGGTCTTGGTAATTATTTTAAAAATTTTTGATTTTACCGTGCGAACGAGTCTCTCGATCATAGAAGCTTTTTTCTCGGAGTACGTGAGGTAATGGTGGATGTTATAACGTTTTAAGAGAGCGCGAAATGGGGCGTTTCGAAATTCTGTCCCTGCGTCGGTACATAAATTAAGGGGTACTCGTTTTTTGAAAATCTCTCTAAAGGCCTTCACAATCTCGCTCGAGGTTTTATTTTTAATTGGCAGAATGAAAGCGAATTTGCTTAGAATGTCCTGAACTAATAACGTATAGCGGTACTTTTTATTAAAAGTTTGTAAAATAGGGAGGTCTAATAAATCGGCCATAAATGTCTCATCAATCGTCGTTACATATAATTTGTTACGTTTAAAATTTAACCTCCTAGCTTTGTGTTGTGTGTAGGTTGGTTGTTTACTGAGAAAATTTTTAATTTCTTTTTCCGAAATTTTGGGAAATTTTTTTCTTAAAGTAACACTGTCAGAATAACTGTATGGGTTTTCAACATCGTAATAAACTTTACTTAATTGTTTGTCTGTTTTTGACAACACCATCTTTAAATGTGTGGATAGAAATAATAAAAACAGATTATAGTAAAAGTTTTTATTTTAATAAATTAAATCGCATTTTAAGTTTGAAACATTTTGTACAATATCAAAATATAATTGACTTTCTACTATTAAGGGATCAAGTCCAAATTCCTTTTGGAATCTTACAACAATATGATCGTAGTTTAATTGGGGGATAGCTATTAATATCATATTTTCCACTCGGTCTTCAAAATTTGTGCTAAATCCTAGTTTACAAGAGACATCGTGAGCAATCGAAGATTTACAATGCGGATTCTCACAATTTTCGGTAATTTCAAACATTTTATCCGTAAGCTCATGTACAATTATGTCACGCATAATATTTTTTGCCGACAAAATTAAATTAATCTCCTGATCAATTGTATGTTTACAATGTTTTAATCTTTTCCACCCTGCTTGGTTGAGATTAAAACCATAATTTGTAGAATAGAAAAGATGATACAAATGGTTTTTTCCTCTGGCACAAGCACGCACATCCACGAGTTTTTCCTTTTGTCCCTTGAAACAGTCGATTTTTATCTTTGAACCTTCAAGCGGAAGCCAGGTGTGAAAACTAGCAACTTGGTCTTCAAAAAAATCAGTTATTTCCTTTTCGAATGTGAATAGAGATTGCCAGGCTTCTAAATTCAGTTCAAATTCGGCGCAAGTGTCTAGTCGGTAAATTTTGATGGATGGATTTACATATCCTAGCACCGTTACTTCTTGTTTGGGTGAGAGACTGTGAGTTCGAGACATCTTTACCACTACGATTTCGCGAAACAACTAATCAATCTTTGCCGTCGTTGATTGGTTTTATTCCGTAATATACGTAACTTGACGCTCTTGGTTAATGACAAATCGGTTTTCGTATTCTCCAATAATAATTATGTTTTGAATATTAGTTAAGGGGGAAGCAAACTTCATTACCATACGTAAACTACCATTTCGTTGAATTGAGAGGTTGTTAGAGTTTGCCGAGGAATCGTAAGTTAAATCAAACGCGAATAATGTATTACCGTTTTTATAATTTTCGTAATCAATACAATTACCAGAGTTATTTCCAATTAAATCCATTGCCGAGAATAGTGAATAATACGACCGAGTATAGAGGTTTTTATTAAAATCTGGAGTTAGAGCAGTTTCTGGTATATTCTGGTCGTCTAATGAAAGTTGTAAGAACGAGAGATTATTATGGTTAAATTGAAAGGGATTTTCTCGACTAGACCCGTTGTAAGCAGAATTGTTTACCATTCCGATTATTACACGATTTGGAATTTTACCTAAAAAAATATTTGACTTCACGAAATCGCTCGCGCCTGCTGAAATTGTCAGAGTTTTAACAACAGTTTGTGTTAGATCGTACAAAGCCCTCTGTTTGTGCAATATAGCATTATGTGCCAGCTGTAGATCTGGATTTACGATAATATGTTTAGCAGTAAGAACAGCGTCTTCGATAATTAATCTATATTTGATATTAACATCTTCTTGTGATATAATTATAAATTCATCGGAATTTTTCAAGAGTCGAATTCTTAAATTCACTTTGTTTAAAAGAAATTTGTCTATTTTACAAGAGTCTACATGAAGTCTTCCCATATATTCACAAAGTTTCGATCCCGCAATATCTTTACTTCTTTTTAAAATTCCATTATTTTTTTTATCTTTATGAACATCGTTAAACGCTAGCGTTGGGTCGCAAAACCCGTCTTCGTAATAGCCCTCGGCGGTTTTGTAAGATTGTTTGGCGCCTTTATCAAAATTTAAAACTGTTGCTAAATATGCTAAATATGGGTAGCAGTTGTTGCTAGATTGTACTAAAGTCTCATTCATAAACACGTCTATTTGGCTAAAAATAGAATGCAATGGAAGATTGCATAATGATACTTTTTTTTCGGCTGCAGGTATATCTATTAAAACACCGTTTTGTTCTTTTTTAACCCGAATTCGAATTTTAAGCATCAAGTTTGACATGTCAATATAATAATCTCCCCCGGGGATAGAAAAATCAATCTGTGTAGCATTAGACAAGGGAGCTATAGGGAAATAGTCTACAAATTTATTTCCCTCAATATTACCATTAATCAGGGGTTCGTTAAAAAGCTCCAACTCCGAACACATAGATTCAAATTGAGGCATAATGCTTTAGTCAAGAAAATCGGTTTTTGTTCTCTTGCGTTTTCTTTGCTTATTGCGTAATTTTGATTTGCGCTTCTTTACTCTTCGAGCTCCAGAGCCTTTCTGTGTATTTAATATGGTATCACCGAGACTATTTAAAAGATTTGTTCCAGCAATTTTACTATTTTTTTTTAACGACTCCTTAAAATTTTGACCAGCAACAACATCGTCCATTATCCTTTTCCCCATAACCAACCCTTGAATACCGAGTGATTTAGCTACGGGTCGAAAAAGAGGTGTTACGAATCTTGCTAAACTTTTAAAAATTGACCCAAATCCACGCCCAGTCTGATATTGACTTCCTCGAAAGATGTTATATCCGCGTCCTGTTTGAACATAATGATGATAATATCTTTCCATGATGAGCTTGTTTTAAGTGTACTTTAGACTAAGCATCCAGTCTTTTAAATATTAATTTAATAATAGTCTTGCCTGTTTTATATGGCAGGAGTTCACCGTAATCCGACCTTAAAGAAATTTCTATAGTCTGTATTTGATCGTAGAGAACTGGAAAATGGTCTAAAAAATTAAATCTTTCAACCTGTGCTCGATTTTTATTTTCGTTTAATTTGATAATTCTCAGCAGGGGGGTATTAGTGTGTCCTGTTATTATAGGTTGTATAATATTTGTATAGACATAAATTCCGGATATTCCGTGGTTGAGATCTGCGGGGTACATGCCTATTTCGTTAAAAAGAGGCCTTTCAATTTGATTATTTGAAAAACCTAACATTCGCCCGAGTTTGGGGTTATCTATTGGAAAGGTTAAAAAACTGTTTCCACCCAAACCTTTAACTGAAACTGTCGAATCTGAATTAAAATTAAACTCGAATTTAGCCCAACTCTGATGTGGCAATGATTGTTTCATTGCTAATAAAATATCATCAATAGTGTGGTACACCCCAGTTGGAATTCGACAATGGAATTTGTCTACAATATTTAGTTTATTATTTTTACCATGTTCGTAATTGTGGAAATCAATATCACGTTTTTGTCGTCGACTATTCTCAACTCTGTTTAAATCATTTCGAAAAATTATAAAATTAGCCGTATTATCTAATTCTATTCTAATTTGAAGAGGGTCTAATGCTTTGCTTTTATAAACTGAGGATATATAATCTACTTTGTACTCAATTTGTAAGAGGTCTGCTAGAGGACCGAATATTTTAATTTCCAACCCACTCATTAATTCAATTTGAAAATAATAATTTCCATTTTCTTTGAAAATAAAAAAACCCGCCTTAAGTGAGATATGAGAATCAAAATATTTTTGAAGTTCATTCAAAATTTTGAAATGAAGAGATAACGGTATAAAATTCCCGCCTAAATCTTTATCAGACTCGTAATAGTTTCGTTCAAACGTATAACTGTCATTTTCCCAGTTAGGGTGTTCGATTGGAATATTTTTATTGTACCTAAAATCTATAACCGATTCTTCATCTGACATAAATTTTTCCTCATACACTTTTAAAGGATTTTTACTGCTAATTACACCATTTTGAAATTCTGGCGCGTTTATATTAAAAATATTTGCTAATCTCCCAGTGAAGGCAATTTGTAGATCTCTAGGAAATGAAATTCTCAAGTAATGACCTCGATTTATTTCTTCTATTGCGTAACTAATTTCGTACCGATTTAAAGGGGGGAAGTTAGTCGCCTGTTGAATCTCGTTTTTTAATTGCCTATGCAAAGATAATGGGATAATATTTCCAAAATCATCTCTCTGACCTTCAAATAAAAAAGGTTGGATAATTGATACGGAATAGAAAGCCCAATCTTCCTGCTCAAATTGCGGTATTTTTGTTGTCTCAATACGTATGTCGATAAAATTAGTAGGCGAATTAAAAGTAATATTATTTAAATTATTTAACGGTCCAAATTTTTGAATACCCGTAAAATAAGTGTCTGTTGGAATTTTAAAAAGATCTGCTAATGGATTTTGAAATTTAATTTCCATTCCTACCGGTATTTCTAAATTAAAATATAAATTATCTTCATCATCGGAAGATATCGCGGTTTTTAATCCATCAAACTGTCTTGGTTTACATCGTTCTAATAAATCACGTATAATTAAGTGTAATGTGAACGGTTGAATTTCATTATTATATTGTCTTTCTCCCTCATATCTGCCCGCTTCAAAAACAATCGCGTAATTATTCCATTGTATTTGTTTAATAACAGGCTGAGATGGTGGATTAATGGGTATTGGGAGAGAACTTGGTAGAATATTTTCTTCGGAAGGATTTAAAACTTCTGGTTGGTTGACGTCTTCATTAATATTTAGAATTAAAGGTTCTGTTGGTAAAATGTTGTTTATATTTTCTTCTAGTTTAAAATTTGGCTTTTCTTCTAAATTTGTTTTTGGTTCAAGTTTTGGTTTTTCCTCTTGTTTCACTTCTGGTTTTAGTTTCGGTTTCTTGTTAATTTTCTGTTTTTTTCTCCTGGGTTGTGATTGTATTTCTTCCACGGGAATTTGTCGTGGTAAATATTTTTGTTGATATTTATTCACAACTAACGCCTTTTTAATTCGTACTTCGATAAAATTTGTTGCGTAAGTTAAAGAAATAGTTTTAGCGTGATTCGAGAGAGGATAATTAGAAAGATAATCACTGTCGACAAAATCATTTTCTCGAAATTCCAGAACAGATGCTAGGGGCGATGCTTGAGGTATTCTTACTTGTACATCTTTTTGTAACTGTATTTTTAATTTTGAACTGTCTTCGTTTTCGTCAACTTTTACCGTATTCATATGTATTTTTCCTTTAAGTGATTGATTGGCCTCAATAGTTTTAGCAAACTCGTTGAGTATATTATTTTGAAGAGATGTTCGAATATTATTCTTATTTCGATCTAGATCACCCTCGTAACGTTTTGGTGGAATTTCAATTTTAATATAATCCCATTGATTTTCTTCGGGTGAAATAACATCTGACACGTGCCCTACTTGGAAATGCGAATACTCATTTGTTATATTCGAATAAGTTTCAGGAAGAATTATTTCTGCTAATGCGCAAGACCATTTTTCATTATTAAAATTTAAAGGTTTTGCTAATTGAACTTTAAAACTAGAAGGTGTATTTTCCGGGTAAATATCGGGTGATGCGTTCGAAGGTAGAAATACTACGAAACTTGTCATCTTTATAATGACAGTTTCAGTTGGGCGACATCTCGTTTTATACTAATAAAAGATTTAGCGTGATAGATCGAAAGAATTGGGATTTGAACTTGAGACTGTTTGAATAACGTCCTGCAACGCTACCGATCTACCACGCTAAACCTTAACATGAAAGAGTTAAAATATCTATTTTTTTACGTAGGAAAAATAATCACAATATATTAGAAAACATATTTATTCACATATTTTCAATCATTTGACAAGTTTGTTCAAGATTTTCCAAAACCTCAATGGGTGTTTCAACTTGATTAAGAGTTAAAATTTGATTATTTTTACAATATTCTTGAAAAAAAATAATTGCTTCCATCTGCTCATCAGATGGCATGACAAAGTCTGGTGGAAATACAACATTTGATTTTATTGTTGAATTTAAAGTTTCTTCGGACTTAATACCAGTTGTCTTTTTTTTACGTTGAATTTTCTTTGGAGTTCCAGTACCATTAACAAACTCATTTAACCATTCTTGATGTTTTACGTTAAACTCGTTCAAATAATCAATAATTTGATCGTCTAATATTTCTTCTTTGGTTGTATATTCTGGTTTCTTTGAATGAAGACAATCGCAAACATCAATACGAATTTGATTTTTATAACTACTCGATAAGTGATCCATTAAGTGTTGTTTAAAAATTGTCTTGTCAAGACATTGTTCTTGACAAATCCAGCATTTAACATTAAAGTTTAAATTATCAAAGAAATTAAAAGCGTGTTTGCGACATGGCTCATTATAATAACAAGGATTCTCGGTAGGCGATTTGCATTTAATTTCTGGTTTCCCCATAAATAACTTCATTTTTTTAACCTTTAAAGAGCTCGATTTTTGAGACGTCTTACGCTTACACATATCCTTTGACTTTTAAATGTAAAAACAATTATTATTTATAGAAATAGTTATTATTGCAAGTTTAGACACGTTTATTAGCTGTTTAAAGTATTTTGGGTGGGGCCAAAACCGCCAAGGGTATAAAGCGAAGGTCGCGAATTCGTTTCCCCATCTCGCAAATAACTAATTAGCATTTTAAACCGCTAAAAAACGAAAAAAACGAAAAAACGATATCAGAAGTAAATAAGTGGAAGTATTTGGTGGGGTTACATATTACCGCCGATATCTCGGTTCGACCTTGTCCGATCGTGACCAAACTTGTTGGGGTGATAGACCGAGGCTTAGTGGTTGTGGACAGGTGTCAGGCGTCGAGGTCAAAGATCATCTTCAAGGTGAAATTTGAAAACAAAAATATGTTTTTCGATTTTCCAAGGACAAAAATTTTTTAATTTTTGAAAATATTTTTGGGGTGTGGGGGGGTTGTTTTGTCGGCCATCTTGGCGGCCATCTTGGATTTACATGTTCATATTTAGTTATTCTCTACTAATGCAAATTTATTTTCGAACCTGAGTCTCTAAAAACTTCATTAATTTGCAAATTAATTGCATTATATTGTAGTTCATTATAGCTCCTAAGCCTTGGTTGTTCAAACAGGTTTGTTTACAAAAAAAATGGCCGTCGGTTTATCAGACGTAGAGCTTATTGCGCGACGGCATAATCTGCATTTGAGATTCGATGACATCAAATATTACGTAGGGTACGGATCTGTGAAACAAACCGTTAGCGAAGAAATAGAGCTAGTGGCATACTTATGAGTAATTATGTTACATATGCTAGTAGTCTACTAGGGCTAGGCATTCAAAGTGGTGACGGGCTTTTGGAGAAATGGGCTCGTCAATGTCATTTTCTATTTTCTATTTTCCAGCCCAAAAAATGCCAAGATAAAATTGAATTCCCTGATTTTTCCCTGAATTTTTATAATTTCTTAAAATTCCCTGAGGTTTTAAGCCCGTTTTTAAATTCCCTGACGTTTCTCTGATTTCTCTAACGTGTGGCAAACCTGAATAAACAAAAACTCCCTTAAAATAGTTACTTCGTAATTGAGTGGAAACTTGCCAGGAAAGTTGGCTGTCCGTCGCGCATTGGGGGAAAGGGAAAGGGGGAGCTTCGGAAAGCGACTCTAGAGAAAAGATTGCTGTCCGTCGGAAGCCAGAGGATTTGGGGGAAAATGGAAGCCACGGAAAGCGACTCTAGAGAAAAGATTGCTGTCCGTCGGAAGCCAAAGGAGTTGGGGGAAAGGGGAGCTTCGGAAAGCGACTCTAGAGAAAAGATTGCTGTCCGTCGGAACCCAAAGGAGTTGGGGGAAAAGGGGAGCTTGCCCTTGGAATGACGTATATTGCCGTGTCGCGAGTTAAATCATTGGATGGTATAATATTTGACCCGCGTTTAAATATTGCGCGTCTTTTAAAAATTAACAATAAGAGTGGATTATCTGCTAAAAAACAGAACTTGAAAGGCTTAAGATCCTTTGCGGTATTACCACATAGGCCAAGTTTCAAATAAGATAAGCATTAACTGTGTATTTTATCTTTACTGTTTAATCTTTGGTAAACTAAATTATTTCTCTCGCTTTTCTTTCTTTACTTGGGTTTAATTAATATAAGCCTAATTAACCACTGGATTTGCAGCTCGCTCCGCTCAAGTCTTTGTTATTTGGGCTGAATTTTGGGCTAGTTTGAAACTCGCTGTTTTATAGTGGGCTACAAATTGAACGATTTTTTGAACAATTTGGGCATCATACCAAAAAGATTTTCTGGCAGCCCTGGTCAACGTTCCGATCCATAGGAGTCCCAGACTTGTAAATAGTGTATATTTTTAAGAGAGTCCACTGGACCCGGACCCCTCCGCCAATCTATTTTTTCGACGAGTCCAGGACTCTTCCCTCTTTCTCTAATCTCTCTTTATTCCTCCATATTATATTCGAAAATAAATGGCACCTAACCAGGCAAAGCCTAAAATTTCTTATGATAATTATAAAAGAGACAGTCAGTAATTGAACTACAGCATCAAAGTTTACATATTTTCATATATAATCGTGATTGGGTAAATTAAAATGCTCGTAAATATTATCACAATTAAAGTCTTCATTCCAAACCCATAGGGGTGGGGTGCATTTGACCGACTCCTCATTTGGCCGACTCCTCATTTGACCGACTTTTCATTTGGCCTACTGCTCATATGTCCGAATGCCCATTTGTCCGACAGCTCATTTGGTCGACTGTTCATGGAGAAAGAAAGCCGTGGCAAAACTAACCGTGTGTAACGGCTAGGAAAAAGCACAACTTTACGTCGACCAGGGCGGTACGGTAAATTTATTTCATGACTAAAAAGCACAAAACACACACGTTACAACATAGAAATCTCATCCAAGAAGCACACTAACTTTACAATTATATTTTTCAACATGCAGTAATTTGAAAATTAAATTAATGTAAAAATACTACTACATATCAGAAATCAAATCTTAAGCAATACTATCAATATTGTACTTATTTTAGTAATATTCTCATGAGTGATAAATAAATGAAATATTTAAATCCATCAATCCTTTTAAATTTTTGGAAACATTTAAAATATACTTAATTTTTTGTTACAATTGTCGTTAATCACTTTAATCAGATTGCAAAATTACTTGTATCAAATGTTGGAGAAAGTAAACTATCCTGTCTACATTTATATTTTTGTTCTATTGAACAAAAATCTCTTTCAACCTAACTTTACAGGGACAATTTAAAAATGAAAATAGCACACTGACTGTATATACCCACAGGGTAATTTGTTGTAAATGAAAGATGAAAGATTGCAAAATAAAGATAAATTTATTTTTTTCAAAAATTTTACATTAACTAAAAATTAAAACTTCCAGCCTATTTTTCTTACTAGGCATATTACTAGATGTAAATTTGTGCTTTTTCCTAGCCGTTACACACGGTTAGTTTTGCGGGGCTCAACATTTCCTCAATTGCCGTCGAAGAGACTACGTCGATTTAAAAAGTTGTGAACGGTGTGTAACGTGTGTGTTTTGTGCTTTTTAGTCATGAAATAAATTTACCGTACGGGCCTGGTCGACGTAAAGTTGTGCTTTTTCCTAGCCGTTACCACGGCCAACTTTGATTTCTCGCGCATCTCTCGCGCTACAGCGGCCATCTCATTCGTTGACGTTTCTGTGTTAACCTATGAGCAAAAGATGTGTATGACGTCAGCGCCCCTAGCGGATTATTATTTTTAGTATAGTTTTTACATTGGGGACAATATAACCACCGAGCGTGGCGCTGAACTCCTACACATTATAGTACAGTTTATAGGGGGAAAATCCTTGCTCGCGGAATTTCGACGAATGTGTTGGCCGTAGTAGCGCGAACAGCGCGTGATCAAAGTTGGCCGTGCCGTTACACACGGTTGGTTTTGCCACTGCTTTCTTTCTCCATGGTGTGACCCATGAGCTGTCTGATTTGAAGTCTGCTATAATATTTAGCATCAAAAAAATAATTAACTAAAATAATAAATTACTGTAATTATGTACGAAGTAAATTTTTTAGTACCGATCATAATCGGAATTATTTTGGGCTTTGTGTGTTATCTCCCATTGGTTATACTTTTAGGCTTAGTTACGATAGCACTAGTTGTGTTAGATTTTAAATTTGGCCTAAAATACCTGTTCTCAGACTTAACAGTAAGCATTGGTTTGCTTTCATTACTTAGTGTAAATATCTCATGATACTTTATGTTTAGGTTTACGAAAATAGCTTAAAGCATGGAGGAGATCTGGTTGCTGATGTTTTGAAAGTAATAAAAGTTAATTCATTTGTAATGCTGTTTTAACTAATAATTTGATGTAACAGGCTCATAATATCGAATACATCTTTACTCTCGCTGGTGGTCACATATCTCCAATACTCGTTGGTGCTGAAAAGAAAGGCATTAAAATTATTGACACTCGTCATGAAGTTACGGCGGTTTTTGCAGCAGATTCCACAGCCCGATTGACCGGAACGATTGGTGTCGCTGCGGTAACAGCTGGGCCTGGTCTGACAAATACAATAACTGCTGTTAAAAATTGTCAAATGGCAGAATCTCCACTACTTTTAATTGGAGGAGCTGCAGCAACTCTCTTAAAAGTATATAATTCCCCAAAATATTGTCTTAAGACAGTCTTACTAAAATCATTTTTTAATATTGTGTCAGGGCAGAGGATCGTTACAAGACATAGATCAGCTCTCTTTGTTCAAACCACTTTGTAAATACACGGCTTCTGTGTCTAAAGTTAGAGATATTATTCCAACTTTACGTAAAGCTTTAAGCATAGCCCAATCAGGCACTCCTGGTTAGATTATAATAAATTTGTATAGCTTTTGACCACTTTAGTAAATTGATAATCTTTTTATTTAGGACCAGTATTTGTTGAATTTCCAATTAATGTTCTTTATCCCTTTAAACTTGTGAAACGTGAAATGGGTGTAAAGGAAGAACCCAAAACTCTAATGCAGAAGGCTATTAAATTTTACATGGACCAACATCTCCGGAACCTTTTTGGTGATGCATTCCAAGAAATGGATGTAACACCATTACCTGTCAAAATACCAAAACATACCAAAATTCAAGGTACTTTTGTTTGTAAATTTAAATTGGATGAATCAAGACAGTTTTATTACCCTTTTTTAGCTTTTAAATGTTCCGACATGATAAGACAGTCTAAGAGGCCAGTAATTTTAGTAGGCAGCCAAGCTACTCTACCTCCAGTATCAGCAAGTGTTTTGGGTGAAAGACTCAAGAAATTAGGAGTTCCTTGCTACCTCGGTGGGATGGCTAGGGGACTTTTGGGCAGACATAGCAAAATTCAGATGAGACAAGATAGAAAAGAAGCCTTAAAAGAAGCTGATTTGGTTATATTGGCTGGTGCAGTTTGTGATTTTCGCCTTAGTTACGGAAGAATTTTGAGCAGAAAGTCCAAAATCATCTCCATAAATAGGAATAAGCAACAGTTGCTCAGAGTACGCAACTACAATACACTTCGTTAAGATTGTCATAAATAATCTCTGGTTGAAATTTAGAATTCAGACTTGTTCTGGAAACCTGCTTTAGCAGTTCAAGCTGATATTGGTTCCTTTCTGATTGAAGTAACTGATATCATTGAAAATGGATCTCCTTATACTTGTGATAAAACATGGCTTGATCACTTACGATCTAGAGAAGAAGCCAAAGAACAAAACACCAAGTAATATTTTGTCCTGGTTATCTATGGTTTTAGTGATTTTAAATTTTTGGGTTTTTTTTAAGAAAAATGGCTGATGAACCGGTTGACAAACATTTAAACCCTATCAAACTTTTAACTAATTTAGAAGAATCTTTAAGTGAAAATACCCTATTAATTGCTGATGGAGGTGATTTTGTAGGAAGTGCAGCTTACATTTTAAGGTTAGATTCCCAGTTTCTGTTGGGTGTATAGAGATTAGTTCAATTTGTGTAATTGCAGACCGAGAGGCCCATTATGTTGGTTGGATCCTGGTGCCTTTGGAACTTTGGGTGTGGGTGGTGGTTTTGCATTGGGTGCTAAGGTAATCTTTGAAATAAATGCGTTTCTTTTCTCAACTTTTTTGACAATCTGCATATTTAATTTGTTTTTGAAGCTTTGCAGGCCAGAAATGGATGTCGTAATCATTTTTGGTGATGGAAGTAGTGGTTACAGTATTATGGAATACGATACATTCCGTCGTTTCAAAGTAATTGACCATGCATATTGGTTTTGCAAATTTTGATGTCTGATTAAATCTTAATTTTGTTAGTTGCCCATTTTGTCTGTGATTGGAAATGATGCCTGTTGGCAACAAATTAACCGTGAACAGAAACCTATATTCAACTCTTCTGTGGCGTGTGAACTTGAAGTAATAGTTAAAAATATTAATTTAAAAAAATTTTATATCCATTTATTTTTCCAAATATAAATTTTTCTTTTTAGTATTCAAATTATCATTTGGTTGGTGAAGCCTTAGGAGCTACGGGATTTCTATTAGAGGCGAAAGATTCTAATGACTTGAAAACTCTCTTCCTAAAGGCAAAAGAGGAGTTGCGTAATGGCAATAGTGTTGTGGTTAACGCTTTAATTGGTAAAACTTCATTCCGAGAAGGAAGTATCTCTGTCTAATAAATGCTACATGTAATATTTCCACAATTTTGGGCATTATAATGGCCTACAATATTATATACAACTTAATTTGTACCTAAACAAAACACTTATGAAAAAAATTTATTTGTGAAATGGCAATGTTATATTTACACAAGTTGGTTTTCCTTGTTGCAATGATAAATATTTTTACAAAGTACTCAAAATAAACAAGAAATTAATGTTATTTTCCTTTGGCTTTCGGTTTATTGCCTTGTTGACCACCACCCCTTTGATTTCCTCCACCACGAGGCCCTCCTCGTCCTCCAAAACCACCTAGATTTAATATAACATCAATATACAGTTATTTAACTGTGGCTAAATAATTTTTTTTTAAATGTACCTCTTCCTCCTCCACCTCTACCACCACCACGCTGTGGCCCTCCTAATCCTCCTCGTCTGGAGTCACCTCTACCTCTTCCTTTACTGACTATATCCTCTTTAACCATGTCAATAACTTCATCAGGAATCCTAAGATATTTGATTGTGCTTCCTCGAATGTAACACTCTGGGATTCTCCAGAACTTTTCACCTTCCTTTTGAAATATAAAAGGTGTTTTATGACCATTATTAAGAAGGCATTATCTTAAATGAGAAAATTCATAGCTAGATTTAATCTCAAAAACAAGGCTTCATTATGAACCAATTCTCTCTTTTAGTCTCAACATTGAAAATACTATACGGGAACATTTTCCATCACTAAAGCTTCAAAGAATTGGTGTAATAAATTCCCTTATAGCATTAAAATAAATAAGAAAATGATTCATCAAGGGCTGTTATTTAAGAGAATAGTTATAAATCTATCTAGGTACCCTAGATGTGCAGATAACTTCTCTCAAATTAATATTCATCCAGTTATCGCAGCTCACTAAATGCCCATTGTACGTTTCTCCATTCTTTAATTCCACCAGCATAGGATGGTTTTGCGCAGTTCTTAGCAATGACAATGGTAACTAGATCACATAGTTTAATCAGTTTTGAAAATTTTATAAGGTTTAATAAAGAAAATTAAAGTAGTTACCATCTTTAACGTAGATTCTTTTCAAAAAATTCCAAAGAGTACCAAAAATTCGATAAATCTTCGGTGTTAATAATGCAGAACCTTTTTACGTAATGAAACCATAGACTAATGAACTTCATACATACAGGACAGGAAACTTCTACCGGAGAAATTTGTTAAATTTACAGTCCCTTTCTTATTAGTCCATTAAAAATGGCTTCCGTGTGATTTGTGAAATTAAGTTTTTGGCAGCGGCCTTTAAGCCGTTTAAGTCTTTTTCTAGGAAAAAAATAGTCATTCTTTAACGGTTTTTATGATGTTGGAGACTTTTATATGTACGTTCAAAGTGATATAGATCGTATTAAATATTTTCATTTGAAATGATGTAAGTACGATAGTACTCGATCGATATTTTTGACGTAAGCCTTGGCTTTTTTACGACTTCCCCGAAGTTCTCCAGTGGTAGTCGCCCAAAAGCTAAGGGAGGGAGAGGGCTGGGGATCTCCGTGTTATGACGCATCAAATGATCGAATAATTATGGTTTTCATTTACATTGATATTTGATATCTCTCAAGTTATAACAATCTGTGGGGAATGTGTGTTTTGAGTACTCAAACATATATTTATTTGGCTTCTCTTTAGAATTGAATGGTGTAATTGTACAATGTCAGTCATTTAGGTCAAGTTCAGTTTCTCCCAACTTTAATATCCTTAATACTCTTCAAAAATGGTAAATAAAAACTAATTTTTTAATGTTTTAAACGAATGCAATGGGTTTTTTTTTCAATAATCAATTTCTTTTATATATTTAAAGCAAAAATCTAGTAACTTGGAGTGCGTTAAAGTGATAGTTAGATGTCGACCCATGAATGAAAAAGAAATATCTGATGGATATGAAAGGCATTGGTTTTCCACCATTAATCAAACAACTATTTTATTGTTTTATAATTAAACTATTTGATTTACAGGGTTGTTTCAATTTCATCGGATAGAGGTGTAGTTGAGTTAACAAATCCCAGACATATGACTGAAGAGCCACCTAAACAGTTTACATTTGATGCTGTATATGATTGGAAGTACGAGATTTGCAGCCTCTTGATTGAAGTGCATCCAATTATTTTAAAATCTAATGATTCCCACGCGTTTCAGCTCAAAGCAAACTGACCTCTATGATGAAACCTTCCGGCCTCTGGTTGATTCTGTCTTAAAAGGGTTTAATGGTACAATTTTTGCCTATGGACAAACAGGAACTGGAAAAACATACACGATGGAAGGTATGTAGATTTACTTGTCAAATAATTTAAAGGCCATTTGGTAAAGATCTATTTTTCAGGCATTAATAATGATCCCGAACGTCGTGGAGTGATTCCTAACTCTTTTGATCACATATTTAGTCAGATAGCTAGGTCAACTAATCAGCAATATCTAGTCAGAACATCGTATCTTGAAATTTATCAGGAAGAAGTCCGAGATCTTTTAGCTAAGGATCAAACCAAGCATTTGGAATTGAAAGAAAAACCTGATACAGGGGTTTTCGTCAAGGTATTTATATATGATTCCTTTTTCTTAAAATAAAAACCTTGTTCCTTGACTGTATAAATTAAATTTCAATTAAATTTGAAGGATTTGTCTTCATTTGTATGTAAAAGTGTAAAAGAAATTGAGCACGTTATGACAATAGGAAATCAAAATAGATCTGTTGGGTATGTATCATGTTTTTTTTTAAATACTAAAAAATTTTATATGTATATATTACATTCTTTTTACAGAGCAACTAATATGAATATAAGAAGTTCAAGATCTCATGCAATTTTCATTATTACTTTGGAACATAGTGAAGTGAGAACACAATTTTTAAATTCATTTTGCGCATATAAAATAAATTTAAAAATTAATAAATGAAACTTTACAACGATTATCTGTACACTATAAAAAATGTTTTAGACTTTTTGTTGCGTTTGAAAACTGCGTTGTACATGCTAATATGCTGATAACAGATAATCGTTATAAAGTTTTATTTATTAACTTATAATACACTAGTTTAGAGTAATTTTTGTCGTAAATTTAAAAGCTAGGCCTAGTATGGCGCTCAAAAATTGAATTGTGAATTTTAAGATAACTCAATTAGATTTTTCCTACGTTTGACATCTTATTTTTTCCACGTGTTTCAGCTTGGTGCCGATGGCGAGCATCATATTAGGGTTGGAAAATTAAATCTAGTCGATTTAGCTGGTAGTGAAAGACAAGCTAAAACTGGTGCCATTGTGAGTATGACGAATTTGTGCTATTTGAACAAACTGTTTAAGACTAACAACTCAAAAAAATTAAGGGTGAACGACAAAGAGAAGCAATCAAAATCAATTTGTCTCTGTCTGCACTGGGAAATGTTATATCTGCTTTAGTGGATGGCAAAAGTTCTCACGTGCCATACCGAGACTCAAAACTAACACGTCTACTTCAAGACTCTTTAGGTGGTAATGCCAAAACAATAATGGTTGCTAATATTGGGCCAGCCAGTTACAATTATGACGAAACTTTAACTACTTTAAGGTAAAATATGAGGCTTTACTTGTGCATTTTGCATTTTCCTGAGTAGATTTGTTATTTTCTATTAGGTATGCAAATAGAGCTAAAAACATCAAGAATAAACCAAGAGTCAATGAAGATCCTAAAGATGCTCTTTTGAAAGAATTCCAGCAAGAGATTGCTAGATTAAAAGCTCAGTTGGCAACTAAAGAAGGGAAACATCGAAAGAGAAAGAGGCTGAAGGATGGAATGAAAGATTCGGACAGTGCTTTGGATTATGGAGATGAAGATGATAACGAAGGTGGGGATAAAAGTATCGAAGGGTCTCCTGTGAAAGTTGAACATATCGAAGACCTTAAAGATGAAGCTGACCGGCTTGAAGAAGAAAAGAAAGCGTACCTCAGTCAACAAAATCTCCTTGAACATGTAAGACATTTTCTTTTGAAAGAGAAGTGACAAAAATTGACTTAAAATGATAATGATTCACTCAGGAAAAGGATGAATTGTTAGCGGAAGTTCAGAAACGTCAGGCAGCAATTCAAAAAGAACAGGAATCGAGAGATAAACTTGCTACAAAGATTCGTTCCATGGAAAGTAAACTACTTTCTGGCGGAAAAAATATTGTTGACCATACAAATGAGCAACAAAGAGCTCTGGAGCAAAGAAGACAAGAGATTGCGGAGCAAAAGGTTGGTTTTTCCTTAATCTCTCTTTGAGAGTATCACCTTTTTTAATCATATAATCTTTGTTTTTATTAAATCTCAGAGAAGAGAAAGGGAAATAAAACAAAAGCTTGAAGAGAGGGAAGAAGAGTCAACTGAAATTCGCGAAACATACTCGTCTCTTCAACAAGAAGTTGAAATTAAAACTAAAAAACTAAAAAAAGTAATTATCACATGCTTGTTTTGGAAATTATTTCACTTTTATACTAATATTCTTGCTAAATTCTTTCAGCTATTTTCAAAACTGCAAGGCGTTAAAGGGGAGATTCAAGACTTGCAAGAAGAGCACTCCAAAGAGAGGCAAGAACTTGAACAAACTCAAAATGAACTCACCAAAGAATTAAAATTAAAGTAATATTGTATTAATTTCATCACATAAAGTTTGGAAGCATTCCCTTTTTATTTCTTCTAGGTACTTAATAATAGAAAACTTTGTTCCTCCTGAAGTGAAATCCAAAATCTTGAACCGCGTTTATTTTGATGAAGAGGATGATCAATGGAAGATGTTACCATTGAATAATAGTGGAGCTTCCACTCCTATTCACCCGATTGGGCCGTGAGTTTAACGAATGTTAGTAGTGTGGTCAAGAATTTACTCTACAATGCCTTTTACAACTCCTAGTATTCATACATCGGGATCAGCGCCTATTTCTAAAAGGCCCGTATCTTCTGCTGGTTCTAGAAGACCTGTTTCTGAGTATGCTAGAATGGCATCAGTTCTTGGTTCCAATCCTAGATATAGAGTAATGTGTTTATTATAATACACTTTGTTTAAGGTTGAAATATGAAATGGTTTGTTGTATGTTTCAGGGTGAAAATATATTGCAAGTAGAACTAGATATGCCGGGTAGGACGACTAGAGACTACGATGCACCTTCACTTGCCCCTCATGTCAGGGCAGCTTTGGATGACGCCCTTAAAGGAGAGGATGATGTGGATATCGATGCTGGGTATTTATTCTCTTATAATTAACTTGTTGTACTTTAACCAGACAGTGGAACTTCAAAATATTTTTCCAAATAGTCGCAGCATTTTCCAGTCAGAAGCCAAAATAAGAGCAACTCGAAAAGAATCCCGAATAGGTGTACTAAAAAACGGTTGCCGTCCCAAAACGTCTTCTTCAGTGGGCAGTCGCTCACACCGCACCCAGAACCAACACACTAACTCCGCACTCAATCAACGTTCCCCCCAATCAGATACGCCGGACGCCGTGAGCCATTATCCTCAATCCCGTGGACTCGTTCCCAAATAGACCAAGAGGATGATCTGGATGAAATTGAATTTGACAATAATGTCGCTTCAGTCGCATCTACTTCAAACAAAACCTCTGTCTTCTCCTCCTTTGTTGAAAATCGCAGCGATGGTTTTTGTTTCGATAAAACACTTAGTGATGACGAAAATAGTTGTCACACTGGTTTCACTTTATCTAGCAGTGGCGAAGAATCCTCTGACACTGAAGATTCGGTGCCGAAGTCATCTTCAACTGCTTCCTCAGATTGTAGCTCTGTCAGTTCTACTGCTCTGGATATGTATCCTCTTTCCGACAACCGCACAGCACCACCGCATAGTAGGCAGCGTGAAAATCACTTTCTTTTACGCCCTAGTCTCTCTTACCCAAATGCATTTGAAGTTATAGAAGATTTTGCTGAAATTACATCGGCTCTTAATCCTTTGGGCTGTTTGGACATTCCTGATTGGGAGGAAGATTTGTTCCTCCTTCGAGCAGCCTTGCTGCGATTCAGCAATGGCCTTCCCAGTGAAATGGAAGAGTACCTTCAGCGGTCTATTGGTTCTGGAGCGGAACTCGGTCAATACTCTTGGTCGTGTCCCACTAGCCAGAGCCCTTCTTTTAGTGTTTGTAGAAAAAGCAAGCTTTTATCATTGAAGCGCTCTTCGAGCACTGACAAACTTATTCGTTCCTGTCGAGTTCTTGTTCTCGGAGGAGTTTTACTTATGCTGTACGGCATCAAAGTACTCTCCCTAGTCAAATCTATTTGCACCCTCTTCCTACACATTTGCTCTCTATGGGATAACAGACCGGGTTCTTAAAGTCTGAGCAGTTAGGTGGGGAGAGGAAAAGTAAGCTATGGTGCGGACTTAACCTTTTTTCTCATTTAAAACTCTGTCTAACCCTGGACTGTATTGTTTATAACAAGGCTAAATATCGAGGAAAAAGTTTGAACTTATTTTATTACATTCCTTCAATTTTTCCTTAAAAATATTTAGCCTTGATATGTTGTTGCTTTTTAAAATGTTTTTTTATGCTAAAAGTTTATTTAAGTTAATCCACTAATGGACTTTTTAATATCACCGAGATAAATTTAATTTATTACATGATATACGACAATGGAGGAGATAAACTAAAAGTTAATCATGATTAGCATGATGGGACACGGTGTTCGGCCTTTCTATTACCCCCTTTAAATATATAAAACAGGCTCTTTTACGCTCTAGTGGCTTCTTTTGCCACTTCTTTCTCCGTATTTAAAAGAAAGAAAAACCTCAAATTTATCAGTGAAAAAAGTTAAGATTCAGTGTAAGCTAGCACGCTGTTTTTCATTTAATGTACTTAAAGGAAGTCTATTATATACATTATATATTGTGCTGTGCACATAATTGTTATTTTTTTTATATGAAAAGGTTGTGTTTTTGTTTAGTTGTAAATAAGTTTTTAATATTTATGGAAAAAACCCTTACTGTTTTTATTGATAATTTAAGTTCTATTCTGTATTTAATATAATTTTAGATTAATTTTAAATTATTTTATGAAATTGTGAGAGCCTTAAATGTACTGGAAATTGCTTCCTACCAAACATAGTAAATTGCTTAGGTTCAGACTCGTGATGGTCTTAATACTGTATTCTATTTATAATTCGTAAAATTTCCAATATTTAAAAAAATCATAGTTGCCATTTAACGTATTCTAGCAAACAAAAATAATAAACAATGACCACTCGTGTTAAGGCTCTCTGCATGATTAACTAAGTGTAAAAAATAAATAGATATAAAAAATACAAATGAGATACACGTGGAAAATGTAGTTTCACAACAATTTGAAGGCATATTCATTGTGAAATCTTATGTTGATAAAATATAAAAGGAACGAAACTCGCTTTCAGTTTTTAGAGTGATTTATTCATTTTTACCACTTCTGTTTTTAATTTTAGGTGTTTTATTAAAAAAAATGTCTCATTGATAAGTGTTCCCTAAGAATATGTACAACATTTCATTCGGTTCTTGATTCACTTTTGCCCTAGTGTTGTAACGGGAGGAACTGGGCCAACCATTCCAGGACCCATAAGATGCGGAGGTCTCATAGAAAGAGCTTGCATTTGCATCATTGGACCCATAGGTCCCATTGGTGGTCTCATCATCATGTTTGGAGGCATTGGCCCTGTTAAGATATTACTAGAAATTTGAACACTTTTGTTGATATTAGTTAAAAACGTTTTAATACCTGGTGGTCCCATCATTGGCATTGCCATACCTGGGGGCATACCCATAGGAGGTAAGCCCATTTGCATTCGTTGACCAGGTACTTGAAGATTTGGAGGGGGTGGTATCATTGCGCCACCTGGTGGTTTACCTAAAGCTCCTACAAACTGACCAGTTGGAATTTTACCAGCTTTGAAAGCGGCAGCTAAAATACAAAAATGTTAAAAATTTTCTCAGCGAAAGAAATTGGAATATGTTGATGTACTTGTAGCATCAATGAGAGATTGAGCTTGCTCTTCCATCCATTTTTGATAGTAAAACTTCACGTTTTCTTTGTGCTTACGTCCATTACAATGGGTTTTTCTTACAGATGGCTAAAAATATTTCAGTGGTTAATGCAATTTACTAATTCTTAAAACCAATTAATAATTACCGAATCATGAGTCAAGTAGGTGTCACAATAATCACAGTAATACCTATAATAAAAATACGGAAATTATAGAAATAACGTTAAACTAAAATGTTAAACATTCGTTTCAAACTTACTTTGGCATATTTTTAATTAAAAAAAATTCATGAGATTTTCTTACAAAAGCATTAGATTTTCACTTCGGGTTAACAAAGATTTGTTTCACAAAAGCAGACGCTAGATGGTGCAAACTACAATCAACAATTGAGTTTCGACTAGTATTGCTAGACCTATATATGCGGCTTCGGCAATCAGGGTTTCGCGAGACCATTTCGAATAATTTCAATAAGTAGTGGCGCCATCTAAAGCTAAGCATTCATGGTGTGAAGGCTTTCAGCCATATACACCAACCTTCATTATCCTTTTATTCTGACCCCTCCCCGTCGTATTCGTCCGACCGTTCATTATCTCCGTTACCAAAATTGTCTTGACTTTATTACAAGCCAAATTCGTAACTTGGTACAGGTAATACCATGAATCATATATGGTATGATATAGAATCCTTGCTAATACCAAAAATAAATAGACATAAACAGAAAGTCTCGCATTGGAGGCAAAGTTCGCGCCTTGTAATCTGAGAAACTACTTTAACCCCTTTCGGCGGTGCCGACCCCCTTCGCGGACCGTTACAAATTTAGGGCATTGCACGAGGTACATGCGAAAACTGGTTTTAAAAACGTCGCTCTCCGCGAAATAGCTAGCAGCTAAGTTCTTAGTTCGTAGTCTCCGGGCGCACGTGTGTACCAAAATCAAAACTTAATGTTTTAGTTTTGTGTTATAATGATGGAAAATTCTCGGAGAGTTATGGATGTTATTATTAAGAATTATGCTGAAGACGTAAACGTATTTATTTCATCCCATTTACTTAAAGGAATTATAAATCCGAATATTTCAGTGTTCGTTTCTTTCTCTTCCACAGATTTTGGATATTCAGTTACTAAGCCTAGGTCTACCTTATCAGCTTATCTACGTCTTCTAACGCTTTGCTTTTTTTTAAATATCTTCATTGTTTTCAATTTCAACGAGTTCAGTTTGAACTCCAGTCGTATGCAACTCTTTTATGTATAAATTACATTGACTTGCCTGGTTTTTAGAATTTTCTGGCATTAATGCTGTAGTTTTTTCCCGAGCCATTTAGAACTGAAAATTAAGCGGACGATCGAAAGAGCTTATAGGAAATCCCGCCAGGGTGTTTAGCATCGCGAAACACTACTTTTACAAATTTCCGACCAAAATTTTCCAATGCTTTACAGGCGATCTGATTGGGTGGCACTCAAAGGGTGGGAAGCATTGGGGGTTTGCACCTTAGATTTCATGGAAACCAAAGGGAAATGTACAGAATACCGCAAATGCGAGAATTTCTGTTTATGTCTTTTTATTTTTGCTAATACTCACGCAGGCAAGACTATTCGTAAATTGGTAGTGAGTCTAGTGACAATACTCATTCGAGTGAGAGACCAAAATAATTTAAACTCGTACCCTAGATTCAAATACTGGGATCTTTCCCATTGTCGGTTTTGTTACGAAGCGTTTACCCTTTTCCGGCACGTGACCTCAGAAAAATCGGGCTCCATCGGTTGGGGTAAGGCGCAAGCCATGGAGCGGTCCTAGGATTTTATAGAAAGGGCTATTATTTCTGAGTTCCAGCGGGAAGTGGGTAAACGCTATCGGCAACGCGCGAGAGAGTGATTTCGAATCTAGGATACGAGTTTAAATTATCTTTGGAGAGACTAACTATACTCAAGGTTCCTAGAAAAAAATTATCTTATATGTGAACAATTATACTCACACTAATAGTGTTTTCCAATGAGCTGCTCCGAGTGGTCTCGGTCCCGGATCACCCCGAAAAAAATACGTATTTCATTGGGCAAAAACGAGCGGCTTCGAGACGGATTAGGTGGTTTCTTTTCACCTGTTCCGTTTTCGGAGTATGGTAAGAAGAGTAACGCTATAACGTCATTTTACTCCGATTCTTTGGTGGCGAATAATTTAAGTCGGAGTAAAAATGTTTTTCAAGATAAATTCTGGCTAGCAGACGACAAAATTGGATATACTCTCCTAGCTTGGATTAGACAATGGAAGAAGAAAACATTTTATTAGACATAGAGGAATAGCCCGGGACGTAAAATTTGCGCGCATGGTGTGAAGGCTTTTAGCTGTATCATAGAAATCTCATAGGTAACTAGAATGCTGCCGCCTACGGCCGAGCTTGACGCCAGTTCGCCTTGAACCTTCAGCCAATGAGAGGCCGTAGAGTGGTTCCGCCAAGGAGGATAATAATCCTCTTTGGATCCGCTACTATAGCGGGAGATAGGTGACGTCATTCTCTCTGGTGACATTAAATTCTTGGCAGAACCACTCTTTGAGCTCTGATTGGCTGAGATCTGGCTATCATCTGCCACGGCGTTTGGCCCATTTGCCAGTTACACGGCAGCATTCTAGTTACCTTTGAGATTTATATGAGCTGTATACATCAATTTCCCTTCTACATTATTCTGACCCCCCCCCCGACTTTCCCCCTTTTTTTCACGCCTCGAACTGGCACTACGCTGTCGGATTTAGCGCCTTCTTCTCTCCCCCCCTCTACTATTCCTCCATGGATTAGACCAATAAATTTCAAATTGGACATTAAAACTAGTTCAAAAAATAAACCCCTGGTATCCCTACTTTCTGAATATAAGAGTGTATTTTTATACGGCAATAAATAACCTATAACCTATATTTGTGCCCCGTTTTCGCGCTTACGCAGATATAGCTTTGCATTTTCTCGCCGCTAGAGCGCCACTAGCTTAGGTTTCCATGTTTTGCTAAACCGGAATATCCCTATTCGCTAAATAAATCCTTGTTTTAGTGTGTATGTGATTTACTGTGTGCTGGTGTCTAAGGCCTTGGGTCGACACCACCGTGTACATATCACAAAAAAAATCCTTGCTCCAAGCCATAGATATAGGAAACGTATATAAAAGTCTAGATAAAATATTTAAAAGGGAGTGAATACGGAGGTGACAGCTAGCAGAAACGCGTAATTTCTGCAGGCTATCCTTATAAGGCGCTATCTATCGGTAAGAAAGCTCGTGCTCTCATCGCGAGAGCCATTGTCTCCTGCCACGGCCAACTTAGATATACTCGCGTACTCGCACATAGAGGCCAGCTAGCTTTATTTAGCGCCCATGTTAACTAGCGTATAAAAAATTTACGATTTACCTCGCTTATCGCCGTTTGGAGCGCTAGTAAGAGGGAATGCCTCTCCAATGCTATTCTATGGGGAAATATTTTTTAAAGTGGCTTACCTATTAAATAACTTTTTGTAATTTTCGCGTTGTTTTCCGAAGCTGAATTTTAAATATAATTAAAAGTGATTTTCAAAGATTATTTTAAAACCAATTTCATAATTTTAGACTGGTTTGTTCACTCACAATCTTTTTCTAAAATCGGTACAAATTTTAAGGCGGAGAAATTCACCAGAAGAGAGTTAAGCCTAATATCTGTATTTTAGCGCGAATAATGATGCGATATTTGAAACTGTAAAACTGAAAACCAAAGGGACTTATTAAAACAAATTTAAACAAGTTTAAATTAACAACTTCAACACTTACAGAAGTTTTTTTTAATTCCAGTTCGGAATAGCCTTGGATTCATAATAATATGTTATTATTAATCCAAGATTTCTGCAAGTTGACGACATTCATGGATTTTTTGACTCCCCTTACAAGGCTTAACTCTCTTCTGGTGAATTTCTCCGCCTTAAAATTTGTACCGATTTTAGAAAAAGATTGTGAGTTAAAAAATCGGTCTAAAATTATGAAATTGGTTTTAAAATAATCTTTGAAACTCACTTTTAATTATATTTAAAATTCAGCTTCGGAAAACAACGCGAAAATTACAAAAAGTTATTTAATAGGTAAGCCACTTTAAAAAATATTTCCCCATAGAATAGCATTGGAGAGGCATTCCCTCTTACTAGCGCTCCAAGCGGCGATAAGCGAGGTAAATCGTAAATTTTTTATACGCTCGTTAACATGGGCGCTAAATAAAGCTAGCTGGCTGCTGGCCTCTATGTGCGAGTACGCGAGTATATCTAAGTTGGCCGTGCTCCTGCTTAAAAATTATACTAAAAGTCACGAACAGATGGTGTCTAAAGACTACGGCCTGCGGAAAGGTCAAGCACTTAGTACTAAAATCATATGTAACATAATTACTCATAAGTATGCCACTAACTCTATTTCTTCACTAACGGTTTGTTTCACAGATATTGCGTCATCCGTACCCTACGTAATATTTGACGTCATATTTGATGTCATATTTGACGTCATCGAATCTCAAATGCCGATAATGCCGTCGTAAAATTAGCTCTACGTCAGATAAACCGACGGCCATTATTTTAGTAAACAAACCGGTTTGAATAACCAAGGCTTAGGAGCTAAAATTAACTACAATGAACTACAATATAGTGTCAAGTTCTGTTAATGTAATTAATTTGCAAATTAATGAAGTTCTCGTAGACTCACGTTCTAAAATAAATTTGCATTGTCAAATAAAAGAAGCAGGTTTATTGGAAAAAAATAGTTGAAATTCAGGTTGAGCTTTTCTGGCGCATCTACAAGGTTCAAGGACAAGTTTGACTCGTCTTTGCAGATTCTTTTGAGCCTAGGCCTAACTCTTCTAGGCTTGATATGGGATTTAATCAAAGAGTATAAAAACTACGTAACCTAGAGATATAATGACGGTCGAAAGCAGTAAAGGAATTTGTAGCAACCGGGGGGGAAGGCACTCAGTGAATTTGCACTTCAAATTTCGGTACCGTAGCGCCACTACGGCAGTTTTAAGTGGCAATCATTTTGATTTAGTTCAACATTCTTGAAAATTCCTTAAGGAATTGGTTACCTTTAGGACTTGGCAACGTTAGAGAACAAACGCCTTATTCTTCACTTTTTGAAAATAAACACCGAAACAACGAATCCACAAATTCTAACTAAAAAAATCACGAAACAGTAACCAATTACTGTCACTTTTTTGAATTGACAGATATTAGACAATTAAATATCCAAAATGCCAAATTTAGCACCTCCGCAACACCGTAACTGCCATTTTTCTCCGGTTTTATTATTTATTGTACTAAATACTGCCGTAGTGGCGCTGCGGTACCGAAATTTGAAGTGCAAATTCAATGAGTGCCTTCTCCCCCGGTTGCTACAACTTCCTTTACTGCTTTCTCCATGTTTCGACCGTCATTATATCTCTAGGTTACGTAGTTTTTATACTCTTTTTTATACTCTTTGGTAGAACCATAGAGTTGGGAATATTAATCTAGAGGTCCAATCAAAACGTCGGATTTCAGTATTTCGCGAAACAAGTTTTTAAAAATAAGAATACTGTCGTCTGCTCTCATCGGCGTCCCAAATGACGAGAAAACGTTATCATTCTACTCGTGGCGCCGTCTATCTCTCAATGGTTCGTTCAAATAAGACGCGTTTTCAGCAAAAAGATTTTTTTTCTTCAAAATAATGGATGGCGCCACGGGTCATATGATAACGTTTGCTCGTCATTTTAGAGCAGACGGCACATTCGTATTTTTCAAAAACTTGTTTCGCGAGGAGCAGATTTGATTGGATCTCTAGATTAATATTCACAACTCAATGGGTAGAACCGACACCATTAATTTTGTTTTTACTCTAAAAAAAAAAAAACATTTAAAGCTAACGCACGTGTTGTTGTTCGTGTCGTTTAAAAGTCTACAAATAGGCAGAGTTAATGAGATGGTAAGTTTAATATACCATTATCAATGGATTTAATATTAAGTAAGTCGTTTGTTTAATATTTGTGTCAATCATTTCTTTTGCTGGTAGAAACCTAACAAGATGAAGGGCAATAAACACCAAGATACCGATAGCCTCGGTCGCATTTCCCAAAAGGGATTCAACGTGTCTAAAAGAAAGGGATCAAAAACTAACAAAATCAATAAAAATAGACCAAAAGCTAAGAAAATGAACAGTCCATATAAAACAAAGCCTCCCAAAAAAGATTCCAAAACAAAATTTAAAGGGAAAGCAAAGTTTGTAAAGAAAAGTGAATTGAAAAATGAAAGCATGTTTGAAGATGACAGTGATCCACTTCGCCTTGCGTCTGACACAGAGAGTGATTTAAACACTGTTGAAACTCCTGTAAAATCGATTTTAAAAAATTCAAAACATGACAAGGAAAATGTAAAGAAAGAGGTGTCTTTTTCTCATCCAAGCGCAAAAGTCTCTTCCAAGAAAAATGACCAAAAAGAGAAGAGTAAAAAAAGGAAGTTAAATGTGGATGAGGTATCAAAATCTGAGGAAACTGAAACTAAAACTCCCAAGCTATGCGAAATGAAGAAAAAGGATCGCAAAACTCTAAGGAGAAAACAAGAAAGCAAAGTTTTTGATTTAGCTATCAAATCAAAGAAGATTTGGGAAGAAATGAGAAGGTAAGTTATGCTTATTTTCTTCATAAAATTTTACAACCACTTATAATTTTATTTTATTTATATTTGATATCCCTAGAGAGGACTGTTCAACGGAGAAAAAACAGACATTATGTAAAACATTGATGTCTATAGTGCAAGGTCATGTTAAGGAACTAATCTTTGCTCACGATACTGTGAGAGTCATCGAATGTCTAATGGCTCATGGAAATAAAGATCAAAGAAGTGCTCTTTTTGAAGAATTAAAAGGTTAACTTCACAACAATCCTGTTTGCTTTAAATTATTTTAATTGAAATCTTTGAATTCTTTTAGATTGCATAGTGCTGCTTGCAAAATCCAAATATGCCAAATTCTTTATTTTGAAAGCTTTGAAATATGGGTAATTTAAGTTTCATCGTGTTAAAAAAATACACTGTACAAAAATATTTTATTATTTTCAGATCTAAACTGGAAAGAGATACCATAATCCAATCCTTTGTTGGAACTGTCGCTAAATTAGTTAATCACAGTGTAATAATCCATTTTAAGTGTTTTACTGAAACGTAGAAAAGAAAAACATTTTAACCTTTTCTAGGAAGCCTCAAGTGTCTTGGAAGAAGCTTACAACGAATATGCAAATGCCTGTCAAAGAGCTTGTCTCGTTCAAGAGTTTTATGGACCCACCTTTGCTGTCTTCAAGGAAGAGGGAATAACTGGTCTTCACAGTGTTTTAGAGAAACATCCAGACCAGAAAGATTCCATAATGACCCATCTTAAAGAGCTTTTGATGAAACTTACTGAAAAGTAAATTCTAACTATTACCCACTTTCTTTGTCTAATTTTTTTTCATTCAACCTTTTAAATATAATAGGTTAGTTGTCAAACATAGTATAGTTCATAGCGTTCTCAAAGACTACCTTAGCCTTGCTGATGAAAAAGGTCGAGCTGAAGTAATTGAAGCTTGGCGTGAATCATTGTGCCATATTGTACATACTCGAGATGGTGCCCGTTCAGCCATGATGTGCTTATGGCATGGAACTGCCAAAGACAGAAAGGTCATCCTAAAAGGTTTCAAGACGTTGGTTTCAAAAATTGCCATGGAAGAACAGGGATCGTTGGTTTTAATGGCCTTATTTGATTGTGTTGATGATACAAAATTTGTAGAAAAAGTCATTATAAATGTAAGATCAATCTGTTGCTTTAAAATTTTCTGTTCGTTATTAATGAATGTTTTCAAATAGGAATTACTTCAAGATATGACAAAACTTGTAAATGATAATCACGGGCGTAAAGTTCTTATTTATTTACTTTGCCCTCGAGATCCACATTATTTCCACCCAGATATTGTTTCTATTTTAAGTAAAGGAGATGGTAATACACATAGTAAAAAAGAGGCACCCGTTAGACAGAAAGAGCTTGCTGCCACAGTTGGGACATTTTATTTAAAGTATGTTTCAGAAAACATTGCAATGCTTATCAAAAACAATGCTACCTGTCTTTTCACTCTCACTATTCTTCAAAAGGTTTCATGTAAGTATAATTTATTGAACATTTAACAAATTTTGAGGTGTTAATAGTTCAATGTTTTAATTTTCAGCAGATAGAACTGAAGCTTTAATCGCCCTTGCAAAGTTTATACTATCGGAGTCTTATAGGCCACCCCAAGGAAATGATTTTCACCCAATAGAACATCGAGGTTGCAATTTACTAATGAAAAAATTAATTAAAGAAGATCAACAAACACGAGATGTTGTTGATAAAGGTTTGTTTACTTCCTTTTTCTTTTATTCAGTAGAGACTTAGTGGTCTCACTCAATTTTTCATGTTTTTTTTTCATTAGTTTTTTTCAGTAATGTTTTAGCAAATCAAGCTTCTCCTGGTATCCTCAAATCTTGGATTGAATGTAACCGTGGCGCTTTTGTTTTATTAGAGTGCGTATTTACTTTCCTATTTAAGTGTTTTGTGTGATTTTTATGAGTAATGTTATCATTTTTGTTAGTCTTTTGGAAACTCAACTTTCAGCAGTTGTGGAGTTTGTGTCCAAGGAGCTAAAGGGATTTAACAAGAAACTCTCCCAACTTAAATATAAAGGTGCAGAATTACTCCTTAGGAAATTAAAGGAGGGCAATGTAAAGGAGTAGAAATTAAAAATAAAAATCTTGAAATTTAATGCCTTATTTCACACTCTTGAGCGAAATTTAAATTTTATGGATTTTAAAAGAGTACGGTCAACTTTGGATTCTGATACTGTCAAGGTTGAAGTTGGCCTTTAACATTCCAAACGGGTGGAACAGGTGGGTCGTGGGTGGTTTTCGTGCCCTGAATATTTTTCTCTTAATTACTTCCTTTCTAGCGACTAATTACTTAATTAACCGAAATTGCATCCCTTTGACTGCTTAAAGTATAAAATGCTATGACATTTAGGTCGACTGTTGAAGCTGAGTCGTGTAAAATGCATGGATAGATTAGTTTGAAGTTGACAAGGCTTAGATAGTAATCAATCCGTCATGGGGTGTTTCGCCGGGAATAATAAAGAAGTAAGTTTTGCAAAATAATGTGTCATTTATTAAAAATTTAACACATTTTTCGTTGCATATGTAGGGAGATAAAACATTTCATCCCATTAAACCACGTGGATGTACTGATATATTTTGCTTGGGCATATTTATAATTTTTTTAGGAGTGTTGATTTTATTGGGGGCATTTGCATTTGTTATCGGCAATGCTAAAAGATTAGTATCTGGTTACGATAGCTTCGGAAATATATGTGGGATGCAAAATGAGCGTTTGGGGAACCTTACATTTGCTGGAATGGATATGACTAACAAACCGTAATTAGCTAATAACATTTAAAATATAAATTTATCTGTAACCGGTGTTTTGTTTTGACTTAGGTACGTATTTTACCTGAATACCAGAGATGTAGTAGCTTCTCTAAAGATTTGTGTTGAGAAATGCCCTGATACTTATATTGATACGGAGTCAAAATTAGCAGAGTATCACTTAGAAAATGGAATCTCTCTGTGCCGTTACGATGTTAAAAGTAATACGGAATGGAGTATGCTATATCCCAAACCAACCAATAAATCACTGGCCAAACTTTCAAAGAAGCAAGATGAAAGTACAGGATTTGGTCCATGCCCTAGACTACCTATTTATCCATCGTAATATCTAACTTTCAAGTACTTCAATTACGATTGATAACCGAAATAATTTTCACCCCTAGAAAGCATATATTGAATCGTTGCGTTCCTGATGATGTAAAAAGATTAGCGAAAGATGTTTTTGTTAGTTTTTATGGATATCTAAATAGTATTGATGTGTTCCAACAAACTGTCAGTGACTTATATGCATCACGAATTGAGTTGATTTACATGGTTGTGGCTTCACTTGGTGTGTTAAGCGTATTGCTACTTATTAATTAACTTATAGGACTAATATTTTTTTGTATTTTAGTCCTTTCAATACTTATGGTCTTCATGATTCATTTCTTGGCTGCTATCGTTTCATGGTTCATTTTAGTTATCATGTCATTGGCTACGATAGCTGTTACTGTTGTTCTCTGGTGGACTTATGCCGATATAAAATATGGCCTTGATTCATTGCCTTTTGAACGACGGCTAGAAGAAACGGCAAAAAATGAACGTGCCTTTTTGACATACGCCATTATTTCAACTATTATCACTGTGAGTATAATGAAGTAACATAATTGTGCCTATTTATTTATTTAATTATTTCCCATTTTACAGGTTATTGTTTTACTTCTGGTTTTCATTCTCCGAAAAAGAGTTCGTCTTGTTGTGGCATTGTTCAAAGAATCTGGGAAATGCATTAGCGCTATGCCTTGTCTTCTCTTTCAGCCCATCTATACATTCATTTTTCTTGTTGCCTTCTTTGTGTTCTGGTTGGCTATGCTCCTTGCATTAGCCACTGCGCGTATGTATCAATTGCATTTTATTTGCTTAAACGTTGGAAATACATTATTTAAATTTATTTGTTATTTCTATTGACAGAGTATCCATCGAAAGTTGATCAAGTCCTACCTCTACCTCAAGCTATGATTGCCAATGTCACGAAGGATTTCGATCTCAAAAGTAAACCTGATGCTCCTCGTATAGCGGAATCTAGAGTATTCACTATAGTTTCATATGGCAATTCTACTTCTTGGGTTAATCATATGTGGTAATTATTATTAAAGTTGTGATTGCTCTATAGTGGTGGATTACAACCAAACCTTTTTTGGTGATTTGTCTATCTCTAATATAAAGACTTACAAGGAGACAACCAGAGGTGTTTCTCCCTGATTTTTTCCAAACTTGGGGTTAAGTAGAGCTTCATGTACCTTGAAAGCTCCTAAAGGGAAAAGTTTCAATGTCCATTCGTTTTGCTATGGCAACCAAAAGTATTTTTCACAACTCAAATTTAAACTTTCTCTACGTAAAATAGCATGGTAAAATCACGGTTTGTAAGGGTCTCCCCACTTTAACATTTTCAAAAAATTAAAATTTTGGAAAAGCAATTGGGTAAATAAAATTTCGGTAAAATCGTAGGGTTTTACAATCCGTGATTTTTTTATGCTATTTTATGTAGAGAAAGTTTAAACTTGAGTTGTGAAAAACATTTTTGGTTGCCATGGCAAAACGAATGGTCATTGAAACCTTTCGCTTTAAGAGCTTTCAAGGTATATGAAAGTCTACTTAACACACTCGGGATGTCTTCTTATTAGCTCAATGATAAATTTTTTTCACTTTTGGCTCTGGATGAAAATAGGAGCTTAGTAGGGTGACGCTAACATTTAATTTACAAAAGGCTTGAACTCAAAATTTACTGAGAATTAAAACTCTTCAAAATTTTCTTTTTCATAAATTTTCCTATGAAAGTTTAATTGACGGATTTTGAAATGACGTTTTAGCGCGCGACACTACAGCTACATGTCTTGGGCACACATCCTTTTTTGCGTGCTTTTTTGACCATATCGTGTAGATGTATTTTCATGCGCAAAATGAATTTTAAAAGCCGTCAATTGGTCGTTAATGAGGGGCATAGATAAAAAGATGATTATTGATTAACCAAAAAATTTTATAAAAAATTACTCTAAGAGGAGTTTAACATCGAAATTACTGAATTTTTTTCCATTAAATGCTGAACAAGTCTCTCTCAAATATGTAAATTAAATGTTTCACACTCTACTGACCTTTTATATTGAAATCTCTTACAAATGGTTTAAAAAAATTACAAATTAGAAAAATTCCATTTGATTTAAAAATAATTTTACTCTAACCAAATTTTAGGGGAGCTTTCGAGTACAAAAAATGTAAACAGAAAGCGACAATTTTTAATAATTAAAGTTTTTTTTTAATGAATTCTTTGAACTTGGTAAGTCTTCATATTAGTGGTAGATAGGTCAAGAACCAAATTGGGCTTAACTCTGCTTTTATTGAGCAATCACATTTGATGATTTCTCAAATAATTTTGCTTAAGGCATACAACGTTTTATATTTTTTTTAATATTATTTAATTAGGTGGTTCCATCTGGTTGCCTTAGTCTGGGTAAGCGAATTTATACTCGGATGTCAGCAAATGGTCATTGCCGGTGCGGTTGCCTCTTGGTATTTTTGTCGCGACAGAAATACACTTAGTTGTCCCATATTGAAATCAACTTGGCGTCTTATTCTGTATCATCTTGGTTCGGTTGCTCTCGGCTCGTTTTTGATTACTTTGTTCAAAATTCCTAGGATAATTTTGATGTATTTGGAGTCTAAGTAAGCTTTTGGAGTTGTAATAGTGTATACTAGCAGTCTGGAAATTTATAATCTTAATAATAATTTAGACTTGATAAATACAAGGATAACCTTATTGCAAACTGCTGCCTCAAATGTTGCCACTGCTGCCTCTATTGTTTGGAAAAGTTCGTTAAATATTTAAACCATAATGCGTACACTGTTATAGCGATAGAGTCTGTGAATTTCTGCGCAGCAGCTAGAATTGTAATTATTAGTTGAAATACCAATGGTAAAATATTTTTGTACCAATACCAATTATCTTTTCCAGGCCTTTCTAACACTGGTTGCCAATGCCTTACGTGTAGCTACTATAAATAGTGTAGGAGATTTTATTCTCTTTCTTGGAAAATGCGCAGTTGCAGCCTTAACTATACTTTTGGGAATTTTGCTGATGAAGGTTTTATAAGTTATTCCGTACAACATTGCCGTAAAAAGCACAAAAGCGTTAAGCACCAATTGGTCCAATTGTTAAAGTGGGCGCTTAATGCTTTTGTGCTTTTTACTGGATTGTAACTAAAAATGTTATTGTTCTAGCATAATGAAGAACTTCATTTCTACGCCATCCCTGTTTTTGCTGGTGGAATTTTTAGCTTCTTTGTGGCTCATTGCATTCTTTCAGTTTACGAAATGGTGATTGACACACTGTTTCTATGCTTCTGTGAGGTGAGTGTATTTGTTTTTTTCATTAATTCATAAAGACCACATTCTTAAGTGACATGATCTGAAAATTGCAATATTTTTAATTATTATCCGTAAATAGTTGTTTCTATAAAAGTGCTTAACTTGCAAAGGGTCTCGCAACTGCAGCGCGCGCTCTCTACGTTCAAGAGCTACAGCTAAGTGACCTAGACAAAACATGGTCACAAGACCTCCCGTATTTTATAGAAACATCTATTGTATTTAGCAGATAACATTTAATTAATATTTAATGTTCATACAAAAGGACTTCAACAAGAATGATGGTACACCTGGACGCGAATACTTTGCACCAAAGAGTCTCATGAAATTCATGACTGAAGATGCGAATGATGGAGCTGAAAGTACCCCATTGAGAAGTGTCCGTGCGGCTGATCTCAAATCAGAACCTGAAGGTCCTCCTGCTGAAGAAGTCCTTATTGCTGAAAAGCAGGAGTATCAAATGCTACAAGAAATACCAACAGAAAAGTCGCAAGAAGATGAAGAAAAACAAGAAAAGGAAACTGCCAAAGAAACGGGTGATATGTAAACATTCCAGTTCTTGTTTGGATCCTAACATTGAATTGCACTCAACTAAATTGGCCATATTGACAAATTAGCTATTAAGCGTAACAAATTTATCTTAAATATTTGCCTTTCTACGTGTATTTCCTAAAATTTGTCACATTTACATACAATTTTGAATAGCTATTTTAACAAAGATTAATACTTATACAATGTTAAATGTCCAATAGCTTAAAATAGCCAAGCTAACGTTTATATATACGTTTACATGTATTACAAAAAGTGAGAATGATGACAAAGCTGGGAAATTTTTTTTTTTTCCATTACATTTGATTTTCAGTAAGTCATAATCTAGACCTATTTTAGGGGGACCATTCATATAATTGTGATGTTTTAACTTTGAAAAAGATTTTAAGAAATATTTTTATGCATTTTTTTATTAAGGGGAATAATTTCCAGTATTCAAGACACTTGATAGTGTAAAAATAATTTAATTTTCATTGTCATGTCAACCATAAAGTCTTTTAAATAGCATTGAAAGCCCATTTTAAAGCCAGTTTCTTACTGTCTTATCTTAAATGATAAATTTGTTTTTAGCAGTTGTGATAAAGCTCACATTTTTATTGAATAAAATAACATTTCAATCTGCAAAATAATTTAAATTTCACTCTTCATTTTTGAGAATGTATTAGCATATTGAAATTGTTCCCCAATTTCGTATTCAGCCATATCTAGGGCTACTTCGCAACTCTCTCTGATGACTCTGATGTTATCCTTGGCATATTTTTCTAAGGCTAACATACACTCCGGGGTTGCGATTGCTCCTAAGGCTTCCGCACTTTCGTGCCTGACCATCTCATGTTCTTGGACATTTTCCAGCGATTCTATTAATTGAGGAATGCTATCCGGACTTTGTAATTGTCCTAATACAAAAGCCACTTCGTGACGAAATAGCATACTGCTAGGACATTTTAGACCTAAATTAAACGAGTTAATTATTTTATGCTCATTGATTTAAAAGTTTAATTATTAACCTTTTGCTAAAGCTATAACAGCTTCTTGATTTCCCATGTTTCTGAGGCCAAACATAGCTTGGTACCGGTCAAAGAGGGATCTGTTAGCATCAAGCAAAATTTTACCTAGGGTATTTATATCTTTATCTTTCATTGGTAAAGAAGGGGCAGGATCAACAGATCCATAAGGATTTTTAAAATTTTCTTCTTCTTCAAATGAGCTTTCCAAAAACTTAATTCTTGCTAAAGCTAGTTGGCATGTTTCTGCAACTTCAATTTCAGCATCATCTTTATATTGTTCAAGAATGGGTAATACTTCAGGTGTTCCAATTGCACCTAATGCTTCCCCTAAAAAATGATTGAGAGTTGTTAATGTACTTTATGATTCATTAAATAGGAACTTATTCATACCTGCCTCATGCCTGACCATGGGTTCTTGTTTGACGTCACTCAAAACAGAACTTAATATAGGAATTGCGTTTGGGTCTTTCATTTGACCCAAGCAATAAGCCAGTTCGTGTTTTAGAAGAGCTGAAGGATCAGTAAAACAACGTGCTATGCAAGTTATACATTCCTTCCCACCCAAATTTTTAAGCGTAAAAAGAGCCCTAAATCGTTCTTTCAGACTAGTTTTGGAATCACACAAAACGTTACCAATTTGTTCTATATATTCAGAATTTACTTGGGTCATATTACAAATTTAATTTAGTAATTTACTTGTCGAATAATTACACACGTCACATCGGCACGAAAAAATCCAAGGCTTAAAGCCGCTTAATAATTTATAATAAAAATCCCGCTAGATGACTGTACTGCATCCACGAGGTTTTTCTTCTGTTTAGTCGTCTGCTTTTTATTCGTTTCTTCAAATTAGATCGCGGTCCAAGTC
The DNA here is from genome assembly GCF_980474605.1 of Leiobunum rupestre. Lineage (NCBI taxonomy): Eukaryota > Metazoa > Arthropoda > Arachnida > Opiliones > Sclerosomatidae > Leiobunum > Leiobunum rupestre. The sequence continues at coordinate 49,938,811 of NC_143389.1, forward strand.
TGGCTTGATTGAAAGTTGTATAAAACTATATTACTCCTTTTAGATGAGTTATATTATAATACAGGTCGACATTTATTAATTTCCTTATTTTCATAATGGTAAATATAAAGATTTTCATTGTCGTTTGTATAAAGTAGCATTTTCAATTGAGAGCTGTGGCCTTGGCACGGGGCAATTGTAAGTTTTGAGCCTCCTCCTCCTCCTCCTACTCCTCCACTTTTCTTCTATAGAGTAATGGCAGTGCTACGTCACGCAACGTCACCCTTGCTTTTTCCTATTCATAAAAAATTCGCGCCCACAATGGCGGCCATGGCCAAAGCTACGGAGTGCTACTACTCTATCAAACGGTATATCAATAATTGGTACCAGTGGCGTAGACAAGGGGGGGTGGTTTGGACACGGAAACCCCCCCTTGGGTCTACCTTTGACTGTACTAAATTTCCACCCCTTTCTCGACCCCCCTCTTAACATTCACGTACTTCGACCCCCCCCCTTGACGAATTTCTGGCTACGTCACTGATTGGTACTTTCCACTCCCAGTACCTTTCTTAATATATTGAGGTATATACTAGACATAAAATTATTTATTTTTAAAATTAACTTATTGTAATAGAAAATTGCCTTGCAATTGAAAGCAAATTTGGAGAATTTGTCTTACTTTGCCACGGATGGTGAAGATTTTCGGTGGTATTTAAAACTCAAATGTTTGAATTGTGGGGAAATATCTGATAAATGGACATATGCCTGCCTAAATGTAAATATTTAATTTAAATCTATAACCAGGTTAGCTGTTATTTTTAATTACTTAATCTCAATTTTTCCCCAGGAAAAAACACCATTAAAAGGAGGAAGAGGGGAAGCAGCTTTAGTAATAAAATGCAAATTATGTTCCAGAGAGAATTCCATTGGTAATTCTGATTTTCCAAAATTTTATGCGGTAGACTTGTTTTACGAATGAATTAATGTAATTGGTTTTTTCAAATACACTACGTCTAATTTTATCTAAAAAAGAAATTGGCACTTAAAAATAATCATATTGGGCCAGGTTTATTTATTGTATGAGAGTGATAGACCACATTTTTGCGCTAAGTGTAACGTTTTACCTAGAGCAAACTAGAGGCCGCAAAAAGACCAATCTAGGTCAATTATTTTCAAAGTGGGGTAAAGCTATAAACTAGACACCAAATTCTTGAATTTTTAGAAAGTAGCATTTTGTAAAAATATAAAATTTCTAAATTCTTTATTTAATCTTAGATATTATTCAGGAAACGCTATCTAAATATTCCATTGAAAATAATTTGGAATTTTGTACAATGGTTGCTTTTGATTGTCGTGGCTTAGAGCCAACCGATTTCTCACCCAGGGTTAGATTTTATTTTAATTTATGTATGGGATAAGCTGCAGTCATATTTATAGTTATTTTTTGTGTGTTCATATAGATTGGTTTTGTAGCAGAAGCTGAAAGCTCAAAAGCTAAGTTTAGGGATATTAACTTGGAGGAAAAGGTGAGGAGAAACACTTAAAGGGATATTTTGAAAATTAAAATTAATATATCAATGTTTATAGGAATGGGTGGAATATGACGAAAAAGGAAGTCAGAGTGTTGGCATTTACGAATTGGAACATAAATTTATAAAGTTCTAATTACTTGTGACAATGGAAAGGTGTTTCTGAAGGTAATAGGCCCATACTGCCTTTGATTTGTAAATAAGTGTATATGTTACATTTATACGTGTAAAAATTAAAAGAGTACTTTTTTCGGTAAATGCTTTGGGTTGTTTTTCTTTAATCCACTGATGTACTGTTGAAATATACCATATGACCGTTTTCCACATCCCCATATATGCTACTGATGGATTAAATAATTGAGACCACATTTGTAAGTTTGCATAAACAATCTTTAAATTCACTATGAATATATTTACATGATAAATAAATTACAAATAATTACAATGGACTAACAAAAACTGTTGGGTTTGTGGGTTTTTACGCATTGGGAATGGGAGATATTCTACTAATAATTGGCTATCTCCAGAATAGGATGTGCGAGGGAATTTTACGCCATTCTAAAGATTTTGACCTATGATTTGGAACACTTGTATATTTTTATATATATTTAGTTAAATTATCTCTTATTTTGTTTGATATGGAATGTGGGTAAGGTTGAAACTTTCTTAAATATATCACTTAAAATAGCTCTACGCGGGGGTAAAAGGATTTGAAATTGAGCCATTGGAAGAAAGGTGAAAATTTAAAGAGGGAGATAACTTTAAAATTCAATCTGGGCCGGGGACAAAAATGGCGGTAAATTTCTTTCAATACGTGGGGGAAGATGAAGGGGGGTATTAATAGGCCTTATAGTGTATTTCGTGTGTTTATGAGCAAGCGCATTCTTTGACGATCATGCCTTTCTTTCTCGTCATGACGAGTTTCGGCGGGTCACTCTGATCGAGGTGAAGAATGTTTAATGATTTTAATTTTTTGGGGGCGCAACAGGGCCTTGGCACGTTGACGGACCTCTTGCCCTGTTTACTGTTAATGATGCTCTGAATGAGAGCGTGCGTGCTGGCGTAGTTTTTGGCCTTGGAGGGGCAGCGACCCCGACAGAAGTTGGCTTCGAATTGTTTGGGTTCGTTAATCCAATCCCATCCGATGTCTTGGAAGGAAACGTTCAAGGAATAGCGACAACACAATTTCGTCTTCTTGGTGGCCGAACACTCCAGCATTTGCCCTCCGTCGCCGAGGACGTTCGGGTTCCATAAGGGGGACCTTTGCGACCCGCGCGTGTCCCGTTGTTCTCTCCCGTAACCGGAAACAGAACGTTTCGATCGCGAACCGTAGTCTTGGAAGTTGGATTCGCGCACCAAGATGTCCAGAACGCTTTCGGACTCTCGCCACTGTTGACTATTAGCGACGGAGGCCTCGACCGCCCATTGTTTATTTCTATTATTTTGGTCGTCTAACCGCGAGGAATTTGAAGAAGGAATATTAGGTGACCTTTCGCCGCCGAAACATTTGACCAGAAGTCCATAGTTGAGCAAAGGCGTCTCCAGCCAGACAGCGGCCGGTTTCGAGACGTCTACCACTAGCCAGTCGTCTGGCCGACCGCTTCCCGCAGCGCCGCCGCCGACGCTAACGCCCGACAAAAGTTTTTCTTCCACGAGTATCCTTCCGGTTAGCGCCGGTTCGTCGGCCCATTGACTAGCGTTGTAAGAGACCCAAGGCTCGGTCAACTGGTAGATGGCCAGTCGAACGGGACTGTCGGCCCCCCGCCGTCGATGAGGACTCTCTTTTTTGGCGGAATTTGACGATGGCCGCATGTCCCCGCAAGGTCGGAACAAGTGCAACTTGGCTGAACTCAAACTCCGGTTGCGACGATCTCGCTCCGGGAAGGAATCCGCCACTTGGAAAAACACGAACCGGTCGTCGCGAGGATTTTGGCGTCGGGAAGTTAGCTCTTGACCTGTAGTAAAATTAAACGATCATTTATTTATTCGTAATACGAGTACAAATAAAGTTTAGGCCTACTTATCGAGAATATAATTAGCGATAATGATACGATATAATTACGAAATTGCGAGTCGTAGACATTACGCGCGAATTGAGGTTTTTAATTTCACGATCAAAATATCCACTCTCGCGACCCTTCGGAGTTCCAATAGCCTCAATATTTCGGCGATTACCCCAAAAATTTCTCTCGGCGAAACAAGAATCCTTTTCCCTAAATACTAGCGATGGCGGAACTTGGGAATAACTTTTCCCCCAAAACCATTTTACGCGTCTTTTCGGTCTGTTTCGTTTCAGCGCGGGGAGAAAGAGAACGGAGAAGCCCGCGGCCACCTTCTTGTTACCTTTATTTCCCAAACATTAATGGAATCGGATAAGTAACGTTTTGGTTTCGACGAGGGGAAAAACTGTCTATAAGTCTTCTCTATTGTTAACATAAGAAAAGTGTCAATTTATTTATTAAGAAATTTGCTTTTGAGGGCTGGCCAATTTTGAGATTAAAACATCATGGTGATGAACTTGGTTCCGCCGGGTTATTGGTGGACGCAGAAGCGTTTGTATTTCGATAATTTCTAGCGCTAGTCTCCAGCATTTGATTGATCGTGTCGAATTTTTCAAATGATACTGAGGCCCTTTAAGTTTTGTATTCAACTTTAATAATTTTTGGGTTTTGCCGATGCCTGGACCCCGAAATACAAAAGCGTAGGATTCTTCAGTCTTCCCCAACTAAAGATCCGTAGCGCTAAAAGAAAACTCAGGGCTACAATGTGAACGAACGACCATTGTAAGGCGGAAAAGGACACCAGTACTTTTTGGAGGTTGAAACTTCATGGTGCGAATACCGGTATTTTATATCTCGGCACATGTCTACAACGTTTACTTTAACAAGAACGTACGAGGCTACCTGTCAAGTCCGCTAGTAGGATCTATTACCTAATTAAGTTTGTGATTTATAATTAAAGTATTAAAATCAAACTTAGGTTTATTAACGGGTCCTAAACGCGGTTTAATAAGCGTTATTTGAATAGAGTATTAGTTCCTAACTATATAAGAGCATCTAATTAAGTACTACTATAAGTATTAGTTTGTGTAGTACTTCTCCCTTCTGTAAACGGATCGATTCGTACGTACTCAATAACCTAAATAAATTCTTGATATTAATTATCATATCAATGTGGTTCGTAATTGTTTTAAGGTTTTCCCGAAAACATTTACTAGATAACGTCACTTCCAGTTAACGTTTAATGACATTGCGTTGTGTTCCTCTACGTTTAATTGTATGCCAATCCGTGTCAAATATTTGAAATTCGCCGTTTCACGGTTCCGTCTAGTGTTGGATTCCGCACCATTTTCCTCGGCGTCCTTGTTAATGAGTGTAAAGAAAAAATTACTATCATTGACTAGACTAAACATTTCGAACCTAGATAAGTTCTGGAACTTCTAGTTGCGCGATCAAACCACGTCAATACTTTTGGCTCGTGGGCCGTTATCCTGGTTACACCCCTCTCGAAGTCGCGTTGCCTAACGCTAACTTGTCACTTTCTAGAATATGCCAGTGCTATTTCACTCTAGGCTTAATGTCTTCATTTCGGGCCTACGGCCTTGATAAGAAACTAATGTTTACCTATAAGGAAATAATTCGAAATATGTTATTAAGGGATCATTATAATGAGTGGCTTCAAGAGACCGACACCAGGCGAGGAAAACAAATCTTGTAGCGCCATTAATTACAATAATTTTCCTAATGGTCGTACTAAAATTACATTCCAAACGCGCTCGTGATTTATTATCGCGCTGATATTTACGTGGGTGTAACGTACAAATTTCAGACAACATTTGATGTGGTTGTAGTCGCGACTCCGGTTAAGGTACTGGTTTTTCATTAAAAAAATAACCGCGATTGGGAACGTAGTTTTATTTTATAAAATATTTCGCGATATTTGGGGATTTTAATTCGAGAAAACACGTTACATCGAAAGAGAAGTCGGCAAAAAATTAATGATTAGAATCTAGGTTGTCCCCGGATCGGCTCGTAACACCGAGAAGAGATAGTTTTCAAATCTGAATCGTACACCTTGGGTTAAAAGTCTTTGAAAGCCATATTCGCCTATTCTAATTCGTGACGTTTTTAGATATATTTGCGTGTTTGGGAATTAGTAGTATCATAAGCAACATAATAACAATAAGTATGACACTACATGTTGTTTTAATGCTAATTTCCTAACCGAACCTTTTTTCGACACTGACTTGGACTCGCGCTCGAACTAATTAGCGCGTTATCGTCCATGGTAGTAGTATATTTCGCCTTAAGCATATTTAGGCACTAGGGGGCTCTATGCTGAGAACTAAACCTATATTGCGCAATAGCTTTGAAAATCAGTACAGCGATAATTTTTCCAAATTGACATATTTATTGTTTTAATGTTACTTATGTTAGTATCTAATGTATCTTTTCTAGTAGAAATAGAAACTGATTGGAAATTTGGGGAAAAAATTCAATCAAACCCCAGAGTTCCCAGACCATTGCGATTATTTCCGAATATTTAGAATTTATATTAAAAAATACATGACCAAAATTGACATATTTAGAATTGATATTAAAAATTTTAATATAAAAATACAAAGAGCAATACGACCGAAATTGGCATTGTATCACTGTTTGGGCCAAAGAAGAGGTTTGGACCCGGAGTTGGCATTTAAAATTTATCTCGATTAGCCTTTGAAAGTTGGAACACTATGGAGAAGTATAATATATTCGTTGTTAATTCATACATGCAAATTGGTAGTTTAAATTTTTAATTTCGCGGTGTTTAGTTTGTGTCGCGCATTAAAATTATACAGCGAGGAAATTTTATGGTGACTAGATGTAAATTATTATCTGTCTCGCATTTTTTTACCTTAAAAAAAACTAATAATACGCCAACAAAACCACAGAACATCGATATGTTAATTCTCGACATTAGATGGTAGATTGAGGGCTACTGTGGAACCGCGAAAGACATTATTCACGTATCAATGCCGTTGAGGCTAGTGTAAAAGAAAATGAATCCGCCGTCAAATCGGCTCTTAATTTTCGCAGTGGCGTCGCTAGGGTGTTTTAGGCGGCGCTTCAGCCACCTGTCAAATTTCGGAAGCGCCACCTAAAATTTCCGAAAAGCGCCTCCTAAAATTCCCAATTTTGCCAATTCACTTGTCGAAAAGTTTCTTCGAACTTAAAAATGGGCATCAAAAATTTAATTTTTCCTAGTCGGCCTCAATGTTTCAACTTTACAAACCTTTTCGGGAGCTCCCCCCCCCCTCCCCCATAACACTCACTAGGACGCCCCTGACCGGTGCTTATGGCTTAAGCGCCACCAGTTTTGAAATCCTGGTGACCCCACTGTAATTTTGAGAGAAAATATTTGGCATCTACCATAACGAATCCTTTGGGCCTTTTGTTAATTACTACTAGCAATGAATTTTCTCATATTTGACAATCTTCGAATGGGGGAATGGTTTCGAGACGAAAACATCCAGTTTTTATTCGCCATAACCAAACCCGTCTGTAATATTTCATTCGCGTTTTCAAAGATGAGGGGCTGTTGACGTATTCGCGAAACGAGAGTAATCTTTCGAGCGGACCACCTCAGACGTCTATTTTAAAGTGATGATAAGTGTCATTTCTCTTTCCTTCACTGCCCGTTTCAGGCTGAATATTAATGTCGAAAGTGTCAAAACAACGCCCCTCTTTATTCCGCCCACCTATAAATTATAGCCATTCCCTGTACTAGCTCTTCCTCTTCCTTTTTGGCACTAGAACCCACTTGTCTTCTTGGCTCGCGCCGCTTTTGTACCGCAGTGTACCTACTCTTATGTCTCAAAATACCACTCAACCACTTTCTGGTGTGAACCTGAACTTACGAAGGTTTTTCACGTTTTTGTTGATGCAATAGCGATTATGTTTTATCTCTTGGTTAGATCCCTCGATACATAGTTAATTTTACTTGACTAATGTAGTGGTTGAAAAAGAATGAAACTGCCAAAAACTGATTGTTAGAGGCGATGCTTTGCGTTTGAAGAATTTAAATACTTATGGTAATCTCAAAGTGAAGTGATCACATTTGACTAAATAACCTGTACATCTCCGGATTTTATTAGAGTTAAATTTTGGTTGAAGCCATTAGAGCTATATGACATTGAATGACCTTGCTATAACGCTTATCGACGCGATATTAATAACTTTGCGATACAAGTACTTCTTGAAATGTGGACACCTACTTCAGCTTTCCAAATTAAGTCGTATATGTTGATATATTCGTTACCAGAGTTAATGTATCCCTTCTAGCTTGCTCTACGGAGAATATAAGTTCAGGTACTGCGCAAGTTTCTAAAGTCTAAACTATGAAACCAAGGTCTTTCGCTATCTACAAGCCAAAAGTCGCCGTGTGAAACCATTAGTTATTCCAGACGGATTTTTCTGTTAAGCCGTGTCACAAAAGTATTTTCAATAAGCTAAGACTGTTATACCAAAGATGACGTCAATCCGTGACGTACACTGCTTCTTTTAGTACTGTCCTTGCGGTAAGTTGATTGAGGTGAATTCCGGTAGCTCCAACCCAGATGGGGGTAGTATAGTTTTGAATTTGAGAGGATTACCGTCACCTTCTGAAAGTAATAATGTATCTAGAGAAACCGAATTGTCTTGGCGCGATACTAAAGGACTCGCAGCGGGGTGCCTAACTATAATGTCGAGATAGGTCGACCTTTCTTAGTATTATAAACTCGTCTCTTCGTGGGGTTTCTCTTTCCTTGTCTTTACTATTTCATTGGATGTATTGAAAAGACCCACAGGCAGGAACGTGAGGTTGTCGGGAAGCTCTTAACCCTTCTCACGAAGTTGACCTCAAAATTATTTAGCCATAACTGGTTGATGTCGGACCATTTTTCATATTGAACGTGTCAATAAACGTGCTATTACTGCTTGAAAACCCCCGAAGCCAGTCTAAATCTTCAATTGATTGAGGATAATACGTTTAAAATTTTAAGAAATTTCAGCCTGGTGCCATCGCTTTATTTGTAGTCGAAACCTTGGAAGCAGTCTTATCCCCTTATTGTGAGCCCTGCTCCTTCCAGTTTCAAAAATGATTTTATGCAAATAAAAATGTATTCATTCGGTAATTTAAACGTGCAAAACGGAGAGCGAATTGTAAAAAGAGTCTTATGTCCAAAGTGCAGATGTTCTTAGGATACGTGATTGTTTACCAAATTAAAACGCGCCTTCCCGATCACCTTGACCCCGTCACCTAACGACAGGTGTTGATCCGATCCGAGTTATATATCCATAGAGAGTGGTTGACCTCAGGTTGATCTCGTGGCCAATTAAGGACTTTCGTTGTCGGGATTTCTTAAAATCAGTACACGTCCCGAGTAGAGAGAACGTTACGCGTAATCCGCCGGTGTAATAATAGGGAGATTTGAATTTTGAGCGCCATACACCCTGCTTCGAAAGCAATGGTATCGTCTGATCGAGCCCCTTTAGTCTCGTTGGGTGTAAAGTTGGCCTAAAAGAACGCCTCCTCGCTGCGTGGCTGAGGGGAAAGGGGTAATGGCGTGTCCGCCGGCCTTTTTCTTCTGGTAATGTTTTACTGGTCACCCTGTTCTGTATGCGCGTGGCGTCATCCGCGCCAATCGGGCTTCTTCCCCCGTCCCTCCCCCCGCCCGAATCTCTCTCTCTGATTAGCTAATAAAAGTGACGGGAGGGTCGAGAAAGGTATTAGCTACACGTTTTCCGATACAAACCGAGTCCATCTCGAAGAAGTAACGTTTAAATTTAATATTTAAGACTGGTTTAATTCGCCGGTGGTGAAAGAAAGAGAGAAGGGAAGGAGGGTGAACAACACCGCTCTAAGGTCCGACAGTCTCAGGGACCCATCGTCATCTGGTTTATCCGCCAATGGTTGGGTTAGGTCTCTTCCGATAGGCCTACGACGAGCATCCGTCCGTGGTGGCACTCGAGGATGGGTGAATACGAGCGACCGGGTTGGAAAATTGCTTTTTCCGCTACGATGCCGAAGCCAGGATAGGCGTTACTTCTCGAAAACGTGCTAATTTGTGGTATTTTTATAATCTGGACAAATTTTCCGTTCTATTTCTCGCGCTTTTTCCGATTAAAACGGAGAAAAATTGAGCTATATCGTGGATATTTTTTTGTGGGGAAAGACCGAGTTTTTTTCAAGCTTTTGCGTCTTCGGGGCTCATTGGAAACTTAACAGACTATTTCTCCCCGTTTAAATTAACTTTTCTCTCTCTCTTGACTTTTTATCGCTAAACTGGTTTCTAAAATGTATAAATGTTTTGCAAATCTTGCCCGTTTTTCTGAGAAATCACCTTGGCCCGATCCATTCTGGAGCAGACGACACGATTCGACTTCCATCTGATCGACCCCAACCAAAGGGGCTTCTCACTCGCATCCCTAACCCCTAGTAGAATCTAGGGCGTCTCATTAGAGCGCACATTTTTAATGTAATTCCTTTAAAATATACCTAATATGCTAAATATCACGCGATAATTTATTTTAATATGTGGGAATCAAATGAGAGATTTATAAAAAAAAATAATAATTTGCATAAAGCCTCGCGATTGTGAAATTAGCGTTGTACTTTCGCTACATCGGGAAACCCTTCACACATAATGAACGTCTTTAAAAATAAAACCACTTTAAATATTTTTTCCGACAAGCTTTCATTTTAAGGGCTTGATTCGGTACCTTTTTGACAGCTTATTCAGCTTATATCAGTAAAAAGTCCGTTTAAAAAAGATATTTTCTCGCAATTAAGAGAAATGTGGGACCCGAATCGCTGATTAATCAACTTCACATAAATAAATACAAAATAAATAAGTTGCCTTTGTATCGATTTGTAATTCATTTAAAAGAATCTCATTTAAATTGGTTTTTATTTAAAACAGGAGTTATTTTTTGTTTCGAATTAAGTTGTTGAGTTAAGCCTAACATTTTCAAGAGTACGCAATTAATCCGCCTCAATACAAAACTTTCAATGACGCGTTCGTGGGAACTGGAGCTGTCCCAGTTCTCACTCGGAAAACAATTTTTCCACGTTACATATCCTTCCAATTTCAATTTTGAGTAAACATAATTATTTTTGGGAAACTTATTTATAAGAATACCTAATTCAAACGAACCAAACTCAGTGGCGTACCTGGAATTTTGGTCCGGGGGACGAACACGCGTTTTCCCCTTTACTAACCGAACTACGTAAAAAAATGAGTGAACGAACCCAAATATCTTCGTTCGTAATCTAACAATTTATTTCAATAAAATAAATTTATCTTATAGCAAATAAATGAAAGAGTAATTCCAAGTCCTCCAAAACGATAGTTTTCCTAAGGAGTCGCATCGAGTGATAAATTGTCGCGGGTGGAGGGGAGGCACAGTAAATTTGACAATTTTTTCCGCGCGTTTTCGTGTGATCGAGTGTGACGAGCGGCGTGTTTTACTCGGCGTAGTGTGGAGCGACTCGTCATGTGAATGGCGATGCGCTCTAGAGTCGTTTTTCTGCCCTAAAGTGTGGCCAAGTCAGAAAAATTCCAATATGTCGTTATTTTACCAAAAAAAAGGTTCAGCCCCGGGCCCTCATTTTATGTCAGGGAAACGGGGGGGGGGGGGGGGAGGCTGAAAGATGATTAGAAAAAATTCACTATCTTTTCTACACGTTTCTCTCGAAGGCCGGTTCATATCCCCCAATTTGCCCACTTCGTACTACGTTATCAGCCCAAACCCAGCCAATTGATTGAGTGACACCTCCCATTCTTATTTCTTCCGACTTAACAGAGCTTGGCCGACTTAAACCCGCTCGTTTCGGCGTCTTAATGACTTTTTTCCCGCGAAAATTATTCAGAAATTTCGACAAAGCGCCCAGTGCGAACCCGACCCGAGACCCGTAACTAGCTTTAAAATCCGCTAAAAACCCATCGTGGAATGAAAAAGACTCGGGGTTACGTACCAATGTACACGTACAAATATTAAATCCAATGGAGAATGTTAGGAATAAATATTATATTCAAATAGAATTTGATGTCATCAACCAACCGTCTGAGGGGTGAAGCCAGTGGTGTATCTGGCTTTTTGAGCTAGTTTGACAACGCCAATTGCACTAAGCAGCGCAGAGTTGTATAAATGATTTTATAATATTGTCAATACCACCACGGTTTATTTCTTAATTACCAGAAGTATATAAGATATATTTTCACGGTAGAAGTAACCATTTAGGTCACAAACGCGAAACGCGTTCCTTCGCTGCTAAATGTAACAAATACTTTGTTTAGGGATATTTATAGATTTCTAAACTCTATTTTCTTGATGGAATAGCTATAGAAATAATATAGAATATACGCCCATAACCTTAGCATTAAACGGAGATATTTTTTCTATCATTATGATATTACCAGTGAAAATGTCGAAATTGAAACCGGCTTACTTTGTCCATGGTACAGACACCCTCGGGGTTAACTATACTAACTGTCGTGGGTTTTTAATCGCGTTTATTTTTTAAATAATTAAAAATTAATATGTTGAGAATACTGTACTACCAGTCCTTGAAATGCTAGAATGTGATAGTCTGATTCAAGGTTCTAAAGTTGGCACGCGAGACGTGAATAACTCAAGCTAGGCCGTGACAGCTTTTCTATAAATGGGTGGTAAATCCTCCAAGAACCCCTAAATTTTTAAGCGGACCTCATCGTAATACGCTGCTACCAAAGAATGATCAAGTATTAGACAGAGAGTTAGTTTGAACCGGCAGTTAAGGATTTCTGGCGATGTCTTGATAACGTACCCTTAAACCCCCGAATTAATTCTAGCCAGTGGCGTGCCCAGCGAAACTACGACGAGAATGAGGTAACTGGAAGTGCAAAAAACTGATACGATAGAAACGAGGAAATTGGAGAACCTTCCTTTTTTTTTTTTTTTTTCGTCTTCCAAATCGTTTTAGAACACCAAACCCAATTTTCGTTTCTCATCCGGCGTTAGCTGGCAGCTATAGTATCCGCGACGGATTTAATTTGCTGAAAGCCACAGCCAACATGAATGCTCGACGTCCGTTTTTAATTAGGTTGGAAAACGAAATTCGCGAGACCCCTTTTCCTGGAGGGGTCGAAACAGTCGCAATCTCCACGCGTGTCCTTTTTCAAAAATATACTTTTTTGTATCTTCTCTCTCCGATTTGACTTCTATAAACGAGATAATCGGCTTCTTTTATTTTGGCGATAGCGATACGTTGACGAAGCGGAATATTTGTAGGAATTGGGGAACCTCAAAGTGGACCGTGGACTAGTCTCGAAATTAAGGCCTCTCTCTCTCGGATCGCTCTTCCATTCTTAGACGAGGTATAATGGGCCAGGAAAAATATCTCGTAAAATATCTATGGGCTTCGCATACCAATGTATCTCGTTTCGAGCGCTTTTTCCTCGTTGAATTTAATTTATACCGACGAAAAATGCTTCGCCGTTCCTTTAAGATCGCGAGTATTTTTTACACGCTGTCTCCCGTTTGAAGTATATACTGTTAGCGCGACGGCTAATTGAGGATAAACACGAGCTCGGACAACACTTCATTAATCGGAATGAAACTGGCTCTGTTATTAGCGACGTTTGAATAATTGCGGGAGTGACGGTTGACGTGACGTCATAGCCGTCACTGACAGTCGACGAAACATCCGTCGTATCCTCGTTCTTGACGCGCTTAATGGTTTCGAGTCGTTACTAGGTGGTGTCGTCTCCTCCCCCTTTTTTGTCAACTAATTATCGTCCGGATGACGTCTTCCGAATTCGCGAACGTATCGAGTGTGAGAAAAGATATTGCTCGTTTTAATCGAGATTCCTTTCTATTTTTAAAATATTTTCCGAATATTTTAAATGCAAGGTGACCTCGAAAATATCGGCTCTGGAAATTTGTCCGATTAAAAGTCGAGTTCGTTGGAAGGACGTGAGCCGCATGCAGCCGAGAGCGGCGACGGCTTCTCGATCCGCGATGATGGCCGAAAGCGCGATCGTTCTAACAGGGCCAACGTTGTGACGTTGCTCGGGCTAAATTCCCCGCAACGAGCCTTGTCCGATTGGAAATTACGGGTTCGCCAGACCAGTTTCACGCGACTTTCTTAATTAGCGATTGTGAAGGAGAATGTATTTACGAGATTGAGACAATAAAGAACGTGAATTACCTGTGTTTCTGTAGGAATATATTCTGTAGACGCTCTCGAAGCTTCCCGGTCCACTCCAGTGGTTCCTCCTCTCGCGCGCCTCCTCCTCCTCCTCTTGCTGGCGACTCTCCTCGACGCTTCGGTGGTAGAGTTCCAGCATGCGGCGCATCTCGGATTCCGAGACGTTGGCCTTGGAAGTGTCCGGCGGCCTTTCCAGGCCCAGTTCGGCCAGCAGTCTCTGTTTGAATTCTTCGATCTCGGCTTGCAAATCGAAAAGGTCTTCGCGTTCGCCCTCTTCGAAGCCGCCGTCGATCTCTTGCAGCAATTGCCGTTGCCGGCTTCCGTGCAAAGGGGATTCTGGCGATTCCCCGTTATAGTAATTGTCGTTGGCCGACGACGATGTTGAAAAAGAGCCGGTTTGATAATCCTCCGTGTATTTGTTGTCTTCGGTGTCCTCCTCCTCGTCCTCTTCCTCCGGCGAGACGACGTTGTAATTGTCGACGACAATGTCGCGTCCCAAGGGAGACTCGAGATAATAAGAAGAATCGCTCAACGCCTTGTCAGCCGCGCCACTGTCCGGTAGCGCGGTGACTGGTTTGTCAGCCAGAGGTCGGGGCTGTTGGCTGTAGCGGGCGTAGTCGACGAGGCGTTCCGGCGCGGCGAGAGGCCACCCGGCGACGTTGGCGAGCGAAGGAGCGGGTCGGGGAACGCAGTCAGCCGGTGACGCGACGCGCCACGAGTAGAGGAGGGAGAGAAGAAGAAATGGTGGCCATCGCTGGCGCATGGCTCGCGGATCGTAGCGGAGCCAGGTGGGGCGCTTTCCTTCCTTGGTCACTCACGCGGTCCTCGGCGGATGGGCTATCTTTGGTCGCCCATGGGTAGGAGACCCACCATAGGTCTGGCGCGCTCCCTTCCGCGACAACGGTCGGAGCGATTCTGTTTGGACTACGATTTGGACGGGCGACTTTTTCGACTGAAGGCTGATCCTTTACCCCCGAGAGTCCTAGCACGCGCCGCTTGTTCCTGCTCCAAGAAAGAGAGAGAAAGAGAGAGAGAGGTGGAAATAGGCGCGCGTTCTCTTCTTGTCCACCTTTCGCCGAGTGCCTGTATACAGATATGGCTGGCAAAAAACCAGACTACCTCGCGGGTCGAGTGCGGGGGGGGGGGGCACGCGAAGGAGGCGCCTTTCGGAACGGCGACTGTAAGTTTCGGGGAGGGCGATTCCTTCGTTCTTAGCCGCGATTACGCCTTGATACCTGAGAAACGAGCCGAAGGAATCGAGTCGCGGAGAGAGACCAGGAGAGTAATAATCATTTTTCGCCAAGTTCAATTTCCCAGAGATTTTTGTCAAAAAGGCGGCCGCGCCGGGGGACGAAAGTCGATCGAGAAGTCAAGCTTTTGAATAAGCGCCGCAGTCGCGAAGGGGTCTAGCGCACTCCGGGGGGCTCTCCTCCTTTTTATCGGACCAGGAGAGCGGCTCTTCTTCATCCGAGCCGCAGCTTCCGCAAAGGCGAGTCGGACGGATGCCGAGCGTCGTGGCGACACGAGAGCGCGCTATCACTCAGCGCCGATTCCGCGCGTGGGACGTCTCGACTCGACAAATGTGAATATCTCTATTTTCTTCGCGCACCTGGACGGCGACGACTTCGTATCTCGTATCGCGGGCGTCTTCGACTTCGAAAAGGAGTTTACCAACAGTTGGTGTCGCGAACAGGAATCCCTGGACTCGGTGGCGACGAGATCGTCGGACGCGGTCTCATCTCATCTCGCATCCTTCCCGCCGAGCAACACCTTCGTTTTGTAATGCCGGGTAAATTTTGTTTCTCCCTTTTATCTCCTATCCGCGGATTGATTTTCTTTTTATTTCTTCTTCGTAACTTTCTCTGGCGCTCGCTTCCCGAGCCGCTTCTCTCAGCCCATTCACTCCGCACCGTCCGTCTCTGGCTCATTTTCAAGAAACGCGTGGTCGAAACGCGCAACGATCCAGTGACAGCGAACCGTGCCCGTGACGTCACGCTATATTTCGCGGAATCCCGGTGAGCGCGCGCGCTTTCGAACGCGGATTTCGGCGGGCTTCGTACCGGCGGCGATGCCACTTACACCGGGCCCCTCTTCCCCCCTCCCCCCGAACTCTTTATTCTAACTGGGCATTTCCGAAAGAGCCGGGCTGCCAGAAAGAAGCGGGAATATCGGCGGCTTCCGATCATTTCGTCTCTTCTCAATCGCCGCTAAAGAAAGAGGGGGTGTTCTCCTCGCGAAATAGAATGGGACCCCTCGCCGTCCCCCTCTTTGGACGAAATCGTCTTCGATCGAGGCGCTGCCGCGGGACGCTACCGGGTACCAGAGTGTCGTAAACTTCGGGACGAGTCCCCGATGAGCGGGAGAAGAGACCCTCGGAACGGGTCCCTCCAACGATAGCTTTTCTTCTTCTTGAAATATTTTTATTTCATCGTTACGTCCTCTAAGAAAAACCGAAGCCTTCGACTCTCTCAATCTCTCTACATCCCCAAATTTAATAGCGAGCCAAATCGTGGGTGGAGTCGAATTTCCCTTTTCGAGCCGTGGCGCTCTTCACTTTCTTTCTCGGAAACGTCCCGAACGCGCCGTTAAAATAGAACCCCCGAATAAACTCACCCGACAGATTTACGAAAAGTTCTCCTAAAATATAAAACTTCTTTGACGAAAGTAACGACGTCCTCGCTGTAAATCGCGTAGCAAAACGTAGGTTGTATCGAAGTTAACAGGCGCTTTCCGCGTAAACGCGCGTTCCACCGGTGATAACGGAACGCCAACGTGAATCGTAACCCTCCCCCCAAAACTATTTGTTCCTCCGATTGAACCTGAAGAAAACGGTCAATTAATCGCCGTTAACACGAGCAGCCCACCTTCGTGGCGGGAGAAGATGGCGAGGAGTACTTTGGCGGATTATCCGGGAGCTGGAAACATCCCTCAATCGCGGACCCGAGACAAGCGAGAACGATTTATCTCTTCGTTTCTTGACCGCGCGCGTAAAACGGTAGTAAAGGCGTTCCTACTACGAGAACCGTTAAACGGATAACTCTTTCGTTTGGATCCCGGTGTTTCCGAAATTGTCCTTTCCGACAGATCCCGCTATTGCTTTGGCCATTTTCGTTTTCGTCGGCGTTTAAAGCACGCCACTTCCTCGAACCGCCGCTCGTTTTCCGGCTCTCGGAAAGCCACTAGATTCATGGTGACCCTTTGGCTCCTCTCCCGATAGAACAAAAAAAGGACGTCGCGAATTGGAGAAGGTATAAAAAAGGGGGAGGGCCCAGATGGGGTTAAGAAAAATGGAATCCGTTGGCCCCGGGTTATGTACTCTCTCCGAACGGGGCGGGGTACAAACAAGGTTTAAATTAGAGTCGGGGTCATTTCTCTTACGGAACGAAGTTGGCTGGATGGCGGTGGACTACCTGGTTGGTGGAAAGAATATAGTCTTCTTCAATATCTAACTTCGCGTCCTGCTCTTGGTTAAACAAACTTAACTCGATTTTCTCCGGAAAAGATGGTAACGGTTTCCAGGATTTTGGTTATGAATCCCGCCTCGCCTCCGCTCGGGGTTAACTGGTACTTCTCTTAGAACTTTTTTCGACGGTACCTACATTCCACTCTAGTTCTCGGTTATCCTCCGTTAAATTCACGAATTTCATATTAGCTTTCGTAGTTTTGGGGATAAATTTGAAGGAAAAACCCCGCCGGTCGTACCCCCGTGTAGTTGGTTTTACTTCCCGACAAGTGTACCGTAAAAAATGTATGATTCCATTTCGACGAGAGCATTTTTCTCGGGGCCACGAGCGAAGCCGGCTCATTTTTAGGACCCTCGCGGTTAATTATTCACGAGAATTGCGCGATATTTCCTGAGCGGAATTCTAAGAAATATCAAACGTATCGGCGTAAAAGAGAAAAATAGCGATAAGCATCTCCAATCTTTTGGAAGTTGGACGCGACGATCAACGGTTTTATGGTATTTTTTCTCATCCATTTTTCTTATTTTCGGTGATTAAAAGTATCCCGATAACAGCCCCTCCCATTCATCTCGAGAACCTTGGCGGGAAAATTCACCCATTTTTATATTGTTTTATTTATTTTTTTACTTCTTCGCTATTAATTATAAGTGTCAGGGAAATTTACTCACTGTTAAGATTTTAATTTGATATTTTGTATAGTAATTTTTTGAGTTACGTTGTAATATGTGTTTTAAGTAAGGTGCGCGAATGCCAATTTATTATATTATATTTATATTCTTCTTAAATTGGTCATTTTTAATTAATGGCAGCAATTTTTAATCGCGAAAATTGTAATTAGCGGTAAAACCCAGATACTAGTAAGGTATGGAATATACCGTTAGCAGAGGCGAATAAACCAAAGTTTCCCCCATAAAGTCTTTTAATTATTAATCCTTGTTTTCAGATTTCACACGCTTTGAGATGGCTATGTCAAACCTCTACCAGTAGCCTAGACAGAAACATTGGTAGCCTGAATACTTATAAATCCCTAATTTAAACTAGTATTTAGTCTCTAAACTTTAACCCTGATGTTAAACTTTTAATATCGTTAATATTGACAAATATAATTTAAATGGCTATAATATTTTTTCCTCTGATAATTACTTAAATAGAAATGATGGTATTGTTATCTTCATACAAAATGCACATAGAAGTGAAAAAATTGATGGTAATTTTTGGGGGCCAACGGTTCAATGTTTAAAGGTCACCCTACCTAATAGCCAAACTTACAAAATTGTTGGTGTTTATAGGTCTCCAAATAATAATAATGTAGATGATTTTATAAATGATATTACCGCGAAACTTCCGGCTTTAACTAAAGGTTAAAATTTAATTTGAGTGGGGGACTTTAATATTGACATTAACTCCAACGATATAGCATTTTTAAATTATTTATTCCTTCTAAATGAATGTGGATTCCCGTCTTTTGTAAATACGCCCGCTACTGTTTATGAATCTAAAATAACTGATCACTACCCTATTTTTGTAAACATACCACTAACTGGAAGGTTTGAAATGCTGACATCGCACTATTGTGATTTTTCGCGTGCTAATAATATTAAAATATTACTAAGTATTATAAAAAAGGAAAATTGGTCTGCCGTCTTACAAGAAAATTATACTAATAAAGCCGCGGAAGAATTTATAAACATTTTTAATTACCACCTTGAAGTATCAACGATAAAGTCAAAAATCAAACTAAACCATAAAAACCATAAAATAACATCATGGATAACTAAGGGTCTGATTACTGCTATTAGCAAAAGAGATTCAATGGCCAATAAATTAAAAAATGAACCGTTTAACAATAAACTGCGAACTAGCTACAGAATATATAGGAACAATATTACGGATTTAATAAAAATAGTGAAATATAATTATTTTAAAAATAAAATTAAAGAAAATAATAATGATTCAAAACTAATCTGGCAGACCAAAATGATAAAATACGCGAATAAGTAGAATAGTCCATAGTGAAAAAGGATAAGAAAGTTAAACCCTAAACAAATTTGAAGAAATTTAAAAACTTACAAATAGCTCGTACCAATAGGTAATTGAGCCAACATAAATGCAGTCAAATATATTTGAAAAATATGTAAACCAACAACTAAAAAAATTCCTAGAAACCAATAATATTTTATCAAATAATCAATTTCGTTTTAGAAAAAATTTCAACGCATCTGTAGTTATTTATGACGTAACTAAAGAGCTTTATAATTCAGTTGATAAGAACAAAAAAGTCATAGGTATCTTTATTAATCTGGAAAAGGCGTTTGACACAGTGTCCCATCAAATAATCTCTAAAAAAGTGGCATCCGTGGTCACTCTTTGAATTGGTTTCAAAGTTATTTGCAAAATCGTTTACTCGAGTTAAATTGAATAACGCCCGATACTTTTTCTGATCTATGTAAATGAATTGCGTAACCTAAAAATTAATGGCCTTATTAGATCATTTGCTGGTGACACTTTAATTATTGGAAAATTCTCTTACAAAGTTAGTAAAATTCAGAGGGCCTTAGATGAAAGGTTACTCACTCTCAACTCTGAAAAAAATTAAATACATTTGCAAAGACTCCTAACCGATATTAAGTTTTTTAATATAAAAATTAATGAACATTTAAGTGAAGCTGATTGTAACAATATTTGTACCATAAAAGAGAGAGTTGATAATATAAAATACTTAGGTTTGATAATAGATAATAAACTAAAAAGGGATTATCACATTGACTACGTAATTAAAAAATTACGTTTGTGTTTTTATAAATTCTATAATACACACTTTTAAAAATATAGATGTAACTCCACATACGTTATATAATACTCGTTTTATTACCGATAAAAATCTGATACCCTAAATTTTTTTAAAACAATAGGACAAAAGCATGCTGTATACTTAGGCGCAAATTATATAATATTCTAAGTGTCGATATCAAAAACTGTATAAATGTTCAGTTATTGAAAAAAAATTTAAAAATTGTTACCTATTGAATTATGGTTGAGAAAATCTAACTACTTTTTATAATTAACGCATGCTCTACATTGGAAAGAATGTTTAATTTAACAAAGTATCCCGATTGTCTGTCCAATTTCAATAACGTCGTTTCATTTACTTTTGCTATTAACACTTGGGTTTTTGCCGCTAAACCACATCACGTTAAGCAATTTATATAAGCCTTGAATTT
The DNA here is from genome assembly GCF_980474605.1 of Leiobunum rupestre. Lineage (NCBI taxonomy): Eukaryota > Metazoa > Arthropoda > Arachnida > Opiliones > Sclerosomatidae > Leiobunum > Leiobunum rupestre. Next base: position 49,959,217 of record NC_143389.1, read on the forward strand.
TTTCGTGGTAATATTAGATCAAGGGGGTGATTAACTGGTTATATTGTCTTAACCTTGAACGAAATGAATCCAACAGCTACAGATATCACATCGCAACCGCGTGGAAATAAACTTCACTATTAACACGGCTGTAGTAGGTGATAGAATAAATTGCAAGGTATACTGATTAAAAAAATCTTTAAAAGTTTAATTTTTATAGAAAGTCATACTTAAAATTTTGTGGTAAGTTATGTTTTTAAATATTTATATTTTTTAATATAAAAAAATAATTAGTTAAACTTCCTTAGGCATTCCAAGTGTATACCTATATAGTTTCCTGGTGATATTGATTTTAAAAGTCTCTGACTAGAAAATTGTAACCTTGGCTTACAAGTGACGCAGCCCCTATATTTTAACCACGGTCAATATCAATCGCGGAAGCGCGTTATAGAAGTTGGCAGTGCTATGACGAATTTCCGGGAACATTTTAACAAGCTAGCTAAGACCAAAACAATTTATGCTACCTCAATTATTAAGTAGAAATTCTTGTAAAAAAAATCACCGTTTATAAATATTTAACGAATTAAATTTTTCCAGTTTTTTTTTACAAGATATAGAAATATTATTAAAGTTTTAAATCTTCTGTTCCATGGTTTCATTTGAATAAAAGGACTATCCCTTTCTTGGAAATTAAAATATTCGGTTAAATATTTTATTTCCATGAAGTAACAGTCCTTTTTTCATAAATCTTTTTACTTATTCAAATGAAACAATTTATCAGAAGATATTAAACTTTAATAAAATTTCAATCTCTTGTATAAAAAAACTGGAAAAACTTAATTCGTTAAATATTTATAAACGGTGATTTTTTTACAAAAATTTCTACCTAATAATTGAGGTTTTTTTCTCTTTCTAAAGTCGAGGAATTTCTAAAACCACGTAGATTCTTTACGTAGGCCACGCTGGGTTGGCAATCTGGTTTTTATCAGCCATTGAAAATTGATGCATTCTAGTTCTTCTAGTCTTGAAATAGATAGAAAGCAGAGGATTATGGGTAGGGGGGGATCTGTGGGGGGTAGTCATAAATTCATTCATGGCACTCATTTGGAAAACCGAGCACGGAGTCGTTATCTTAATTTTGATGTTAGCTATAGTTCCACTGTATATTTCTCTCTCTAGAATTTTGTCAGTTAACGTTTGCGCAACGCGATGTAATAACGTTCAAATAAGTGCAAAATTCTCGTACTACGTTAAACGACTTTTAATTTGGACAGTTGCGTTTTCCTGAAAAAAAATCAATTTATAAATATGATTTCTTTCAGCGCGTTGTCTTCGAAATGCGACTTATAATTGGTCGAATATTACGTAATCGATGGTTTCAACCATTCATAATCGCGTTTTATAGAACCGTTATTTTATTCGCTGTTGGTAGAACTTAAATTTATTTACCGTAATTGCTGTAGGCTTCGAGCTTAATAAATATAGCGCCATCTGCCTTAATATCCGTCAACTAAATATGTTGAACTTTCAGCTGTTGCTTAGAGATAATTTTGAACGTGCAGACAGCTTTCGTATATTCCATTTTAATCTCGGTCGGTAGGCGGCGATACTTATGACCAAATTTTAAACTACGCGCGAAGCCTATAGGTAGTTGAATTGTTTTATGACGTACGAAATATACATAAATTTAATTTTTGTACATCTTCGATGTATAGAAAAATTTACCCAATATCTTTACGCGTACCTAGCCGACTGGAACTGAATAATAACAGTAATTATTAAGCTTTTAAAATTAATTGTAGTTTCGAGAATTTTACTATCATTAGTTTAAATATTTAATGTTTTATCGTTATATAATTTAAAAGTCGCTCGATGACTTGGCCTAAGGTGGTGCCTTGGGTATTAGGCTAGCTGATTATTATTCATTTATTATTATTATTGGTAATGAAATATTAATGTTTTTGAAGCAACGGGAGGGACTTGAATGGCGAAATGTGTAAATTTTCATTGAATGGAACTCTATGGTAACTTACGACAGCTTAAACCATTTATGTATCTAAATTTTGTGATATTTTATCATGCACACCGACAACGCGTAGAAGTAACTAACTTGTAAGAACTTCTCAAACCCAGGATATAAAAATTGTAATTTATTATTATTATTTATTCTAATTATTATTTTAATAATTATAAATTATAATACTTCCGTCAGCGAATGTAAATTAAAAAAATTATCTTTCCATTTTTGAATGTTGAATCAGAGTGGAGGAAAATATCAAATATTTTTCATTTTCCAGATGGCGCTACCGACAGATTTTTAAGGCATTTTCGAGAAGTATACACTCTTTTATATCCTTATTTGTGAGAGCTGCCATTTTACTACAGGTCTGATTTCTAATAGTGCATGCAAGGCCGCTTCACGCGGTCAAGTGCACGCGACGTCTCGAGCTGATGAGCACGTGCTGGCGCCCTTGCCTTTACTATTTTAAATTAGGCCCGAAATGAAATGGCCGACTTCGTAAAAGAGTGTATAAGATCGTGGTGTTTCTATAAAATAAAACAATAAAAATTATAAGTATAAAATGTTTTTATCTGCGTCACGAGCGCCAGTTATTAAAGTGCTTTATTTGCAGCGCGTGCTCTCTACCTTCAAGAGCCACAGCTAAATGACGTAGACAAAACATTATCACATGACCTCCCGTATTTTATAGAAACACCTATTAACGTAATTATTTTAATCTTCCCATCAGGGGAAAAATATATTTCATAAATGAATCGACTGATCATTGATGAATCGCTAGCGACAACCTAGTTGGAATAACTTGCCGCTAGTCATTAAGTCTCACGTGTTAGGGAATACTGTTAACTCCACTTAAACCTTTCGACATTTATTACAAGATTTCCTTTAAATTTCTACCCCGCGAGAGAGATTAAAGAAAAAAGGTCGTCTTGTTTGTGAGCGACCTCTCCGACCACAATTAGGTATGCGGAGTAAAAAATGTAGTGCCGTCGAAAGTGTTCAAATTCAAAAGTAGCAAATATCCTCCGCAGCTATGCCTATAGGTCCAATGTGAGAAAACGGTGTTTGAACTAAATTCCACTTTTATAATCCGCGAGGGAAACGGGGAGATTTTTTTCTTCCTACATCAACAGGACATAATTTTTGATTCCCGCGAGGCTAAAATACTTGGAATAGGAAATTATCTCCAAAGACTGCCGCGCGAATCTCCCTTTTTTTCTCGCGTATCCTGGGAAGAATAACATAAACAATGGGAAACTAAGGCGAGCTTTTCCGTTAATATACTCTTAATTTAGTCTTGGCCTTACCAAAAATACTTCGTGGCCGACCAAATTCACTGTCTTGTTTATGGAAGTGGGAGTCTGTTCTTCCCCGAATTAGATATCCGCTAAATACGGACCATCCTATGCGCCATCGCCATTGATATACATTCTTTTTATCAGAAGTATATTGGATAAATCTTATCGGATAAGTACGCCACTAGACCGTAAAAGTGAAGTAATAGTTTTAGAAAGTCGTGATATTCACTTCTGGTTTATTAAATGTTACAACTTAAGCCTTGTTAATTAAAACATATATTAACCGAAAGTACCCCATCACTAACCCTACACTTTCAATGTTTTAAGCCTCGTCAAAACTATCTTCTATTTTAACTACGTTGTTTTGAAATAGAAACGGAAGCAAGTTACATTAGCAACGTGGGTGATGGACACTTCTTCACGATGTTATATACTTCTGTTCGTATCGACCCCTATTTTCATCGCCCTTCTTCTCTCTCGGCAGTATTTAAAAATAAATTTGAAAAAGAAAATGCAAGTCAAAACATTTCAAAGAATTTCAGGAATGGAGTTCCTTTTACATAAACATTTTGAAAAATGTTTACGTCGCTTCACATTCTTTTGAACATTTTTTTCCAAACTAGATCATTATTTTTATAGCGAAATTTTACATTTGCTCTCGATGGATGAAGATGTTTCCGTTACAAGACGGACTTGTTATTTTTGGAAAATACTACGGGATTGAATTGAGGCTTTTTTTTTTTTTTGAGGAAGTGTCTTTTAGTATGCAATTTATCAATCGATGTCAGGAAAACTTGTCCCTTAAAATGAAAATTAATATGTGCCTTTGAGATGTGTCAGTCTAAAGGATAAATTTTACGTTATTTGTTCATTCGAGGTTTGTTGGGGTCTATTTAAATTTCGATTATTATTATATTATATAAATTATCTTAAATGATTAGTGGGTTTTCAGCCTTGTTTTTTTTTCATCTCGACGTAAATTCGACGTAATTAAAATAATTGAAATTACCTAATTACACGGCTAGAGCGTTCCAGAAACCAATTTCGCTCACCGACAACTTCCTGGAACTAACGTCGTCAAGTATTATCGAGACACAATGACTTTGTGTTCTCTGGCAAATCCCGCTACGGCAGAGAGGACTTCTTCCAGAACTTCGGGATAAGCTGGTTTTGATGTGTCCAACTACGCCATTGGACTTCCTGAATAAATTACACCTGCTGAACTCCGCACCGACATCAACTTCAACGACCACCAGTAGCATCGATGGAAAAATCCTCGAACTCCTTACTCTACTAGCCGGAAAATCCAGCGTTCTGATACCGCAGACAGTTGCTCCGGCATTATATCAATCCGCCGGCGGAGGAGAGCTCGGTTCCCTTCGCTGGGAAATCAAGGAAATGCGCCGTGACGTGGATAGTCTTCGATCATTTACCCGTCGTCGGGATCCTAGCCCCTCAACCGTATCCTGTTACAAGTGTCCTACGCATCCTACTGCCGGGAAACCTTCCAGCCCCAGGATGACGGCTCCAACTCGGGGAACCGCGCATCTTCACCATACCGGGGACGGACATCTTTCCGGCCGGCCACTGAGTACAACAACCGGAACAGAAGTCCTTCACCATTTGAATGAGACCGTACTTCATCCGACTGGCTCCGGAGCCACAGTTCTTCTCCGCACCGTAACGGATACCGTGGCAACAGCTCGGGAAACGGGGATTGACGGTGGTAGAAGGAGGCACTATACCGTCCACACTCCCTTACCATCTGCTCCTTAGTCCATCCAACAAACTAGTCTAATTAACCGCCAACATCAACCAAACCAACCTAGAACTATGGTAACGCGAAAAATATTGGCAATTAAACTCTCGTCAAAACCCTGCAACTACCAATCCGTCCTGCTCACTCTCAACTCGTTTGCGTGTAGCAGACGGCTCTCTTATTACGCCTCTTGGAATCACCATGTTAGACCTGCATATTGGTCAGGCTAACTATAAAAGTGAAGCCCTGATAATCAACAACTTTGAATATGAGATTTTACTGGGATTGGAGTTTTGCAACGAAAACGAAGTAGATATCAGTTTTAAAGGACTCATTTCCACTGCCGGATTCTCTGTTCGAGCACTCCAATCTCGTACCAAACACAAAAGATATTACCATCCCAGCATCCTCCGAACTTTCCCTTGAGGTAACGGCTTCACAAACGTCTGGTTCCCTTATGATCGAACCTCTACCGTCGGCCTACCAGCGCTTTGGCTTACTCATCTGTAAGACAATCACGACGTTTCGCAACGACCGAGACATCATTCGGGTTGCGAACCCGAACCAGCAGCCAATTATTCCACCCCGGGGAGCTAAACTAGCACAAGCGCGTGAGCTAATCAAGCTGTTCTTCCTCCACACTGATGGTCCAGTCACGGGAGAACACCTCCCACACAACTTGGACATAGGAACCCAGCTTTCGTCCAGCCAAAGAGAACGGATACAGATTCTGCACAAACAACATTGATGTTTTCTCGAAATACAAAGAAGATCTTGGCCGCACATCGTTAATTAAACATCAGATACATACTGGAGATTCCACCCCTGTCCTTTTCCACCCATATCGGAAATCACTCAAAGAAACACGGTACCTGGCGATTTTGAGTTGATTGGCGTAAGCTAAACGCCGTCACCAAAAAAGATGTACATCCGCTACCCAGAATTAAATACCCCTATAAACAGCCTTGCGGGATCCACACTCTTCACCACATTGGATTTTGCCTCGGGCTACGTCCAGGCTGAGCCGCTAAAGAAAAAACCGCCTTCGTAACGCCGTGCCGGATGGCCAGTTTGAATTTAACGTGTTAGGGATGGGCCTTTGTAACGGCCGGCAACGTTTCAACGGTTGATAAATAAAACTCTGGGTAGTCTGATGTGGCAAACTACAATGGCATCGTCATATTTTCCCGTTCCTTCGACTCGCATCTACATCACCTCGACCAAGTTTTAGCGTGCCTGGGTAAGGCCAATTTGAAAATCAAGCCAAGTAAGGGCTCTCTTTTGCCAAACCTCACATCCGCTATCTAGGCCTCGTCATCGACGGTCTGGGTATTTATCCTGATCCTCGTAATCTAGAATCAGTGGCAAAAATGGTAACACCGAAGACAGTCAAGCAACTACAACGCTTTTTGGGATTGGCTGGATACTACCGCCGGTTGATTAAAAACTTTGCTGGTATTGCCAAACCCTTGACGGACCTTACAAGAAAGAGCAACACTTTCGTATGGGACATAGCTGCGGAACAAGTATTTGACCAGCCGCGTGACTGTCTCGTGTCCGTACCTATAGTTGGGGTGGCGGAGTGATTAGCGCTTTAGCCTCGCAGCAAGAGGAACTGGGTTAGATCCCAGCTTGTGGCACTGGGTGAAAGCTCGGGACCACTCCTTCTGCGTAGAGTTTGTAAGGTCTCTCCCCACTGGTTAAAGGGATTTCCCCATCCCATAAAAACTTGTAGAGGTCGAGGGGCTAACCACTCTTAGAAAGTCTGTACACCGGATTACGCTTAGATTAGCACTGCCAAAGGCAGAAACATCAAAGATTACGCGTAATCCCAATAGTACAGTCAAAGGTACGGCTCTGTACACCGATTACGCGGAGTGATCAGCCCCTCGGTAGAGGTTAACGGTAATAGTAAGCGTTACCACCACCCTGTTTAAAGGCATTAAAAGTCGCTCGATGACTTGGGCCTAAGTTGGTTCCTTGGTTATTAGCCTAGCTGATTAATATGTTATGTTATAGACGAGCCCTTCGAATTGCATACTGACGCCTCAACCTATGGAGTAGCCGGTATATTAACCAAGAACGCGTCATCGCCTACGCCAGCCGCCTCTTAAATTCCGCCGATATAAATTACAGCTCCACTGAGCGCGAATGTCTATACATTGTCTTTCTAGCTAGTAAATTCCGTCCCTTCCATAAAATTTTGTAGAGGCTAATGGTAATAGTAAGTGTAGGAAGCTGTTGGCTCGCGTGGCATGAAGGGCTTGCTACCACCCTCCTACGCATTGTAACCCGGCCAACGGTTTAAAGGCATTATAAGAACACTTCACAAGGATGCTTCATCGCTTGTTTCTCAAATTTTCACCACCTGATCACCCACTTATTCAACCCCTACATCGGACGTGAACTCCAATAAGAGTCAACCTTCGCAACGGGACACTAGAGCGCTTCCTTTGGCCCCACACTACCCCTTTCCAGGTGGAAATTCGTCGGTCAACTCGCCGCCGTTTCCCTCCGGACTAGTTTTCCTCCGGGCTACCATAACCGGTTTTTCCTTTCCAGATTTCCCCAGAATTAACCACATTTGACGGACGACGATCACCTTCTCCACTCGATCCATTGACCAGTGCTTCCACATGCGGGGAATTTTTCTCTTTTCCTGGGATTTTTCAACTTTCCAAAATATTAAAAGGGAATAATGCAATTTAAGAGGGAAAACGCCATTTCGCGGGGGGAATGAGGGAAAAGTCTTCTTTGTACGGCAAGAAAGGGATTTTCATGGCTTTTCTGATAACATTGCCTGTTATAGTCTACTCTAATTGTATATTTAGTCCATGGATATGTTATGAGTCATAGATTTAAAAATATTTTCATTACGTTAGATAGTAATGAAAGTCATGATCTACATATCCATTTGCAAATATTTAAGATATATTTTGGCCAAATTATTCAAATGTAAGTAATTTGGTAATAAATAAAACCTTATATTTGGAATTATTTTCAGAATTAAACTGAATATTTAAATAAATTAGTTTTAAAAGCTCCAAAATATAGCGAGGGATAAAAATGGGAATTTCCAAGTCAAAAAAGGGAAATTTTAGATATCAAATGTGGAAGCTCTGATCTTTGAAATAAATTGAAAAGCTGTTAGGGACAAAGTTAAGTTAAAAGGAACCACCTATGGACTGCATTGTAAAGGATGATCAAATTAGCGAATAAGTAGATTAGTCCATTATAAAAGGGATAATAAAGCTAAACCCTAAACAAATTTGAAGGAATTTAAAAACTTACTAATAGCTCGTACCTATAGGTCTTCGAGCAAACAGAAAGACGCGAAACTCGGACCAACTAGATCTTCGAGTGAAAAACTGAATTAAATTAAATAAAATAGCCAGAAATTCCAACAGTAGACCGGTTTCGTTTGCTCGAAGACCTATCGGTACGAGCTATTAGTAAGTTCGTGTGATAGGTTAAAAAGGACTTTGTAAACAAATCGAGGTAACCAGCGTAAAAAAGTAAACTTAAACCGTATTTAAAGTCCCTGCTGCTTGTTTTTGTTCTTGTTGCAGCCTACTTCCAGGGGCTAGTAGGCCACTCTTTGAAGCTCTCTGGCGCTCTTTTAACTCGTCGTAGGAAAACGGGAAAAAACAGGCATACTTTTTTATCATCTAGGCTAGTTTTATCACAAATATATTTTTTGGGGGTTTTAGGTATGAACATTAATATTCTTTCTTTTTTAAATTATCCCCGTGTGTCATCTGTTTCGGGCGTTCCATCTCCATCTTTTTGGTGCACTGGTCGCCGAGGTCAGCTTTTCTTAACCCATCAGTTTCGTTATAAAGTCTGTGAACCTCAGGGCTTATGGTAATTTAAGAACCAAAACCGAGCCCCGTTAGAATCTTTGGATCTTTGTAACGTTCGTGATGGTGTCAACGAGTTGTCCCCTCTGACATGTTACGCCGTCCCAATTATATATCCGCCTGTTTATGCGTGGGTCCTAACTATCAACTTAGCATGCCGAACGTTTGGCATTTTCTTAATTTTATATTTGACGATTTTGTTTGCTTCTATGAATTCTTTGAAAATGAGTATATTTTGGATTAATAGATTTCTCTTTGGTGATTTATAAAGGTTTGTGGATGGTAAATATTTCCGTATTTTCGGAGCTTTACACTCATGGCGTTTTATGGTGGACATTGCCTTGTGCCATTTCATTCTATCCGAAAACGCTGTCCTAGCCAATTAAAGCGCCAAGTAATTGGCTGGGTCCCGCCAAGTACCAGGATGGTGACCAAGGCTCCCCGGACGGATGGTTCGCACACTTGCAAATTTTGCGTACTGGATTTTGAATCTCAAAGTAATTTTCAGAGTAAGATTTTGGAACTGATTTTAGCCCGGATTTTGGAATTTTCAAGTTGATTTCCAGATTTCTCTAAAATCATTTTTCTTTGGAGTGTACGGGATTTGTACGAATGCCAGACCCCTCGTCCCGGGCACATCGAAAAGGAAAAACTAGATGATGGAGAAAAGGGAGATATAAGTCATGGACATCTACTCTAACAGAGTTTGGAAAATACCGGCTTGTTGTGGTTCGGCTAAGTCAAAGTAGTCCACCAGAGCAATCTGCTTGTTAAAACGCCACGAGAAGGAGAACCGAATTCGTTAACCTTAACCAGAATGTGGTGCTAACGCGAACGTATGAGTGCGCGGTTAAATTTGTAAGTCTCCTTCGAAGCCTCAGAGTGCCAGAGGAAAAACGCAAAAGAACCACCCAGATGGTCTGGGTATGAACTGTTTTATTGAGATAGTCCCGTTACTGGGACTATGTGCTAACAAGGACTGATATGTCTGATTTTATATTTTGTTTATCATATGGAATCTTTTAAGCTGACCTCTACAGAGCGTAGCTAGTGTTTAATATTGTTTCTTGTTGTCGTAAAATTTAAGCCTATACCCTCCCTAGTAACCCCAATAGTGGCGTTACACGACACCAGATTCTAGATCATTATAGCGCGGGCATAGGCGGTCCTTCAGGCTAGAAGCAGCGCTTAACTTTAGTTTTGCAAAAGGTAGAAACAAAATGGCTATACGCGGGTTACTCTACACTTGATTTACTCTTCGTGTAATTACGGAGTGGTACTCTTCGTGTAAACTCAGCATAATATCAGTCTTATCCGCGTAATCTTTATGTACTATGTGTAATAGTCGTGTACTCCACGTAATCTTCGTTCAATCTCGCCGTAATCTGCGTGAATGTAGCGTACTCTCAGAGTACTCTGCGTTATTGTCTGAGTACTCCTCATATTCTTAGGGTACTCCTCGTATTTTTAGGGTATACTACTTGTGTTCTCAGGGTAATCCTCGTACTGTTAGAGTACTACGTGTGTTCTTAGCGTACTCTTCGCATTCTTAGATTACTACGTGAATTCTTAGAGTACTACGTTAATTCTAAGAGTAATAGGCGTAATCCTAGAGTACTAAGCTTGTTCTCGCCGTTTTCCATGATTGCGTAATCGGTGTACAGGAAAACTCTTTTTAAATGCCCAGCCTCTCACAAATTACATATCAAGAAATGAAAAAGAGGGTATTTATATTTATATATATAATTACTCAGATATCCCCGTATACCACACGGTTTGACGTATTTCCTTCTCTAATGGAAAACGAGGTGCCAACAAGGAAACTTTCGTCTATTTCCTAGAATCCTGACAGGTGCGCTATCTTTACACGCTCTAGGATATAGCACGTAATTAAATAATATTACGTCACATTTATTATATTCAGGACCACCTAGAGCTGGCCCAGGCCCCGGTTAAATTTTAATTGCGGGCCCAAGAGAGTCGTTACTACCGGAGATAGTTTTTCCGAGAGAAACCCGTGAGAAGTATACCTCGTTTGTTCAAAAACGGGCCCCAGGCCTGCACGGGCCCAGGTAATTTGTAGCGGCTTCCCCCCACTCTTGTCGGGCCTGATTATACACTCTTTTCCGCTCGTAGCGCTCGCGAAAAGATGCGGTGGAACTCTCAACTGATAAAAGTATTTCATAACGTCGTCGAAATCTTGATCGAACTTAAAAATGTTATCAGTTCTAATAACTATTTTGAAAAGTGGGAAGACAATTATTTTTTGTTACTTTTTAATTACACGAACCTAGTTTTTGCAACGAGCTCGGTAGTGTGTTCTTTGGGTCAAATCGAATCAAAAATCAGTGGTGTGGCTAGGATTTTAATTCTGGGGGGCACACAATTGAAAAAATTAAAACTATGCCTGTACAATCTACGCTCCTACAAGTTCCGCGTTCACGTTGTTGAAGTGTAGCTTACCCCGTTTACTATCATCTGTAATATTTATCATACGCCAATATTGGTCGCTTCGTCCCAGTGGCGTAGACAAGGGGAGGGTTTCCGTGTTACCCCCCCCCCTTGGGTGTAACTTTGGCTGTATTAAAATGTCACCCCCTGTTCGACCCCCCATAGGTATTTTACATCGTTTAAACCACTCCCTTGAAGGATTTCTGACTACGCCACTGCTTTTAACATTTTTGGTTAATAAATTGTTGGATTCTTCCCGCAGATAACGCTTTGAAAATTATATTCCTTTTGAGAATCTCGTTCCACCTGGATAAGTTGAAAACCAGGTTTGTTGGCTTTCTTATCAGAAACGTCCTATATATTATCACGAACTACCAAATTAATTTACTGGTTACATTTTTATTCGAAAAATATTTATTCTGGGAGAAAAAAAAACGTATAAATTGAGAAATAATAAAAATTCAGGCATAGAGGATAGTTCCTCTATGATTCAGGTACGGATTTGTTAAACGCCCATGTACGGATACCGTTCTACTTTCTTCGGAGCCCGACTCTGAAATCAAAATATTATTATTACGGTTGGATTTGGACTAAAAGAGTACGCTTGCCTTTTTGCGTTCCTTCATGGGCTCGTATACGTAAGGAGAGTAGGGGGGCATGGCTACGTATTTGCCCCAACCCTTTTCGACTTGTACCTATAAATTAAATAGATCCGTTTAAGTTATTAAAAGGTTGTTTGCTAAATTCGACTAAAGCAATTAGGAATATATTTATTTTTCTCTCGACGCCTTTTTATGATGATGATGATACAATGTTCATTGTAAAAAAAACACGTTTTGTAAATTGCGCCGGGTAGTCCGACTTTCCTCGTTCCGGAGGCCGACTAAGGTAAGGCCGGGCTAAAGTCTATGGCGCGCAGATTTAACCTTTCGCTGTAACTTCGTCGGCGCTTCGAAGTAGCGTCGGAGTCAAGGCGTATACAAATGATTGTCTGCCCTAGCAGTTTATTCTTCCCCGTAATTATAAGTCCATTATAAATGTCGCAGTTGTTTTTATTTCAATATTGTCAAGTTTTAATGGTATTCAAATATGTATAATCTCGTATAGCCCCGTAATTAAGTGAAGATGATGTTGGGACGTACTCGAGCTTCTATTTAAGGGTGTTTGATGGGCGCTGATACGCTTACCTCGAAGTAAATGCGCGTGACGGACAAGTTTAATGGTATATATTATCGTCGGCTTACCAGTCCGTTGCGCACCACGTGTCTGCCTCGGCTGAAGACGTGGACGGGGATGCCGCGGCACTCCAAGCCCTCGAAGATGTTGAAGTCGACCGCCGACAAGTGGCTGCTGGCGGAGATGGTGCGCTTGAGGTGAGGGTTCCACACGACGACGTCGCCGTCAGCTCCCGACTCGATTCTGCCCTGCTTCCAATAGTGTTTGTTTAATCGACTTCATTTTTAATAATACGTCTAGACTTTTTTAAACGAGGAAAAAGATCGCGACTATCGTCGTTGGCCGTGGTTTTTTTTCAAGTACTTATTACTTAACGAACGACAATTGTAAGGCTAATGATTTGTTGTTTTAATTAGTGGTCTATACAGGGCCTAAAATAAGGATATTTTAGATACGCAAAAAATAAGAAACTAAACCCCCAAAACATAATTTCAACGAGCTAAATTACGAGGGGCTGATCATGGACTAATTAATGTATACACAGGGACGGTCCACATAGGAAATTTAGCGGCTAGCGATTGCTAAATGTGCCCTCGAGCGGCGATTGTGCGAACTAACGACCAACTGAGTCAAGGGGGATGGAAACGGGAGGAAAGGTTTAAGGGTACAAAAAAAAGCAGTCGCCTTGCCGGCGATGTTGTAAGCTCCACGTGCGTTTGGTAAATGAATTCATTTATATTAACAATTAAATTGATTGATATTAATTTTTCGGCCCATACATTCGAGACGTTATTCTCAATTTCTCCAGACCAAAAGAAAATTAAAAAAGTGGATTTAAGTGATTCCGATAATGGTAAATCAAAGATTTTTTTGGACAAGGCTTAGAAAAAGATGAACAGGAAAGGTATAAAGAAATCTTTCGTGTGTTCTTTATGACAATACTTCGAATCACTTTTACACGAAGGGTAAACACACAGCTTTTTCCTCATAATCAATTTGTAAAACTACTTAAATAAATTAAAGCTCTTAAATCATACACCTTATTCAAATGAACGAAAAAACCGTTTGTTTTTCAAATCATAAGCAGACGCCAACATCGATAGACTCCAAGACTTGCAGATAGAGGGCAGCATCGTTTTTCCGTTTGATGACGTTTTGACTCGGCTAACTTTGCTTAAGGGGGGAGGAAAAGAGGGAACAGCATTAACAAGACTTAGTCGCCGATTTTATGAGAGAGTGGCGTTGTGCGGACCGTCCCTGTGTATTCGGTGTACAGAGCCGTACCTTTGACTGTACTAATGGGATTACGCGTAGTCTTTGAAGTCCCTGCCTTTGGTAGTGCTAATCTAAGCGTAATCCGGTGTACACTTTCTAAGAGTGGTTAGCCCCTCGCTAAATTATGAGAGAAAAAATGTAACTTACGAGGATACTACCCGAGGTGATAATCACCGATTTTGTTGAAACTAGGTGGGTAGGTAGACCTTATGGTAACTAAAAATTTCACCAAGGGAAAAGTTGCAATGGGCATTAGTTTTGCCATGGCAACCGAAAATGTTTTTGACAACACAGTATGTATATTTTCCCATTGAAAATGACATGGGAATCTGAGCACTTCTAAAAAATAATAATAATAATTCTAATTAAAATTATTAATTTTGATCAAATTCAAACAACTAAATTCTATTTTATTAATTTTGAAAAAATTCATTTATTACCGTCGATTTGGCGATTAGTTGGTAAATACTTTTTATTTTTATATTTCGCTTTTCTCCATTTTTACCGATTCTGAACAGATTTGATCAAATTGACCAAAATTCATCAAAATATCATAAAATTAATTTCATTTGTCAATTTTGATCTATTTTTTTGGTTTTGAATTCCCATGTTATTTTCAATGAGAAAATATTCGTACTGTGTTGTTAAAAACATTTTCGGTTGCCATGGCGAAACTAATGTCCATTGCAACTTTTCCCTCAGTGAAATTTCATGTTACCATAAGGTCTACATACCCACCTAGTTTCAACAAAATCGGTGATTATCACCTCGGGTAGTCTCCTCGTTAGTTTAGCAAAATTGGCTGCGTTTATCGAGATGTACCGGAAAGACCCATCGAGGTAATCAGGTATTTATAATTTTTCATACTTTTGGGCGATAAATTCACGGTAAATAGCACTGCCCAAATCCGATTTTAGAACAGCCCAAAACTGCCAGAACTACCCACTATTTTAGGCCGTGGGTCTATACCTTTCGAGGATAGATATTGAACACTTTGGCCGCGTTCGTACTAGTCACCGCCACGAACTGGGACGGACTCAGTTTACCCGTCATCTGAAAATAAAAAGTCGTTTGTTCATCTCGATACGTCATTACCTACAACGTTCTAATTTGGTGACGACGTACCACTCCTTTTTCCCAAATAAGCGAGAGTCTTTCCTCTACCCCGGTTACCCCGTTCGGAATCCGGGTGAAGTCGTTAGCTCCGATGGCTTTTTGAGGAGTGTTGAACGCGCAGTGATCAGTTCCCGTGCATTCTAAGTCACCCCTGCGAAGAGAAAGGTCAATTTGCGAAAAGGGGTTTTGTTTGCCGTTGGACTTACACGGCCAGTTTGTCCATCAAGTACGCTGGTGTGCTCGGATCGGGTCTCAGTGGAGGAGAGAGAACGTGACACGCCGCGTGCCGCCAACACGTGTTGAAGTAATGAGTTCCGTCTGTGCCCAAACCGGCCGCAATTGGCTCACCGAAGACGATACAACCTTAAAGACGGGGGTCGAGACTTTAAGTTCGCGCGCGTTTTAAAATTCAAATTCAAATTGTCATTCGAACCTTCTTTCCTTTTGAGCGAGATAACGTCAGCCGCTGTTTTGGCCATCACGTGGACCACGTACAACGGACAGTTGACCTGATCGGCCAGGACTATGGCTCTATGCGTCGCTTCCGCCTCTAACTGAAAGATTGATGGATACAGTTCCGAGCAATAGCACCACATTTTCAATGACATCTAGGAGCAACAAACACAAGGAGAACGCAGCTAGCCTTTAAACACGCTAACGAAGGGTTGTGTACGAATTTCATTGGACGAGCGTCACGAGCCTTTACGCTGAACGTTTTACGGGCGGGGGGAAGACAATTTCCGCATTTTCCTCTTCCGACGGCAGCAGGCGCTAAAGCGTCTAGCCAATGAAAAATGTACGCAAGAAAATCCACGACTTTTGACTGGTTGCGTTCTCCTTTGTGGGGTGCTGTGTTTGTTGCTCCTAGATGACATGATCATCACGTACCTCTTCGGGTCTGCTATAAAGATGACCCTCTGGTCCCGTGATTCCCATATCCAACAGCAGTTTCTGGTTTCTGTGAATGGCATCCCCATTTTCGGCATGCACTTTAAATAAATAAATTAATTTAATTTAATTTTAAATGCTATCTCCAGCAAAAATTGCACCTTGAGCAATCGCGCCTATATCGGCGCAAGTGGCGAAGCATTCCAGCAATTCGTCATCACGGAGCATGATGGCTTCCTTGTACCTTCATTAAATCCAAGTTGAATAAATTTATTATTATTCATAATTTTAATTATTTTTTAAATAATACGCCATGAAAGTCTTGAAGGAGTTGACCCCATTCTCGCGAGCTAGAATCTCCATTTCCTCGCGAACATTTTCGTCCCAGTAAGTGATGGCCATGTGTAAACCGTAGTCGCAACACACCTTGGCGTCCGCCTTTTTCCTCCAAGCGGCGTATGCTTCCAACGGAGACATGGTTCTCGTATTGTCCAGGATGAAATCCACTATAAGAGTACGATTTGGTTCATAAATAAAGACTGAAACCATATACAGGGTGTTTCATAAGGTTATGCAAATATTTTAAGGAGTTGTAGGGGGTGAGTTGAGAAGTATGCCTGTTTTTTCCCCGTTTTCCTACGATGAGTGAAAAGAGCGCCAGATAGTTTCAAAGTGTGGCCTACTAGCCCCTGGAAGTAGGCTGCAACAAGCGCAATACCAAGCAGCAGGGACTTTAAATACTGTTTAAGTTTACTTTTGTGCGCTGGTTACCTCGTTTTGTTTACAATATGCTTTTTTACCTATCACACGAACCCAAACCTTAATGTTCGCATTTCCCCGCTGCTTGGTTTTGCGCTTGTTTCAGCCTACTTCCAGGGGCTATTAGGACACACTTTGATGCTATCTGGCGCTCTTTTCACTCATCGTAGGAAAATGGGGGGGGAAACAGGCATACTTCTCAACTCACCCCCTACAACTCCTTAAAATTTTTGCATAACGTTTTGAAACACCCTGTATAGTTCATCAATATCGCCTACTGATCATGGTAGTTCCACCAGCTAAGGCAGCCCGGGTTCCGATGAAATAGTCGTCAATCGAAACCGAACCGGTGAAAGGTAACTCGAAATGAGTGTGAGTATCGATTCCTCCTGCGTGAGATTACATTACGCAAAGACGACATAATAAATACACTACTTCTTCTAATTACCTGGCATTACGTACATTCCAGTCGCGTCGATGAACCTAGTACTAGTAATCGGTACGTCCAAATCAAGGCCTATTTCTCTACAAGTAAACAATTATTTTGTTACCTCAATCAATCGAAATCCTTCTAAACTCTTACCATGTAGGCCCCCCTAAGTTTGAATTGGGCATGTTTTCAGCAATAGATAGGCGCGGGAGAAATCAAAATTTGGATCTACGCTACCTGGCGGAGAATCTACGAAGTAGTTTCCGGTAGCATGCATTGGGGGATTTGTGCGTAAGTTTGGTTATTTCACCACCAGGTGGATTCATGTAGCAGTTTGGCCAGTCGTTAACCAATGAGGTAGAATATGAACTAGAGATACAAACAAATCTGGGATCGCCGGGACACGTTTTATTTGAGTAGGATAATTAGGCTTAAGTTTCAACTCTATCCAATCGTGTTGGCGCCATCTGTTTCTATAAGCAGACATTTTTGCAAAATATATAAAGGTTTAGTTTTCCAATAACACGATAGATGGCGCCAACATGATTTGATTAAGTTAATTCACTAGGCCTAACTCTCCAACTCAACAAATACTGTCCCGCGGAACGGTAGGTCCTGGAAGGTGGACTTGGATCTCTATTTATTATATATCATTGTCGTTAGCCTAACGCTAAAATTCGATTCGTTTCAAACTTAGGGGGGCCTAATTGATAGTCTTATGTTCTTACTTAATGACGCCATCCTCGATGTAAACATCTCCGATGAAGATGCGATCATCGTTGACAATCTCACCGCCGTGTATGAGCACTCCCGTGTACCGATCGTCCTCCTGCAAAACGTAACCATTCTCTAACCCACCGTTCACTATTTGGAAAGTGAAGACCGGATATTCTGATTCCGAGTCGAACATAACGACTCGCCGGGTAACCTGACCCTCGTAATCATAAAAAGTAGTAAGAAACGACGCGTTTTAAACTACAAGAGCTAGCATACATGTTGCTCGGGTCCGTTTCGTTCAGAGAATGCGTATAATTTGGGCCCGGCCTAGCGCGTAATAACGAACATGGTTCCGGATCGGATGCAGGTGTTTCCACTAATATCCGCGAGGAGGATTGCGTGACCCCTATTTGGGCTGGCACGCTTTCACGATCATGAAGGTTCCTAACTCTCTAAATTTTAATTTTCTACGTAATTTTTGTAACCATTATCACCGTAATATAAAGGGTTGAACTGCCTTTGATCTCGCGAGTGCCAGCTGTTTCCCTCCAAAGTTATCCGTTCCAAATTGTATTTTATTGCAAATAAACGTTGACCCGGGGTACGTACCATTTTTGCCGACGGGAATTCTTCCTGAGAAACGCGTTTTTGTGTCGTCTCTCCGGCACTGACTAGTATATTGAACCGCGTAGCTTGGTGATCTTTTCAACTAATCGCAATCTAAACAAACGGATTAGATAAGCAGCCCCCTTAAACCTTCGTCTCGTATTTGATAGGCTGAGAATGGTAAGGCTCTTTTACAGCCTTATCGAAAAACAAAGTTTTATACAGCTTAGATTTGCCGTTCCTTTCACTGCGAGGGCCATTCTTTTCTTTATTACATAACGTTTTTAGATTTCCGTCTTAGGATTTTCCTATATGGAACAACCATTAGTTAGCGTTAGTTCTCGTAAATTAGATAAGATGGCTGATAACCGTGATATGGAAAACGCTTTAACACCTCGAAAATGAGTTCTTTAATTGGGTTTACTAAAATGATATGACCCTAAACTACTTTAAATAATAACTTTGGGGTGGGGTTTTGTAAAAAAGTTATTAAATGTTACGCAACATATCTTAAAGGTAATATAACCTGCAAAGCAATCTTTATGGAAGAACCCTTCAATTTTTCAAATTTCCCTGTACAGTGGTGCCAAAGGCAAGAGCGGCCAGATCTGCAAACGTTGTGGTTCCACACCAAATACCTAAGGTTAAATTACTTAAATTCCCTTTACTTTCATACCGGAATCCAAACTATCAATTTGGTTTAAGTTTCAATCGCAAATTGAAGAGAATAAATCATCTAGTATTTTTGTCGCTCCCAAAATGGTTCCTATATTCGCCACTCCGAACTACGCCTTTTGGCGTTGTTTAGTGGTTTGTTGCGGATATAATCCTAAAAGTATTTAGATCTTCCGTAAAGAATGCGTTCATTAAAACTTGGTTTTCTAAATATATTAGTATAATTAGTTTTCTAGAGGTAAAACAATAAATAATAGGCTTAAAGGGAATATAACCTCCAGTATTACTGTCGGCCCCCAAAGGGTTCCAATATTATCCGCTCCCTCCTATAGCCTTTCAGCGCTGCTTAGTGGTTTGTTGCAGATCGGGTAATCCTTTAAATTGTTGTGGGGCTTCCACGAAGAACGCGTGGGAAGCATTATTCAATTTAAATTTGAATGTATTTAATAATATTAAGGTTCATAATGCTATTACAGTTAGGGGTCGTTCTAAATGTTAATCTTTGAAACGTCAATTGTGAACGGACCCTTAGTTGTAATTCACGACTCGGCTGTTCATTAACAAAACCTTGTAAACGACATTTTTTTTTATAAATATATTTTTAAGTTTATAATTTTAATATAAATTGTATCTACTAATATATCCTACTTCGTAAACGAATTTTACTGCGTATGGTATTTTTACAGTAAGCGTAGAATTTGAATTTATTCTTGAATTTACTACAAAGTCGAAATTTTCACAAAATGGCTTTTACTAGGTTTGGCCGTTAGACAGCCGAATTGTTAATTTTTGTTAGCTGACGATTTTTGAAACATGTCTGTCTGTATCTTTCAAGGAAGAAACGACTTACGAACAAACCTTTTAATTTGTTTTTGCAACATTTTGGGCTGAAATAAATTACACAAAGCTTTTACATGGGAGAAGATGATAATACATAAACGATTCCGTTTGGGTTGTTTTTTTCCCGCTTTCAATTGTTAGCAAACACCTTTTTTTTTCGTTTACAAACTTAAAACTTTGGCAGTATTAAATATGTATTTTTTTGTATATTATCCCCAAAATAAAAATACAACACATTTTTTTGTATTCTTTAAAAACACTTCTTTTTCATTTGTGAAAAGTTGCGAAAAAATATTTACAATAAATTTTTAATAGCGGAGCTTTGAATAATAAACCATTATAGTCAACCATTTTTGTTTTAAAATATAATTAAAAAATCTATACATACATGGAGACTATAAAATTAAATATAAAATTAAAACTTAAAAGCCCCATTTTTGCTTAGAAAAAAATTTGGCCAGATATTTTCTAAGTCTTGCATGGAAAAAATTACACTAATTAATTTTAAAATACAGATTTAAATAAAATTCTTTGAGATTCTGAAGAAAATGTTTGTTCAATAAATTTTACACATATGTATGGCACGTTAACGTCCCCCCTCACCTTTATTAATTATAATGAAGGTATTCATTAATGATGATGACTTTATATTTAAACCTATAATTTCCTGTTAGAAATTAAATGTTATTTAATTAAGGTGAGCTTATTTTAGTTCTGCGGCGCGTTTTACCAGTGTTTGTAGCGTGTTTTTATATCTAATTATTAATCGAAAGCAGCCATGAGTGAATTTATTTTGAGAAGCTAAATATTAAGTTTGAATATTTTGTTTTTTATGATAATTTTCATCAAAGAAAATTTATCTTATGATAGTTAATTATAGACAAAAAGGGGATTTTTTTAGGGCTGGTTTCTCCTTCTCTCTTTTATACTGAATTTTATATTTAATGTTTCCATTTTTAATAATTTGGCCAATGTATAGTCCATTTTGAAGTTTTCACCATAGACCAGTTGAACGTCCACCGGGAGGGTTATGCACTCGAATTCCCGAACGCGGACTCTTGTTGTCATCAATTTGGGCACCTGTAAAAATTAAAACATTAGATGTAGATGGCGATACCTCCTGTGCAATATTATTTCTTAAGGACAAAAAATTTAAAATAACTTCGCGTCAGATAATGTAGATGGCAATACCGGCGCTATCTGACAAACGTTTTTGAGGAAATAAGTTTGCATCGCATTTCACGCGAGGGCTTTGGAGGAAATACTAAAGGAGTAGCAATGGTTGTGGAATCAGGTTTCAACAGTGGTTGCCAGGCGTAAGTAACATCGTCCCAAAGTATGCCACGCCAAACCGGACAAAATTCTTACTGCACACTATATAGTATACTTTTCTACTATATCTCATACTTTTGTCTCACAAGCTAGCATACTTTACGCAAACGAGTATAATTCGTACGCTAAATAGCATACTTGACACTCACAAACGTTTATACTTCATACGCGCGAACTGGTATACTTGATACTCGCAAACGTGTATACTTCGTACGCGTGATCTAGAATACTTGGGACGCTCAAACTTGTATATTTCATAAGCGCACACTTCTGCTCAAGAATTCAGTGAAACGTTTTCGCTGACTTTCCCCGTCATTCGCTGGCGCGTTATTTGAATCTAAACACCTTACGGCCAGATTTCAAATTTCCGCGGCTTCAATATCTAAAGGAGGAGGAAGGCGGTAATCGCGCGTATGAAGTATACACGTTTGCGAGTGTAAAGTATGCTAGTTCGCGTGTACGAAGTATGCTATTTCACGGGTACAAAGAATGCTAGCTTGTGAGACAAAAGTATGAGATAAAGTAGAAGTATACTATAGTTTGAAGTAAGAATTTTGTCCGGTTTGGCGTGCCATACTACCTGGGCACCATCATTATGCAGTGGAGATAGCTAAGGCAAAATAAGGATATAATTGTCTCCGAGATTCAAGTTTTACGTACAGCTACCATAATATGATGCTCGATTTAAAAAAACAAAAAGAGAGCGATGGCGCGTAAAGCTTTGAATCCTTAGGCTTTATCCAACTGGAAACCATTGATGAAGCTACCCGTTCCCTACACCTGTAAGCTTTATTTCGCCAAGATTTGACTAAATTAAGAAAACTACGATTAATTTACCTGATAAACTGAAAGAAGAATCTTGAAGATTTCTTCCTCCACTTCTGGTTGGAGGCCTTGTGTGGAATTCTGGCTGTCCGGGCCCTGACGGCTGAAGGGGCAGATGCATTTTTCGTGAATCTTCAAGTCCATCGCCATTCTGGTAGCTGTCACCGGCGGAGGATGTTGGCGATGGCGCTCCCCGATCTCCCGATACTGAACCCTCAACTGAAGATTTCTTAACTTTACCCTTCTCTTTGTCGTGAAGTTGAACGTAGACGTACGGTGAGAATGGAGGAGTCGCTACGAAATGACCTACACCCTGGCTTACATGAAGCTATTTCAAAGAGGGAAATTATTAGCATTATGACGCGATGGTGGCTAACGTGATAGTGAACTAGTTCGCTAACCTGCCCATCTTCAACAATAATTCTACCCTGAGAAATAACAACTTCGGGGACTCCTTTGACCTCTAACCCTTCAAACACATTGAAATCGCACTGTGACAGTTGACTTTTAACCGAGATAGTTTTACTGATGGTTGGATTCCAGACGACAACATCGGCATCAGAACCAGCTTCGATCCTTCCCTAAAAAAAGCATTCGATTGTTAACTAATAATACGGTTTAGACGAACAACCAACCTTTCGCGGGTATATGTTGAAGTATTTAGCCGCATTAGCGCTAGTGACAGCTACAAATTTGCAAGGGTCAAGTTTTCCGCTGTTGACTCCCTGTTGCCAAACAACGCACATACGCTCCTCAACTCCGTTAACCCCGTGTGGAATAAGCGTGAAATTATTGGTGCCAGCCGCTTTTTGCGAACTAACGAAAGGACGATGATCCGACGAGACTACTTGCAAGTTGCCGAGCCCCAATTGTTCAACCAGGGCATCCGGTGTGGTGGGATCTGCCCTCAATGGTGGGCAAGTCACGTGAGCAGCCGCGTGATTCCAGCATTTGTTGAAGTAGTTGAAACCATCCGAATGCAAGCCAGCGGCCAATACTTCGCCCATGGCGATGCAACCTGGGTGAGTTATATTGTTTTATTATCATTTTATTATCGTGTCAAATAAATGCTGCTGATAAAGTCTTTTATTTTTTAACAAAAATGTTCCTATTAAATGAAGTCCTGAATACGCGAGCGCAGCGGTAGAGCATTTTGTGACTAAAGCTATGTCATATATAACTGGCGAGGAAAGTAGAAACGTACCATCTCTCCTTTTCTGGGCCAAAATGTCGATGGCGCTCTGGCTGGTCATCCTTTGAATGTAAACCGGGCAATTGACTTGGTTAGCCAAGACAACGGCCCTGTGGGTGGCTTCGGCCTCGACTTCGTCCGGCCTGCTTTGCAAAACTCCTTCGGGTCCGGTGACCCCGGCGGCCAAAAGCCTCTTTTCGTTTTCGGCCACAATGTCCCCGTTCTCGGCGTGCACTCTGACGATCGCGCCCAGGTTCTTGGCGGTCTTGAGGACCTCGATGAGCGCGTCATCCCTCAACATCAGGCTTCCCTTGTAGGTCATGTAGACGTCGAAGGCGCTGATGCCCTTCTCCCTGGCCAAAAGTTCCATCTCGCTCTGCACGGCCGTTGACCAGGAGGTGACGGCCACCGTTAATCCGTAATCGCAACAAACTTTCTCATCCGCCAAGCTGCGCCATTTTTCGTACGATTCCAAAAGACTGCCTTGGTCCAGGGCACAGCCAACTGCGCGCGCCAATAAAAAATTCGTTTTTATTACCCGTAAACTACGGTAGGTTTATTCTATGGTACGCGTAATTTGACGATACGAAAAATCCCAGACAGGGTTAAAAATCTTACAATTCTTTTTTACTGAACATGATCACCTCGTAGTACGTTCAAAGACGGGGTATAATGACCAAACTACCAGCCAACTAACATAGGTCACGCGTTACAAACGTAGCTAGAGAGAGGACACAGACATTTAAATGTAACAGACGCCTAATAACGCGTTTTTTCCACCCATAAAACTAAACTACGCGTGACCAAACCAGACTGTTTTTTTATCAGGCGTCCAAATGAAAAAAGCTCTTCACACCCCATCCCTTTATTCAAATTTAGTGAAAGACCATTTGGTGGATACCCCCCCCCCCCCCCTCCTGGCGCCTTTAATCCGCCGCCTATTTTATAGAGCCAGTGCCGACGAGTGAGTATGGGGGGATTATCTAGCTAGCTGGCCACCCTGCCCCAGGAGGCGCCGACTCCCCACGCGCCACCCCGGGCCACGCGCAATCCCCCTCTCCATCTCTCCCCGCATCGTCCTCATCTCCATCCTCCCGGTGTTGGTCTCGCCTTAATCTATTTTGCGGAGAAAGCGGGGAATCGCTCCGGAGGGCGTTCGAAACGGGAAGTCGAGGCTGCCAATGCTTATTTGGGAATCACCGTTCCAAATTGGGCTTAATATCATCAAAAAGATATAGTTGAATCAATATTCCCCCAAAGCGCCGTAGCCGCCGTACGCGATTGAATACTTACCCGCCTTTCTTTGAACTATCAGGTAAGCTCGTAAATTACTTAAACGAAGAAGCGAATTTTAATGGTAGGAACTACTCGTTTGTCGCTGTTGTAAGGCCTCCTAATGGTAATAGTAAAGATGTCTGTCTGCGTATAAAATATTCTTACTGATCATGGTGGTTCCCCCGGCCAACGCCGCCTTGGTTCCTTGGTAAAAATCGTCTGCCGTTTTGGAGCCCATGAAAGGCAGTTGCAGGTGCACGTTAGCATCGATACCGCCTACGGAAAATCGTTAAAAATTAGTTACAAGCGTTTCAACCCGGAAACAAATATACATATATATCTAACTCTAGACTAAAAATAAACCGCACGATGTTAGGATTAAGGCGTTTGTATTTTTACCTGGAATAACGAATTTCCCCTTCGCATCAATGGATCGAGTGCCTCCGGGAATGATCAAATCTTTTCCCACCTGCCTGCGGGTGGAAAAAAACAAAGGTTAATTGTTTTACGGGCCACTAATTATAAAGGCATTCTTTCGTGCGCTTTTTCGAGAGAAAAATACTTTATAAATATGATTATTATTTTACTTGATAATGCCATCCTCGATGTAGACGTCTCCTTCTCCGATGCCATCGTCGTTGACGATCCTTCCTCCTTTGATCACCAATCGCGTGTGCGAACTCTGCCAAAAAAAAATGATTTTATTTACTAATCGTTATTCTCAAGTTTCCGCTTAAGCTGTAAGTCAATTAGTTATTCCGTTTCCAACATTAACCTTTGAACTTTGAGCTAATTAACCTTAGTCCCTCATTCGCGGTTGTTTTTAATTATAACGATGCGGAGTATATCAACAACGACGAAATGAATGCTGGGATGTGTGGGGGGAAAGATGGAGTGATATGAAAGATGGAGGATGAGTTGGATGATGAGGGCCATCATCCAACTAATCTCCATCTTTCATATCACTCCATCTTTCCCCCACACATCCCAGCATTCATTTTTCAACGAGCCTCTTCATTATTTTTAGAAATTATTCGCGAATTTTCGTTTTTCTTGTACAGGCGAATTTATAATTATTTTAGTTTTACGCGTAAAGAAATGCATTACCTATTGTCACGAATATAATAATTAGGATAACAGAGAATGCGCGTGCAGCACCTGGCTCGCCTCTTGAAGGGATAAAAACCACTCCCCTCCGCCATTCCTTGGCGCAGGAATCCATACCTCTACTTGGAATGCTTATCCCGCCGTATCACGTATGGTAAGATCACTCTGACGTCTTTGGCCCCGCCTACGAGAGAAAAAATCTCCTCTGTAAACATAGTGACGTCACAAAAACCGTCAGCCACATCGAGACGAAAATCTGCCGCGATAAACAATCCTAGTAGAGATATGGATTCCTGCTTGGCGTAATATTTCCCCCATTTCGCTGTTAAGGGGGGGGGGTAGACACTCCGCTACTATCGCACGCTCTCTCTCAGTGTAGGCGGAGACTATCTACCAGGAATCATGAAAACAGTATCTATTGTTGAAGTTTTATATTCTCCGATAACCTTAATGCGTTCTTGCTAATGTATCAACACAACGTAGCACGTATAAAGGAGTAGAACTAGAACTCGTATAGGCTTCGAGCTTATAAAATATAGCGCCATCTGCCTTAATATCCGTGAACTTAATATGTGAAGAAATAGCAGACGACTTTTGAATTTCTACGCTTTTCGGTTGCGCCGAGAGAATTTTGAACGAGCTATTGCGGGCTCTTCTTTGCAAACATAAAACTGGGTTACGGCGAGTCAACAACGAGTTGAGTTTTCCCTCCCCAATATTTAAGCCCATCATCAAGTTGCTTGTCTAAATAAGCGCATCCTGCTTAGGTCACTTTTAACCCCCGAAACGCCGAGAAGGGTGAAGTTTTCTCTCTTCAGAGCCAACCGCGACTTCATAAAACTTTTCTTATACCCATTTCGTTGTCCTTTGTTAACTCCCGGCGTACGGTCGCTATTACCATAAGGTACTGATGGGGCTGCCAGGGACTTATCAAAAGCAGGGGCAATTAGGGGCGGGCTTCTGAAGACGCATTAAACATCCCACGCATAGTCGGCTGAACTGGCAACGAGAGTTGATAAATGGAGTCGATAAGAGCGACGGTTCTTTACGTATAGGGATTACATTAAGACGAAAATTATTCGCGGAACTATAATCATGTCTTCGTGAAGGAATTCGGAATGTTTTAACGCATCCTTGCTCCGCTGAAAGTACTTTTTATAAACTAATATTGTCGAGGGCGAATTGATTCTGTACCGTATATCTGTTACCAGAAGTATATCATATCCGTCTTACGAGACCAGGGTTCCGAAGTTGTGTTTAACAGGTGGTAAATAATGGTAAACAACGTTATGGTATAAACCTAAACCCATATTTAACGAGATAAAACCTTTAAGATTTAGAACAGACTTTTAGAGTAATGAAAATTAAGTTTAAAGGGAGTATAACCCCTCTTGTTTGGTAGGGTGCGCTTAGACTATACCGAGTAGCTTCCACAAGCATCCCTAGCGAGGGGCGGCACCCTACCAAACAAGACGGGTTATACTCCCTTTAAGATCTTCTGAAATTTATATATTCCTTCTTTCAATGACTTTCTTGATTTCAAATATTATTAAACAATGTAACACCTTACTGACCATAATTTACCATATTTACCAGTGATACGCGCAATATTCCAAAAAAGTTCTATTTTTGGAACGCTGGTCGAGACACTTTTCAATTGTCAAACAATATAAAATGAAAAAATAAATAAAATAATAGTTTGATAATGTTAACAAATTATGTATAACATTTTTTCTATCATAATGTATTTTGAAAAATTAGTTTTAAGAAAATAGCATTAGCAGGATAGTGCTTCTCTCGTCAGATATGGATTATATACTTCTGCTGTTACGCGAGCTCGCTGTTGTATTGGTTGCAATGTTGCCTCTACCTTTGATTATCCGGCGTTTTTTTTCGCTTAATGTACACGTAACCAGGCAGCCGCTGGGTTATTTTGGCGCCAAAATATTGTATAGTATAAGGCTCGATGGTTTATCAATACGAACTGTCGTATACAATCTAACGCGTTTTTTGTGTCTTGGAATTTCGCAAGCACTTAGTAGTCTCTTATCTAAATACTATACAGTTGAGTAGACATAAATGCGTTTTCATAAAAACCACGATACGCTATCACGTAGGTATTGAAGTGCATCAGGGCGAACCTATCCCGAATTAACTTAAGACCTGTCACTCCCGACTAGAACTAGTTCCTAGTGACAGGATGATCGAAAACATACCGGTAACCGTCAATATTTCATAGATAAAGACTTTCTGATAATATTTATAATATTAGTTAAACTTATTAATAGTTTCTGGAGTTATTAAAGCGTAAAAAGATTTTTAATTAGAACCAGTTCGAATTGTGAACTTATAAGCGTCCAGTGTTGCGTGATAAAACATTATCACCCCATAATTAATTAATATCCATTACATAGGCGTTTTAAACTTAATACGTAATCTTCCCAGGCTTTAAATCTAAATTATACGAAATTAAAACTTACGAAAACAACAATACTGAAAAATTAATACGTGCTTAAAAATAATTTATGAAAGATTTAATTTTATTCGCTACGCTCGAAGAAATTCTATCCTAATCATTATGGCAATTCCAAAATATCTCACGCGTAAAGTAAATTCTAATTAAAAAAACCCCCAGCTGG
Organism: Leiobunum rupestre; assembly: GCF_980474605.1. Taxonomy (NCBI): domain Eukaryota; kingdom Metazoa; phylum Arthropoda; class Arachnida; order Opiliones; family Sclerosomatidae; genus Leiobunum; species Leiobunum rupestre. The sequence goes on from NC_143389.1 coordinate 49,987,436, forward strand.
TTATCAACCGACCCCGACCCTGGGAGAGAGAACCAAAATAATAATCATAATATTAATAATAAAAATCGTGCTTCTTACTTTGATGCCGTTTACTCGATTCATAATAATAATTGAAAAGAATATCTTTGGAAGGCGGCTTTAGACGGCCGTCGCTAATGGCATCCCCCAACACTCTGCCGCCGCTCTATCACCGAGAATAATATCAAACCAAGAAAAACTGGGCGCGAGGACAAAACTTGTACGTATCGAATTTTAATTAAGACGGCGACATTGCGCGCACACGTTGATGCCCCTTTTTCTATTTTTTTCTGGGTCACGTTGGATTATTTACTTTTCCCCGTAAAGGTACGATGCTTCTCGATCCGAGGCGTAACGTTCCACGATGGCGTTAGAATACAGGCGCGCGCGCCGTACCCCGCATCCTACCTTTCCCCGTACTATCATCGAAACCTCATCTACTATAGATAGACCCATCTCCTCAATCGGGCCTCAAAGAAACTTTTCCCCAAAAAATTCCTATTTTTCTATCTCTCTTTTACCGTCTCGGAAACTTTTCCTTTAAAATTTCGAAACTATATAAAACTGGACTGTACAAATATCAATTTGAAACTGAGAGCTCGATTAGATACGAGCGTAATTATATTTTTTTCGAGGCTTTAGGCCAGTAATTGTCACCCCTTTTTATTGGGTCAACTGTTTAATTCCCGCTAAAATTGTTTCGAGACAAAAGGACGCTCATCTTCTGCCAAGCCACCCTAGCGGTTCTTTCGAAATTAGCGCGCCGACATTAATTCGAATTCGCGTTTGTAATTAAATATTGCCGCCTTTTATAATTATACCTTTTTCTCTTAATTTATAAGCCGAAGGGGTTTGTTCTAAGAAAGGAGTTTATAAATTTTAAGGTAATGACCCGTGAGTAAATTATGTAAATCGCGACTATCTTGTTTACGAAATAACGTGTTTTATATACGCGTACACGTTTTAGAGTTTGTACAGGTGTGTATAATAATGTTTTTTGGTCGAATGTGTTCTTATGGCGGTAAATTTTCGGGGTCCCTGACACGCGGTTATCACATTTGGTGTGTTCGTTTAAGCGTGACCACTTTTACGTATCTACTTTATTTAGTATGTTATTCGAATTCTTATCTATCTTGGAAATAAATTTAATTTACTCATCCAGCCACGTTATGAACTTTCGCGACCTTCACAAAACTAGCGAAATTTTCCAAACATTTCGACATTCGAAACTTAGCTAACCCGTATTTCGATTTATGTGGTATCAGTTTTATAAATTAAAACCATGGCCGGTGCATCTTTTGAAAATAAACCACGGTATCCGATATTCCCTAAATAGATACCCCGCGAAAGTCCACGATACTTGTCCCTCCGTACTTAATCTCCCGTTATTCATCAATCTCAAAGATTGGGGTCGTGTCTTTTTCTGACTTGACAAAGTTTATTTTTAAGATATTTTCTTCCAAAATAATACCACACCCTGGTTAGACTGCCATTTTTTTCTCTTATCCCGAGATAATAAATTTGTTCCGTATATTTTGTCGTCCGTTACTTTATTTAGCCTAATTAGAGTAAAAATATCTCAGTGGGAGGTTTTTATAATTACTTTAGAGTAATTAAAGGAATTCGCGTAGGAATAATGACTTCTTTTAAATAGTAAGAGGAAAGTTACGTTACATAAAAAATAACAAAGAAATTCTAAGGGTGCTTTCAAATGCTCGAAAAAACATTCCAAGTTAGAGATGAGATTATAAAACGTTTTTATTATTAAAGTATATTTCAAACGGGTTGATTTTTTTAAATGTAAAGTTGTTACTACGGTAAAAACTTTATTCGAGCGAATTAAAACGTCAAATCTCGTAGAGGGGGCATTAGGCGGCCTTTTTTAGTTGGGTGACGTAAGAATTACATTTAAATAAATGGAAGCAAAAAAAGTGGGCGTTCGAAATAGGCAGAAGCTAGCGGGAGATTTATTCATTTTTTATCCGCTGGGTGGATTCATTTTCACAAAGGGCTGAATTTATTAAATATGTCGGAATAAGGAAGTGGTTATCAACTCGTAGCTACAGGATGGTCCGCGATCTAAGTACTGATTGTCTAAATTACACCCCGTGGTTTACGTTTAAATCGTAGAAAAGGTACGGTCTGTTCACTGACGCATTAAGAACAGTTACCATAGAGTAGTAGCACTCCGTAGCTTTGGCCATGGCCGCCATTGTGGGCGCGAATTTTTTACGAATAGGAAAAAGCATAGGTGACGTCGTGTGACGTAGCACCGCCATTACTCTATTCAAGGACTAGGTCGTATTTTTAACGAAGGTCGTAACGAGTGTCATCATTATATTAGACGATCACAATGTCCTCCCATTGTTACACGGCGTTTCATTTTTGGGAGTTGAATAGCTGGTCGGAGGAAATCGGACGAAAATGTGGTTTTCATTGTCGCTAAAACTAGAGCATCTGGGTTTATTTTCATCCCGTTGAATTACAAGTACGTAGTGACAAGTGACAAGGAGAATTTCCTTACAATCTTAATTATATTAACGATTTATCTCGTCATCGCGTTTCAAGCGCGACTGCTATTAACGTAATAGAATTATATTATCTAAGCGTAGAGGCCCACTTTATCCGCCATTGTAAATATTCCTGGTGGTTCAACTACCATAAACCGCGGTGAAGCCCTACTCGACGGATATTTTTAGTACCACTATCGTTACTCGATAGTCTACTCGAACGCTAACTCGACGTATCTATAACCTTGACAGTTGTACCACGTGACTGTCATCAATTTCTCACGTCGGGAAAGATTCGTAATATTTTTAAGGCAGCCTCGCGTTACGCGATCCTCAACTTCAAATTAATAGTGACATATCATTTTATAAAATATATATATAAATATATATGTATATATATTTCAGGCGTGTTAGGTTACTCGTAATAGCTTCCCGCAATGGTTGGTTTTAGCCATATTCCGTCTCACCCAATTAATTAGGCAATGTTTGAAATAAAAAGCACGAGGTTTTCCCGCGTGGGGGCGCAACAAAAACATCCTGTCACGCGCAGCAGCCCTTTAATCTCGCCTTCCGCAGAAAACTTCGGCCGCTTCCGAGGCCTGGTGCCGAATTAGTTCCTAGTTGAAACGAGCTAGGTGAAAGGGGGTACAGTCGACTCCTCCAACTTCGGGCGCGACTGTCAACTGGGCTCGTCTTAATGGAAGCGCCTAATTCTAAGAAAACAACGGAAGACGAACGAAGGTCCTCTCGATTCTTCTTTTTTTGGTTTTCGTCGCCGCAATATGGCCGCCACCTGGCGCGACGCGGCGCGGGCCCAAGAGGAAACACGCAAATAATGGCGATAATATTAGCATTTTCGCGAGACAATAACAATTAAGATGCTAATGAGGACCGTTTAAAGGCGAAATCTTCGCTTATTTCTGACAACAGCGTCGAACAAGAGCGACTGATAACGAATAACCGAGAAGGGGTTTTTTTGAGAGGGGGAGGAAGATTATTTGGTGGTAGAATCCGCACCCACGCGTATCTCAATTTGGGCGCCCACAAAAGCTTTTTATTTCTCTTTCGCGAACCAGTTCTTAACCTTAACTCTTTCAAAAGGAAACTTTTTTTCCCACGTTAAGCCGGCCTTTGATCTCACCGTAGCCATTTTGAGCGTACCCACCCGCCACGGCCAAGGAAATCATTTTGTTAAATTATTTTATTGAAATTTATTCTTGGCGTATCGACAACGGGGAATATTAGAGAGGTTAAGCCAGCGCCCAAAAACGTGTAGTGGAAGCCCGCGGGAGTGTATAGACGTGCCTTTGAGTGTACAGCCTGCACGTTTTCCGGTGCTGGCTTAACCCGTGTAACGCCGCGAACCAAATTAGCGCTCCGAACTAAACTGGTACGACGAATGAAGATTTTTCGCTAGTCGAAATGTCAGAGGCTGCCTACAATTTTAATGGCAATAGTGATTACCGCGAAACAGGACGACTTTAATGAGAAAGTGGAGTGCGGGGAGAACGTCAGGGGCCATTCGCTTTAGCCTAATTTGACTATCAGTCGCCACTACCGTCAAAGAGTGAGAGAGGGGTGAAGTCGGCGTTTGGCGAACCTTCACCTCGGAGTATGTTGGTGCTAAACGCGGGGATACTCGGTGCGGTGCGGGGAGGAAAAGAGGCGAAAAGAGTTCGCGTTTTGAATGGGAAATTTCCTAGCATGGGCGTAGGCTTTTTGAGGAGCTTATGTCGAAGATCTATTGCGCGCGTTATATTTTAAATAGCCCCATTTTAACCACGTTTTGTCCAGGTGGTGTTACACTTTGTAAAAGTGGGATTATTTCACCGCGGTTATAGTGACTCATCTTAGAATATTTACAAACAAAAGTAAAGTTTAGAAATAGCGATCAGAGCAGGGTTGGCAAGTTTTAAACAAAAGGTTTAAAACAAGTGTTTAAAACACGTTTAAAACAAATATTTTAAACAAACACCAATTTGTTTTAAACGTTTTAAACTATGTGTTTTAAACATGTTTTTTATATGGTAAATTTTCATTGTTTTTGGTAAGATTTTCGTTATTCAATATGAGGGAAAAGGTAGAAAAAATCATTCCAAGGCTCTAAGAAAGGTAAATTGTATTTATAACGGGTAGTTTGATTTAAAGATTCTCTGAAAAGAGCGACTGAAAATCCTCGATATGATTTCATAAATTTCCTACCAGTGCAAAAATCCTACGAGCGCATTGAATTTTGTCTTTTTGTTTAACATCTATTTGTGACATTACCTATGCACGTGATAAAAGTAGGGTTGCTGTTTAGTCGGGTTGTGCCGGGTTTTAAGTAACAAGAAACACGGCCGGTCTGGACAGATCGGGCTAAAACCAACTAGGCGGCACTCCAAGATAAAAATCAAGGGATTTCGGTCCCCTTTCTCGATTTTTTAGAAATTTTATGACGTGATGGAAGTTTTAAGATTATAGAGGTACCTAAAATCTTATTTAATGTAACATTGTTTATTTGTGATGATTTATGACTGCAGACGTGCACATTTCAATAAACCAAAACTAAAAACAATGTGTGGATATTTTCCCTTTTCTTAGTTCTATGCGACCAAAAATTTCAGGATGATAACTATTTTAAAAACCCTACTACGGGTTAGGTAGTATTTGCATGGGGCATCGAAAACCCTAAGGTGGTCAATGGTTGGTCAAAAACGCTTAGCGAAATTCTTGGCTCGTTTAAATAAGCGTGTACTCATTGGTTCTTCTCCCTGTAAGTTTATTTATAATACCATAAGTGGCATAATTACCCTAAGTGTGCCAATAGGAGCCTTTCCCACAGAAAATCTTCAATTTGAGCTTGTTCTAAACAGACCAAAGAACCGTAGGACTCGCGAATTCCGTTCAAGTACTCTATATGGTATTTTTAATGCTCGCGCCGCAGACGCCGCTTCGCCAACACATTACGTAAATTTCGTCACTGGAAAAATGACGTCATTTACGTCAATTTCGTTAAACAAGGTATCATGGAAAAATTCATCTTATTGACACACTTAGGGTAATTATGCCACTTATGATAATACGTTTAATGATACGTAATATTTCTTTAAATGAGTTTACTCGTGATTCATAAGTATAATGATTAGTTTAAAACGTGTTTTAAACATAGTTTTTTATTGTTTATTATGTGTTTTTTATTGTTCGCTTTAAAAACAGTTTAAAACAATTAATCTTGTTTAAAACAATAAAAAACATTGTTTTTGTTCTTTTTAAAAAAAACAAGGATTTTGCCAACCCTGGATCAGAGTTGAAACGACGCCGCGTTTCGTGTTTGGCAGTCATCAAATCGGCAGTCGTTGGGTATATCGACCCAGAAAATGTCTCGGTTCGGGGTGCTCGAGAGAAGCGACTTTAGGTATCGACCCGTCGAGTGCGCTAACCCCTTTCCGACCGTTGCCGACCCCTCCTTTCGTTCCTTCGCTTTTGCTTTCTTCAAGTGTACGACCTTTTTAACTGTCGGGAAAAACCAACCTTGGATTGAACGACCCTCCTGAAAGTACGACTGCACCGCACGGCGTCACAACACTCCAGATCTGACTCACGCGGGGAAGTCCCCCCCTCCCCCCTTTATTATACATTAATATTACCATTAAATGGATCGTTTCTATTTCCTGACAATGATAATACTTTTTTTTCCTGGTTTTATTTTTCCCCTTTTTGTTCTAATATTGCGTAAATGAGGTTATGAACAACGTAATTTCGCGTAGAAGTGTTCCATTTTTGCCTTCTTTGCTCGTTTCTTAAATACCTTCATAAAGTAAGAAAACCAAGAGAAATAGACCTCGTAGTTGTTTCCTCCTTCGAACGGTGGAGTACCGCGGAGGAGACACTTCTACAGGGGTTAAATCAATTTTTTGACCTACCAGTTTTTAAGAAACCCCCAATCAATTCGACTGCAGACGGGGAAGTATGTCAATAGTTTTGATAAAACTATAAAATCCCAGGTGTATTTAAAATTTTAATCACGCGTAATCCAGACTGTAAATAACCGTCTAAGATATTTTATATTTTGAGAGAAATAGTTGGTAGTCGTAACGATAAGCGTGTTATTCGTGTATTGGAGAGAGTTACGCGGAGAAGAGGAACTCCCGTTGCCAATAGCAACGCGCTCCTGCATTCTCTCTCCGCGGCGGTGTGTGCCATTTCTAACTTTTTTTCTTTATTCCCAGCGGAGTTTGCTGGTAGGCCTACGGATCAATAAATGTGCATTTTTGGCGGATAAAACCCCGTTATTATATAGCCTAGCGAAAAACCCACTCCCTCCCCAGGTCCAACCTAAGGCGATAGCGTTTACGACAATAATTAAAGTCGTCTTATATTGTGTTTTTCCCCGCCCAGCGGACCAAAAATCAAAACATCATTCCCATTAGAAAGGGGACCGTAAAATCGCCTAAGGCGCTAAATATTTCGTAACCTTGAAATTTTTATCACCATGTTAAAATATACCCTAAATTTTTCAACAATCATTAGTACAAGCGCGTATATAGAAGAATATAAAGAACCACGCTGTTTTTAACTTACAAATTAGTTACGGGAAGAGAGTAAAATTTTTTACGGTCGCAATTATAAAATAAAAAATAAAATCTTTGAAAAAAAGAAGAGGCCCCCTATTAAGTAAAAAGAGTTTTTCGAAAGTGGTCGCGCGAGTTTGGCCACCAATTTTGTACAATATTAAATAAATTAACACCAATTAAAATTTAACAATAAAGCGTTAAATTATATTGACAAATAATTATTTACTAAAAAAATAAATAATTTAAGAGACAATTTAATTTAAATTTGTAAATATTTGCGTGATTGCGCTCACCTGTAGGTGAATCGGCACTTTCTTGGAAGGAGTGGTCCCAGAAGCGGTGCTATTCGGTGTTTTAGCCATTTCTATACACGCGTTATTTTTTAGTTCCTTAAATTCTCCCTTTTTCTTTTAAATAATTGGTTAAAACGAAAACTCTAAATATTACAGCCACACCAAATAGTGCCGGAAAAGCGCAGAGATAATAACAAGCGTGATTTCGAGAGAAAAAACAAAGAATATACACCAATTAATTTAATTTTATAAGCGTCAATTAAATTTAATAAAGGCCAATTAACTACTTAAAAATTTGGACGGGAGAATATTTTTTTACGTACGCATCAGACTAGGGCAACAGTTTATGTAGGAGGAAATCATATGAGCTCGGGGACGGATAAACAATCCTTTTCAGTTTTTTTTTCGTCCACTCCTCTAGACCGCGCGCACTTCCGAGAGACTGTCACCGAGCGGGGGGTGTAATCCTTTAATTTTAAAAATGTCAAAAAATGAAAACGATTTGAGTAGAGCTTCGTCAGTTCGGCCTCTGTCGGTAAAGCCGCCCTTCGTCCGAGTGTGGAGCCGCGCGACCAATATGATTTCTAGCGCGAGAGGGAGAGCGAAACCGTCCTAGCGGCCGCTGAGCCGAAAATTCCGCTAAAGTTAGAAAACCGCGGGAAAATACGCTAAATCGGATTGGCTATTGCGAATTCTATCAAAATGGTAGCCTACTCGGGCCGAGATCGCCAGAAAAGGAATAAAAAGGAACCCGGAGGAAGATTTAAGAGTGGTTTTTGAGCCGCCCTTCTCTTTCGTGCCGGCGTTGCCTTAGACTCGGAGTCTGGGAATAATGAAAAAAAGCAGGATCGGGATGGATTCTAGAGAGAGGAAACCTTGGAAGAGAGAGAGAGATGGGGGGGAAGGTGATCCTTTCCCGCCCTATCGTATATTCCTTCCAGCGGCCTTGGCGGAGGAGCCGCGCTAGACTAGCCTAAAATGGCCGAAAAGGATGGCATCTATCGTCCAAGGTCCTCCAGCAGACGACGCGATTTTGATCGAGCAATCGACCGTCACCTGATACCGTGGTTTAAGCACGCGACTCTTATTCCGGACTACGGGATGAGGGTGACGGGTGAGGTGATGGCTAGCGGATGGCGAGGGCTAACCACGAGAAGGCCGGAAGATCTTGGAAGAGAGAGCGGCTGCTTCGCGGAGAGGGAGAACCTGGCGGACCGAATCCGTTCTGCCGGGTTCTGCTAAAAGGGGAGGGGCGCTAAATTTGGACGGACGCGTTTTCCTCTTAACGCGTACCGCCGATTTGACCCCCCCCCCCAACTCCAACGGGTCGGTATCTGTCCGGCGAAGCCAAATCAACGTGGACGACGGACGTATTTTAATCTACCTGGGAATATTTTAAAATTCCCGATGAGGGGCGAGTGATAAATGATAGGCCCGATTTCTACGGAACATAATAGCGTTTTAACGCGAGGTAAGACTTCGATGGGAGACTTAAAAAGGTTTTCTTTTGTGTATTTTGATTTCGCTCCTTTCTCCATGGCGGAAAAGGTTATTTATAAAAAGATCGTGCCCTTTCGTAGCCCCATCGTGTATATTTACAGTTTCGCCGACCTCTCGTTTCAACCCTGAGCTCCCCCCTCCCCCCTTCTATCTATTCCGCAGAAATATTTCACGTTATTTTTTTTCCCCGCTAGAGTCAGGGATTGGGTCAATAAAATGATTAAAATTCCGAGACGCGACTCGTGTCGCCATCTCTCGTAGATGTAAGGAAATATCTCTATTAGTATAAATAGGTAATCGCTTCGAAATTAATTGTTTCCCCATTTAGTCCGTGATAGTAAACCTAGATGAGGATTATCGCGTATAGAACAAGTGGAGCCCTCTATCAGAAAATTTTGTAAGCTTAAAGGTGATTTCAGCGTGGGTTGGCGATTAAAATGAGGAAATATTATTTCCCCGTTCTAATTTATACTACAGTCGAAAACTGACATTAAATCGTACGCGGGGCTGTAATTTGCATAAATTAGCCAAAATAATGAGCCATTGTTGGAAAGATAGCCGGTTATATTCCATTAAAATTACGTGCGGGGGAGGCTAATAAAAATTCAACCCGGAATTATTTTTGGCAAAAATAAAGTAGGCCTCGGCCGGTTACGAGCGCGTACATTCATCTTACATCACACCAATAAGCAAAAGGTCCAACGAAGAAGGAACAAAATATATAATACTAAACGATACGCTCATTAGATACGCCAGTTCTCATTATGTCTAAGCCATGACACTTCAATTTCCAGAAGAAAAGCGCCTGCCGAGTTATGTTTCAAAGAAACAAGCGCGCCCAACGTATCATAAACAAACGCGATAATAGACTACAATAGACTACAATCGAAGCGAGGCTTAGATGATAGTTCGGCCAAAGGGACTGAAAGGGGTAAATTTTCCTCAGCCGCGTGTTAAGAAATATTTACGGGTTGAATATGGTCTCTAAAAGAACCTATAATAATACCCGGTATAAGAATGAGGAGATCGCCCTAAAAGATCTAATGGTACTTTAATCGTCCTCTTCTAGGGGTCATTATAGAGGTCTGATTGTTGGACCAGCGTGAGGACATTCCCGTGGATTTCGAGGTCGTCGAGTACGTTATAGAGGGGATACTCCCACGTACCATTTCTAAGCCTTATCGATGTACCGATTTCATGTAGCCAATACTAGGCCTGATTATTTTATTTCGAATTGACCTACTATAAGAACTGTTCCTAAAACGAAACCCACTAATGAGAAGCCTACCATTAGGGGTGGGGCGTGATCCCCGTACTTATTTACTTATAGTATAATTTAAAGCACCATAAATCAGCGTTAGAACATACAAACGTTGAAAACCTCTTAAAGAATTACTCCGTTTGTGTTTTGACTTCGAGCCCAAATTAGGTGACGGAACGGGGAACTACCCTCGACAAAAATATATGGTTTTTTAATGGTTACGTACGCGCCAAAGCGTAGGCATGAGACGCAATTTGAGACCCACACAAATATGTTTATTACATAAAATGGCGTAGGTAAACTGTAACGTTCAGCCCCCCCCTCTCCGCCACTGTTCGTTACATTTTCTACTTTCTTTTCTTAAAGCGGCGGCTATAAATACTCGTGGGATGGGTTTAGGGTTTATTTTCTACATTGGGTGTTTAAATAGCGGCAATATCTCTAAGCCTTTGCCTCCTTTCTTTCCGCACCCAACTTACGGTGGCAATGACACCGGGGCGTTAGTGAGGCGATTCGCGACTAGGCCTTGGCATAGGGCAACATCGGGTGCCCGTCGTCGTGGAACAAGTACGGCACGCCTTCCTAACGTACTTTTAAGATAAGTTGCGGGATGAGAGAGAAGGGATCGATTTGGCGTCTGCGCGTCTACCCGACCTTGGGACCATCTCCGACGGGTAAAAAAGCGCGGTTCGCGGGTCATTCAACGCTAGAGACGGTCGATCAGAAATTTCGGAAGCAGTCCATCCTCGCGAGCTTACTTAGAGGAATTGAGTTGTTGGGACATCTAGACACGCTGACGACAATTTTAGCCGACGTTTTTATACTCCAGTCCAGGCTCCAATTGTATACAATCCGTCGCGAGTGAGGTTAAAGTTTAAAGTTTGCGGTAGCAGACTTCACACGCCGCTTAGCTTTCAATCAAGTGTCAAGTAGGGAGGGTCTCTTACGAATTGCATTGGATCTCGCGAAGAATAGAAGTTTTCCATTGGCGTTTAATATTAAAGGAATTTTTATCTTTTACCACTTTATCGGAGAAAACCTTTTACGGGAACCTATTAACAAAGTTTAGGAAGAAAATTGGCCTGCCAAATGGAGCTTTAAATATACGCGTATGGCACGTTTTATATTATTTCGCGATATTTCTCCAGATGGTAACTGTGTGTCTCGGTTCTCGGCAAGAAATCAATGTAGCATTTCATCGATTCGGGCGTACCGGTATTGGCTTTTACTTGGGTGCACGCTGAATCGATACAAATACCAATTCCCACTATTTATTTTAGACTCGTTGGCTTAATTAAAATCCAGTAACTAATTAAATCAAACAGCTGGAAAATTTAATAAGAATTCGCGTCATTAGTTATCAATTATTTACTCTAGAATTACGATTAAATGTTGAATGCTAATTATACTCAATTGTGGGTTAAGATAATTTCGAATTTCTAAGTATACCTGCGCGCGTTATAATATTTTGTAAAATACAGTCTTTTGCATTATATTTCAAAGTGATAATTAATTAATTAACATACATAAGATTTAAAATTTAATTTATTTTTAGTACTACAAGTGAGCAATACCTAATCCGTTTGGCGAGTCCAGGGTAAGTATAGAACGGGTTATGACGAGATTACCACGTTGACGTACATAAACGTGCGATTTGATGATTGTTTAGGAGCTGAAAATATGCTATAATGAGGCTTAAAAATAATAATCTACAATAAATATTTATTGATCACTTTGAAATATACGCAATAAACATTTCTAAAATGGATTAATTAAACAAAAAGTAGGCGAAAATCGAAATTCCCCCCGCCGATTTACCGGAAATTCGTATCTTTTATAATAATAATAGTAATAATAATAATAATCAGCTAGGCTAATACATAAATGTACTAGATATTTTGCCTATCTTAACCTGCAACGGAGTAGAGGTCGGGGATGGTTAACTTTTATTCAATAGATAAAGCTCCCAAAATTATTCGTAAAACGTTTTGATCAAGTAATTTATATTTCTGTATTATCCGATTAATTTTTTGATAAATTTGTAAAATTAATTGGAAAAACGATGTTTTTTTTCGATAAAAAGCTCAAATTTTACGAATAATACATGTTTTTTAAACATTTTCCGAAATATTAACCGGTAAATTTCTTTGTTTACATTTTTTCCCGAAAAAAATCAATTTAAACATGGATAATAATTAACCGTTACCGACCTCTACAACGGAGTTATAGAGATGGATGCCGCTTGAATAACGCTCAACCGCGACGCGTTGCTGCGAGGCGGTTCTACTATTTCTACAGGCGCCGTTAGATCTAAAATAGGCCAACTTTCCGCTCGATTATCTAGAGTTGTAGATTAAGAAAGTTTGTATCTTTTTTATATAAAATGAGAATAATCTTTCTCTTCCTTTATACTTAAGAGTACGCGCGGAGAAAGGGAAACCTGTTTCGTTCATTGCGTAAGCTTATATAAATGTAAAAGCGCTCGATGGGTGGTTGGACTGAGCCAACAACCACTGGCTGTACCTTTTTTTGAGTTTGTTTTTAAAAAAATATTCGGTTTTCTTGGTATCTCTTTCTTCTTTTTTTCTTCAATGGAGTGACGGAAGAGGCTGCGGAGACTCGCGGAGTTTTATTTTTAGATGATGTTCGAATCTTACTTCCGCCTACATTAGCAGTCGCGCACCAATGTTAGAAGGAACCGGAATGGTTGTTTACGAGCGAGGGGAAAATACAACAGAAAGCGTGATTTTGCATAATATCTTCTCCATCTCGCGGTACTTTATTTGCCTCTGTATATCGTTATTTTTAAACCTTCACTTATCTAAGACGTGTTCAACTGCTGCATTCTTGTTACTCTAAATAAGTATCTGATATTTCCGGAATATTTCGTCTAGGCTTGGGAATATTTTTCTAATGTTAAGATTTTCAAAACCGTGTTTAATATGTCTGTCACTACTTGAAGCGGGAACGGAAATAATGGATAATTCAGTCTCGTACTGAAGGATTGTAGTAATCAAGGCGCGGTGGATATGACTTAAATCTCGTTTTTTGTATGGAATTTTATAGTGTTGTAAGTCGGAAAATTTTCAGTGGAAAATTTCCCGCTCGGAAAATTTTCCGGAAAATCACCGAGGCTTTTTTTCCGGAAATTTTCCGTATTTTTCCGAAAAAAAAATAAAAAAAGTTTTCATTCCATGATTAGTCTTATACATTGTTTGCATATTTAAATAAAACGGCATTTTCACCTAATTTTTTCGAATCTGAAAGTAAAACTAAACCTCTAGACTAGATTAAACTGATTAACAATGTAACACTATTAATGTTTTGTAGTATGTCTACTGATATTAGACATTTTATATCGATAAATAGTTAAAAACATTAAAAACCCCTAAAATGTAAATTATGTTTCAATTTTTTATTTTTCCGATTTGCGGAAAATTTTCCGGAAATTGTTCCGCATTCTATTTTTCCGGAAAATTAACAACACTAGAATTTTATCAATACTAAAACCAGCATAAAGAAAGCTTGTTTGAAATTCCAAATCATATCAAAAATTCGAGACTTTGCTTTTATAATAAACGTAGTTTACGATTCGATTCATCGCAGGGCCAAGGACGATCGAATTTATCTTCCACATTTACATACAGATATATAATACAGCGGGGGGGGGGGGGGCATTTTGATCGTATAACCACGCCGACTATAACTATTATTGCGGTATTTTCAGATACATTTGACTTTTTATGATTCAATGCTAAGCCTTTTAAATCGCAAACTTGCGAGGCTTAAGCAAACCCATCTAATACTATATTCTACAGGAAAAAGTGGGATAGTTCTCAGCGAGTGGAGGGGGAGGAAGAAAATGGGGGATGGTCGAATTGGGATTCGCACTCACCTTCATGTGGGGAATCTGAGCGGGAGGCGAGAACAAGTCCATCTTTACTCCTAAACTCTCGAAAGTGCGGGCACGTCTACGGTAATATCCTTGGTAAGGTCGCTAATTTCACAGTCACGAAAACTATCGCGAAAACTACACGCTTTAAATCAACTCTAATTATATTAACGAAATCGAATTGACTCTCTTCGCAGCTGGGATCTGGAATATCGTGAGGATTTACTCGGAAGATTACGAAAAACGAGCAAACTATACACTTCCACTGACGAACTGACTCTTGGCTAACCCTAACGTATTTTTCCTCAAAGATTTCGAAAAATACTTTTTTGGCTCTCGAGCCAGATTTAAGTTTTTGGGCGCGCGCCTGGATTTCAACTTTCACTGTCGTTGTACCGAAGAGATCATGGACACGCGCGATAAAAAAGGTCCGAGCCGTTTACCGTTCAACGTATTCGTTTGAAATTCAAAAGTGGATCCCCAATAACGAACCGACTTTAACGACTTTCCATATAGATCCGCAGGTGTTTATTTTTAATATCGCGATGCTGGTGGTGCCTGATTTATATATGCCCTTGAAAAGGAGAACGTTTTTTTATTTATGATTACAAGCTAAACAATGAAAATTTTATACCGAATAAAGCACGCAGCATCAAAGCGAAATATTTAATATTTAAACGGATTTTTGCTCAATCTTGGTTTTTTCTCTACAAGGTCGCAATTCGCATCACCCTATACACGCGTCTTCGTGAATACTAAAGCGAATTTTTCGCTTTCGATCGCGTTGCGTATAGCGGGAAAATTGGGTTCTGAATATCACGCTTATCACGTTTATCCGTTTCACGAATTACAAATAAACGCTCAATATTTTGAAAAAGAAATAACCGTCCGTATAGCTCCGATTGGGGAAATTTTAGTCGTTGTTACTTGACTTCATTTCCGCGCCAAAATAACGTTTTCTCTCGAAAAGGGACCCCGAGCTAAAGATCACATCAACGGGCAAGAACGAGGTAAAGCACCAGCATCGCGGGGGGTAGCGCGGAATCAAACAAAACGGGGGGTGGCTGATGGATAACTTCGTGAGGCTTACCAAACCTTGTAACGTCGCGTTACCAAGGGGTGAGGGGAGTGATACCCATAAAGGTTGCGGGGGACGATCACGGGGAGGAAATTGAGGTTGTAAAAATGGCGGTTAGTGGGAGCGTGCCTCGCTGCGAATAAAGAAGAGACAGGTGTTAGTCTGTCACGAAGCCATCTTTTCGAAGCGTTTTATATTCTTTTCATTCCTGGAATTTTTTTACCCTTTCCGGCGTGTCCAGCCTTCTTCCTCCATGGTCTAGATTGTTCCTCGGGACCCGATTATTAAAAGACGCAATGCGGTCGAATTGTCGGACATCAAAGTATAAGGTGCGAGGCGTGGTCCACTGCCCAATTTATCTCTCACGGTAGTACCTTTAACCTGGATTTGCGTCATCTATATTTCGAGTACCTTTTTCCCGGCTACCTTTTTCTAGTTTCTCGAAACGGTGGTGACGTGCGAGATGATGGTTAGGCTCTTTTTCTGGTCCGCGGTCTCCAGGAAATGAAACCTAATTTTCGGCCCACGCGAAATTTTTTTGAGAATCCATTTTGGTAGCGCACGAAAACTTCCGTAGATTAATGGATCACGCGTCTTATTATTTAACTTGGTTATTTTGAATTTATCAGGGATAATTAACGGTAAAATCTCCCATATTCAAATATAGGTCGTTTAAAGTCGCAATCGATTTCGAGACCAAATCTGTCATCTAATAATTGGTTTTCATTAAATAGGAAACGTAGAAGTAGGAGGGTTATTACCACTTTTAATAGTGGTCGCGCGTGTGAAGGAAACCAATTTGATGATTCAATTAGAAAGGGCGATTCTTCTTATAAAGAAAAGATCTTTTGAAATTTTTCCATTGACGGAATAAATAGGCCAAATGCGGATGTAAAAGTGTTCGACCCGCAATGCACCAAAACTTATTTTGGCCAACTCTAGTATTTATCGTATTTTTAAACGAATCCCAGTCGTTTAAGCGATAAAAGCGCTAATTATCGGTAATTATTATTAAAGCCAAAAACAAAGTGCGTATTCTTCATAAGCAAATTTTATTTGGTACTTATTTATAATGTACTTAAATCTTACCCTAGATCCCCACGGTCGGGCTTCCAATTTTCCGGATTCGTGTCTGGAAACTGGACTTTCGATGACTCCCGGCGAAGAAGCGGCGCTGGAAGATTTCCCCCTACTTCCGGACAAGTCCAGAGACTTGGCATCCTGCGGGTCTTGGACGGTGGTGAAGAAGGCACCGCTGGACCCTGGTCTCTTCTGAGGGGTCGATGGACGGCTTCCGCTGTTGGTGTGAACCGACAATCCTCCGGGACTCGAACCGCGACTTCCAGGCGACAGGGTGGACATGGCGCGAATGGACGATGTCTGCTAAGCGGACACGAAGGTGAGAACAAACTTGGTCTTAAAAAGAGAACGCCTCTTTCGCGTTTTATTTTTAAAACTGTATAATTCGCAAAGACGGCCCTCTTTTCCTTTCTCGTTAATTATTATAAAGAGCTAATTAAAAAACTCTTCGTATAAACAATTAAAAACAAGGGGCCGACCCACTTTAAGTTCGTTAGCTTTCCTTACAATTTGCCTTCATTTACGAGAATTTTAAAAAAAGTTTCAATTATTTGCCTACTCATTCAATTAACAGAAACCGTCGAGCGACCAGCAACGCGTGCTTTTCGTGTGTTTCCGTAACACAAAAGTGACGAGACCCTAAATTGTTCGTTTATAACCGTTGTTTGGGCCCAGTGCCGTCTTTCCCATTGGGCAAATAGGGCACTGCCCTAGGGCCCCAAAATTCTGGAGGGCCCCATTTTCAACTTTTGTAAGGTGAAAAAGATGAATCTTACAAATATTGTTTTTCACATTTTTTAAATTGTAGTATTGTCTATTTACATTTTACAAATTTTTAAACTATCTAAAACATGTCTTTTCGTGATATAGACGGTGTAGACCGTCGCATTTTTTTTATTTGAACCAATATTTGAAGATTAGGGCGACGATGGACTTTGCATTGGAGGTTAAAAGCCTAGTTTTTCTTCTGCCTGCCCCCCTTTAAATTAGGCCAACATGTTCAGCGGTTGACCTACCACCGGGGTATTTGTGCTCCAATAAGTTAATTTAAAGGGGGACAGGCAGAAAAAAACCTAGGCCTTTAAGAAATTGTCTGGAATTATTAGGGGCCCCGCGTATCGCTTTGCCCAGGGGCCCCCAATCACGTAAAGACGGCCCTGTTTGGGCCGGCGGAAAAATCCATTGTCAGGATAGGCTGTCTCGCCACTTCGTTGCCAAAGCATTATTTATGGCTATACAGAAAGGAATGCGACATGACAATTTATTATATCATATATTTACACGCATCCCATTCTCCACGTATTGATACGTCAGTGATGCGGCAATTCTATTGTAAGGCATTCTGACGTTAACTGCAAATAACATTTATTGACGTTGATTCGCGTCGCCAATTTGTCTAGCGCTCTCTGCGTCGAATATTTTTTGTTGTTACGATTTCACGACTGACGCGTTTCTTTACGTTCAGGTATAAACGGTACCACACCCTAAAAAAATACTCTACGCTTCCCGCGCCTTAAATTTCATAAATATAATATATTCCTTTAAAAATATGATAATATATTGTATAAAATATATTTTAGTCAAATAATGGAAATACGTGCGACTGACCATCGATAATTTGGGTTAAAATTAAACTCGTTGGATCGCTAAATATTTGACCAATGCAATAACGAAATATACGTAATTTTAATTTTGAAATAGAGAAATGAAATGACCAAGGGACTCACCTAAAAGATACTGGTGGCCTCCCTGGCTATGTTGGTGTAGACGCCGCGGAAAAAGAGAGATCGAGTGTTGTTGAGGTTTCCTTGGTAACGGATGAAAAGATGTTAACCCTTTTACCCCTCTAAGTCGGCTTTATCAGTGCTTGTACTAGATCAGTGGACTCTCAACTACTTATTGAGGAATTATATCTTTCGCTGGCAAGCTTTATGGGCCACGAGGACCAAACGATAGTTACTACAACCGAACGCGTTTTCTGTTTTCTCCCACGCTGAAATTCCTAGCTCACGCCTCTTTTCCGACCGGACCTATCCCCGCTGATCGGAGGAAGGGGGGACCGGAAACATTTCAGCCCCTTATCACTTTCTCCAGCGTGCCCAAAAAACGAGGTAAATTCGACTTCGCGTTTTTATGGATCCCTTTTACGCGATCTTTTCTGTTTTTTTTTCCCATTTATATTATAATGTAGGCAATTTTGGTGGGTTTGGTATAAATGGAAGAGAGAGAGAGAGAGAGAAAAGAAAGAGATAATGGTGCAGGTGATGCGAATGATTGTTTGATAATAGCCGTGTAATTTCGCTTGATTTCCATTGATAAGGTTCTCTTTTGAAGAGTAAGAATTTACCGGCGGGGGTGGCCGAAAGGTAAATCACGCCGTGACGACGGCGCCCATGGTGAGACCGTGATCACCAAAATACAATCCCCAATTAAGAAATACCTTGATTTTTTTAGAAAATTAATACGCTTTTTATGCCTTTTTCGGTTCATTTTATTGATTTATTATAAAAATCGCGTGTTTCGAGTAAAGATTAATCTACGAGAGTGTTCATTATTTTGGGTAGAGTTTTGTTTCGTAATTGTGGGTTTCTTCCTCTTGTAGTAATTAAAATTCACTCTTCTTTTTCATAAAATTGGCCCAAGGTTAGTCTTGTAGCGAATTTGTCATGATTTGAAAGTATGTATTAGCCTGACAATACGCGAATACTTTTGACTTACCCCTGAGCAATATATAGCAAATTTCGAGCTAACCATTTTGCTGAGATTAAATGTAACAAGTTGGTAGTGGGTTAGTTCCGAACAGCGCAGGGCTGGCGAATCCATTGAGGTGAATTGGACCACGGCCAACTTTGATCACGCGCTGTACGCGCTACAGCGGCCAACACATTCGTCGAAATTCCGTGAGCAAGGATTTCCCCCTATAAACTGTACTATACCGTGTAGGAGTTCAGCGCCACGCTCGGTTGTTATATTGACTTCAATGTAAAAACTATTCTAAAAATTTGGTAACACAGAAACGTCAACGAATGAGATGGCCGCTGTAGCGCGAGAGATCAAAGTTGGCCGTGATCGGACGGACTGTCGCCATAGAGATAGAAAATAAGCGTCTCTGACTGTCGCCGACGGGTAGAAAATGGCGGCGGCTAAATTATGAAGAGCTTAGGGTTTTGATCCGGATTTCACTTTCTTTATACGGATATTTTGAAAAGTATAACAATACTTTGTGATCTAAATTTGTGAAAAAAAATAATGCGTGTGCACCCTTTATTTATTGCTCGTACCGTTTTGGTACAAAACGGTCTAGTGGACGAAGCTTTCAAAGTGTTGAATAGGTAAACCGAGGCCTAGCGCTTTTTCACGCAGAATTAACTTCAGTGTCTTCCCAAATATGAATTCTGTTGAATTTGAAAATACAAATTTCATGTTATTTCTAGGATATTAGCGAGCGAAGGAGTATTTGACGATTATCGTCGGACTTTGTATTATGAAAAACCGTATCTGAAGAGGCGAAGGTTAAATTTTGAGAAATGCAAAGCCATTTATAATGAAGATATGGAAAGAAAAATTAAGCTTACCTTGCGTACTAACAGAGTTTATGCCTATCCTGGCAGATAATGCTGTAAATGTTTAAAAACAAAGTTGTGTGAGAATTAATAAAGAGGTATGTTAGTGATTAAAAAAGAGGAAAAAGATTCTTTTGCATATTTTTATTTCATACCCTAAAGGCACTTGGAATTGAATGTGATTCTCATAATTTCATTCTTAAATGTACAACCTATCAGTCTCATCACCCTTATTTCGAATTTTAATTAAAATGAAATTGAAGCTATATTCCAAGTACAGAGTTTTAAGTTTCATTTTATACATTATTTTGTAAAGTATAATAGGAACTACAAAAACAGTTTATTTGCAATGGGAAAATGTTTTGTGCTTAAAATAATTTTGGGCATTTTTTTCAATATATTGGCATGATCTAAAAAAATACCCATTTTACAATGACATGTACAGTTTAAGCAGAAATACATAATTTTCATTTTTCTCTATGAAAATGAGATTCTGGTATGTACAGTGATATATATTTTGTTCTAAAATACACATTAACTTTAGAAGGGCTAGTATTGTCACAAATTTTGCTTGTACTAGTTTTTATTATTGAATACCAATGTGAAAATGCTGAATGAGACCTTTAATCTAATGTTTTAAATTAGAGAAATGAATTTGGGGCTTTTTGTGGCACTTTTCTTTGTTTCAATCAAAAATAACCTTTCTTACAAACTTCCCCCATTTTTAGCACTCATTTCTCCATTTAACAATGACTTTTTTTAATTACCCAACTCTTTCAAACTCTTTTATAGTGAGAGAAAAATACATTTAATTTATTTAGCCTTGTTCCAAAGTACTTTAAAACTAATATATTGACTACGTAGTAAAATCTAATTTATATAAGCTCAAAAATAAATTATTTTAAAATACATTTTTCACATTGATAAATATCCGTCTTTTTTTTCATTTAAATTCAAATTAATACTATTAACATTCATTTTGGTAATACAAGTTTTTTGGTCAGTATTATTAATACGAATAAATTCAACGCTTAAATTAAAATATAATGTTAAAGAAAAAATTATCACAACCCTTATAAAAACTTAAACCATCCTAAGCTAAACAAGATTCAAATTATCAAAAAATATTTTTTCACACAATTACTCTTAAAGCTTTTACACCTAGGAAGAATACACTTACTGTCGAATCATACAATTTGACTAGGAGTAAGGGACCGAGGAATGTCTAATCTTTTTCCATTTACGCTTTTAGGTCACCTTTTAAGTAGCCAAACATTTTGGTCATCAGTTGCCAGCAAAACCTCAGGCCAGACGTTACTTTTCCAATCTGGACAAATTTGAATGAACTCCGAAGTTTCCACAAAATGAGGACGAACAACTTTAATTGTGGCACATAAGCTGATCCCTAATAAGTGTAGACCAATCTGATGGGCAGTAAAAAAAATGAGTTTAGCTGTAAGTTGAGATAATTATTTTGTGGAACATTAGAAATTTACTTGGTCTAATGATAATGTATTGCCTATCTTGTCTAGATATTCCATAATGAGGTCTCTTGGAGTTTTACTGTATTCCCGACCATAAAGTAACATGGAAAACATCCAAACTTCACCGTTATCTGCTCTAGCTGATGAATTATTTTCTTGCAACGCTTCGTGTAGTTTGAAACACGATACAACCATAAGAAGTTTTGCAGCTTCGTTGAGTTTGGCATCAAGATTGCTGTTATTCTTTAGAGCCTCCAATAAGAAAGTCTCCTTGTCCGGAATTGTTTTCAACGACTCTTCCTGTAATGAGAACAAATGCAATTAATACTTGTAATGAAGAACGTACCTTAGTTAATGTGCCTAACCGTTTCCTCTAAACTTTTTAGACATTCCCAGAATCCTTTCAAGCAAGATTCACCCGTGTACGGCAAATTGTGACCAAAAGACCACTGGAGTAGCCAAGGAGCAGATCCATGAGCGGCGCTGGTTAGGATCTGGTAAATTGAAGTAGCACCACCATTATGACCTTGAAGAAGAGAATGACCTTTTGACAGTAAGTGAAACACGGTGGCTCGAATTGGGCAATAGTTATCGTTTCTTATCCTTCTTGCTAATCTAACTTCCATATTTTTAACCAGAACTTCCATTCCCTTGGTGAAAAAGCGTGTTAGTTTTTCAAAACCATTTAGCAGGTCTTGTGAATTTGGAAAACTAACTTTGGCCAAAATATCAGTGCTGTTGGTCAGTAGCGATGAGATATTAATGGGGTCTTCGATATATTCCATTGAGGAGATGTCTGGAAAATCCGAACCGTCATAATAAGCTGAGTCTCTAAATGAATTCTTTTCAGGCAAGCCTGTTGAATATGCTTGAGTTTCATTACCATTGCTGTCAGTATCAGTAATATTCTTAGCTTCATTTATTTCTTTTCCAGAATGAGTTATATCTTGTTTTTCCAACTGATTATTAGCATCTTCTCTCGGATACTCTGTCATGGAAACTGAAACTTGGTTACTCGTGCCCTGAGAGGAATGACTCATTGGAGAATAGTCAGAGTTTCTAATTCCTATGGCCCGTACAATTTTTTCAGCTAATACATCGGAAGCGCAACTATTGGACCCTGTGCGATTAACTGTGGAATGAGCTGAATTATCTGTGGAACTAGTTTTTCTGGTAATAGTTTTTCTCCTACGATGAGCTTTCCACTTCACTGGATTTGAAGAATTACTGTCTGATGATGGTTTATAATTATTGCCAATGGGATTAGCTGCCACGTTGTCAACTTCAGAAATACCATCCAGATCCCACTCTAAACTTATCGGAGGAGCGGTAGCTGCTGACGAGCTTTCCTCAAATTCCACTGAATCAGTTTCCAAGGAATTTCCAAAATCACTTCCACTGTCAACCTCATTTTCCTCCTGTTCAATATCCCAATCGAGCAATTTGCGACTGACCAAATCCCAACGAACTTCATTACCTTCACCCTTCTGAGACTCCTTGTTTTCCAAATACTTGAGCTGTTTATTTTCTAGGAGACCCTTGTACCACATTTTTGTTTTGTGATGCTCAACAACATCTAACAAACCACTATTTGACAAACAGTCTTTGGAATCTTCGCCTCCTGGAGATTGGCTGTCAGAAAGGGAGATATTGGTAAGTTCCCAACATCTTTCGGGTGGTCTTTTATACACTTTTAGGTTCACAAATTCCGCGTCTAGATCAATCACAGTTTGTTTTATATCATTTAATTCTGTTTCTAGGTGCTCAATTTTCTCAACAGCGACACAGCCTATTTCTTCCGCTTTTTGTTGTTGTAGTTCAGGCGCCGACTCTGACACTTGGCTATCTATTGATAAAGTTCTAGAGGCTGACCAGTCTACGCGAGAATCTGAACGAAAACTAAAGCTATCGGTGGATAATTCTCTCTTTAAAGAACGAGAAGCTAGACGCAGGGAGCTGGGTCTTTGTGAACTGGAACTAATTGAATCTTGATTTTGCGACATTAGTTCTTCCGCCTTCAACATTCTTTCATGCAGTGAGCCTGGACTAAAATTTCCTTTAAGAGACATGTTGTCTTGATTCTGAAAACTATTCAAACCACTATCTTCGTACGAGGTCAGTGAATCCAAAAATGGATCTGCTTCAGCCATACTTCCAGAATACTCAAGATCATTTTCTTTATTTTCGTGCACTCCAGAAGCCCAATCTCCGCTGGATAATAGCTGGCGTTTTCTGGCAGGTCGTAATCTTCCTACATCTCTGTTGACTATATCTCTTGGTTGACCAGGAGGCGATTTTGAAAATACAACGCCATTTCCTTTATTATAGTGAACAGGTTCGTAGGGATGACTAGCTGCTATGCCCATCTTTATATTTTCATTACCATCCGATAAGCTAAAGCTATCACTGGTAGTTTCCTAAGTAAATAAATAATTATTAACACATTTTAAAATAATGTTTTCAAAATTAAAAGTAAAACAAAAGAATTACCCGATCGCAGCAAGATGAACTAGTTGATGAGAGATCCGATATGGAACTTAATTCACTTGAATCATCACTAAAGTCCTAATTATATTTTTATACATTAATATTGAAAGAAAAATTATTAATGAATTATTGTAACAATTCTTACCCCGCAAAACTCATCAATATAACCAAGCCCTCTTTTCCTACTTAATTTCTTGGTAGAATTTGTGGTAGGGTATTTTCTCTTTTCAAGTCTGCCTCTTAGATGGTGAAATATTCTGTAGCATACGAATGAACCAACTCCTAATAGGAGTATGAAGCTTGTTGCTCTTACTGCAACAAAATTATGAGATATATGTTATCAGCGTTATTTCCTCTTACTAATATAAAATCTGATAAAAATATTTAATTGGGATTAGTTCAGAGTTAAATATTGAATGGTTATAGCTAAAATGGGTGCATGGAAAACTTTTAATTCAAATAAAGTTTGAAAACAAACTAAACAAAAACTGCAAACTATAAAATATTTAAGGAATATGAACATTGGAAATTAGAACACAGTTATCCTATACCTCTATCATTAGGGCGTAAAAAAGAATGACGTAATTACGCAACAATAGCTTATTATTCAGCTCGTATCGTCTGACGAGCGCAATCTCAATGATAAAAGCCCCGGGGTTTCACTTATTTTTTAATCAAGTGATAAAAAAACGTACTTGACATAGTACTCGAGTGATAACTGTCGATGACAGTCTATTTCCGCCGGAATAAGGGGTAAAATCCAAGAATGACATAGTCTTACCACTTAAATCTTTATCATAAAATCTAAAAACGTAAGGTAACCATTGCGGAACTATAGAAAAACACGTCCTCCTTATCGCGTTGTTCTCGCCTCACGATTTTTCGGGAGAAAAATAAGTAAACTGAAGGTTGGAGACTATATGCATCGTGTAGTAAAATATTACCTTTTTCGTTCAAGAGAAAATCCTGGCCCGACCAGATTAGTTCCGGCCACAAAGTTGCTGCTTTGGCGAGAGAAAAATTGCAGCCAAGGTCGCCGACACAGTTTCCATTGGTCCATATAGACGGAGCGGGCACAGCTTGGACCAGCCAACACGTTGGGGACTCCAGACCCCCGCCAATCAGCTCCGGGACTCCCCCGGGGCACGGGGTCACCGGGCCGCAACACAACTGATGTCCGTAATAAACGGAAAACTCTAAACTGCAAACGCTCATTTGAAGGCCCAGGACCACGGGTGGTGCCATGACCGGAGAGGTTGGGGGTGTGACGTAGGGCCCTCTTGTTGTTTGGACCTGCTAGCAGTCCAAGACCGATAACCCGCGCCATGCAATTAATTGTTTTCCACTCGGATGCGCAGACCCAGTTCTCCTTGAAAATACCGTCATCCGGTTACCTGGTACCTTCTACGTCTACTTCTTTGCGCTGTAAAAGATTGGAAAATAAATATTTCTCAGCTTCAGTAGTCACACACGGTGTGAGTTCAACTTTTTTTTTTTAACTTTCTTTATGGTGCCGTTTTACGAAATCATCGTTTTCGTAACAGGATGTGATATTATTTATATTGAGGAAAATTTCTTAGTTGAATAGTTCGATCGCTTTCTTGCGTAAATATTTGCACGTAGCTGGTAAAAAATATTAGCATTTAAGGCGTCATCGCTAGTTGACATTTATTGTTACTCATTGTGGGATTGACGGCGGTCACTTTGAAAAATCCGGAATCATTTGACCTACTAGCGCCTGTAGAAGTGTTCCGTTGGCAATACCGAAGTGTCCAATTTAGCCTATTGTAAACACCTTTACAGGGGCAAACGCGATTATATCTTTCGATGATCTATTTTTAGAAACCCTTTTGGCGCCGGTTCGTTATATAACAACACGCTTGAAATCTCGGTAAATATCAACATTATCTAGAAGGATTTAACATCAAATTTTACGCGTTTTTAATTTTAAATCGATTATTTCGGCGAATTTGTCAATATCTATAAATATCAAATACATTTTAGGATCATTGTACCATAGCTGTAAATATATCGATCAAAAATGGAGTCAAATAGTCTAGCAAGGTGCCTATAATACTTTTGTTAAAATACCACATTACTCACTGTAAAATTTGGTCTATTAGAGTAACCATCTTATCTTCGCCTTCTAATTTCGCGTTCTTGAACCTTTCTTTGTTCGAACCGGGGGTTTACTTCTAAAACAACTTAAAAACACTAAAATGGAAACGAAAATGGGACTGAGGATTTTAACGGGTTGGGACTCTGGGAGCCATCTTGAATCACTGTGGGGGGAGTTCACTCTAGCGGGGGTCGTGTAGTGTGTGTGCGCGCGGTTTGGTCGATGAAAATGAAAGAGACTTGTGTCATGGATCGATGTAAACTCTGAAACGAGCAAAACCATTTCTCTCTCGCTCTAGTCACCCCTCTCTCCCTTATACTTCCGACATTATACCCTGTAAATGGCATCCGTTTGATTTCCAAGTAGATTATGACGTGACAAAGAATGAAACGATTAAGTGTAATGTAGACCGAGAAAGGGTTGCGTTTGTTCAGTCACTTTTCCTTCGAAGAATGAGTCGGAATGGGCTTTCTCTCTCCTTAAAATGGCGCTTGTTTTCTGACATTGACCCTGAAAATGGCGCGTAAATCGATAGGATGCTTTTTCGGGGATCCCTTGCTGACACACTTTCGCGCCCTCGGTCCCCTTTTCGGAATGCGGGTCATCTTCCTTACCCATTTGTCTCTCCACCCTCTCCTTACACTCTACATCTACATCATGCTGTGGCATAGCTAGAAATTCGTCTTCAAGATGTTTAAAATTTGGAAGAACGTTAAAATTTAATAGAGTCAAAGCCAAGGGGTTTCACAAGAAAACCTTCCTGTATCTACGCCACTGATATCAAAAGTCTATAATATGTTCCATAAGTTTTTAAGTCGAAATAATTATTTTAGCATATGTAACCTAATCACTCATAAGTATGCTATAAAAGCATTCACTTTAATGAAACCTTGTTCAGGGGATATGACTTAAATTGCGTCACTTCCAATTCCGTGACGAAAAATCCGTCATCAACTTTATTGGTGACCGAAACGAGCCTAGGCGGCGTAACGGCGCTAGCTTCTACAAGGTAGCGCCTATGATCTAGCGTCTGCTACAGACAAATTAAAAAAAAAATCCAGTATCATTATTAGTAAAGTAAAATTTACGAATAACGATACATATCTAGGTTTCAATGAAGAACCAAAGGGGGCGTAGCGGTAGTTTTCGGTCGCGAATGGAATGGAAACGGAAGTTAGTGAATTTTGAATACGCCCAGAATTCCGTTTACAGTCCATAGTTTAGCGATTACGATATTTTATTTCCGTGGTAACCTTTTCAATAGCGCAAGTATTGTAAGACATTTCCATTTTTGGGTTCAATTGTTGTATGCTCGGTGTGAAATAAGGTCTCATTGAAATGTTTTCCATGGAAATGTTATACAGAGGCATATACTTACGAGTAATTATGTTACGTATTATTTTAGCTATGTGGACAGTGATGTTAAATTGACGTCATACCCTAAAAAATAACGCCTCTGACGAGAAAAAGAAGCAACTTCAAAATAAATTATCACGAGCTGGTTCATTTGTCAATTTTGATCTATTTTTTTGGTTTTGAAAATCTTCGCAGGGGGTCCCCTTAGAAGCGTTCAGATTCCCATGCTATTTTCAATGAGAAAATATACGTACTGTGTTGTCAAAAACATTTTCGGTTGCCATGGCAAAACTAATGCCCATTGCAACTTTTCCCTTGGTGAAATTTCATGTTACCATAAGGTCTACATACTCACCTAGTTTCAACAAAATCGGGTAGTCTAGTTTTCTGTTAAAATTTATAATCCCGAGCATAGGGAATTGACACTTAAGAAAAACAAAATTATATTCTTAAGTTATATCGCCATTATACAATGTGTAACAACCAACACTAGACTCCATTAGCTGCTGCATTTCAGTCGATTATTATTTTAAAATACATAGCCTCTGCTTAGTAGGCGAAAATCCAGCTCGCGTTGGTCATTAGGTTGCTTTTTGTGAAATGAAAAGGCTACTTGTACACTCTGTTTGAAAAGTCTTCGACAGCTGAAATTTTTGCCCTCTTTTTAATTCTGCTAGAAAACTATAATAGATAGTTTAATGAAACCAATTGCAACTTTTATTTATTTTCCAATATCTTTCGTTATTTATTGGTTTCGTCCACCAAAAATTAATAGTTTGGCGGGAACCGTCAAAACTCATTTTTTACAACTTTTTAAATATTGGTTCTACGGCACTGACTCTCCCGTTTTTGAATTCACAATGGTCGGTTCATATTTATAAAGTGGAAAAATTATCCCTCTACAACCAACGGTTGAGAAGTTATAGCGTTTCCAAACTTTCCTCGAAACTAGGAAACACCTAAAATTCATCAAGCGATTATAAATAACGCAACTTCGACGACAATTTGGAAACGCGATAACTTCTCAACCGTTGGTTGTAGAGGGATAATTTTTCCACTTTCTAAATATGAACCGACCATTGTGAATTCAAAAACGCGCGAGTCAGTGCCGTAGAACCAATATTTAAACAGTTGCCAAAAATGAGTTTTGACGGTTCCCGCCAAACTATTAATTTTTGGCGGACGAAACCGATAAATAACGAAAGATATTGGGAAATAAATAAAAATTGCAATTGGTTTCATCGAGCTATCTATTATAGTTTTCTAGCAGAATTAAAAAGAGGGCAAAAATTTCAGCTGTCGAAGACTTTTCAAACAGAGTGTACATATATTTCTGGATACTTTATCATTTAAATAGATGAGATATGGGGAACACCGTCTTGTCAGAATTCTTCAGTATTTTTATCGATTCTGATATTCGAAAAATAGATGAATTGTTGATTTTCTAAAATACTAGCTTGGGTACCCGGTATTTCCCGGGGAACTACATGTATATCTATTTGTACAACCAAGGGAAAGAGCGCTAGTGGTGAAACTCTGACACTTTAATTACGAAAATGGAACGCTGCAATAATTTTCTCCACGCATGGCACCGTACCCAATATAACCAACTGGTTATTGACAACATTAACCATTTTCACGTTGACTACATAATAATTTGCCTTTTATTATACGGTCTAGTGTCTATAGAAGAAGGCTTTTAAAAAAATTGCATTTAATTTCGTGTGTACTCCTAAAGAACTAAGAAACTCAGTCTTTTGGCTAAGGTCTAAGTGTAGTATATCTAGCTGGGGTACCCGGTATTTCCCAGGGAAATATGCCAATTTGTATAACCTAATTATTAAATTAATTCAATTAATTAAAGTTGTTTTGCCAACCGTATTAATAGGTTTAATAAAGTTCATTTTCAATTATTTCTTAAAAGATTACAGTTCAACAGATAATGGCCATGGTAACGAAAAAAATAGCGCGTTCGCGTCCCAATCAAATGATTTTGAAGTCACTGTGAGCGCGTGAATTTTTTATTCATTCATAAGAAGTTACGTTTGCCGAGAAAGATTTTTAATTTCGGCCGCGTGCCGATGTTTAGAATGAAACGGCTAATTTACGTTAGAAATTAAAATGTATTGTTAAATTACGGGTCGCCAATACATCAATTGTTTCGTAACTTCGAAACGGTGGCCTAAATCGGAAAAATGCCATAGAACATTTTCGACTTAAAATAATCTGTAGAACCCGTAGACGCTCGGTCCTACCACCATTTTGGAAACACCCTGTATATTAGAAAAAGTGGTCTTGCCCAACTTGTTAAAATGTTGCTCTTACGTCACAAGACCCAGCAAGTTCTTCGCACGCGCGATTCTAGAAAAAACTATAATCCTATCGACTGTAGAGCGCCCTCGTAGACTTGTAAAAGTAAGAGACTGTGACGTAAGAGCCCCATTTAAACAAGAGGGCCACGTTACTTTATAAAAATAACTATTTGTCTCGTTCATAGAGATCTCTATCTCTATGGTCTCGTTCATTGTTTGAATCGAGAGTCACGCGACGAGATTAGTCTTTTAGGATCTCTTCTAAAGAGGAAAGAGCAACGAACCTTTTCCTCTCTACAAATCGTCTTCTTTTTACTTCTGTAGATCGTATGAAAGGTGCGATTGTTATGGGGGATGATTTAGTAATGAATCCTTAAAAAAATTGCAGATAATGTGACATTTTTATTATTTAGGCACGTGTACAGAATTAATATTGGGGTGTGACAGATCGAGTATACGCCAATTTTATTATTTATTTATACGGTGATAACACATTTCATGGGTTGTCAACATATAGATTTGCTTTATCATAACACTTATGCTTTATTCAAGTTCAGGTATTGTACCATTTTCCGACATTTCCGTGGTGGTCACGTCCAACAGCATCTTTACGGCCAGAGGGTTCATTTGAATGACCACTACCAGGTACGTGATCAAAGCGCCAAAAATGGTCAAAACGGCCGCTTTTAATCATAGTGAGAAAAATTCGTATTTAGTTTGCTATATATTTTTTCTACTGTATAATTGATTAAATTGTACCTCGATTTAGAAGAAAGAGCTTGGCGCAGGTTAGGCCGACATGAACGTGATTCAGGTGATCGAAAAGCAATCGACCTTGAAGGGCCATATCCACGTCGTCGACGGGTCCCAAACTGGTCAAATGGTGAAGAACACGAACGGAATCAGTCGAAGCTTCGTGAAGTCTCGAACTCAAATAACACATAAAGGCGAACCAGACTAAAATATATCCACTGTCCAAGGTGACGTTCAGCTCCACAATGGGGTCATCGACTTCGGTCTTCTTGACCTTGACTTCGCCAACTTCCGTGATTATAGCCGTCATGTTGGCGCATAAACCACATATGAAACCTGTACGACAAGAGCTCGATAAAAATAGCGAAATTATGAGACCGAATTGTCAGGAGTTCTTTTTTACCAAAAGTCCACATGAAAACGCCTTTATCGAAAACGGAATCCAACAAACTGACGTTTTCGGACAATAATGCGAAATTTCTGCGCAGGTGGATTATATCCGAGGTTGTCAAGGGTGAAACTCCTTTAAACCCGGCGTTGAATTTATCCACCGAGTCTGGCAACCTTTCTCGCAACGACTCGTTGATGTATTCGTACTTCATGTGAAAGTGGTAGGCCATGACGGCGCAACAAACCATGGTGAATGCGAAACTGCCAGTGACGAGCAACCGCGAAAGAATCATGTCCAAGGTGCCCACGAAAGCCAGTAATCCCTTCTCTGCCACACCCATATCCGTCAAGTCGCTCCCGTACCAGTAGGAGTCAGCGTACCGTTCCAGACGACTGCTGATTTTGTCGCCGAACACTTCGCTGTCGAAGAACTCGGTGTGGTTGGTGTGAAGAGGTTTTCCGGAGTTAATCGGTGCCAATACTTTCATGATATCCAAAATTATCCTGCACAAGAGATACAGTGACCAGAAGCTGAGGATTCGTTTGATGACCATAGACATTTTCTTGTTCTCGGTCAGGGAACCTTGCACGTAATCCATGTCCCGGATAATTTTGTGAAACGCGTAGTTTTTGGCAGTGAGGACGTGAACGGTGATAAGCGACACTACGACGCGAACGAATTCGACGACCGTTGGCCAGAAATCTTCTTGTCCTACTCGGAAGAAACAGCGGAAAGCGAAATGTATGGCGTAAAAATGCTGTAGGGCGTAAGCGATCGAGTGCCAAGAGTAGGGGAATTCACAGAATAGCCATTGGTCAGCGGGAACCGACGCTCTTCCGCTCAAACCAGGCATGCAGCCCACTAAACGCAGGCTTTGAATGATTGGTACGTAGATCTCCGTAGCCAGTAATCCCCTCTAATAATTAAATTGCCATTATTTTGGAATTTTCCGAACATTTTCACCTTTTAAAAACTCACGGAAGGATCGTCGTTTTTGCTGAAAGCGTTTCTGCTTCTGGAGTTGCTCATTTCTGATCCGTGTTCACGATGGCTCCAGAATGGAAAATGATTTCGGGATTTTAGTAAATTTACAAGAGCTGGCTCTATTTCAAACTTAGATTGTTTTCAGATATTATTGAATATTCGGAACTTGTTCCTGGTTTCGTAACGTTTCTTTGGTAAAGGGTTCTAGGTCAATAGTGGATCCTAATTTTGAACAGATGAATCGATTCGATTGTTACTATTAATAAAATGTTACGAAACATATGGGAAAATGTTAAGACA
Organism: Leiobunum rupestre; assembly: GCF_980474605.1. Taxonomy (NCBI): domain Eukaryota; kingdom Metazoa; phylum Arthropoda; class Arachnida; order Opiliones; family Sclerosomatidae; genus Leiobunum; species Leiobunum rupestre. The sequence goes on from NC_143389.1 coordinate 50,019,373, forward strand.
TTTCAATATGGGAATATAGTTCGGGAATAGAGTCGTGCCAGCATTTGAAGGTTTTCGAGATTCGATCTTGAATAATTGGAGATTCCCTATAGGCTGTCGATAGCGGGACGTTTTGATTAAAAAATGGCCATTTCGATCGTTTTCACATTTTCTATCGTTTTCTATGTAATGATGATTTTATTTCAACGTTTATTTTTCATTGAACGCAGCTTTATAGTTTTAGTTTTAAAAGAGAGCATATACCTAGCAGGGAAAGTTAAATTACCGCCTTTTCTCACTCATGGCGCGACAGTCTAGAATGTAGTAGAAAATCCTGTTGCAGGCGTAAATCCCCACCGATATTTCTATATATCACCTTGGTGAAGAGATATCACGCAGCACAATTGGAATTTTCGACTACTTTCTAGACGGTCGCGCCACCAGTGAGTATTGACCGAAGCTTGACCTTCCCTGCTAGGGTTATACTTCCTTTAATTAGTGGATCTCTCGGCTATTTGTAATTCCAGGGAAAACTATTCTAAAAAAATGGTTGATTTGCTGTTTTAAGCGTGAAGTGAACGTGTTTTTCGGCGATAATTAGTCGTGCATCAGTTCTGTATCGTTGGCGCTTGATGTTGTAACGTCGAGTAGCATTTTGATGGCCACCGGATTCATTTGAATGACGACGACCACGTAGGTGATTAAGGCTGTGCTGGTCGTCATTACCGCCTTAGAACGTAAAGGCAATTAAAATTTGAAAATGCTAACTTTGGAAACAATTTGGGACAAGCAACTCTCAACGGGGTACTAATTGTAGGAAAACCAAAACCAACATTAATTATACTGTAGTGGTCCCAGCTACTCCGAAAGTCTTACAGGTGAACATATAAATTATGTACTCTTTATCTCTGGCTGTCACTTCTACCTTTTTGTTCCTAATTTCCAATATAAAGATGTCGCGTCGAAAGATGTACGGTTCTAAGGAAATAGAACGGTCTCAGTATTGTACTGTTTTAAGTTAGCGGAACGGGCTAAATCTGCGTGACCCACCGTACTTTAATGAATAGCTTTGCTTAAGCTACACTATTCAGGAAAAGTTGAAGGGTATTCTGATGTGTGGATTATGTCTGAAACTATTTATCAATTTTTATAGTCCACGACCCCAGTGCGTTGCTCAGTCTCATAAATCGGTACCAGACGAAACTTCCAGGGTTGATATATGATCCAATATTGTAGCCGAAATTCCTTTATGCGCTCTCAAAATGGCAGTCATTTCAAGATGGTGTCCCCGCGATATCCTAAATCCACAATATATTCGGTTTGTGTTGTCTTTATTGGGTGTCCTATACGTCAATTGAAAGCTTTTACAGTGTACTATAATTTATTTTAGAGTTGTAAGTTGGAAAATTTCCGGAAATTAACCGGGGCCTTTTTTTTGGGAAAATTTTCGTATTTCTCCGAAAAAAAATAAAAAAACCGTTTTCATTCCGTGATTAGCCTAATTTTTTAGAATCCAAAAGTAAAACTAAACCTCCTGGCTAGTGTAGAATAAGAACCCATAAATATAGGTTTTAATTTTTATTTTTCTGATTTATTTTTTCCGGAAAATTAACAACTCTATTTTATTTATTTGCTATTTGTAGCTATTTTGATGACACGCCCATTTCAAGTTGACACCAAACATTTCTGGATGGACATTTCCGGTTATTATTTAAACCGTCACTATACATTAAAATCGTAATATTTTTTCGTCAATACTATAAAGATTTCATTCAAGCTCTTGGTAATAGAAATCGAAGCAATAGAAGAGAAAATATACAATTATGTGAATTTTAATGAAAAACAAGTTAGTTAGGAACTAAATAAAATAAGCCAATAGGCGGTTAAATAAACCCCTCTCTGACCGTCTTGCCCCCTGTTGAAAAATGCTGCTAGATCTATGCGTAGAAAATTCTCAGCTTTGGCAGTATAAAGAGAAACCATAGACAAACCTGTTACATGTCCAGTCGCGGCAGCACAAACTGTAATAGGCTATGTATGATCTTTTATTTAAAGGACTATTTTTAGTCCAGGCAACGAAAAGGTATAGAGGGAAATGTTGGGAACACAATTTTTGACTTGGTAACTTTGTTTGTACTAGTTAGGAGGTGAACATATCAAAAGTCCCCGCCCGTAGCCCTTGAGAAGGGGGGGGGGGAGGAGGGGGTTTGAAGGTCCCATTTTTCGGTTTGTCGCTTATATCTCGGAAACTATGCGTCCTAGCGACATGATCACTCTATACACAATGAAAGCTGATTAAATTTTCTACAGGCCTTACTCAGTCACGGCTTTTGATATCTTGCATAGGTTTCGAGATATCCGCTCTTGAAAGTCTGTAATTTTGGAAAAAAACATTTTTGCCTCACATATTTTGCTCTTTTTGACCGGATAACCCTTCAACGATGCACCCAAAAAATAAATTCCGCCCATAGGGTTGTAGAGCATTAAATTCACTTCAATAATATATATTACTTTACTATTTTATCTAATATTATTGCCCCTTCAACTTTTTGGTCAATTGAAATCTTTAAAAGCTCAAACTCTCAATTTAAAAGCATATAAAGCTTATAGAAGCTCAACTGTGTCTTTTCCCGCCAATTTACATAGTAGTCAAACAGTAACACATGCATTCGGTGAAGCTACGATCCTTTAAAAATTCAAAACCATTCTCATTTCATTATTGTGGATTTGTGTATCTTAAATTCATAAACGACTCTAAAGACTAAAATACACTTCGTATGATAACTGTTGTTACTGTTAATGCCTATATGACATTCGCGACCGATTACTCACTCTACATCCGGGGCTAAGCTCCTAGACCCTCGTTTCGTTTCTCTTTGCCCCTCCAACTTCTAAAACGTTCCTACGCCCCTGAAATGAGGAGCGGAAGGGAAGGCAATGTCTCCCCAAAACTTGAAAGTACATCATTTCCCCCCCCCTCCATATTGAAACGATGAAACAGTGGGAATTTTCAAACAGAAGTTTTCATTTTTACCCTACTTTATTGAATAAACAAATAACGCGCTTACACGAGTTCCCTACGAGAGAATAGTAGCAATAATTTTTTTTAATTATTTTACATTAAGTTCTCTTTAACTTCATTTGAATTGCTTGTCTATTTAACTTTAATTAATACTAAACACACTGGAACCGTATAGGAACCGAAACCGATCGGTTCTAAATTTTGAGAACCGAAACCGGAACCGTAACCGTAACCGATAAAGCAAAAATTTAGGAACCGGAACCGGATCCGGAACCGAGATAGTCCAAAAATGTCGAACCGTTGCATCCCTACAATCCAACAACTTGACTGCCCAGTTCCTGTTACGTCATGTTTTCGCCACACTCAGGGCCGGGGCTAGGGCAAGATGAGCCAGGCAACCACCTTGGGCCATGCACATTGCAGGTCTGTGGTTCAAAAATATTTGTTTATATTGGGTGGTTTCTGAAGTTCAGGTGAACTTTATCCTAGCTTCGCTTTGCCAGTTAAGAAATTCAGAAACTATTAATCATTATGTGTTTACTAGTAACGGGATAGTACAACAGTTTGTGAGGATCCCAAAGCTGGTCACTGCTTTGAGCACCGCAAACCTTATCACCGGGCTACACTTCAATTTCTAGAATGTACCTTAGCAAAACCACGCAAAGATTCTAAATGTGAATGTCTATCGAACGTCTTAAATTGCGATGGATTGAGATTGACCCACCCCGAGGATGTAAATGACGCTGATAGTTAAGAACGTGATATAAATGATTTTTAATACAGTTCTACATTTATGGTTGAAAACTCATATTATTCAAAGTAAAGAGTTGAGAACGTGGTGAAATAGAGCGTTCTATAAAATCGCTGTGGTGTGCTTTCCACCTTTTGAGTTCGGAGGAGGTGAAGGTTTGGCCGGTTTTTCGTGCGAGAGAAAAATATTTATCTGGCAAACCAGTAAGAAATTGAAAGCAGTCGATTTTTAGGAGTAGCGTAGTTTCTAGCCTAGGCTTCACTAATTTCCGGCTTTCTTATTTTTAATGATTTTTGTAATAAATGTATGATGGCAAATAAGCAAAATAGTAGTCCCAAATCCACGGGTTTAAAAAGAAACTTAGATAATGAAAATATTCTTAACCCCAAACATACTTCAACAACTAGGGTCCCTCCTACAACTGCTAAAAGGTACGTCTCTAAAATATTCATATAAAGACAGGACCTAAGCCGAATTCTCTTAAACCAAAGAATAACAATTGTTGTTAGTCCTGCTGAACTAGCTCTATAGTCTGTATGAAAAGTTTGACCAGTTTTGGGCCGATTTTATAGAACGCTCTATTGTCTATCGATCGAACATTATTATTCAAAATATCATAATAATAGCTTAGGGATCGGCGGTCACCTTCCAAATTGTTTTTCATTAAAATTCGCATAATAAATGAGTTGTTCTAGCTTCTATTGCTTCGTTTTCAATCACCAATAACTTGAATGTAAGACAAATCTTTGTAGTATGAAAAAATATTGCGTTTATAAGGGGTTTAAATAATAAATGTCCATCCAGAAACCGATATGGTGTCGTCTTGAAATGGGATTTCATCGAAGCCGATAGAAATAGTAAATAAAGTCATTGTATATGAAATATAGCAAGAGCTTTCAATTGGCGTAGAGAAAATGGCGATTATTTTTAGACAATTTGACTTTCAGAGTTTTTTATAGAATTAGGACCGAATGCGCCATACCGTCTCCCTGATAGTTGCTTGTCCCAAATGTTTTTACTGATACGCCTGAACTACCTCACGATTTATGTAAAAGAAATTTCCAGCAGTCAGGCCTATGAAAAAACGTTATAGTTATATAATATCTTACTTATGATAAATTAATTCAGTAGATCATCCTTACCAACTTTGGAGAAATTCAGTTGAGTGAAGAGAATACTTCCTTGAATGGCAAGGTCAACATCAGCATCAGTGGAAACCGGATGCAAGCTAGTCAAGTGATGGAGGGTTCTCAGAGAAGCCGTGCTCGATTCCTGCAGTTTAGCGGCGAAGAAGCAGAAAGTGGACATCCAGAACAAGAGGTAAAGACCGTCGAGAGTCACGTTCAGCTCGACCAATGGATCATCGTCGGTTTTTTTCTTCGTTTCGTCTTCGGCGTTGGCCATTTCGGAAAACAGGGCCGTTATCTCGGCGCAAAAGCCACTCAGGAATGCCGCAAACCACATGAACGCGCATTTGTTGAAGACGTAATTGGTCAGGGAGATGTTTTCAGCCAACAAGGCGTACCTTCGCCGCAAATCCAAAATGTCGTGAGCCGTCAATAGATTTTTGGTCGTTCCGTTGCAGTGCGCTTTGTAGTTTTGTTCCATTCTTTCGCTTAGTTCGTCGTTGATGCATTTATACTTCAAAGAGAAGTGGTAACACAGCGTCACGAAGCAGCACATGGAAAAACCGACGCTAGCCGTCACCAAGAGTCTAGAAACGGACACGTCCATCGACCCTATTAGGGCGATAAAGAACTTTCCGGCGGTGCCCACCGAAGAGATGTCAGTATGATACCAATAGGAGTCTGTGTACTTCTCCAAACGAGTGAGGGAATGACGGACCAGGAACTCACTCTCTGTAAAGTTCGAGGCGTTGTAGAAAGGATTTAGGATTGGAGCTGGCGGAGCCAAGGGTGCCACTACTTTCATGACGTCTAGGATCATTCTTCCAAGGAGGTAGAGACAGAATCCGACCAGGAAACGACGGCTGCGTCTGGCCATGTAGTGGTTCTCGTTGGGAAAACCGGGAACCAAATCCAGATCACGTATTACTTTGTGGAACTGTGGGTTTCTCTCCGTAAAATTGTGGACGGTTATGACAGCCACTACGACCCTGAGGAACTCGACGAAGGTCGGCCAGAAGTCTTCTTCCCCCATTCGAAAGAAGCACCGGAAAACATAGTGGACGGCGTAGAAATGTTGCAGACCGTAGGCCAAAGAGTGCCAGGACAAGGGGTATTCGCAGAAAAACCAGTCGTCGGGTTTAGGAACCGGTTTACCGGTTATTCCCGGCATGCAACCGACTAACCGATATAAGTTAAAAAATGGCCGATAGATATCAACGGAACGCATGGTTCAGCCTTTAAATTTCGTTTGCCTCTTGGTCTTCTGTCGCAGTCATCTACTTCAGTTTTTTGAAAGCACATTTTTTTAACAATGGATTTCCATTAATCCACTATCATTGGCTGCTTATTAAGTACCTTAACCAATGAATAGAAAAAAATGAATTTTTTTTCTACATCGCGAATATTTATCGATCAAAAATTATCTGAAACTTTTTGTATAATTATATATGTCCACATTATGTACATTATTTTAGGTCACTCTACCTCCACTAATCGTAGTTTGGTTTCATGCCGACAAATCATATAGGTCGTTGAAATAACGCCGATGGTCAAATTATCCCGTCGTCTCATAATGGAGAAATAGGTTCTGTTAATACCATGGCATCTTTTAAGTATGTGAGAGTATTTTCTCTTGAACTTCCTTGAAGAACAAAATCGAGTCTTCGCGATCAGGGCTATGGTAGGAACGGGATTGACCTTCGTATATTTAAAAAAACATTACGTTCACTAAATATACATGGTTCAAAGCTACTTGGACGAGAATGTGGTGATACGCATTTTTCTAATTGAAACCTGGTTTCTAGAAACAATGGATTGTGAGATACTTTTTTCACGACCGTGAACCGCGTTTTCAAGTTCATCCAATTTTACAAACTTTAAAGAATCCCACCATGGTGAGTTTGTCTAGCAAATTTTAATCATGTAACACGACTAGTTTTCGAGTTATTAGCGCAATTTTCCCTTTTACGACCTTTGTGATTTTAGTAAAATGTTTCTCGTCAAATCCGATCTGGTCAAAGCTATTTGGACATAAAATGTAACGTGGAATACTTTTCTAATTGGAACCAACTTTCTAATACTTACGGTTCTCGAGATAATTTTTGGGTGACCTTGATAACATGGTTCAAGGTCATCGACATTTTAATAGTAGGTGTTCCCTCTTCACGCTCTATGCGACCTGAATATTTCAAATTCGTACCTAAAACAGATTTGGAGATATTCACCCTGGTTCATTTTTTAGTGGACACCCTGTATAATTGACTATCCATTAGTGGGAAAAATATTTGGTTTTTGTCATTACTTTGAATAGGTTTAGGTTGTTGTTTTGTATCAGGAAGTGCCATTTCGTTTCTCTTATCGACCTATTCCGGCAAACTACAATCTGCCAACTACGGGGAGATTTCCCAGGTTTCCGAGTAATTGATTTTCTAATTATTGCCTTTGGAATATTAATTTTTTGCTCCAGATAGTAACGTGGTTTATCGTATTGGTATTAATGATCAACTAATTTTATCGGTAAAATAACATTTCAAACGCTCAGTTCAATGATATTTAACTGTAATTTAGAAGATTTGATAGTTTTTAGTTATAAGATTGAAAAAAAATAGGTGGAGTTCGATGCGAATTCTCTGACATTTTAACTTTATTAAGTTTAATATTGCATTTGCTATTTGTGGAATACAAATGTCTACGTGCAATTTTCTTTATAAGAGAGGTTAAACCTACCCTAGTAAACGTGAACGGAAAAACTTGTAGAAGTATAGCCATACATTTATTGTGTACAATCTACTCCTACAAGTTCCCCCATTCACGTTTTCTTGGGTAGTATTAAACTATCTACTATTTCGCAATATTTCAAATTGGTAAGTGTAGAGGTTTTTTAATATTTATCCGTTGTAAGATATTTTAATATAAATGCGAAAAACGCTTTTTTCCTCAATCTAGTTCCTCGTGGGTGCTGTTTCCTTGAGACGTGGTTGCCGTCAATAGCATTCGGACTGCTATTGGATTCATTTGAATAACCACGATCAAATAAGTTATGAGAGCTCCCCCTGAAACAAAAAAGACGCTTTGGTCATATTGACGAATCCACTCCAACTCCTCTCATTCAGCAAATTTCCGGTGGCTGGCTTGGACATACTATACCTATAGTGAGAATAGCGGCCCTGTTAATGATGAAAAAGCTCCACGCTGTCAAACCAACCCTGACGCTTTGCAGCTGATCAAAGAGCAATCTCGACTGCAGGGCCATATCAACGTCTTGACAGGACTGGCTCGGAAATATATCGGGTAAGCCCCATTAAAAATTATGAAGCTTAATGGAAATCCACATCAACGGAAGTAAATAATATCGGTCTTAGAGAGAAGTGATCATTTCCCAAATATTGTTAATTATATGGTTTTTATAAAATAGAGTTTGGAAGAAAACATAGTGCAGGACGAATACGTCAAACCAAGGATGCATCCAGGTACCGAAGCATTAGCTTCCGGTATAATCCTCGCATACTTCATTCCGTAAGATAGTCTACTATTTAATCCCAAAATATAAACATTTATAGCGATCATCTGTGCGAAAGAGTACCATTAAAAATCGAAAGGGGCTTAGAATATCTGCTTTCGAATATTCTTGGTACTTAAATTCATTATTGGTCAAACTATTAAAATGATAAAATAGGGTTTATATATAAATATTCCTACGCAGTGTGATTTTTACATCTGGGCGGGAAATTTTTTGTTTTCCCTGGATGGATACTCCTCTTGGAAAAAAACTATATTTTTTACTTCTGATACAACATATCTACCGCTCGACTGCTCAAGTGTTGGAAGGGTCTGACGCATTTCGTTGCCGCCTCGTAAATACTGGAGCCACCCACCGATATGTTGTAGAACCAGAAAATTAGGAAGGCACCGTCGATAGTGACATTCAGCTCTACTAGCGGGTCATCCTCCACCTTTTCGTGGGACGTCGAGACTTCAGAGAACAGAGCGGTTATTTCGACGCAAAATCCGCTCAGAAACATGCTCTAATACACGTTATTTAATCAACCGTTATTTAATTACGTTTTCGCTACTATTAAAATTGTAAAAGGAAACTACATACAAACCACAAAAAGGTACTCTTGTTGTATAATTGATCCATGGTACTTACGGCTCTGGCTAGTAAGGCCAGAGTCTTTCTGTATCCTTTCACGGACTCCGTGGTTAATTCCGCCCTTCCGTTCTTAGAATAAAGTATATCCTCTATCTCTTCGTTGAAGAAGGTGTATTTTACGGTGAAGTGATGACAAAGACACGCGTACAGAGTCATGGCGAAAACGAAACTACCACTGACTAAGAATCGAAACAACGCTACCTCCAAGGACCCGTAAATAGCTAAGAAAGCGGTCGTGGACGAACTCAACCCGGACAAATCAGCCCCGTACCAGTTATGTTTGGCGTATTCACTCAAACGACTCGTTGCCGGAATGAATTGAACGTAGTCTTCGGTGTCGTTGCCTTCGAAAGTGAAATTGACGTGATGTCCGAGGACAGTTTTGGGAGCCACGACACGCATCATGTCCAGGATACAGCGAACAATAATGTAAAAAACGCAGAGGCCCAAGGCGCGCCGCGCTGTCTTACCCATGCGAATATTCTCGGTGGCTGATCCCTTGGCCATGTCCATTTCTTTCAAAAGACGATGGAAAGTATCGTTGTAGTGAGTGAAGATGTGAACGGTGAAAATAGAAGCGAAGGCCCTCAGAAATTCGACGGCGATAGACCAAAATTCCTCGCTGCCGACGGCGAAAAAACATCGGAAAACGTAATGCACCAAAATGAAATGCTGCAAGCCGTACGCCACCGAATGCCAAGAATAAGGGAACTCGCAAAAGAACCAGCTTTCCAAGGATGGGATAGGCTTTCCCGTCACTCCCGGCATGCAACCGACTAGCTTTAAGATTCCGATGAAGGGTTGATACACGTAGAGGGCCGAATCGCGCTCGATGCCTAAAGAATTCATGACGCTAACGACACTGATCTCAAACTACTTTGAACAGTCCCGATTTTGGACTAAAAAATTGTATCTTGAGTAATCTACCTAGTCTGGCAGCCTGGTACCATGGTCCCATTTCCTCCCGTTTTTGCGTATCAGGTTGCTTTATGAAAGCTAATGAGTTCTATTTTGTTTTCCCACGTTTTTTCCTTGCTCAGGGAATATAAATATGTTCAAGTATTAGAAAGCCCAGCGAAGGGTAGTTCAATATGTCGATTCAGTGGAATGGAGTTAAAGATAGGGAAAGGAACAACTCCCATTGTTTTTCAGTGCGCGCCTATTGGTTACCTATAGCTTCGCGTTATGGGTTGAATTATAACAAATCGAATATTTTTTATTACACGCCAAATATCGTAAAAATTGATTATATTTAACCATAAAAACCAAAACAATACAGAGTAGAAATCCGTAAAAATTCTAATTTCCAATATTCATAATACGTTTAGTATTAAACGACAATGGACGTAAGGAAGTACGAGACAACAATTATTTGAAAATCAAACTTTACCCAAGACTTTAAAAGTAAAAGAATGCAAGAAGTAAGTTCTTTCCCAACTGCCCTCCAGATCTTGCCCGTAGTAGAGTCGCACCACAATCACCCAACGTCCAAATCCCAGCCCGATAAAGGAATCCATCTCAATGACTTGACCATCCGACGCGTTCTAACATCTTAAAGCTCGTTTCAAATACTTCCTGCAAAAGGTAAAAGCGTGGGAGACATTAATCATCATAATCGTTTTCAGCCGTGTTTCAGAGCTCGCGCGCCTTTAAAGAACGCTAGGAAACTCACCTGATTCTTGAACGAGAAGCGAGTTTTTTCTCAAGCATCTCGCGTCTCTTCTCCGTACCCCGTGTCTAATCACGCACGCAGTTTCCGGTGTCCCAGATTTAGTTCCATTTTGGTAAGAGGAAAAGAAGACTCCTCTCTAGATGAGGGACGAAAAAGAAGCTCAAGAAAAACCTTTGGCGGGGACCAGAAATAAGGATGACGGAAGGTGAAGCGTACTTTCTAGAAGTCGTGGCGCCGATGATTTGACAGCTCCGGTGGTTTACTCTCAGTCCTTCGTGGAAACAGGTGGTGGGCCACCGCTCACTCTAATTGAAAGAAATGTGGCAGATGTAAAAACAAGAGGAGAGCTAACCATGGCCTATAAAGGAAATTATTTATAACCGTCAGCTTCTTTGGCTCGATTCCAATTCCATTTTCTTTTTTCTTACGCTTCGTTAAGAATTTTCTCGTTGCTGTCACGAATTATTTATCTTACCGCGTGCAAAAAGAATGGGAGTCTGTTTTTATAAACGTTTTATGGATAACATGATATTTGTTATTTTACCTGTTTGTCTTGATTGAAACCAGTTAAACCGCTTGCGAACGCGTTGTTCTTGCCGAATTTACGCGTTGTTTTATAGGCTTATAATTTACTTAATTCATTCATCACTCACACTCAGGAATTGACGAGACAATGGAAAAAGAGAGAGATTGGGGTTTTAACATACAAACCTTTTATATAACGTATCCAGGCATCTGTAAACATAAATTGCCATGATAATAGTAATTATATTACCATTGGAACCGTCTGGGTTAGTTCTTGGCGGGTTGGAAGTTGTTTTAGACGAGGGATTGAACCCCGAAGAATCATTGGGTATTCTAGTTGTCTTTCCGCCATTCGGTGTCTGGTCAGAACCACCTTTTCCGTTCGGTTTCTCGTCATCTTTCCCACCTTGCGAGGGACGGGTGGATTTGTCACTGGGTGAAACCGTCGTTTTTCGTCTTCTGGTTCTTGTAGTCCTCTTATTTCCGTTGGGTGAAGTCGGATTATTAACGTCGTTGTTGTCGCCTTCCGTTTCACCACTGTCGTAATCGTCGGAAGTAGTGGATACTGTTGAGGAATCCGCACCCCCGCTGGGTGAGGGTTTAGTCGGCCTACTTATGTTGTACGTTGGCAGTGTCGGAACTATCAGAGGCGTCACGCTGTCGTCATCGTCGTCTTTGGGTAAATATGAGCCGTCGCTCAACATTTGACTTTCGAAGAGTAGCTGGGCCCTTCCTCTTCCTTGATCCAAGGACGGAGATTGACAGAAAAAAGGCAAAACTTGTTCGCAGTCTTGAACTGTAACGTTGGCGTTGTCCGTCTTGGCTGTATAGCAAAAGTCCGACTTTGTCAATGGGTTTGCGGTGACCACCTGAATCCATGTGCTCGCTGATCTCGTGTTCATGGCTTTACCCGCCCTCAGTAGTTTCGAGAAAAGTTGACGAAGTACTTGTAAATCTCGATTGGACGTTACAAAGACGATTTTGCTTTGCAGAGCTTCGCAGTACTTGGTGGCGTTTGTGTATGTTCTCGGTGATGGTACGAGAACCACGCAAGTGTTTATAGAAAATGGATTCCAACCGTACTTGCAAGCTAAGAGGATATTTGCAGTTAATTAACCCGACCGAATTCCAGTGTGACGATTGTAGAATACCTGTATGTTGGCAAAAATATCTCATCGTTGACGCGCAGGACTCGCTTCTTAGTTTGCAATGGAAGTTGCTCGCAGCCACGAATGAAACGCATCCTTTCCTGGTTGTTTCTTTATTGGTGGTAATTCCCGATACCCTTGATCGGGAGATGTCATCGAGATTGGGCGGACATTCTTTGACGATCATATTGGGGGCGGCCAAAACGTCGGGAGCTTGGTAGATTCCGTCGGACCACAACCAAGTTTTCAAGTTACCTCTGTTCAAGTAAGAAGATGGGTCTCTAATCATTCCTATCCAAGCTCGAACGGGTGGCATCAGCGAGCCGTCGGCCATTGTTAAGTTCTTGGGTTGAATCTCGTTTGCCAAGGCCGTCATGAATTTAATTATTTCCTCTGATCGGGCCAATGAGAGGGTGGAGCCCAGAGACGTGCAATGATCGAAGGACTGAACGAAATTTTGCTCTTGTTCGAATATCAAACTGTAACAGTGGCCGTCGAAATACCTAAAACTCCTTTGGCACTGAAGCGTAAACGGACCTGAAATGTTGAATATTAATGATATTTTTCTTCCATTGTTCGTGCTATCAAATCCTTCCCATTTTGTACAATTATTTACAAAATGAATAATCCCAACAAAATTGTATGAAATGATAAACTTAATTTATTATATTACGCGGTACAAAAGAAAAAAGAAAAACTAATTTCTACCCCCTTCCCCCCGCTTGTCGCTGTGACATCCGTTATTAACCCCTTCTCTTCACGGGTGAGTTTTGAGTATAGTATGTGTAAATTTTAGTTTGGTCAGGATTACCGAAATCGACGGACAAGTCTTCGGCGTCGACTTCGCACAAAGCCGGGTGGGTCCGATTGCAACTTTCATCTCCGAGGAGAAAGTTCCAGTTTCTTCCAAAAATAACTCCGCAGTTCTCCAAAGCTCCGCCATTGGGTTCTCCCTTCAACCAAAGTCTTTCGACGTCTTCCTTCCGAACCAGCGACCCATCCGAGTACCTCCAGACTCCTTCCGATTCCCGGTCATTCATTCCCAACCAAGTAGAACCCGTTACTTGATAAGCTTTGACCACTCTGGATAGTACTTCTAAAATCCCGGCGTTGTGGACGATGGCCAAGCGGCCTGGGGATTGCTTCTCGGTTTTGCATATCTCTTCGGCGGAGGCGTAAGACAATGGTGAGGTGTGCATCCAGTAACAAACGGGCCCCCAGGGCATAGTACCCGCTTCGCAAGCTGAAAAATTACAATTATATGGACTTAAGCGTCTATTAAACATTAGGTTTTGAAACCTCAATTGTTCTTACCAGGTTTTCGGCAAAGTACCGCGGCGTTTATGGTACACGAATAATTCTTAGAGCGTGTGATGTCAGTGGGGAAACTAACAACTTTACATTCTTCCGATGCACGGTTGCTTTTGTCGCTTGATTGAACCCAAATCGGAGTCAGCGATGTTTGACTGAAACTGGATTTAACGAGTAGATCCAGAAAATTAACCGTATCATTCTTGGTCCAGTCCGCCAGCGTAGCATCCATGGACTGACAAAACGCTTGGGCCATGGTGAAGTTCATACGCGTTTCGCTTCCTGGGAAATGGTAGCAAGAACTGCCAATTGACACGAAGTTTTCTTCGCAAGCCCAATCCTCTACAAATAAATAAATTATTAGCGTACTTTTTGCGTCTTAGTGCAGATTTTTGCTCGGTTTACCTTTTTGCGACTGTACCAGTAGTAATAAAAGAGCGGTTATGAAAATTTCTAGAGGAAATCGAAACGAAAAAAATTTAATTTTCTCCATAGTTTATCAGAAACGCATTTTCGGTGTTTTAGAGTGTTGACCTGACTGGTCTCAGTACGCGAATGAAATAATTTCGTATCATGGGAGGGGTTTTATATAATTCTTAACAAAAGGGCGCCGTAGTGGTTTGTCGTGTTCCTTTGTGAAAATCAGGGCTCTTTTGACCCTTAATTAAGGAAATCCGGTGGCGTGTGTCGAAAATCGATAGGGCTTGGCTACGAAATTGCGTTGTGGTCCTGAATCCTACCTTTGGTATAATATATTTTTGAAGATTTTTGGAATACAATGGAGATATTCATTAATCAAAATGTCAATAACTACTTAAAGGATAGTTTTTAACCATGGAATAATAAGGTGTAAAATACTTTTATACGATACAGGTTTAAATTTTGAAATATATCAAAGGGGGGGGGGGGAGAAAGAGGGGAGAGGCTTTTGAGGACTTCAACTAATTATATTAAATGTACATTAGCGTCTCTCAGTTCTTTATACGGCTATGTGCAGAAATAGCCGCCTAAATTATATTAGTTATTAGCATCCCTCTACCGGTGAAAAGTGCGTAAGTAGAGCGTAGCGCCGTGGTTCAAACCCCGCCGCCGACATTTTTTACGTTAGCGCCGCACCACGTCCGCCGAATCTTTTGCTTTTTAGGCGCCGCCGCCGTAATATTTTGTTCGCAGAGACGTTTTGTTGCCACTAAATTTCCGAATCAAGCACACAATTATTTCCTTCCCTCTACCGACGAAAATATTAGTTACTATATCTGCGCATGGGCGACGGGGTTCATGACTGCCTTCAGAAACGATGCAAATGTCAATTTAGTTTTCCGATTCAATTATTCATTTTTATTTGGCAAAATAAGCGTTAATTTAAATTTTCTAGGGTTGTTAATTTTCCGGAAAAATAAAACACTAAAATTTTCAATAAATTTTGGCTAATCCGTTAAAAAGAATCTGTTCGATTGCGCCGAATCCCATTCGACCGAAAAAGCCGCACTTTGGCGGATTTAGGATTCGGTTTTATCCGTTTCAGCATCTGTCAGAACAGCATGCAGTGTTACCTAACCTAACCTAACCTAACCGAACCTAACCTAGGTTCCATTTCAACAAACTGCGAACTGAGCGTACCATAAAGGTATTACGTTTTAACAAAAAATACTTCAAATTTAATAGTATTAATAAAAAACATTTAATTAAAAGAAGACCAAAAAATCGTTTCCAACAGACTTAAAAATATATTAAAACGCTTCCACAAAAAATCAAAAGGAGAAGAAAGAAAAACTATTTTTTTGCGTGCGCTCAATTGTGAATATTGCGTCGGTCGATTAGAAAAATACAAAACCTGCCTTTGGGCTAATTTCATCAAAAAAACATTCGGTCTAATGGGAATTCGGTCGAATGGGATTCGGCAATGGGAAGATACAGTTAAAAATGCTAGCACTTACAAAATAATATATCGCGTAGAGTTCTCAACCTCATACTTGTAATGATTTTTTAAAGACTATTAATGATTGCTAAAGACATTCATTACAAAGTATTACATAGACTACGTTTTCATAGAGGTAGTAAATTCGTGTTTGGTGTAAACGGAATTTCGAAATCCGTTCTACATTAAATGAAAATGCTTGTGTTAGAGTTAACACATGTTTTCTCTAACACAGGTAATGAACCCGTATTTTCTCAGAACGTCCGAATACTTATTTAGCTGATTTTATAAAATATAAAGTGGTCTTGCCCAACTTGTTAAAATGTTGCTCTTACGTCACAAGACACAGCTTTATTAGTATATTCTTCGCACGAGCGATTTACAAGCGCGCTAGAAAAAGCTATATTCCTCTGGCGACTGTAGAGCGCGCTCGTAGACTCGTAAAAGTAAGAGACTGTGACGTAAGAGCCACATTCAAACAAGGCCACGTTACTTTATAAAAATAGCTATTAGTCCTTTTTATAAAATAAGCTGAATACATAGAAGCTCAGTTCCGTTTCTGCTTAAAAACAGGGTGCCTCGTCTAATTTGCTCTTATGTCCAGGGCTTTTCGTAGTAACACGTCATCCATACGTCACCCGTGACACAGCAGCAACAGCAAAACTAGAAGGCCAATGTTACTTTATAGAATAAAAAGGCCTAATATATAAAAGTTTAAAAACCAGGAAAAACCTTATAATGAATTTGAATTTTCGGAAAATTCTGTATTTTTAAACGAATCCACGAGATCCGTGCAAAAAACCACAAATTCCTCGAAATAAAATCCACGAATATATAGAAAAGCTCAAAATGCAGGAAAATCCTTGAAATTATTTGGATTTTTATAAAATTTTACGAAAAATCCACAATACTCACGAAAACAAATCCATCAAAATATGCAATTATCCTGATTTATTAGAAGCTTTGAAAAATCCAAAAATTCAGGAAAAACAAATTCAGTTTATTTTTTTCAAATTCGAATAATTCATTGGATAATCATATGTTTGACCGCTGGGATGACACTCTTGTCATAATTATTCTTTATTTAAAAAAAAGCAAAGCAAATCACGCCAGATAACTAGCGTAGAGAAGTTCGAGGACTACAGATTCGTTTGAATATTGAAGGTGAGCCTACAGAATCAAGACAGTAGTTTGGTAAACTAAATCGTATGCCTGAGTCACATGAGTTAAGCTACCTGAAATTCATGCCGAATTTTTCAAGAGATTTTGTTGACCTTTAATTCGCGAGCACATTTCGAGCGGTTTGGAAGGCACTTAAGAGGATCCGGCAGCGAGATATAGTCACGGACAAAAGAGGATGCAAATTGGTTCCACTGGAGCTTAGTCTTCATAAATGGAAGGATATAAGAAGTAGATTTGGGTACATTTGTTCGTATTTCATTCGTCCGAACGGTGGTACAAATGTCCGAATGACCATTTGTCCGAATCCCGGAAAACAGGATCGTATGTCCGAAAACGTATTTCATTTGCCCGAAAACAAATTCACAACTTTTGTTGGTGATTTAGACGTTCAATTTATGTTAACTTTACTGGCGAATTTCATTTGTTCGAATAATCGTTTGTCCGTTTTTTCGAACATTAGGAATTGGTTGTGTGTTTTTTTTTAAATATTGTTAATATAAGAAAATAGTAACATTAACGTGAACCTAACCTAACCTAACCTAACCTAACCTAACCTAACCTAACCTAACCGCAGCAATTAAGAAAAAACAACTTGATCAAACAAAGATATTTACAATGTAGTTTTTTATTTTTAATTCTTGCATAAAAAAAAATCCGGACCAAAAAAAAAACAGCAATAAGAAATACTAATTTAGCGACAGAATTCGGACAAGTGATGCTACCGATTGAAACATTTTTTATTTCGGCCATTGAAATTCGAACAAATGTACCTACCCCAAGAAGGACCACATCTCAAACCACCGGGAGCTCTCGTCCATGACAACGCCCCATTTGCTTTGTGTATGATCGAGTTTAAAATAACGCGCTTGAGGCGATGATCTGACACGAGAGCGGACCAATGGATTAGGACATCGCGGAAGTACCCAATTGATGCGGCAGCCGGCAAAGTGGACTGCTTTCCTATGGACCATTTAGAGCTTATGGATTTCATAGACCCACGAGCCATACTCCCAGATAGGCCTGACACGAGTTTTAATTGCCGAAGCCTTTGTAGATAAGAAACAGCCTAGGAGATGCTGGAGATGTAAGCCAAGAGGTCCGTGGGCTTGGGAAACAATCCTCGAGACATGGACATCCCTGCATGAAAATGAGCGATTTTTAAACGGTTAAATTTTTTTTCTTCGTAATTCCCATTCGTTGATGTTATTGTTTTTAGCAAACAAATGTTGATTGTACCCTTTATTAAAATTGCTAGTATTATACTAGAACTACATGTATACCAAGTCCATATTATTGATTGTTATTAGTGGCGTAGTTAGGAGAGATTGGGAATATGGAGGAACGGCACATTTTTGCGGCCGTTTTTGTATTCATATCGACTATGATTATCGAACAATATAATTCACTTTCTATCATCATTGCCTTTCTGTGCTTTACCACTGGTTTAAGGGGTTTTCCCACGAGCTCTTCGGTTTCCCCTCCATAAAAACTTGTAGAGGTTAACGGTAATAGTTAGTTTAGGTAGCTGTTGGCTCGCGTGGCAGGAAGGGCTTGCCACTAGGGATTGCAATTGCTGGATCCCTCATCCAGCAATCCAGATGGATCCAGCGCATTTTTCTGTCTGCTGGATCCAGGTGCTGGATCCAGCGATGCGGATTCGCAAGTAATTAACTTTTAAATTATTGGCACGTGAATCGCGATTCGCGCGCCGCGAATGGCACAAAAGTGAACGTTTCCGCTTTGCTATGTGCGCTACGGCCCTGCGTGAGACAAGACCATCAATACCATTTGTTTCTTGAGATTGTACTTACAGAAAAGTTTAAAAAGGCCTCTTGTATTAATGTATGTGGTTTAATATTTTTTTAAAAGTAGTTAGTTGCCAGTATTTACAATATAGTCTGGTTTATATGTAATTTTCTGCATTATTCTTCCAAGGTGTCAACAAGAATCCCCTTAACTAGTTGGTGTAGATCATAGATATAAGAAATGTATATAAAGGTCTAGATAAATTTCGGGGCGTCTAAACCTAACATAAAATACGGAATTGACACCTAGCAGACACCGAGGAAGGCACGTGACCAAGAGCGCGAGCTCTCTTAGCATTTTAGTACTAAGTGCTTGACCTTTCCGCAGGCCGTAGTCTTTAGACACCATCTGTTGGTGACTTTTAGTATAGTTTAACCCGGAAACAATGGCTCTCGCGACGATAGCACGAGCTTTCTTACCGATAGATAGCGCGTTATAAGGATAGCCTACAGAAATTACGCGTTTCTGCTAGCTGTCACCTCCGTATTCACTCGATCCCTTTGAAATATTTTATCTAGACCTTTATATACATTTCCTATATCTATGGTGTAGATAGATACCCCCAGCCCACGTGCGTTACAAATTATACAAACGTGATTGATTTAATCCTTTAAAATACTTCTAGACTTATATTTTATAACTCCTACATCTAATAAGACTTTCCCATAACAGAGTTCCCTAGGAGGGGTTTTACAATTTTGCGGTGTGTCTGTTGGCAAAGTGTATTAACCGCGTTGGCATTTTCATGAACTTTAGAAAAGGTTCACCAGGGCAAAACCGGTGTAACGGCTAAACTCCTCGTTACATCTGATATATTTCTTTACGTTAACGTACACCGTAACGACGGTTTTGGCTTACTTGTTAGTGTAAGCCAGCTTTCAAACGTTTGTATTCGAATTCGTGCTTTTGAAATGTTTTGTGTACTGTGTGTTTGTGTTCAGACATGGGTGAATGTTGTGTATGTTCTTTAAGTATGGGGCTTCTTCTCTCCAACTCCTAATTTTTTTTACTTTTGGGACGGGCCGAGTGCTTAGGGTTACGGTAAATTATGTTGCAACGATACTTATACAAACAACTTTGGGAAAAGTCCGTCTTCCTTTACGTTTTTATGAATTCATTAACGTCATTTATTCTATATTATTTATTATATATATTAATTGAACCAGCAAGATTTTTATTATTTAGATTAAATTAAAATGAATTGATATAATTAAAAGTACAGTGCGAACAGGAAACGAGCAGGAGTTATATTTTTAGAGAAACGTTGTGCAAGTTAATGCCACCGTAGCTACTAATTCCCCTGTCTTTCTTGTAGAGAGAGTAGCCTGGAATTGAGTATTCACTGTCCAGAATGTCGGAGGTCCGAAAAGTCTCAGTTACAGCTGCAAGAACAGCTTTGCGATTCAGAAGGATTTGGGAGAGCTTATTGTGCTTATAAACGGACATCAGGGCATTGGCATTTGTGAGAAGAGCGGTATATAGTGGTGAAGTCCTGTGAGGTAAAATTGAGGGAGTCGTGCGATTCGAACACACTTGATGCTTCGATGGCAGGAGAGATTGTAAACAGTCTAAATACGTGACAAGAGAGGGGCGAAAAGGGGCTGTATATAGAGGCTCGCTCGCGCACGAATTTTTTATATTTATTTGATAAAATAAAAGCTGCAACACTTTTGAGACAATTTTTTTCGAGGTTTATACAAGTCCTTCTTTTTGGGTAGGTGGTCTGTGATCTCCCTAACCAAGGATAATTCAATAGGTGCTTAAATAAATCATCATCCCAGGAAATCGCCAAGAAGTAATATTTCCGAGAGCGAGGACCTGCAAGGTATTGTTTATACACGCTGTCCACTAAAAAATGAACCAGGACGAATATCTCAATGACCTTGAACCATGTCTTCAAGGTCATCCAAAAACTAACTCGAGAACCGTAAGTGTTACAAAGTTGGTTCGAATTAGAAAAGTGTCCCACGTGACTTTTTAAGAACAAATCGCTTTGACGTGATCGGATTTGACCAATAGGAAGCCGAGAAATGCTAGATGAAAAACAAGAAGGTCGTTAAGTTGATAACGTGTCGAAAGCGAGGTTCGGGAGCTGATAACTCTAAAGATACTCGTGTTAGAGTACTGAAATTTGCTACACATCCTCACCAGGACTGAGGGTCTTTAGTTTAAAAATTTCCATGACCTTGAACCATGTCTTCAAGGTCATCCAAAAACTGACGCGAGAACCGTACGTGTTAGAAATTGGGTTCCAATTAGAAAAGTGTTTCACGTCACATTGTAGGCCTAATTAGCTTTGATTTGATCAAATTTAACCAATAGGAAGTCGAGGAACTGTTTTTCAAAATCACAAAGGTTGTTAAAAAGAAAATTGAAAGAAAACGCACATAACTCGAAACCAATTCGTGTTACATAGAAATTTGCTAGACAAACTTATTATGGTGGGAGTTTTTCAAGTTTGTAAAATTGGAGGACCTTGAAGACGTTTAACACTTTTCTAATTGGAACCAACTTTCTAGAGGTCGGGGATGGTTAACTTTTATCCAATAGATAAAGCTCTTAAAATTATTCGTAAAACGTTTGGATCAAGTAATTTATATTTCTGTATTATCCGATTATTTTTTTATAAATTTGTAAGACTAATCGAAAAAACGACGTTTTTTTCGATAAAAAGCTCAAATTTTACGAATAATACATGTTTTTTAAGCATTTTCCGAAATATTAACCAGTAAATTTCTTTGTTTAAATTTTTTCCCCCGAAAAAAATTAATTTAAACAGGGATGGGTAACCGTCACAACTTTCTAACACTTACGGTTCTCGCGTTAGTTTTTGGATGAACTTGAAAACATGGTTCAACGTCATTGAAATTTTTAAACTAAAGACCCTCAATCCTGATGAGGATGTGTAGCAAATTTCAGTACACGAGTATCTTTAGAGTTATCAGCTCCCGAACCTCGCTTTCGACACGTTATCAACTTAACGACCTTCTTGTTTTTCACCTAGCATTTCTCGGCTTCCTATTGGTCAAATCCGATCAACTCAAAGCTATTTGTAGATAAAAAGTCACGTGGAACACTTTTCTAATTGGAACCAACTTTGTTACACTTACGGTTATCCAGTTAGTTTTTAGATGACCTTGAAGAATGGCTCAAGGTCATCGAAATTTTCGCAGTAGGGTTCCCCCCTGCACACTTTATGCGACATGCAAATTTCAAATTCGTACCTAAAACAGATTTTGAGATATTCGCCCTGGTTCATTTTTTAGTGGACACCCTGTATAGTGCTTGTGGAAATAATGGGATTTGGTATAAGAAAACATTTAATTTTAAATGCACTGTATAAAACCTTAGGCTTGTGTCTATCTTGCCCAAAACAATAATCCCTCTATTATAATAGTAATGCTGTATCACTCTAGCGCTGACTACTTAACTTTAACTTTATTCATTCAGAGAACTCCTGCCTTAATATCAAATCCAACAAATTTGTCAATATTTAATTTAAAATTCCAAATGTTTTGATAGAATAAACACAAATCTAACCACAAATTTCATATGCCACAATCACTGTCTTTGGTATAATCTGTGATACAGTCCCGTTTATGAAACAATTTGGGGCTACGTTGCTTATAACCACACTATGTTTTGCAAAGATAAGGAAGTTTCTCAAAATGTATTTATGGATTAACAATAGCCATATGCTTGCCAAACACACAGCCATCAATTTCATTACAATCAAATTCCAAAGACATTTATGGAAATGGAATCCATTCCAGTTGGGTTTACTGAGTCTTCTCTCCAACGCAACAAAATCACAATGATTATAAGTATAATTTTCCTTTCCGCAATACCAGCATTGGGAATATATTTTGTAATTAAATTAAACAATTTTTAAATCGTTCTGTGTTACTTAAATTGAACTCCGTAAAAATAGCCCACTGCTTTGATAACCCTCAAAATAAAGTTATAAACAAACATTTCAAATCACCCGCCGTTTCCAACCGAGGGTTATACCAGTATACCACTATATTACCTGTACAAGGAAACATTCGCGCCCGACGAATATTTTTTTTGCACGTCGGAATTAGACACCGAGGAGCCATAACAATAAAAGTTAAAATGATTACTAAATATATCTACAGACTATCTTGTACATACTGTAACTATTTACAGTCGGCGAAATGAGTAGTCGGCCAAACGAGCAGTCGGTCAAATGAGCAGTTGGTCAATGAGCAGTCGATCAAATGGGCTGCTCATTTGGCCAACCAGAATTTCGGCTAAAAGAGTAGTCGGCCTAATGAGTAGTCGGCCATATGGTCTGCTCATTTGGCCGACTGAACAGTCGACCAAATGAGCTGTCGGCCAAATGGGCATTCGGACACATAGAAATCTCATAGGTAACTAGAATGCTACCGTGTAACTGGCAAATGGACCAAACGCCGTGGCAGACGATAGCCAGATCTCAGCCAATCAGAGCTCAAAGAGTGGTTCTGCCAAGAATTTAATATCACCAGAGAGAATGACGTCTCCTAGCTCCCGCGATAGTTACGCGGAACCAAGGAGGATTATTATCCTCCTTGGCGGAACCACTCTACGGCCTCTCATTGGCTGTAGGTTCAAAACGAACTGGCGACAAGCTCGGCCGTAGGCGGCAGCATTCTAGTTATCTATGAGATTTCTATGTTCGGCCAAATGAGTAGTCGGCCAAATGCACCCCACCCAAGAATATTCTCCGTAAAGAAGCGTCTATTATTCTTCTTGCCCTACTTAAACTCATAGAGTTAGAAACTCTATATTTTCTTATAGTGCCATCTAGTATCAATAGTAAGAACATTTTCTTTTATATGTTATGAAAAAATTTATTTCATTTTTAATTTAATTTAGAATGTTTATTTAAAGATGAATTTAATTTAGACAGTTTATTTAAAGCTGAATTTAATTATAACATTAAGTTGTGTCAAGACAGCGACTAATATATTCTCAGTAACCCAGATGGCGATAGCATTCTGGTGGAGTTTACAGGTAAAGCTTCCTTTCTTCAACTTTGTTGGTTTACTCAAAGAATATATTCTTTGGTTTACTCCCTTGATAAGCTATCCTATCGATGAAAAATTTCTTGAAAGCATTTTATGGAATACGCAACCACGCTTACACGGCAATTAATTTTTTCATTGGATAAATAAAATGCTTAAGCCTAAGCTACAAGACTTTACATTCTCCCAGACCAAGGAGTAATATCCAACAATTCTTGTCCATTAGATACTTTCTGCTCAGACTGGTAAAAATTCTGTTTATTTTTATTTAAATAAATCTATTCTAATTATTTTTTAAATTTACATGTTTATACTATAGTAAAAATGGCATTTCAACCACCAAGCTCAAAGCAAGGTATAATATTCAATACAAACTATTAAATTGCAACATCAAAAAATATTTTATCAATTTGCAGAATTACAAAATAGGAAAATCCTCGAAGAATTGCAGACTAAAAAACTTCTTTTAAAACAAGGGACTACTCCAATGTTAGAAAATACAATTTAAATTGAAAATTTATTCATATTTATTTCCTAAAACAAGTCTTTTTTTGTTGTATGTTACCAGAGTCACTGCTTCTACAATTCCTGGTGTAATTCCTTCTGTATGAAAACAAACATTATCCTAATTAATATGGTTTATTTCTAATTGTTTAATTTATTAATAGGCTGTTGTACCGGGAACAGTTGAGTCTCATACACTTTTAGCAAGTCAGAGAACTGCAATACAGGTTGATATTTGAAGTTGTGTTGTAAAACTGTAGTGATTTTACTAATAAAACTACTATTTAAAAAGCACGCTCATGCTAACTCTGTTGGATACTTTATTACTCAAGATTCTTCTTTTGGAAACCTTATTTTACCGGTTTTACCAAGATTAGATGGATTGACAGTTACTCCAACACCTCAAAAAGTTTAGAAACTCTTTGGTGTATTTTTTATTATGAACAATAAATGTAAGAATTTTGGTCAAAAAATAAATTATATTCATTATTGATAACCATATGTTAGTTTATTTTGTACACATTAAAAAAAATTTCCAGCTGAAACTAAAAGCAAACATCCTGATAGGTAAGCTTTCCTACTAACAAAGACTAGTCGATAAAACATTTTGGTGCCATTGGTGGAGATAGTTAAAAAATTGTGTGAGATTTTGTATGCCAAAGTTATTTTGGAATGTAAGTTTTATAGTAATCTAGCTTTACTCCCTTTTATGGATAGGTAAAAAATATATAGTTTCGAGTCTAAACAAAATATTTAATTGTTAATACTTATTAACTAAAGTTAAATAAAAACGTGTTTAGTTTTTGAATTTTCACTTCAACAAAGGCTTAATATATTTTAGCCTTGGTCCTTGGACCTTGTAGTTTACTGTTTACCAGTGACAATTTAAAATTCCAGGGCCCCCCCTTACAACATTCATACTCCAAAGCGTTTTAATTTAATATATTTTCACCGTTTTGATTAGTTATTCCAATTTTAGTGAGCATATTTTAATTAATTGCATTAACACGATGTTATACTTTCAGGTCTTGTAACTTTGTAAGTTGTAAATTCGTTAATGGTGAATCTCTCTCTTTTTTTGTAGAAACATTTGGCCTGAGCATGAGTGAAAATCCCTCTCCATTTGAAACTGCATTTCGAAGTTTACCTGCAGAATATCGCGCATGGTACAACTCCCGGCTTTCATTTTTCGGTCAAAGTGATCTTGAGGAGAATGAGATTTCGTCTACTGTAAATCCTACTAATGCGTGGCCTTCTGAAACTATTACACAACCAGAATCTACCAATAACTTTGCCTTACCAACAATGCCGCCTTTTGGATCTTTGGCATCGTCTAATTCATCTAGACATTTTTTTAGCCAAGAGCCAGTTTATGATGATGGTTCTGTTGAAGCATCCGGGGACCATTGTGAAAACACTAATTTAAATAGTTGGAATTATCTTTACTATTTGCAATTGCTTAATGAAGTTGAACATGAAAGACGTTCCAGTCAGGTTTCCGCAGTAAGTGTTGAAAGTCAAGAAACTGATAATGTAAATGATATAAACTTGAGCAGTGAAAGGCCAACTGAATCTTACTCAGAAAAGCTTAAGAAAGGATTAGGAAATGAAACCAGTTTCCCATTTGAAAAGTCGTCAGTTGGTTTTTCCTCCCAGGTTTTTCAAGCTTCAGAAAATAAAGATGTAAAAGAAGAATTACCGAAACAGAGAAACATGGCGGCCTCTAGATCTTTTCATAAGAAAAATATTAAAAAGAAATCTACTAAAGAGGAGGATTTCGTTATGAGCGAGGAAATCAAGTTAGAAAACAATGGTGCTAACAATATTGCCACTGATTCTGAACGTAACTATTGCGAAGCTTGTAATAAATCCAGCCCTAACGCAGCTCTAAACAATACCCTTCCTCAAAATTCGTGTCCTTCCGGAATCAAGTGCCCCTTGAATGTTAATAATTTACATAAGAAAGCAAAACACGAATTTGAACATGAGGAAAAGACTAAAAAAGAAAAAAGCGATTTGTCCAGAGATGAAACGCTATGGAAAGAGAGAGAAAAGAAAGCGAACCAAAATATTAAGGCTAAGAAGACTAAAGGGAAAAGCCTACTTAATGGTCTACGGAAAGATTCTTTGGATGAGCCTGACTGTGAAATGGAAATAAAAGCCAAAAGGAAAGGGTTTTCTATTAAGGGACGTCAACGCACAGACCGGGGAAAACTACCCAGACATAGTGGAAGCCGAAAAAGACACTCTAACGATACGGAAAAGGAATCTTTCTTAGATCACTTTGTTTCACTGTATTGTATGTATTTTTTAATAATTTTGTTTTGTCATTACAAATAATATGTTAAAAAATTTAAAAATTTGCAGCCTTTTTATGCGCAGCTATAAATCACACGAGTACACAACCTTGGTTTAAGTACACTATGGATGGTGCAGTTTCATTATTTGGCGTTGTGGTTGGATCTTTGTGCGTCTTTGGCATGATAGCCTGGGAAGGGTAAGCTTTGGCCCTGCTGTCTTTTATATTTACTTATTGAATCTACTTTAATTTTTTCCACAGATTTAAAGCGTTTAAATCATTATGCTCATCATACGCTGGGAAGGGTTACGAGTGGCTTAAGCTAAACTCTTTATCCATTGTGCATACCATTTTTTTAAAAACACCTGGCCTAAGTAGCTACGCTTCAAAAGCCGCTATGAAATTAAATGATAATTCTAAATTTGAAAAGTTGCCTAGCAATGGTAAGTTCTCACCATCGTCAATTTTTGAAAAGAAAAAATTATCATCCTAATTTTAGGTAACGAAGCTGTTGAAAGACTTTTAAAGTTAAAGGGCCAAGATCCTTATTTAATTTTGGGAGTGACTCCGGATTGTACGGACGAAGATATAAAGAAAAGATACAAAACTCAAGCAGTTTTGGTTCATCCTGACAAAAACCATTTTCCAGGAGCTGAAGAAGCTTTTAAAATTTTGGCCAGTGCCTTTGAAATATTAGGAAATACGGTAGCTTAATTTTATTTCAAAATTGTAGTTTTTATACAAATGGAATTTCTTGTTTTAATCTTTTTTAGGATAAAAGAGCAGAATTTGACAAAGAAAATAATGTTAAAAGGAAAGGCAATGAAGAGATGGCTTCATTTTTAGAAAGGATACAAAAGAATATTGAAGAAGTAAGGGTAAACTAAATAAATTAAAAGTTTCCAGTGTTAACTTTTATCTTTGTTTTTAGATACAAAGCATTTTGGGTTGCCGCTCATGCGGTAAGAGTCACAAAAGATATAAGACAGAGAAACAAGCTGACAATGCGAGATATTGCGCTTCTTGCAAAACACACCATGCTGCTCGTCTCGTAAGTTTTTAGTGATATCGCGATTTTCCCGATTTTCTCAAAAACAAGACAGATGGCGTTGCTAACCTTGACCTGAATCTCCAATATCGGTTAAATAATCGGTAAAATTGCGAAATCAGCCAACATTAGTTTTATTATTTGAGAAATAGACATTATGCTTAAGAAGATATTTCATTACAGGGTGACTTATGGGCTGAAACAAGCATGTTTGGTTTCAAATGGCATTATTATGCGTATTTGGAAAATGAAATCTACGATGTCACCGAGTGGGTAACCTGTCAAACTGATCTTATGTCAACTGTAGAAGCAAATACTCATACTGTGCCCTGCAGATTAGCCACTCCTAAAAATAAAAATCGAACTTCAGCTCATTCAAGGTTAGTAGAAAGACTTGGCTTCTTCAGTAATCATATTATTTCAACACTTCCATCTCTCTGTAGAATGGAAGACCTTAAGGATCTAGTCAATGATCTTCTTAACAAAAGTAGACAAGGAAATCAGGAAAATGCATTCACAACGACAAGCGGAGGGCCCGAAAAATCCAACGAAGGTAAAAGTGGTAAAGCTCGTAAACAAGGTAGTACGACTGGTGGAAGAAGGAGGAAGTAATTTAATATTATTGGTATATACACCTTTTTGTTATTGACTTCATTTAAAATTACTTTTTTGGAATATTGTTTTTGCCCATGATTTTTCCTTTGGCATGAAACCAAATGAGTGTGACCGTGTGTAATGAATTAGAAAATGGAAACATGTTGAGAGATAGGCACAAAAAAAGTATTTTTATACAAAAGTCAAAAATTTGAGATGAAACTGATAGCAAAATTTTATTTAAAACGAAAGGTTATGTACAATAAAAACGTTTTATATCACAAAATTGACTTGAGATGTTAATCTTCCAATGTACCTACAACAAATTAACTGATAATTACTGTATTACGCAAGATGAGAGATGTTCTTACCTTCCAAAAATACCAAGGCATCAATTTGATCAATTGCCGAGTCTAAATCTTTCTTTTGGAGAGTTTTCTTTTTAGCTTGTTGAGTGAAGGAATAAGCTTCTTGCGTAAGTACCTCAATGAAAAGTTCCTATAAGATAAGTTATTAAGATTTTGCATAATTTCTTAATGTTGGATTTGTTTACGGTAGCTTTTGTTAGAAGAAAAGTAGCTTCCTGACTTGCCATATGAACATCGGGATCTAATTTTATTAAGTTTTTAACTCTAGCTAAAGGAAGCCTGTGTAGTTTATCAGGTTTGTCCGTTTCATGAGTGGGTTCCAAAACGTCATCATCCATAATTACATCTTCAGTTGGTTTTTCGTCTTCCTCGTCATTCACTACTACTATATTTTCCTCTTCCATTTTCTAATAACATAGAATTATTTGTTTTTATGATAAATATTCGAGCATGTCAAAAGATTGCTGGCTTATGCTATAAATAACGTTACTTTCCCGCCAAATAAATTACTTGAGTTGAGAATTTGGCATTCTTGGGAAAGAGTAGCAGAAGACCGATAATTTTTTGGTAAGCCATAGTAAAGTGCCACCTATTGGTGATCCAAATTAATATTAGAAAATAGTAAGGCGCGAAATTTGAACTAGGTATTGGCGACCGAAACGAGTCTAGATGGCGTAACGGCGCTAGCTTCTCCGAGGCCTATGATCTAGCGTCTGCTATAGACATTAAAAAGTCATAATTATGTTTTTTCTTAAATAAACTTATCAAAATATAAGCTAACGATGCAAAATTGTATTAAAATGCGCGTCATTATTTATAAAGTCAAATTTACCAATAACGATGAGGAAAAACTAATAGCGTCTGCTTTAGCCACTACCTATCTAGGCATTAATGGCTAATTATAGGTGGTTTTTTTTCGCTTGTCCGGGGACAAAAAGTGTAAACTTTTTACCCTAAGACGTTTTATTCGCCTGTTCTCGTTTTAAGATTTACCCTGTCCCGAATTTTGTTCGCTTGTTCCGGAGTATTAGGGTTACACTTTTTACTCCTCCTCGAAAGGAGGTATAGAGGGAGTAATCTAGTTTTGTCGTCTGCTTAAATTTCGTTGCACGAAAATATGACGGGAAACTTTTTGTAAATAACCTTTAACCTTTAACTATTCCCTTCCTACTCCAACTCGTTTTTTTCGTCAAGACAGAATTGAAGTAAAATGACGTCATATGGCTACACTTTTTAACCTTCTCAAAAAACCCAGAACAGGCGAAAAAAAACCACCTAATAGGAGGCGTAGTAATAGCAAAGATAATTTAAACTCGTACCCTAGATTCGAAATCACTCTCTCGCGCGTTGCCGAAAGCGTTTACCCACTTCCCGCTGGAACTCAGAAAAAATTCGCTCCATGGTTTGCGCCTTACCGCAACCGATGGAGCCCGATTTTTCTGAGGTCACGTGCCGGAAAAGGGTAAACGCTTCGTAACAAAACCGTCAATGGGAAAGCTCTCAGTATTCGAATCTAGGGTACGAGTTTAAATTATCTTTATTGATAGTTTGCTTTCGTGAATAATAAAATCACGTACATTTAACCAAAAATGTTTCAAAATTGTTAATTTTAGCATTTAATATATCAATGAGCATACGCAACATTCGAAAACTATATATATATACACACTTGTAATGTTTAAACCATAGACAAGCTACTGATGCTTAAACCATGTCCAGGGCCGGATTAACCAATAGGCCGAATAGGCCTGGGCCTAGGGCACCAAGCCTACAAGGGGCACCAAGAGGGTTCGAAAAAAATAAAAGCACAAAACTTTTACTTTTCACAAATTATTTTAGTAAATGCGTCCACCCGTATGAACCAAAAACGTTTGATTTTCACATTCTCTGACGGGCTGCCGTCTAGCCCCTGACGACATACTAAATCTGGCAGCAAAATGAATTTTCCTTCCATTTCTCAATTATAAATTGAGGAAGCGCCTAGCTCGCTTCGCTCGCTATTGAAAGGGGGCACCAAAATTAACTAGGGCCTAGGGCCCCATAAAGTCTTAATCCGGCCCTGACCATGTCGAATGTAAGACGTAGCACGTTTTCTAAAATTAATTGACTGACTGCCATCACTAAGGAACTGCAACGAGGAAAATAATTGAACAAAACTCATTCGGAAAAAAGACTTAGCAGAAATTTAATTTGAAACACTCCGATTAGTTCTTACAATACACATAACTATCTAGTTCCGCGATAAATAACTTATTTATGTGCTTAAAAAAGAGCAAAGGCGATAAGTGAGTCTTCTATTCGAGACAAGGCTTAATGTCGACTAGGAGCCGAATCTAGCTGAGCACGTCGCGAGATAAATCTCCGTTTCTATGATAATCATATCCGGGTGACCATGGTCTACCTTAGATAAGTTTTTTTGGTAATAATACCAGATTTGGTTATGGACTAGTCATCTTTATCATTCGGCAGTAGTGTCGTCTAAATCGCGTCGTATCACAATCATGCAGTTAGAAAGATATTCAACATTGCTTTGAATGTAGGGCTTGTAGGCAAGCTGCAGTGTTCTGTTCGTCTTGTTTTCGGATTTATTTTTTGTTTGTTTCTGTCTTTGCTCTCTCTCCGAGTCCCCGTGTCCCCGTATAGTTTTTTTACCGCCCCCCCCCCCATTTCGCTTTTACTGTTTTGTAAGCCTTAGCTTACTACCGGTCCATGCCCAACGTGGTTGATGATTCACCATAAGGACAGTACAGAAGATAATCGGTATTTTGAGTGTGAGGCGGTTCGCGAGATAAAAAAAAAGGCTCGCTCCAGGGAAGTATTTTGACCACAGCTGTTCGTTACCCCTTTTCGTTTGATAAAATCTAAGGCTGGATCAACTCACTTCCTCATGGCTGGTACAAAGGCGCTACATCATTTGCAGCGAAAACACGTTGTTGAATTGAAGGCGCTTAAGAAATGGAGAGCTTCTTATCACGGCTGTATCAGCATTACAAAGACATCAACTGAATTATAAACGCAATAGTTGATTTTATAAAATAAAAAGTGGTCTTGCCCGAGGGGTAAGACAGTCTCAGATAATCTGTACACCGAGTTCGTTCATTTAGCACTGTTAAAGGTACATATTTTCAAGAGTTCGCGAGTTCCATTTAGTACTGTCAAAGGTACGGCAGTGTACACCGAGTTCGCAGAGTGTCTTACCCCTCGGTCTTGCCCAACTTGTGGAGACTACCCGTGGTGGTTATCACCGATTTTGTTGAAACTCGGGGGTTATCTAGACCTTGTGGTAGTATGAAAATTCGCAAAGGGCTTTAGTTTTCTTATGGCAACCGAAAATGTTTTTGACCTCTCCATTTAAAAAAGCATGGGATTTTCTCGGTTACCCAAATTTTGTTCGAATTTAACCAAAATTAATAAATTTTACCCAAAATCCTTGATAAATTTTACCCAAAATAGGTCAAATTAATCTTTTTGGGTAAGTTTTGAAAATTTAATTTTTTCAAATTTTTTAAGGAAGTAAGTACCCTGAGAAACTGAGAAAATCCCATGCTTTTTTAAAAGGATATTTTTTTTGAGAGATAAAAACATTTTTGATTGCCATGGGAAAACTAAAGCCCATTGCAACCGTTTGGCAATTTTCATACTACCATAAGGTTTACCTCACCCCCGAGTTTCAACAAAATCGGTGATAACCACCACGGGTAGTCTCCTTGTAAAAATATTCTGGAAGCCCTAAAGGCCAATGGAGGACTCTATTCTTTAGCATTCTAGGTTTGGGTGACCAAAGCCAACCTTATTTTCTGTATGACTACGAGACAGGCCCATGTCAATGTTTGAAGCGTCGTAGATACGGAAACTTTGCCAGGTTCTTCCGGGTGATAGTTCTGTATGACACGTGGCCCAATGTGCTCAGTATCTAGTTTTTGATCAAACAAAAATGCATCAATTGTAAAAGAATGCACCACTGTAAAGACCACAGATAAAATAACTTCGTATATAGATAGGAAACTTCAATGGGGCAAACTGACTTTCACCAGATTCGCCTGACATCTAGTGACTGCGCCAGTTGGCTGTGTTCTCAAGAGCGTAGAAAGTATGTAGGAATTAAAGTCGGCGTTTTTGCTAATAAACTTATTTATAAAGGTAAATGCCTTCAAATATACAAGAAATAGCGTGTAAAACAAACTAGAAATCTTTACTGAATGCTATTTCTTTGTGCTTATTTTAAATTGGCTTTCAGTACATGAAAAAAGTACTTTTAATACACCTAGCTCACTTAAGACATTGCAATTGGCATTGCGATATACATTCAGTAAATTTTAGTATCATTTATATAATTTTTTAACGTACCTTAACCTTGGATTAATAACAAAAGCTAAATAATTATAATTCATCATACTTTTTTTATCCTAAGCTCGTATAAGTCATAACTTATGGAAGCCAGAGATTTTGGATTAAAAACATAAGTTTATATTATTAATCCAAGCTGAAGCATTAAAGCAATGTTTATAGCCAAGGCTTACGCTGAGCTAAGAGTAGTACGGACTTCGAGTAGTGCGAACTTCACCAAATAATATTATTCGGGTGCCGCCACCAGATGTCGGACAAAATTCTGGAGTCACCTCTACAACATATAGTTTCCTATCTATATACGAAGTTATTTTATCTATGGACTGGTAAAGACCGCCGAAATACCAAAAGGAAAAATCGGTCATCTCGATACAGAAAAACGAAAATATCCCTATTTCGTAGATCACAGAACTGACCAAGGTTACGAACACTACCCAAGCAACGAAAATTTCAAATCACCGCAACAAAATTTCCTGGAGGAAGATACAGTCCATTCCTGACCCATCGGCGTTTTGGGATTCGATGAGGCGCTCCTTAATTTAATTACGGGTGTATTTATATTTAATTCAAGATAAGATATGTACTCTTTCAAATTTACTGGATGCAGCCATATTTGTCGAGCTCGTAGTGAAAAGATCAACCTTTAACCGTAGGACCCACATTCAGTGACGGATTAAAACCTCTCAGGGCGCCATGCCCAGGCACGTTTTGGTGTTCTCTTTTGGAATTTAAGAAAAGGGCGGGGAGTTCTTGCGGATGATTCTATCCAAATTAATCCTATATTGCCAGCTCTGCTAAAGTTTCGAGAGGCATGGTGCCCCCAGTATCCCTGGTGTCCCAAGCCCGGATTTGGTGGTCTTTTTGACTAATCCGGCCCTGCCCATATTAAGAAAGCTATTGTAGAATATTAATGAAGTGCTTTAGTAGACATCAAAACTGTGCCTTTCTTCAACGAAAATAACATTAGCCGAGCAAAATAGTTTCTCGAAAGAGGCTAGTTTGTTATTTCTTCAGTCGATGGAAACAGTCAGAATCTTATAGAACTAGACCGAACACAATGTTCGCCTTTCTCCCCATATTTTGCACTTCACCTTGAAAAAATAACTTTCAAAGATGTGATCAAAGTAAGTGAATTCTTCCGTAACGTTCTCCAAAACCCTCATTTTAACATATAACAGTTATTACTCATAGAAAGTAC
The DNA here is from genome assembly GCF_980474605.1 of Leiobunum rupestre. NCBI lineage: Eukaryota > Metazoa > Arthropoda > Arachnida > Opiliones > Sclerosomatidae > Leiobunum > Leiobunum rupestre. The sequence goes on from NC_143389.1 coordinate 50,053,355, forward strand.
GACAAAAAGTTATTATCGAATTTGCACGGTAATTATGACCTCCGATGTCGAGAACTCCATCACTATTTTTACATCTGTCCCTTCTTAGATTTGCTATTTATTGAATGAACATTGTCATTCGTTTGGTAGTACTTGCGGTTTAGTTTAATTTAATTTTTACCAGTATATTTTAGCTAATAGGTTTCAACTGATAAAGTCCTGAGGCATATTTATAAACAAAATAAGCTGATTCTTTTGTAAAGTGCCCAGTTTTCACTATATTGGTATGATCCAAAATAATTTATTGCGGAGACTTAATAGAAAATATTTGTAATATATGTCTGTTTTTATGTTTTAGAATTCAACAAGATGTCAAAACTTATTTTATGAATTCCAAGGTTGCGAGAGATTATTGATTCTAAATGTATGTTTCGTTAATCTGCGGCATTACAGATCTCAGCACAACGAAGTACATTACGAAATGACCTCTGTATCCTATCCGCAGATACATGACGGCAAGCTTAAATGATTCTTGGGCGTAAAGATTCCAGGCTGTTAACAGGCGTCTGATTGATGTGTTGGAGCACCGTCATGCTGGAACCAATAAAGTCTGTAATCGACCAGAAAATGTCGTTCAACTCGTTCGCTACTTCGTTTTGAAGAATGTCTAAGTAGTTCTGTCCATTAAAATGATTTGGAAGTACAAATAGACCAATTTGACGATCCCCAGACAATTATTTGTTACTGTACTAACAAAAGTCATATCGTAGTAACCATTAAGTGCCTTAAAAAGGGTCGCACGGAACTGATGAACGTATAGATTCTTATACGAAGAATATTCGTGGGACATAGGTCATTGATAAAACTAAGTTGTGGCTCAAGGATTTCACCTTCATTCAAGAAAAATAACCTAATCGAGGTATTAAAAATCTGTATACACTCACTACAAAGTTTACAGCTATGTCACTGTTTAAATTTCATTATAAATCGAAGCAGTAACACGTAACAGTCGTAAATGCTTGGTAAAAGTAACTCTAAATCATTTAACGAAACAGGTCGACGTGCTTTATCATGAGCACATTAGGTAACTGAATTTCGTTAAGAGATCGCTCTCGTGGCAAATTATTTGCGTTTTGTGTTCCAACGCGATCTAGTCGCTCGTGGCCACGTTTTTTGGCGTGTTGAATAGTTCTTTTTATAAACTAACGTGGCCTTCTTGTTGAAATGTTGCTCTTACGTCACAGTCTCTTACTTTGACAAGCCTACGAGCGCGCGCTACAGTCGCGAGGAATATAGCTTTTTCTAGAGCGCGTGCAAATCGCTCGTGCGAGGAATACACTAATAAAGCTGGGTCTTGTGACGTAAGAGCAACATTTTAACAAGTTGGGCAAGACCACTTTTTATTTTATAAAATCAACTATTCAAGATTCAGTTCGGGAATAAATCGTACGAATTTTAAAAACCTGTTGCATTAGTCCAATGGAATACGCTATAAAAATACTCGCATAGCTTGTTTTTCCCTTACGTAGCGTACCTTGGATTCTTAAAAGAGAACTTAACACTTTCAAGCTTTTCTACCCCTTTGCAGCTGCTTTTATTTTTTTATAATTTCGAAATTTCATTGCAAATTTGGGTCGATTGTTTAAACGAAATTTTAAAGAAGCAGCAGCAATAAAAATTGCAGAAAAAATAAATCTAGATAAGGGAAAAGTATGTGCAGTAACATAGGCGGGTCTAAAATTAAATGTCCCATAAGAACAAATGTAGATAAGATAAAAGTAAACCAAGGTAAATTTAACGTTAGAAATTAGTTTGTAATAAAGCATATTTCTAGATCTCGGGGAAACGGATAAATTAACCGCCAAAATTTCAATTAATCATAACAAATTCGATTAACTGTTTATTTATGGATAATATTCGCGACTATTATACGATTTTATACGCAACAAATAAGTTTTTATTCGGAGAATTTTCGGATATGGATGTAAAATAAATTAAGGGATTTTTTCTTATCCGAACGCTGAGCCCTACATATTTCTGACCGTTTGCTTAAAAGGGGGAACATATTTTAAATAAAAATATAAAATGTTTTACTACCTTGAAGTTGCGTTATAAATTTATTACTATTTTATTTATAGTTTTAACCATGGTAAAATATTTTAACTCGTACAATTATAATTATTTAGATTTTATTTCGGCGCAATAACGAACTGTAAGACCCCAAATATTTTCCTATCGCGTTTTTCAATAACAACTATAGCAGAATTGATGCGAATGACCCTTGGACTAGAGAGAGAGAAGTACTAAAGACCAATAATTTGTATGTAACTGAGAATTATTAGCAAAATTAATTGGTACTTCGGCAGATAGGTCTGCCTGGCGAATATAAAACTTACGATTAACTTGAGATTCCGCCAGCGATGCGGGCGTGTAGGACCGGTTAATCCACCCTCGAAAACGTGAACGCCGGAACTTGTAGCGCGGGTTGTAGATTGTACACAATAAAGCTACGTCTACACACCAACAAGAGGCCCCTACACTTTTCGAAGGTCGCTTTATTTTGAGCCTAGTAGCTTCGCTTGGCCAATAATAATTTATCCCTTGATTGTTTTAAATCAAATCTGGGGTTTACACTTAAAATATTAGCTATTCGGAAGATATAATTTCAATTATTCAACAATGGTCACGCGGTATATGTTAACAATAGCATTTTACGGTATAGCCTCATTGCTTTATATTATTTATAAAAGTAACATTTCTTCAATCGGAAATGTTTTGAAAAATTATCTATTGCGGTAAGCTCTACCGAGGGGGGCGGACATTTGCAATTTGGGCGACGGGATTTTGGATATTTTAACCAAATCCAGGTTTTCCATATAAAGTCTATGGGAAGGAAATTCTTAGATTTTGGATTTCTGGATTTTTACAAAACCTTTCTAACGGGATTTTGGCCAATGTCCGACCTCTCGAGTTTTACCATAGATTAAAAAGTATAAAGAAAACCAAAGTGGACCATTTTAATAGACCAGGGGTCTAATTGAATCAACATTTAATTTTCAACAACCATCTCTGACTAGACTTTTTTTATAGAGATCTACTGTGTACATAATTGATTTCACACAACCATGGGTCACATTCAAGCAATATTTGTTAGTTACTCTAGTTTTTAGTATTTCGACTACTCCTAATGATATTTTCGATACCAGATTTTAAAAAATAATCGATGGGATTTTCCAAATAACTCTTAACTGAAAAAATAACACCTTTTCTTCCCATATTTTATTTTTTCATCGTAGATTTAATCGGTACTTTTTATAATATTTGTCAGATCTAACAAATATTTTTCGTTTCTGAGCCCTTAGTTCCAACTACGTGTACACGGTAATAGGCAATCTTACATTTTGTTTTTCAAATAACTATTACCTAAATTGTGGCCATTTTTGCGTTATTTTTATCACATGACGTATTTTGTCATATATGGTTCATCATAAGTAAAATTCATTCACTTATGATAATATATAAGAAAACTCGTAAATATTGTCTTTACGAATTTAAACATTATGTACAAGGGGTTCTTTTAGGGCGCAAACCTCTTTTGGTTGTACAAGCAGCGAGTTTATAGTTTTAAATAGATTTTTTGTTTGGCCTTTGGCAATTACACTTAGCTTATTTTCCACATACTCGATAAATTTACAAAATAATGAATGTCTTCTGACATTTTATATAGATCTTTATGTCAAAGGTATTTTAGTCCTACTACGGTTAATTTTCTGAATTTTTCACAATCCAATTATTTTTCCCTTTAATTTAAGGTTTTTAACACGATTTAGTAGCGAAATTCTAGTTAGCTCAGCCAGGCCCATTAAGGTGTCGTATAATTATGAATTTTGCCATTTAAACTTTTTCGTTATTATCTATAGACATTTTTCTTTATGTTAATGGAAGGACATTGTACATTTACGAAGGAATTAAACGCGTCAAAATATAGACCTCTTTTTAATTTTTTTCCCCAAAACATTTCGTTGTGCAACTAGGCCTACTTGTGCGAGAAGCTGATTTTACCAGAACCAGCTTTTTTTAAAAACAGTTGCTTCTTTGAACTAATTAGGTTCATTTTGAAAACTAAATGACAACCAATCGGGTTAACAAATAACCAACTCTATAAAAATGTCGCATTTGCATCTATATTAGACCTTTTTTTTGTTAAAAGAATTATTTCTAGCACCCATCTTTGTTGAAACTGATTTAACGAGATCACATTTTAATATTATTATTATTACTTTTGGAAAAACAAAATATAACGCGAGTTTTCACCATGTATGGTTTTATTTAGCGGATTCTTTTTGTTGCATTAATACTCTAGACACATTCGTCGTCTTTTTATCATATTTGTTTTATAAAGAGGGGGGAAAAGAAAAATGCCAACGACACTCGATTGTCTTAAAGCCAGTCAAGGCGGAAAATAAAAATTAAATAAACAAAGCCACGATAATTTCAATGTAAAACACGTGCATGCATAGAGTAATTAATAACATTGTTAAAGATAGAGCACAAGTAGTTTTCTCACCATTTTTAAGATATCTATTTTATAGCATTATTATGAAATAATTTTTTTCATTACGTATTTCATTTTTTTTAAATTATTTTCTACGTATATTTATTATTTTGTGCCTGCTTTTATAGCCTTTCTCGTTATATTTAGTCTATCTAACCACCGCTTGATTCATATTAGTTTTCGGTATTGCCTTTTTTGATGATAATACAAATCGAGGTAGTTCCACTTCGTAATATATTACGATGGACACAAATATTTGATTTTTTTTTTAAATTTATTCTCTTGGGCTGATTATTTTCGTGTTTCGTGGAAAAAGCTCAACCACTGACATTTTCAGCCCATTGGTTTTTGGAGAGAAAAATTCGCAGTCTTTCGTACGAACATCACATTGGCTGACGGTAGAAGGCAGCACCATTCTTATCATTGTTAATCATCCCGTAATTCGCTTTTAGGGGGAGGGGCTGCGTGATATATATTAAGGTCCTTTTTAGTGGTAATGAATAATAAATTAATCCGGGCGATGAGTGTTTTATATATCTCTCTTTTCTTATATATTCAGCCATCTTTTTTTGGCTTTTGAACGTTGCTGTATTTTCCAGTGACGGAAGATCTCCGGGTTCCTTTTTTTCTTCATATGTCTCGAAGAAAAATTGACCTTTTCGTGGTTTGGTAAACTCAGTTTTCCCCCGTTTCGGTGTCTTCGTCGTCTTCCGGTTCTTCAATGGTGATTTGGAACTTGATTTTCTCAGCAGCTGCCGCCAGTCTCTGAGACTGAGCGGAACCATCCTCCGAATCGTCCCCCTCTCGAAGGGACGAGTCATCCTCTTCCTCCTCTTGAAACTCCGAAGGCGCTTCCAACAACTCTTGACTCCTACTCGTGGGACTCATAGGAATCATGTTCTGGTACCAGTCCCTGTTTTCCTCTAACGTGTCCAGAATCTCTTGGGCGTCAGGATGCACCAAGTCCGCCCACGTCTCCCACAGTGGATGGATAATGTAGTCGATGAAACCCACCTACGAACAGACCGAGCGTTAATAATCCACGTTCGTCTCGGAAGTCGAATGTTCTACAAATTACCTGTGACTTTTCTACCGTTGCCGAATGCCTATCGCACATGGGACTGATATCTAAGCCTAGTTCTCGTTCCTTGTCACCTTGTTGGAAGAATTCCTCCATGATATTGTCAACCCAGCGCCTGTATAAGTCCAAAGGTTTTGTCGGATTGCTCAGATCGGCGCAGTGAATCATGTTTTGAAGCACCTATTTTAGAATTAAATAATATCCCTTAATATTCAGTTTCTTCGGAAATTGATCCGCGGACATCGTACCTGAATACGTTCCGTGTAATTGTCCAATAGGACCACGCCGGAACCAGCTACCTTTTTAGTTTCCACCATCGTTTTCAAGTCGGCCAACAACGTCATATGTTTCGACATGTCCGTCGCTAGAACCTAAAGTGTCTTACTCGTATTAGTAACGAGGTTTTCAAATTTTTGACGCGTTTTCGAACTAACCATATCTATTGCCATTTTCCTGAGGGTGAGCGTTTGTTTCTTGTTGAGACTGGCCAGAATGTTGCAGTTTTCGTCTTGCAACAGTTTGAACGCGACGGCCAACGAATGATTTTCCAGAACGGATTCGTCGTTGTACATGACGGCTAGCTCCGAACCTAAGGAAAAGGAAAGCGAAATGGTCCTTACGCCGGTCTCGAATTAGGTCCGAGTCAGTGGAATCGCTGGCGCCGTACTTACTGGAGTTGATGAGATATTGATTCGTTACTCCCGGATGATCTACGTCGTGGATGGCTGCCGCGAAAAGCGTCGTAAAGATTTCCAGATCCGTAAAGACTCCCTGTCCACGCGATTTCGAGAAATAAAAAATAAATAAATGAATGAGCTTGTATACGCCCAACAACACTACTCTCGACCTCAATTTCAAAACGAATCTAAGCCTTAATAATGAACAAGCGGGGAATGTTTTTCGGAATTCAGCGTCGCGGCGCGATATAAAGGGGAGGAAATCTTAATTACGACCTCCAAAAATTCCGGACAAGCGCTAGCAAGAACGGCGATGTTGGAATGACCAACAGCGTATAGTCATACGAGATAAAAGAAGGGATGGCTTACGTCTAAAGCGGGCGACAGTAGAAGAACGTGAACGGATTGAGATACGTCGGCGGCGTGCGTGCTGTTGTGGTACGGAACTTTTAAGTAATGATCCTCCAGGGTCAAAAGGAAGTTAAGAAACGTTTTGGAAGGGATCTTGAACGTTTTGAGTAGATCCCGTTCCTGTACGAGAAACGCAAAAAAATTGTTAGAAGCCGTAACTGTACGTCGTCGCGCTTATATAGTTTCGTACTCACTCTGAATATAGAATACAAGACGGCGGTCAGCGGTCTGTTGTTGGACAAGTCGCCGATTTTGAAGATGTCAACTCCCCAGTGGTCAACTTCCTCCAACATCTGTCGATTGAAGAATCCCCGTCGTTAGTTTAAATCGCGGCTTCTCGAGGGAATGAGCGAGCTTACCGTTCCCAGGTCGCCTTCGAAGGCCGTCTCGACTCCGAATTTGGGAAGCTGCGACAAACTGTTCGTGTGACACAGCGGTTTCTTGACGCCCGTGATTTGGGACATTGTTGAACCGGGACGATTTCTGGGCGACGTTCGACCCGTTATTGAGGAGAGTTTCGACGCCAGGACGCCCATCGTGCCGGTCGAGTTGGATCCGGCGCCGGCCGAAGTCACGGCGCTGAGTGCGTTGGCTTCTCTCATGACTTCGTCGGGTCGTAGGTTCATCAAATCCACATCCTGCTGATTGTCTGTATACACACACCGACGAACGAACGAACGAGTTTGAATAATCGATAACGTTAATCGCAATTACGGTAAATACGAAAATCGACTGACCGAGAAAAGTGCTGCAGATGTACTCGGATATTTGACTGCCAGATTTGGACTCTGAGAAATGGCTGAGTTCCTTATTGAGCATTCTTTTGAACTATTTTAAATCAAAAATAAAGGCACGCTCATTATCGTCGAAGCGGAAAGATATTCATTAATGACGACGAAGGGGAAAACGGTGATCCGGACGGAAAAAGAGCCTCGACTATCACGATTGAATCTGGTGATTCTAAAAGGGGGGAAGGGTGCCGCGGAGAGGAGGAAATTGCCGACCTTGCTGGAGGCCATGTCGCCGACGGACCGATGCGATTGAATAGTTTCCAGCTGATCCAGACACCAATCCAACTCCTCCAGCGTGTCCAACGCCAATTTCGTGTACGCATCGTCCGAGATGGGCTTGACGCTCGCCTGGTTGCCGCTATTACTGGACGACCTTCTGGACCTGAGAAAAACGCCGCGAAACGTATCGTCAAACAACGCGTCCTTGAATTCGCTAAATAACGGCGAGCCTCAACGCTAGTTAAAGAGGCACCTCCGCGAAATTACCCTCGCTCGCTCGCTCTCTGTCGGGGCGGAATCGGGGAGGGGGGCTGTCATCAAGGTTGAAAAGCCCGGAGGCATTTCGGGATCAGTTTTGTATATCTCTCTCTCAGTCGGAAAAGCAAAACGCGGTAAATCGCGATAAAGAGAGCGAGGGAACGTTGATAAGAACGCGGCTCTTTAAAAAAAAATCTGAGAATGAAATCAAGTCGTACTTACTTGGCGGGCTGCACGTGAGTTAGGTAGATGTAATTGTTGCGTACGTTTCTCAAGCTCGCCAGCACTTGGGCGAAGGGAGTCACTATCAGATCTTCGCCGTGGCTGCTCGCACACACGCCGGAAATTAAAGGGAAGAAAGAGAGAAAAAAATAACGCATTAGCTCGGTCGCATTCCATGTGGAAAACGTCTGTCGCGGCTTTGAGAGAACGAATCGAAGCTCGACTTTGACCCCGAAGGCGTCGCGGATTTTCCATCGGGTCGAGGAGGGGGCCCATTACCTGGCATTTGGAAAATCTTATTATTTCGGCACGCGGGAGAGGGAGGGATAGAGTTCCGGTAATCGAGTTAACACTCGTTTCCTGTCGACGAATTTCTCGCTAATTGCCCGGTTAAAGAGGCCTCTGTTATTTCTTAATTCGCCTTATTGACGCTCACCGCGATTTCTGGATGATATAGCGTATGCCGACGGCTCGTGCGCGGACATTTGGTTTGTCAATCTCATTCTAATGGCTAAATTGGACGTTTCTATTATCGCGACGGGCTCTTAAGCGTTTCTCCAACTAATTTATAACAAGGTATAACCCACACCCCAATAATACCTCGGATTGAAGACCTCGTCCACGAGTAATTTTTCCCAAAATGTTTGTCTTTGTCTCACCCTGAGCACGCTGGTGCTTAGAGTCCTGGGAATGGTCGGCTCGGAGGCCTTGCGACAGTTTAACCTGCGATTCATGTTTATCCTTTAGGAGTCACTCGTACTGATTTTCGTCATCATCACGGATGCGCCAACGTCAATATTTCTTTACGCGTCGTAGTCTTCGAGTACACTTTTAATAGTTCGAGTATGTTTATCCACGACGCGCGAAGGAGAAAACGCTTCTCTACTTCTGAATATAAGTTGAAAGAACTCTTTTTTTATCCGTGGGTAGACGTCCTATTTTTACGCGTTTGTCGGGCCTCCTTTTTCCTAATTAAGCAAACTGATAAAATAGCGAAGAGGCTGCCCCGTTAATAAAACTCTTCTTTGTCTCTTCGGGCGTCGTTCTATATTTGAGAAGGAGCCCTTCTTGTCGAGAGGATTGCCCCACGACGCTCGCTATCTCCGGATACGCAACGAGAGCAGTCCCTTCCGAGTACTCGAAAAACCACACTCGACCAGTATCGGCGTCCTATTTATCAACGACTGATGATAACATCGCCAGGACTCATCTTTCCTTATAATTGAGGAATGGTAAATCCTTTTTATTATCTTCTTTTTATTTTTTATTCACGTTTTATATTCGTATATCTTAAAGAGTTACGCGATAACCGATTTGATTGACTCTCTATACAGCTTTAATCGTAATGTTTACAGCGCGCTTACCGCCAACGACGAAATGCGCGCGCGCGCCAATCGCTCTATCGCTATCGCTCTCTCTCTCTCACTCAGGACGTTATTACAAACTGTGTCGAGAGTATTTCTGCCTTTTTTTTTGTTGTTATTAATAAGCGGGCCCGATATTAATTCGGCAATGGTCTACCAGCGGTGATCCGCCAAAGCAATATGTATTCCGCGAGAAAAATCACTTTTACCAATCGGTGGACCTTTATGCGACGATATTAATTTTGAGTCCCTACTTCGGGTCCGGTGTCGGATAGCGCGTTGGGGTTCCTTCTTCGATCAAGATTGACGAATGCGGTGAACACCCACACGCGCTCCTTCCAATCGCGACAGTCCGTATTTACGAAGTCGTTATGACGCGATTTACTTTATCCACTGTCACTCGCATCCGTACGCGAACATTTTGAAAACAACCTGGTCGCTCCAGTTTTACGTCATTTGGGCGTCGCGGCGATTCGTTTTGCAAGAAACGCGTGGAGTGTCTCGCCGTACTGTCCGAATGCTCCGAGAGATCACCCAATAACTGGAGACTTCACCGATCCTTGCGCTTTTGCCGAAAATGTATTCTCTCTCTCCTCCGGTTCGAGTCCCCTCCGTTGGCGCCCCCTTCGTTCTCATCGTGCCCCCTTTACACGCCCCTGCCGCGTTAGTTTCGCCGCGGAAGCTTTTCAGAATGAAGCGAGAGTAGAATAGCGCCGCGAGAATATCGTCGTTATCATTCTAACGGTGAACTCGGAGGGAAAGGCGAATTCACGGGGGAATTTATTCTCCCGGGCTTCCCAAATTAGGGGAGGGAGAAACCCTATACAATAGTCGTATACTAAGTTATATTTCCTATTCAATATTCCTTAGTTGGCAGTTCGGGAAAAGCCGTACTGGTGGGTAAAGTTTCCTTCTATTCCGTATCTTTAATGATATGAGGTTATATAACCCTTCACCCCCTCGACCCCAACTCTATCTCTCTCGTACGTAAATTATTCTTGAAATATTTCTCGAGCATCTCCAGGGAGCGAAAACTCCCTATTATAATGAAATGTTGAAAACCACTTAGGTCTCTACTAGCCGTTCTTCTTACTGGCAATCCGCGTTACCCGGACGATGAAAGAGAGGGCTACTCTAGCCTTTCGTGATACTAAAAGCTAAGGTTTATTTATAGTATATATATTTAAAACGCTTTCTAAAAAGAAGGAATTTTTTCCTCCGTTATCCGTTACTTTCCTACCTTTTCGTGTCGGCTTTAAATTATTGAAAAATTCCTCTACCTGTACGGGCTACGTTTATAAATTTATTATTATCAGCCCTGATTTTTGGATGTTCCCGGGATTTCAAAGGCTTAATTGAAGATTACAAACTGCTTTCGAAAATATCACGTTCCCGTAATAAAGGATACAATTTATATAGTCACCCGGATCGCTCCTCAAATCGCCAACTCCGTCGGAAGAGGGCGCTTTAAAAGCTCGCTAGGAGGAGAAGCGAACTGTAAAGGAGGAGAGGAGAGTGGTGTGGAACTCCGCATGCCTCAACGCTTTTAACGATTTTGTTCCGCGGAAACCTTTTACCCCGTAAAAATAACGGTCGTTCTTTACCGCCTCGTTCTCACTCGCTCCTTTTTTGACAATGTGTTTTTTCACCGCGTTACAATAATGCGGAGCCAGGGGTTCACTCGATCCACACCAGGCCGCTCTAATATCGTACGGCCATATCTGCGGTCCCGTTTTAATGATATTAATAATAGATTGAAGTGAACCGCGTCGACTTTTATTTATACGATTCTCGTGACAGACTAGCCCGAGTTTTTTTTCATTCTGTCTCTCCTTTCTTTGGCGACACAATTCCCTTTTATCTCGGCAGGAGTCCTCCTTTTGTTCATTTGAACGACCCGGAAAAGAGGTAGCCAGAACTCCGCTAACTTTTTGTACTTCGTTACTTTGGATAATGAAACTTTGATTCGCTACGAATACTCTCGGGCTTACCGCAGTTCGTAGTAGTATATACCTCAAAGAACCGATACCTTTTCATTTACAATTGAAAAGGAAGTTTCTAATTAAATATTTCGTTAACCTACCATTAGGAGTTAAATATCACTTGGTTCGTAATCTTATCCTACGCGAAAAATCTTACCATCTTCCCGTGTGGAGAAATAGTTTGAAAGATTTAAAATTACTCCTATTCTAATGTTATGTTTGAATAATAACTGAGGAGAAAATCAGGTGTACAAATCGTAGGTAAAAATAACTCAAGAAAATAACTAAATCACCGAAATATTGTGAGAAATCACCGACAGACAGCCTTGAGCAACAAACGCATCAGCTAGCCTTTAAACACGCTAACGTAGTGTTGTGTACAAATTTCATTGGACGAGCCTTTACGCTGCACGTTTTACGAGCGGGGGAAAGACAATTTCTGAATTTTCCCCATCCGACCGCAGCAGGAGTTAAGTCAGCTAACGCTTCTAGCCAATGAAAAATGTACGCAAGAAAATGCACGATTTTTGACGGGTTGCGTTCTCCTTATGTGTTTGTTGCTCCTAGCTGACAGTCACAGAAAAATTGTGAAAAATGAATGCAAATCACAGAAAACGTCTTTCGGAAATCGGAAATCGGGTGTACAAACGTGTTACAACCAACTGAATAATATCTCTTTTATTTAAAACTCAATATACTGAACGTAAATTTAATTAAAAATTCTCGAAATACGTTTTATCTATTATTTTATTAAAATTGGAATTTCGGGTTTTACGGGGTTTTTTTTGGTTGAGAATATGAAATTGTAATGAGAAGTATAACAATCAAATCATAAGACCATATTCCGCGGCGGGAGGGGGATGTAAAGGAATTCAGACTCTTCACATTTTTGGGCAAGATCTTTTCCGAGAGCAGGATTAATGTAGGGGTTGTAATGGGAAGCTGCCTCGCAGGGTTATCCGCGATTGGATTTTCCTTACCTAGAAGTAATTTGGAATATAAGAACGAGGGCTTCTTCAATGGAGTAGTCCACCCCTTTGACGTATCTCTTACCGCGTATATTTCTCCCCATTTCCACCCTCCTCCGTTTTATGTTAAAGGTCTCTTTTTTATTGGTCTTCCTCTATCGGATCATTCTGGCGGGCGCGTTGCATTAGGCCTGTGCCGAATCCAGTCGGAAAGGATCCACGCTTTGGGAAAACCTATTCTTGGCCCATCGATCCCGCTATGTTGTGAAGTAGCGGGCCAGGGGTGCACCGGTGTCTCCGCCAGCCCGTTATACGCTACGAATGCGATTATCCACGATGCAGTGTTTGACGCGCGAAAATGTATTTGGACGCCACACCAAGAACCACACTAGCTGAAAACTATTCGTGAGTTCTGAACCGTTCAACCAGTCCCCATGCGCACTATTCGGCAAAAAAAATGCTAGAACTGCCCAAATGCAAACTATTCGCAGACCAGAACCTCTTGTTGAACCGTTCGGAACCGTTCTAAATGGTACCTGCTCAAGACCAAGTACTGGCCGGAAAGTTGAAATCTCTAAAATTCGTCTGCACATCGGGCTGCGTACGTCAAATCGTACGATTCTAATTTGAATGACAACTATTCGTACAAAAGTTCTGAACTATCCAGAACTTTTGCGTGACGTCACAGCTCAGTCCTGGGCCGTTCTCTTAACGGTTCAGAACTCACGAATAGTTTTCAGCTAATGCGTCGAGTTAAACGTCGCGTGAATATCCGCAACCCAATTCAACCAACTGAACCGCGACTATCCGGCAGTGATGCCAGGTCGCGAAAATGGAATTTCCCTTTCCGACCCTTGAAATTTCCCTTTTTGGACTAAAATTTCGCCAGTTTTCCAAAACACCAAAAGTAGCGTAAGACCCAAAAGTGTGTCAGTTGTACCTTCGCGCCTATTAAATTTTCTAGTGAGACCTAGTCACACTATAGACTACATAACTTACTAGTTGGAATAGTACTAGCAACGTTATATTTAGTCTATAGTTTGGCGCGATTTTCACTCTTAGATTTACTCGCCCGAAGAAATACGTTCTAAAACGCCTCACTCGGCGGCGCTGGAGCAACTCGATTTTGATGACGTATTTTCCGAACCCTATTCGTTTCCCCTTTTTACATTGCGACAAACTCTCATTAACTACTAAACCGTTCTGACACACTTTTGGGTCTTATGTTACTTTTGAAAACACTAAAAACAATGATATTTGGCTTTATTTGCATAAAACAATTAATATGGATGTTGTAAAACAAAAATAACAAATGTCTTGAAGAAAATAATACTTAAAAACTAGGAACAATTTTACCAGTATAAAAATCATAATTTGTACTAGTCGTTCGAACTCGTTCCTATGGGCCAGTTATTTAGCAGACGACTTTCCAAATTACCGCAAAAAATTGCAGGGGTGCCAGCCAAAGCGAATCCGACAAACTGCTTATGATTGTATTAATTGACTCTTTCATAATAAGTCAATAAGCCTTTCTATAAAGTCATTTCGCTTGCCGAACTTGTTTTAATGTATCGCTTTCGTCACGAGATACGTAGGAGTTCAGTTCAGTTTTGAAGGTTAGATCTTTATAAAAAGGGCGACTCGTCGAATTTTAATTCACGTCTTGTTCAACTTGTTAAAATGTTCCACGCGCTCTTTAATATTTCAGCGTAAAAGGCTCGCGCGTTTTTATTTTATTTCGGGGAGCACGCGCGAAATTGCTCGAGCCCGTTTACGCTAAAATATCAAGACGCGCGTGGACCTTTTTAACAAGTTCAATAAGACATAAATAGATTATATGCTAGCGTCAATTGGCTATCATAGTGAAACGTCACTTTCTTCGTCACGAGTGACGCGCCCGATACATCTGAACAATAAGGCCAATGTTACTTTATAGAATGGCCTATTTAATGAAGGTGTGCCATTTTTTATGTTAGCTTTGAATAAAACAATTTTCCCCCTCGAATTTCCCTAGATTTTGCAAATTTTTGTTCGGAAATCCATTTTAATTTTTTACCGGTTTTAGGGGTCAAAATTTCCCTAGATGTCGGAAATGTCCCTCAATCTGGCATCATTGCTATCCGGAGTTATTTTAACGAAAGTAATAATAATAATCAGCTAGGCTAATACCCAAGGCACCACCCTAGGCCCAAGTCATCGAGCGACTTTTAACATACTAGACGTAGGCCAATGTACGAAGCTAATCCCTCTCTAATATTAGACTTTCGGATAGTGGGTGTTGTTTTTCAGGATGAAGCGAGAATGTTTTCGTGAATCTCGGGAGCGGTGTTAGGGCTAGTTTGTATCCAAAGCGCTAATACCAATATAGGATGGCACGTAACGCGAGAGGTTTTTGACACCGGCGTCATTTTATTCCGTCCCGTTAACTTGGTCAACTCTCTAAGTACGACCCAAAGTTTATTCCGTAGCCAAAATTGGCCGCGATCCAGCTTTGATATTACCCAAGGCTCCAGGGTCGTTTTGTTAAGGCTGATTTTCAGTATAGCCTTGGGTCAGGCGTTCCGTAAACATGGCCGCGCCTAGTGCGGACGTCATATTCAGCGGGGACCCCGACCCTAAATGACCCGCGTCCGGGGGCAGGCGACGTTTTACGGCCAGAGCAAAATGTACCAGAGAGAAGATTAATCTATTGGGCGGTAGGCTGGGCGACGGCTATTCTCAGCTGCGAGTATCGACGTCTCACCCTGGCCACAGGTCGAGCGTCGGAACTTGACTCAACCCAAGAATGTATTTATACTAACTTAGGGGGAATTACTATTTTTAGCGTTTCTTCCAAGCGACCTTTAACAGTAAGCGCCTTTTCCCCTTAAAAAAATCACATCAGCCCAGTATTTAAAAACACGCCGTTGGTGCCTCCCACCCTCCCACGAATGCCGCCCCCCCAAATAACTTCAACGTCAGCCAAACGTGGAAAATAAATCTTCGATTCTAATGAGGCACCGATTTCGTTTTACGGTAATTTGGAGTTTTTTCATCGCGATATTATCAAATATAAATTATTTATAGGCCATATTTTCCACTTTTTTTGAGAGGGATAGAGGGAGTAGTTTCGAAATTTGCTCAGAAAAGCAAGGTCTCTCCCGAGTCCCGAAAACTGTCGGCTCTTCAACGACCCGATCGAAGTTTCTGAATTTTTCTATCGGGGTTGAATGACAGTATAAAGAAGGAACGAGTTCAATTTGAATTTTATTTTTAGGATTAAAAGAAGAAATATAAGAGCATCGCGTATGGTTCAGTTTGATTGTCTATAAAGCCACAATATTATTTTTCGATTATTCGTAGTTATTGATTAGCCTTAAAATAATAATACTTAAAGATAAATCTTTAATTACGAAATTCCAATCAACGTTCGCTTCTTACAAAAATTTTATAAAGTGATATATTTTATCTATTTTTTAACAAAGATAAAAACTCGAAATGTTTTCTTACTACAGTCCACTGAGCCTGGAGCGGATTCAATCTTATTAGAAAGTTAATCAATTTTCATCACTTGTGTTTACGTAAGAAGCTTGCCGACAATTTTTATCACCCCAAAAATTCCTCGTTTGCTAAAAAGAGAATGCTTTTATATACCGCCGTCGTAAAATATCCTATATTTTCTTTTAATTACATTGATTCATCGTGATTACTTTTTTTAGAATATAAATAACATTGCCCTCACCTGTAATGAACACGTATTTTAGTCGTGTATCTCATCTTTGAAAAGTTCGGTTTTGTATTAGAGTTTTTCGAATTTTGAAGTTTTATTTGGAGTGATAATAGAGTATACAGAATTTGTATACGTCACGTAGAACGCGGCTGTTAGAGTTAGTTGTTTTTCGATTGGTACAAAATTTTATTAGGTTGAAATATAGAGGAGTGGTTGAACATGTGGGGAGATACGCGTCATAGACCCGGAATTTCGTAGTCGCGCGTCAATTTAAACCTTAATAGCATCCCCGCGCGTATGTCGACACCGTTAAAATATCTGAGCCGTACAGGTATGGAATGATAACGCGACTGGTTTAACGTTGACTAAATTTCAAATGGTAGGTTTAGTTACCAAATCGAAATACTAATAAAAGTACTTCATTTAAAACTTAATACTCTTTTCACTCGAGTTAATAGAGTATAAAGCCCCATTTTCATGCTCGCTGGTAGCGGGTAAAAATCGACAAAATCCGCTTCCGCTACACACTTTTTCACTTTCCGCGTCGATCTGTTTCAAACAGATATTTTAGCTTCATTTTCACGCTTGCGAGTGGCGGAATCGAATTTGGACGATTTTTATCCTCTACCAGCGAGCATGAAAATGGGGCTTTAAGTTCTAACTTATTTAAATAAATTAAAGTTTAAAGATTGAAAAATATTATGTGATAAGTTTCATAATTAACCGCGTAGGATGACATTCAGCTCCGCCTAGTGGCAGAGTCCGGTATTACCATAAGTGTATAATATTGTTACATAAAAACTTCCTATTCTTCACATGCAAAGGTTTTACTAAGAGCTATTCACAAGACAGACTGCATTGTGGGCTTCGTCACCGTTTTGCGTCCGCTTGCTAACGCGTCACACGTAGCCTTTGACAGCGCCTCGCTAGGGGGAGATTTTCTTCTCGTGATGACGTCACTCCGTTACTAACTAAAGTGACAAAATTATGGAACAATATTATAGACTTATGGTATTACTGATCTCCCGCTTAAATCGAAGTCTGACGTCATTACACGCGTCATACCGTTGGTATGTCGTCTTTACTCTGGTATTTGTGTATTCGTACCCAGTGGCGCACCCAGGATTTTTTATGGAGGGTGGGGGGTGATGACTCCCAAAATATTTTGGCCCTGTAATATAGGCTGTGTCCGAAAAATGTTGATAAACAGAAATCATATTGCATTGGAGATATAACCACCGACTAAACATGCGACAACTTCGACGTCCATCCGAGGGGTCGGTCATTTGGAAAAATCCCGTACAAAATTTGGAAAAAAATCCACAAATCCAAAATCCAAGAATTTTGCTCCCATAGACTTTGTATGACAAATCCACAATAAAAAATCCTGGATTTTAAAAAAATCCAAAATCCGGTACACAAAACAGGCAAATGTCCGACCCCTCGCGTCCACCCGTCCGTCGCGAAACTCATATGTATAATAATTTAGTTCAATCTAAAATATATTTTCGCGAGTCCTACTGGAGGTAAAGATTATTATTTTGAAGTATTAACCAGAATATGTTATTAAAATATAGTGGTTAATTAAGCCGCTTAACCATTATATTTTTTCGACTGCTTTAGTTTGTAATGATAAGCAAAAAACGTTTTCTTACCTTAGATTTCTTACTAAATATTTTTATGAATTTCAACACAGAAGTGATTTTTTCTTAGTTTTAGTTTAAACTAAGTCTATCTTTATAGTTATATTTGGTTAGATGATTTAAGGTCAGTCCCAGATTCGTTCAATATTGACTCGTGAGAAAATTGCGCCCCGGTAGGTAAGTCCATAATGAAAAGGGATAATAAAGCTAAACCCTAAATAAATTTGAAGAAATTTAAAAACTTACTAATAGCTCGTACGGATAGGTCTTCGAGCGAACAAAAAACGCGAAACTCGGACCAAATAGATCTTCGAGTGAATAATTAAATAAAAAATAAAATCTGGCTTGCGACTATAACACCGAATTTATTTATTTAGGGTTTAGCTTTATTATCCCTTTTCATTATGGACTTATCTACTTATTCGGCAATTTTATCATCCTTTACAATGCAGTCCATAGGTCTTTTAACTTAACACTACGTTTCTTAACCGTTGTTTTCCGCCTTCCACCCTATTACATGTTGCCTTTCGCCGGGCCATAGGTAAGCCGGGGAGCTTTCTGCCCATAGACTTGAAATATATTATTTATTTTTTATCACGATCAAATATTTCTTTATTGATCGCAACAGTAAAAGAATCACGTACGCTCAGACAATCAATACCGCACCACTTTCTCTCCACCCCTGCACTCTTGTAGGGGAAGTACAGGCTACCGAAGACTAAAAATACCTTTCTTCAATATAATCTCACCTGATATTCTGGTCAAGATAATTTTAAACACTCTTTCTATCCGCCAGTTAAATATTAACAAATTCCTATTATTTAAAGATTTATTCTCGTTTTTAATTAGTGTTGTAAGTCGGAAAATGACCGAGGCCTTTTTCCGGAAAATTTCCGTATTTTTCCGAAAGAAATTCCATGATTAGTCTAATATTGTTTGCAAATTTAAATATAGCGGAATTTTCGCCTCATTTTTTCGAATCTAAAAGTACAAAACCACTAGACTAGTAGTTCAAACTGATTAACAATAGCTGAAAACTATTCGTGAGTTCTGAACCGTTCAACCAGTACCCATGCGCACTATTCGGCAAAAAAATTCTAGAACTACCCAAATGCAAACTATTCGCAGACAAGAACCTCTTGTTGAACCGTTCGGAACCGTTCTAAATGGTACCTGCTCAAGAGCAAGTACTGGCCGGAACTCAAGGTTGAAATCTCTAAAATTCGTCTGCACATCGGGCTGCGTACGTCAAATCGTACGAATCACAACTATTCGTCCAAAAGTTCTGAACTATCCAGAACTTTTGCGTGACGTCACAGCTTAGTCCTAAGCCGTTCTCTTAACGGTTCAGAACTCACGAATCGTTTTCAGCTACTGTAACACTATTAATATTTTGTAGTATGTTTACTGTTATTAGACATTTTTATCGATAAAAAGATAAAAAAATTAAAAACCCTTAAAAAGTAATTTTTGTTTCAATTTTTAATTTTTCTGAGTTGCGGAATATTTTCCGGAAATGTTTCCGCATTTTATTTTTCCGGAAAATTAACAACTCTATTTTTAATGAAAAATAGAAAGGAATTTAGGATTTAGCCACGAGCGATAAACAAATAACACGCAGCTTTTACCCTCCGATTGTATACGCATAAACTGTGATTTCCCTTCGCGACTGTAATAAAATCTACTTCGGAATAAAGTAAAAACGCGGTTAGACTTTATCTCGGGAGCCTTTTTACTTTTTAACAAACTCTGGAGGTTTCGCTATCGATTCGTGCAGGATCCCAAACTCGTACGGCTATAAACCCCATCATATATGTATTGGAAGTGTAGCGATCCAATTTTTTCCCATATTTTTTTTGGTTCAGAGTGGACGATAAAACATAGAGGTTTTTCGAAAGAATGTAAAAGAAAATCGTGTTTACTTCTCTCCTTTTCCATCTCATCCGCATCCAAAATTGTTCGGGGCTCTGGCTTACGTGTTTATATATAAAGTGCCCGAAACCAAAATGGCCGAGAGTCGCCGGCTTTATCGGCAGGAAACTTGATTTAAGTGAGATATAAACGGTTTAACACGTTTCAGGTTTCTCCCTTCACCAGTAGAAAATGGTTCTATAGACCCCTTTGTTTCGTTATCCAGGGCGAAACCGCGCCAATAACATTACGTTCAAATCTAGACGCCACTTTCCAAGGCTTCCTTCATAAAGTTCCGAGCTTATAAATATTTATACTTGTAAATTGGGACTTTACGATGTGATGTACCAAATATTGCCTTTTAAGCGTTTCCGACTGTACGACCGAAAAGGTCGCGACCATATCACCCGTTTAAATTCTTTTAAATTGTACAGTTTGAGTATAGTTTTTATACATTATGATTTACTTGTGGGATACACCAAAGGGTTATGGGGAAGTACGGTCCAGTAGAGTTGTCAGAAATTCGTTAGCAGACTGTAAAATTTGAATAAGTACTAGAACTCCCAATTTAATTGTCGCACCTCTAAAAAATTTACATCAATTTTCTACTCAGAGATAAAATCATTTAATGAAATTTATCAGTCAATTAAAAACCTATTTTCAATTCAATCAGTAAAAAAAAGCCATAAAAAATATAATTATCGATATTAAAGGCCGACTACGTAAATTTTCGGTTTACTCTGTCTTTCACTGGAAGTAGGCTTACTGCAAAACACGTGTGTCATGCAGTCAGCCTACTTCCAGTGAAAGACAGAGTAAACCGAAGATTTATGTAGTCGGCCTTTAAGTAAGTTATTTGCCCTGATTTTTTATTGTTTATTTTTTTAACGTTTTTTATTTTTGTTTTGTACTTTGATTAGATTTAAATTTAAAAATGTGTGTGTGTGTTTTTTTTTTACAATTTATTAAATAATTTTTTATTGTATTTACGAAATTTTTAAAATATTTTTTCCCCTCATGCAAACGAGGGCTATAAGTCCTTGGCCCTCGAATATGTACAAGAAACACTAAAATAAATAAAACTTTTGAAATTGAATTGATTTAGTACATTTAGAATTTTAATTATTCAGAAATCGGACGTCGCTAAAAGTGACATTAATCCACAACCAACTCTCTTCTCGAAAATAAGAAAGAAAATAAAACTATTTCTGCAATATTTTTCAATCTTTTCAGAGAGGTCTTCCAAATTTCTTTCCCCAGAAAGATGCCAATGTCAGCGGGGGCTTATAATTTAATCCCACGTCCACGCCCTCTCATCATCGATTTTGCGAGTTTCTACGCAAATTTAACTCGTCGACGTAAAACATTTTTCTCTTCCAAAATAGTACCCGAGCTAAAGTTTGCAAACTTTATATATAATATCATATTTCGTAAAAATAGGATTAATTCATAATAAAAGATTAATTAGGTAATAATACTAGATTGGCCTTCTTGAAAAATAGGGGATTTAGCAACGTTAAGCTTTTGGGGAAAATCCATCGAGAATGACCTAATTTCCATACAGTAGGTGCGTGATCGCCAGAGACTGATGGACTCAGAGCTGCGAACGGAACTGACGTAGACTTTACCGTCTTCCCGGCGTTCGACGTAACAGTCAACAATGTAGGTATTTCTACCTAAGAAGCCTCTTAGCATCCCCATCGTTTATCCTCGCCGGGTCACGTTACTTCTTATTAATAAGTGAAGAGTATCCGCTGGAGGGAGCCACCTCTTTCATGATCCATGCAGCGCTGATTTTAAATTACTAATACCTTAATTTCAACACAATTTCTTCCCAACGACTACTTTTACCAGGAGTTCATTATGATAAGAGTATTCATCGTATGTTTACATGAGACATCGTCGTTAAAAATAAAATAAAATAAATTAAATTAAATTTATTAAGTAATTATTTTTGTCCCGTTGGTTTCTGGTTAAAATGTAAAGGTCACTCATAAAATGTTTAAATCATTATAGTCGTTCTAATATTATATTTATATTTATCTTAATTTTCATTGGCTACCACGTTTTTTAATAATAATAATAATAATAATAATAATAATAATAATAATAATAATCAATCAGCTAGGCTAATACCCAAGGCACCACCTTAGGCCTAAGTCATCGAACGACTTTTAAAGCCATTAGTTCAGGTGGCCGAATTACCATGCGTAGGAGGGTGGTGGCAAGCCCTTCGTGCCACGCGAGCCAACAGCTCCCTACACTAACTATTACCATTAACCTCCACACGTTTTTATGGAAGGGGAAACCGAATAACTCGAGCGAAAACCCCTTAAACCAGTGGGGAGAGAACTTGCAAACTCAACGCGGAAGGAGTTGTTCCGAGTTTTCACCCAGTGCCACAAGCTGGGATCGAACCCGGCTCTTCTTGCTGCGAGGCTAAAGTGCTAACCACTCCGCCACCCCACTCATTTAGTTTCGCCTTTGTACGATAGGTAGCGCCATGACCAATGGTGGATTTCTAATACAATTTTAGCAGTGGAATATGGGCTACAGGGGTACATTGTACCCCCAGATTGCACTGCCAAACATTTAATGAATGACATTGAGCCCTTTAATTTTCCTAATATATTCGAACAGGAATCCATATCTCTACTTGGAATGCTTATCACGGCAGATTTTCGTCTCGATGTGGCTGACGGTTGTTTTGACGTCATTACGTTAACTTAACAAAAAACAACGTGAGAGGGGAGCGCGCGCAGAGGGGATTTTTTTCTCTCGTAGGCGGGGCCAAAGCCGTCCGAGTGATCTTACCATACGCGATACGGCAGTATAAGCGTTCCAAGTAGAGGTATGGATTCCTGATTCGAATTTGGATAAAGGCGGAAATACAAAAACCACGAGAAAGAAGAAATGTTTAAACATAGCAATTTTAATCGATTTTTTAAGTTATTTATTTTAGGACAGTAACAGAGTAACTGTTTGTACATTATTAACAAATGGATTTTAGTTATTTTTTTGGGTTTTTTTTTAAATTTTGTACCTCCAAAATAATTCGTTCCACCGCAATTTTATTTTAGCTTCACGGGAATTGTAACAAATTTCGCTTGAAGCGGTACGCGTTTTCGTCTACGACTGAACGGCAGTTGAATACTTCTATCTTAATGAACTCCCTCTTTTACAGCCCGTTCTTTGTGGTTTTGCTTCGCAAATACCATCAGGGCCGTAACCAGGGGGGGGGGGGCGGTCCGGCCGTGCCCACCCTGGACCGTATGGTTGTATGTACAATTTTTTTTTTTATTTGTTTCCATTGCGTGCCCACCCTGAAATCAAATCCTGGTTACGGTGCTGAATACCATCGTCGGAAATTGAAAGGCGCGTCGCCCTTGGCCAACAAGCAATTGTCACTTTAGTCTCGCAAATTAATTCTTCTCGCGTTCTACCCTTTCCCAGAAAAGTGCGTCATTGTTTTTGGCTGATTATTTTCAAATTGCACCAAAGTTTGGGCATATTTTTGGTACACCAAAAGGGGGTTTTAACGAGTGGTCGGACATTTGTACGAAATCCCGTACACTTCTCAAGAAATCTCTGACGAAATCACGAAATCTCTGACGAAGTTGCGAAATCTCTGACGAAATCACGAAATCTCTGACGAAGTTGCGAAATCTCTGACGAAATCACGAAATCTCTGACGAAATCACGAAATCTCCGACGAAATCGCAAAATCTCCGACGAAATCGCGAAATCTTTGACGAAATCGCGAAATCTCTGACGAAATCACGAAATCTCTGACGAAGTTGCGAAATCTCTGACGAAATCACGAAATCTCTGACGAAGTTGCGAAATCTCTGACGAAATCACGAAATCTCCGACGAAATCGCAAAATCTCCGACGAAATCGCGAAATCTTTGACGAAATCGCGAAATCTCTGACGAAATCACGAAATCTCTGACGAAATCACGAAATCTCTGACGAAATCGCAAAATCTCCGACGAAATCGCGAAATCTTTGACGAAATCGGGAAATCTTTGACGAAATCGGGAAATCTTTGACGAAATCGCGAAATCTCTGACGAAGTCGTGAAATCTCTGACGAAATTGCGAAATCTCCGACGAAATCGCGAAATCTCCGACGAAATCGCGAAATCTTTGACGAAATCGCGAAATCTTTGACGAAATCGGGAAATCTGACGAAATCGAGAAATATTTGACGAAATCGCGAAATCACAGAGATTTCGAAATCCCGTACGCTTTTTTTGGGAATGTCCGGCCCCTCGGCTTTTAAACACTCAACAATATACGTAAGTTTGTCGATATTAATTAATATAGAAATATCTGGAGTCTTAGGTATCTAAAATATTTACCATCTCAACGAGACGTAATTATTAATTAAAATTGAAGGGCGCTCC
Source organism: Leiobunum rupestre (assembly GCF_980474605.1). NCBI lineage: Eukaryota > Metazoa > Arthropoda > Arachnida > Opiliones > Sclerosomatidae > Leiobunum > Leiobunum rupestre. The sequence continues at coordinate 50,077,533 of NC_143389.1, forward strand.
GGTAATTGGAGGAGGTGTCCCGAAGCTCCGAACCTCCCAAGGCGAACCACCCCACCCTACACCGCTTCTCTAGTGTTTTATTTATTGTTTGTAGCGAAAGCTGGAATTCGCGGCGGGATTGATGGGAGGAATAGGAGGGTCCCCCCATCAGTCTCCATCCTGCTTCGGGAGCCGATACTAGCCACGCCCATTCTCTCCGGCGTTGGGGGATTTAGGAAGCTGGAGAGAAGGACCGGGATTGAGCGAGGGAGGAAGATCTCGGGTATTAGTGGGAAAAATCAATGAAGCCGTTGCCCTGGTAACCGCGAAAGGGCTGGATTGGAAGTGACGTATTTCTTACGTAGGTACTTTCGTTTATGACGTTTGAAACCGAGTGCAAAAATATATCGAATAAAAAATTCGGAAGGTCGTACTGACGTCATCGCTGACCTCTTAATTGAAAAGTAAACGCGACCATTTTCGGAACGTACCCATCCCGCCTTCCAATAATAGGCTTGTCCGACGCCGGACCTCCACAGTTTTGGAAATTCAAAGGTGTGCGATTTAACTTGACAGTTCATTAAAGGCCGGTAATTGGGTAAAGTCTCCGCGCATTAACTATACAAGTTAATAGATGTTTACACCTTCCCTTGACATTTAACCGGAATAATATACAAAATTAAACCATTTATAAGTCCATTATAGTATACATAATTTATTTCCAGCTTAATTTAATTCCTATTTTATTCGTAGCCAGGTAAAACAGTAATGCAATACACATATTTTGGGGTGTATTACGTATATAACGTATAGATTACCTATAAAGAGTGTAAACCACTACCCTGGAGCAAAGACTTTCACTGGAAACTGGCTCGCTGCAAAACACAAAAAGGATCCTCGGTCGTTGGGGTGGCCTAAGAATCAAATCGTTGAAGAAAACTTGGCGTATCCACTCGGCGTTGGAAAAATCCTGGTGCGATAACCTTTTAACCTTTTTATTTTATTTTTATCGTAATTATAAAATGTTTTGTAAATAGCGGAAATTTTTGCAAATATTGTTAGTGCAACTTTATTTCCGATTAAAAAATTTATATCGTTTTTTTTGTTTTAAACTGCTCGCGGATCTAGAAATGGATTCTTCCCTGTTTTAAAAAGGATTTGTACAGTACATTGATCTAATAAATATTCACTCATTCATATGCAAGCAGCTACCAGCGAAAGACAGAGTAAACCGAAAAACTATGTAGTCTGCCTTTAAGTGCAACTTGCTATAAGTTTAGTACACTAAATGAGAAAGCGATTTTTTCCTCCGTTAAAAGCATCTCGAGTAATAGCTTGGATCCCAGAGTTGTTTTCACCGATGCGTACATGTATTTCGACACGGGATAAAGCACTTTAGTGTCTCTCAGGCCTTCTATAGGACGCTCGTGCTATTATAGGATCTGAACTGAAGCTTTCTACTATACGCAATCGTATCGGACCCTCGCGTATACTCCGAACTATTACCGCGCCCCATAAATATGATTTATTTTATAACGGGATTCCGACATACCGTTTATATTGTGGGCCGTTTTGCTTGTATAAGGGCTAAGGGGGGTGCTGTGTTTTGTTTGCGCGCGCCGAGGAAGACAGTGGCCAATTTCGCGGTTTTTCTCCCCTCTCGCTCTCTCGCTCGATCGGTTTTTACACACAATCCCTTAAGGATTTGCGCGTACTGGGTTCACGTATAGTGTAGCCGATGTCGCCGCCGCCGGATTCCACATAGCTCTCCAAGAACTATGTTTAGAAGGTCCTGAGATATCTCAATCGAAAGGACATATCATGCTCTCGGTAGACCGCTATGAATTTTGGAGATCGGGGGCCCGCAAGTTAATCATTTCCCATGTTAGTAATTTTTGATGATATCCAACTACATATTTCTGGCAAATTCGCGGAACCCCAAAACCCGCGTACGCAGTATTGTGATATTTTAATTTCGTGGCAATTGATACGGGCGCCATCTAACTCGTTCGCGTTTCTCAACCTTATTTCCAAAACTAGGTAACTTGATAAATTCGGTTTGTCAAAAAATTAATTTAAATTCACGTGTTCGTGTTTCGCTACCCTATTTCAAAAACCAGGTAACTCGAAAAATTCATTTTCGATAAAATGTCTTAAATTGGGTTTATTTAGTTAATGTACAAGATGATTGAAATTTTTTTCAAATTTAAATTTAGTATTTAAAATATAGTTCATACATCGGGGGAATGTGTGTACTAAATGTCCGTGACATCTTGTTCTGTTTTTTTAGCTGTCGTGTAATTTTTTTGATTTTTTTCTTCAAACAACTTGAAATGAAGTTCGATCATCTTTTAGTTTACTTTCTTTTGCGGTCCTGTTTTGTTCTTCTTAAAGGGAGTGTAAAGTGTTGGTTACTTTATTTTGTTTTCTGCCGCCAGGTTTATTAAAAACTAAGGGTAGCTGGCGTTAGTTACGTTAAATGAAATCTTATCGCGTGTTAGCAGGCGAAGCGTCCGTGAGATGTTCTTTTTGAAGTAATACAAATCTAACATGAAATGATAAAATGGCCGTAACATTTGATGGATACTTTTCACTGGTTCTGGGATTTCGGAGTAGGGTAAAAAGAGTAACCATATGACGTCATTTTACTCCGAATCTGTGCTGGCGAATAGTTCGAGTTGAGGTCGAAAAACGTTTTCCCAAAATGGCTGCCTGTAGCCATTTTAGTGAATTTTATCAGCTTACTCGCTTTACATCTCCTTTTCAGGAGGAGTAAAAAGTGTAGCTCCAATACCTTGACGAATAGTTCACGGTGTAGAGTAACTATCTCCACCGGAACAAGCGAATAGTTTAATTTTGCCTAAAAGGTGTACTCGTTTTGTTCCGGAACAAACGAAAAGTTTCCTCCTAATAAAATTAATATATTTATTTATTTTGATACTTAATTTTTTAAACAATTTCATTCGTACTTTCAATAAAACAAAGTTTGATTATCATATGAGTTCTCGTAGGTTTTGCACTAAACTAAATATATACTTATATATATAAAAGTGAGTGGCGATTACAGCATCGCCATCTGTCGACAGGTAAAATAACTATTAGGATGTTACATCTAAGGAGAAACATGAACTAACGTCTAAGTAACATCCTTTTCACCTAATTTCACAAACAGAACCAATCGGCGTAGCTTTGACTTTACATAGTCTAACACCCCGCGCCCCTTGACGAATTTGTGAACTAGCTGCCAAGTCGTTTTCGCCTGCCACCCTCTATATTTAGAAGATATAACTAAATCTCCCTATTTGTATTAGTTATCGTTTCCGAACGTAGATGGCGCCCAGAGACTTCGAAGAAGCCACTCGTAAAGTGGAGTGCAAATTCCATGTTTCGGATTTCGAATCGAATATCAAATATTTTTCTAGAGACGTCATATACCAAATCGACGAATATTTTAAGGACAAATCCATGCCGGTTAACCGATCAAATACTAAATAATATTTTAAATATCAAATTATCATATTTTGCAATAAAACGATGAAAAACATAAAACTTATTCGCAAACTAGAAATTTTCAATGATATTATGACTTTGTGGTAAATTTAATTTCGTATTTAACCTTTAAAGTTTATTTCATTGACGACCTTGAAATTAAAAAAAATCAAAGCAAATACTTGCTATCCCCTTTTCAAATATTCGACTATTTGAGGAAGAGAAACGATTATTTGATTTGATATTCGATAAAATTGTAGTCACCAAATACATTGCATACCCCCAATGACGACACTTCAAATCCAATCAAATATCCCTTTAAATCTAAAGGCGTTATCAAATGTTTATTTAGCGAAAGTGAGATGACGTACGCGTATGGACATTTTGAATGTTGAAAAGGACCATATGCCAAATGGCGACGATTATTTCTTTCACTCGTATTTCTCAAAGAAATCCGTCGCTAAGTCTCTCCTTGACACGCTGACATTTGGGTATTTATAACTAACGAGCTCAAACCTCGTGCTGCCAAACAGGGAAAGATATAAAAATAAATCCCCACCAACTTATATATTTCGTCAATCGATACTCTATCGATCCGTTTAAGACGAACTATTTAGTACCTAAATGGGTCGATCGATATTTGGTTTGTTATTACAAAAGTTTAACAATATATTTATGACAATATATATTATTAATGTCGTAATTGAAGTATTGAAAATCAAATTATAGTACCAAGGACAAAACAAAATATCGACCGCGGTGAAACATTTTCATGTTTGAAAATTGGCGCTAAATTTGAATTTTGTCGGAATGTTAGTGATACAATTGGTAAAAGATAGGAAATTTTAATAACGCTAAAAATCAAGTTATTATTATTTAATTGAAATAATATTGTTACAATTTTCCTTTCAAAAATGACCTTTCGTTTAGGACGTGTTATCGAAAATAAGGTACCTATTATTAAGCCTTTGAAATTATCGAAACGGTTAAAAAATTTAACTAGATAGTTTAAAATTAAATATAAATTATCGACGTGTAAGATGATTATCGTACGTGTGGCAACGCTGTAATTAATAGCTAGAAATATTTCAAAACGAGCATTGTAAAGTTCGATTCATTCTCTCTAGATGTCGCCACTGATCTAGACGGTTGATCGATCCGCGCGAAAATGGCGTAGATACAAATCGATGGTTCCGAGACTGAATGATAAAGAGAGAGAGAGAGAATGGTACTCACGATTCGCTGCCAAAGGAAGAATGCCTCGAAACGGACTTGGGTGACATTTCGAATTCGCTGTCCGATCGGTAGAGGAAGGACTCCCGGCGCTGAGGGAAGGCTTGCAGCACCAGCCCTGCCGCCGAGGAAGGGCTGGTGGCGTCCAGCAGGCCCCGGTGACCCACATGGTGACCTCCCACGTGGATGCCCGGTCCCGACGGCGGAAGCCCGTGTTCCGCGTCTCCCACATCGAAGCTGAAAAAGCAGAAATAAATAAATTAATTGATTGATTTAATTAAATAACTGAATATTTTAAAACGGCTGGTATTTTCATTACAAAATACTTTTACTACGACCATAAGTTACGTAATCAGTAAAGCACTTCCTACGGTGGCGGACTGGCCATAGAGTGAACCTGCCCGATGGCAGGTGGGCCCCACGGACCGTTCATGAAGTGGGCCCCTCAAACATGATAGCGTTATAGTTGTCCGCCACTGAATTCCTAGTGTTTTAATGCAAAATTTCTTACCGAACCTTTTTTAACCACTGACAGTTTCATACAGCTACGACTTGGACTAGCAACTAAACCAAGTAGTACGATATGGTCCTTGGTATAGTCAGTTGCAGGCTAAGAAAGACAAAATATATAGTACAGTCGGCGCAAGGATACCTCAGACCATTTCCGGCCAGTCGACCGCGCGTAATTTAAATTTGACCACTTTACGGTCAATTTCAAATTTCGTGAGTTTCATCGTTTTTTCGCGCCATCTAGGAACCGAAATAGGAATCTATTTTTTAATTTCATGTTGTCATGAGTTTCATTACTGAATGCAGCTAAAGAAGGTTCGATAATTGAAGCTCCAAATATTTTAAATAGCCCAAGAGGTTTCTATAAAAAGCATGATAAAGGTTTATTGTTAACAGGTAAAGATAAAAATATAATTTTAAACGTCTATAGCTCATTAAGACAACGTTACCCCCAAGAAAGCGTGGTAACTATTTTAAAAGAAACTGCCGATTTAACTGGTAAGACGTAGAAATAAATTTACAAAATTAAATAATTATACATACTATTTTAAATTTAAGAATGATAGGAATGCCTTATCTTTTAAATTTGCTCGCCACCACAATTATGAAATTAAAAAATAAAGATTCCAATTTCGGTCTCTAGATGGCGCTAAAAGACGACAAAAAGAGCAAAATTCGAATTTGACCGTAAAATGGCCATATTCAAATTTCGCGCGGTGGAATGACCGGAAACGATCTGAGGCATCCTTGCGCCGATTGTACTATATATTTTGTCTTTCTTAGCCTGCAACTCACTATAGTAGTATATTTCGCCTTTGGCATATTTATATCCTAGGGGGCTCTGTGCTGATAATTAAACCTTGATCACGCAATAACACCAAAAATCAGTGGATAATTTTTACAAATATGCCTTTCTATAAAATAAGCTACGCATGCTGAACTTGTTTTTACGTGGCTCATTCGTCACGAAATACGTAAAGTTCAGTTCAGTTTATGCTTAAAAACAGGGTGCTTCGTCTAATTTACTCTTATGTCCAGGGCTTTTCATAGTAAACGTCATCGATACGTCACCAGTGACGCGGCAGCAACATCAAAATAAGAAGGCCAATGTTACTTTGTAGAAAGGCCAATTGGCATACTTATGTCTATTACGTAACTTATGGTATTATATAAGTGACCAAAAAAGGATAAGATACCGAGCGTAATTTTCTTTTAGCTTCTTGGGGCGATTGGTTTTTCGTTTGTCTGGTATTTTAAAAATGGAGGGAAATTTGCTAATTATAGTAGAAAATATTTAGTCAGCGAAATAGGATGAGCTCTAGCTGTTGGCATTTCTGGGCACCGTTCCAAAAGATGTCGCGAAATTATCATTTTCTCCTTTACACGCCAGTTCATAAATATGACGGAAAGGTCATTCCGGCGTGAGTGTGCAACCTCAGATCGAGGAAGCTGTTTTCTCTTAATTATACTTTCAACTACATTAGCTGGTGCTGTAGTTTCTCCGTCTACCTCGCAGCCTGTCGCCATATATTTTAATTTAGTTCGCTCGCCCCTACGAGGAACTCACTGTTATAGTTCCCACCCCCCCCTCCCTTGGGCATTTTGCTAATTGGCAACTGCCGTATTCAAATTAAAAGCGCGGGGGGGGGGGAAGAGGGCGAAAGAGGGAAGGGGTGATACGTTGTAGAAATGAAAAATCGTTTTCATTTTTGGCAAAGTCTGGCTATAAAGTAAGTTTGTTAAATGATGGTACGTTCGTATTAAAGAGTTTATAATTGTTGTCTCGTAATTAACGGGTGTATCGTAATTATATAAGCTATATATGGTTTTAAATTATTTTAATTTGGAAGGTTTGTTTGGTTTTATTTCTACAATTCAAATCGATTCGAAACGTTTTGAAGGAGATATGTGAACTAGGGTAGATCGTTTTAAGCCGATTCAAACCGTTTTCTACCGCTTACGTGTGAAAGTAGATTAGCGTTACGGAGGTCTACACTTTGGCGTTCACACGCGTGGTGCTTAAACTCCGTCGTATTGAAATTGGAACCTTCAGAAATAACGTTAAATTAAAATCGTGTTCGTAATATCGATTTAAAACTGAAATATCAAATTTAATGGCAGTTTGATGAATGTTTAATGATAGAAATATGTTAAATATCAATCGCTGGCAACTGAAATTAATTTTCAAAATTGGTGCAATTATATTTTCCATAATTGCTCAGAAACAATTTTTTTTACAAAATACTATCTTTTTCCATAAACTGTACCCCTTTCATTTCATTCGCTATAATTAACAGGTAATATATATACACATTATAGAAGGGGTATAACCAAAAAACTTGAAAACCATTATACAGGAGTGAGCGGGAATCCTTTGGGCCACCAAAATTCAATTACAATTCCCGAATTCCCTTCGTATTTTTTTTTTGTTCTTGTAAATTGCGGAATGTGGTTTGTATTAGCTCTTCTAACTCCGAACCACCCCCTCGAGGCACGAAAGTGAACGACCAAAAATAACACAGTAAGGAACAAATAATAATTAAACCAGATGGGACGAAAGAAAAAATAATCCTTTTAATAGATTCGGCTTTTAATGGACATTTTGAAGAAAAAAATATTATTTTCTTATTGCTATTCAAGTCTCGCTCGCTTCCTCGTAAGGGACACAGATACTTAAACCATTAAATAATGGCTTTTTATTATACTACAAAATTTGGTTTTCCATTTCACGTAGGCAATGCGCGAGTTCCAATATCGGTCAGAACCAATATTAATTTTTTTAATTGCGAAGGGAATATAACCTCAACGGAAAACCTCAACAATTTTAGGGATTACCACCAAGCAACGCCCAAAATGTCAAAATCCAAAGTAGTGCGCGTTAAAAGTCGCTAGCTGACTTGGGCCTAAGGTGGTGGCTTGGGTAATAGCCTAGTTGATTATTATAATTATACTATAAGCATAAGTTACATAATAATAACAAGTATGACTATTAGCAAATATTACCACTGAACTGATTTTTAGAATTATTGAGCAATCAATTTCCGTTCATCACAGAGCCCCCTAGTGATTAAATATACCCAAGGATGAATATACTACTACCAAGGAGGATAATATAATACTAGGTTCAGTTGCGAGTCCAAGTCGAAGCCGGTCAAGAATGTCAGTGTCGAAAAAAGTTCGATAAGAAAATTACATTTAAAACAATAGGAAGTGTCATACTTTTTTTTTAATATGTTATATTCCTTTTAAAAACTATTGCCAATTATATAAATTTTTGTTTTAGTTTCTTATTAATTACTATTAAGAACTAATAGTTATTTTTATAAAGTGACGTGGCCTTATTGTTTTATTGTGGCTCTTACGTCATAGGCTCTTACGTCACAGTCTCTTACTTTTACAAGTCCACGAGCGCGTGCTACAGTCGCCAGGGGAATGTAGGTTTTTCTAGCGCGCGTGCAAATCGCCCGTGCGAAGACTATAACGTCACGTTATTAGAAGCCTTAGTACTTATCTAAATTATAATCATTAGTAAATTATTCATTCTTTTTAAGAAAATCACTCTGTTTTTTGAAACCCCTTAATATATTGCTACGTAAACTTTGACAATTTGAAAGTTGTAAGTCTTTATTTTCTTCCGAAAATGAGCTTCCGTTTTTTTTTCTTCGTTTGATAATAATCCATCTTGTTCGTTTATCGAAAAAGAAGTTCCGAGTAAAAATATATTTTGATCCATCTCATTATCGATTCGTTGTACTCTCTCGTTTGTTACTCTATCGGGTACTTTTAAATCCTGTCTCTTCCATTTTCATCTTCGTAGACTCCTTAATTGGAGGAAAGATTTTGATGGGCTATACCTTTATCTCGAGGCTGGCTTGAAAAGGAATGTTTTTTTCGGACGAAATAACCTTCCCTCTCTTCTGACGTTCGCTAATTTAGAAAATTGCCAAATTAGACGGTTAAACTGTAATTGCCGGAAAGGTCTTCGGTGGCACAACTTGGAGGGGTGGGGAAAATACATTTTAATGAGCAAAAATGTAAATATTTTTTTTTGCGCTTTACACCTTTGGGCTAAATGAAAAATTTAATTAATAGTTATTTATGTAGCTAAGTGGTATTATGGTATTGGCATTGTCTTTATAAAAAATAAATCTAATAAAAATTAAATTACTAATAGACTGATAGGATGGTATGTGTATCGCTGTCAGGTGACCAATAATAATAACAATAAGCTACGCTAATACCCTTGGCACCACCCTAGGCACAAGTCATCCAGCGACTTTTATTGCCTTTAATTCAGGTGACCGGGTAGAGACAAACCATTCTCTACCTGAAAGTAACTATCAATTAAATCTAAAAACCTCTATTTGAGAAAAAACGAGTTTTTTGTTTAAATTTCGAATAATAACAATGGTAATCTATTAATTTAAATACACTAAAATATGGGGGATAAAAGTATAATATATTATCATTTGAGGATTCTAATTTCTTGACTTTTCCTCTCAGGTAGTGAATTATTACACCAAAAATGGCGGCCACGTAGTGTTACTACTCTATCGCAGACTCGGAGTAAAGGTGTAATCAATATATATTTTCCAGTGTAACGTTTTTTACTTTACAGCGAGATAATTTTTAGAATGTACTTACTGTTGACCAACTCCCATTAATATCATCATTATGGGTCTTTAATTTGAGTAAATTTCGAGGTACAAAGTGAAAAAAAATTCCCATGTTATTTTCAATGGGGAAATTTCCATTTTGCGTTGTCAAAAACATTTTTGGTTGCCATGGCCAAACGGTTGCCTATGGAGACATTTACCTTTAGGGTTTTTCAAGTAACATAAAGGTGTACCAAAACCCCCGAGTTTGAACAAAATCCGTGTGATACATCTCGCGTCGTCTCCTTGTTAGTGAAGGAGAATTAGGGGTCAAAATTGGGACTTCCCTTTTCTCTTATAGCCTGCCCCCCTTTGCCTTTCCTCAATGTCCGCGGGCTTCTTTTATAAGGCGGAAGAGCCCCCCCCCTCCCTCCCCGGTTTAATCTTGGATCAGACAATCTTATAGAGTTAAATTACCCTGAACGTGTTATTTTCTTCCTCCTCCTTTTCATTCGTTCTCCGCTCTTCATTTGCTTTCTCCATCCCCCCGAGCAGTTGGTGCTCCGTCTTCTTTTTGTCGGTCGCTTTCTACATCTCCCTCCTTTGCTTAATCAAGCGAACAATTGGTGCGCGCACAAAAGACGGAAAACAACGCGATTCGTCGGAATTGACTCGGAAGGGCCAGCTTTCTTAGATTGACGCCAAAAGACGGTGGCCATTATATGGGACTGGTCGTGTTCAAGATCGAGAAAACCATACGTGATTACACTCCCGTGTCTAGGATTAATTCTTCCTAATGGCCGCGTCCCGTCAACTTCCAAGCCCACTTCGAAAGCGAATGGGTTACAATTTCTCGATTATACATTATAATTTGGAAACATCTTTGCGTATCTTTCGGCACTGTTACTTATTATTTGAAAGGATTGCTAAGAGCTAGCCGATTCAAAATAAAATAATGATGCTGTTTTTAATTAAAATACGGGTCTTTAAACTCAAGTGGCTCTTTATAATAAATTACTCGAAAAAGATAAAGTTTAGTTTTCTTCCCTTAAACTAGGCTTAAAGGCCTAGGTTTTCTTCTGCCTGTCACCCTTTAAATTTACTTTCCTTCCAAACAAATACCCCGGTGGTAGGCCAACAGCGGAACACCTAGGCCTTTAAGTTCGTTTTAAGACTATGGACAAATGAGCTACGGGACGCGAATCATAAAGAAAAACCTCATTCTTCAAGTTACATCCCCCGCCAGCTCTCCTACCGTGAGAATCGCGAAACATTTCCACCCAAATACAAAGCACCCTCGTTTAAATTTAATAGGCATAGCCGTGAATCAATTAAAATGTGTTAAATAGATTCATGGCCTAACCTTTTCATTTATTATAACGCGTACTTGTTTGGTTTATTATTTGGGTTAATATATTTCCTATATCAGACACCGTGGCGCTACAAGCGGCACTGCTCTAAACAATACACCAAGGGTGCTAACTAGATTTCCGTTAAGTAGACTACTGCTCTTAAATGATCTCAACTAGGAGCCAAAATAAAGCGAGTAAAGATACGTAACTTTTCAAAAATATGAAGTAAGAAACCTCGGTTTAATTTAATTAATACTAACTTAACATTTTTAACCTTTTTTATTATATTACATTTTCATTATCATATTATTGTTTTTATTCCAGATTCAAAACAAAAACCTCGTTTTTAGACACGCTTGACTATCTTTCTCGGGTAACGTCAGAAGTAAATGAACCGAAGTTATCAGACTGCTATACTTATCATGTTGGAGGCGCTTTCCTTATTAAGTTACATTTTGACCTCGAATTTGAAATTTTGCGCCTTCTAGGCCGAAAAAAAAAGTTTTTGTTTTTATGAAACCATTTTTTATACATATAAATAGCTATACCCACAATTCCCAAGTGAAATTTATCGCGTCAAAAGACGGGGATTTAAATAAGCTTTTATTTGACTCTATTTTCTCATCATTTTCATCAGGAAAACGCCTTCCGATTCTGGGTGATATTTCAATAACTTCGGTTCATTTACTTCTGGTAACGTGTATTCAAAATTGAGAAAAGGAACTAATAACGTATGATCCTCGTATCCCAAGCGGTAACGAGCCAACTTCGAGGTATAAATCTATTTGGAAAAATGCCCTCCACTAGGGATCTCATCTATCCCAGTATATATATATATATATACATAGACGGAGAGAGAGAGTAAATCTATTTTAAAAGCAGTCTTCTCCGTGGAGTGTATCTCCTCCGACAATGTTTGCGTTTTGAATGAAAGGCGAGAGAGTGTATTTGCATTGAAGAGGCTCGTTGCCCTCCCGCTGGTATCGTTTTAGAAAGTTTCTAGAGATCAACAGAATTCTCCCGCCCGGGGGACCGCTTTTCCACTAAATTTTTATTTTGGTGGAAAAATTTCCCCGGATAAAATTAATTTATCCCACCCGCTTCGCCCAGGGCACTTCCCCCCTCCCATCCGAATGCCCCCCCCCTCGACGACGTCAACGGAATACTGAGGACAAATATATTTTTATATTGGAATGAGCGGAGAGGGAAATTAATAGCTGACGTTAGAGCCGCCGAAGGTTTTAAAACGATAATGGATTATTTTCAACGTAATATTTATCTTTATTATATTATATTTTATTTTATTTTTCCTTCTCCCCCACCACGTCGCGCTGATGACGTTAATCAAATAGAGTTGGCCGTTATTTAATGATTAAGGAATGTTCGGGAATTTACATTTGTTCGCTCGTTAACGGGCAGGAATTTTCGATGTAAATTGACGGTAATTTTGTCAACTTTATCTTTCGCGCGTTATAAGTTTCCCGATTTGTTTTTCGGGGCAATTATACATTCCAGGTATAGGGATGTTTGATATGATTCCGGAAATTCTATATATTTATAGTTCACGCTTCTATATATTTACAATAGGATTATTTTGTTTTTTATAGAATTTGATACCATACTGGTTTCTAGCCAGGCCCGGTGTTAGGATGTGCGGGGTCCTAGGCAGCAAGATATGAAATAGGAGCCCCAAAAGGTTTGACACTGAAAATGGGGCCCTAGGGTTCGCCTCGAGCGCCTTGCCCCGTTTCTAGCGGCGTGCAAATATCTAAACTACAAATATAAACGATCAACAGAAACCCCACTTCCGAATTTCAATCTGGCCTCGTCGACACCATTAATACAAACTGAGTATTACAACATCCACGAATACATCGAACGTGTGATTGACTAATTTGGAGGATAAGCTCACCTCGAAGAGGCCCTTTGTCTCGAAACTTGGGTCCCAGGAAGAGGCGGACACCTGTAGAGCAAACCCAACGACCGACGCCCGCTGTTGCTCACCATGCAGACCGACTGAACCGACTGCGGGGACATCAGCCCTCCTTGACTCGACTGACCGTCGGAGGTAGGGTCGTCCTTGGACCAGGGTAAAGGGTCACTCTTACGACTAGAAGGTCGCCGGCGAGACCGGTAATAGGGCAGGTTGATGTACTGGGTCACCAAAAGTTCCGGAGTCGCGTTTAGACCCAAGTAGCGCGCTACGGCCACGAACAACATCAAAATGGTCCCCAGCATGACGGTGACGACTTCGTATCTACTCCGAACGACGGACGAAGCTATGAGAAAGTCGAGAAACCCGCCAAACCAACGTGATTCGCGATCGTCATCCGATTAAGGCTTAGAATGCTGGCGTCGAAAAACAACTGCGGGCGGGCTGCCACCGCGGCAATAACGCCACTCGCGTCGCCTGGCTGCATTCTCTTTTCTTGAGAGGTACACCGGCGCTACACCGACTCGCGAGGACTCGAATAAAAGCCGAGAGTTTTCCGGCCGCCCTTTATGAATCTCTCGCGCGATATTAAACTTAATGCTTTTATCTGGGAGGAAAACCGCTTTTCATCAACTTCCTCTTTGCATACGATTATCTATCCCCACCTTTGGTTTTTTACGACGTTTTTATAACGAAACAAACGGCGTTAAAACGACGGGGACGCATTTATTAGTTACGCGTGGTTAAGCTATTATACGCGCGATTGTATAACACCTTGGCCGATTTTGGATTCAACCCAAATTACGATGTACGTTGTCATTGTTATTATATTGTTTTACAATATCGAACGCTTTTAAATATTCCTCGTTGACTAACTTTTCGGCGGGGTTCGTTAAAGTACTCGTGACCTTTAGGGGGTCATTCTCGGTACCTTTTAATTAAGGGTGTCTTCCGGTATACGCGTCCGAGTTAGGAAGAAAAGCCCGGATGAGAAACGAAGATCGACTCGCCTCCGTCCATAATTTACAACTGATATCTGACGGGCGGTATTTACGGAATGGCGTGTCCTCTGGATTTGTCGCGAAGGAGGCTGACGGAACGAATCTTTTTCGGTCGCTGTCAAGTTGACTTTGCCGTCGAACGTCGTTAGGGAGGCGAGCGTTGCCGAAGAAAAGCGGAAGCGGAAACCCCTGGCTTTATATCTCAGACAGAGACGGACTACGCGGGGACTCACTCCGAGGGGGACGGGCCCCTCGAGTTTCCCTTATCGCGAGGGACGATTGGGTGAGAACGGATTTCGGGGCTACCGGAATTAGGCCAAAAGTAATCCCCCTCGCGCCGCGACAGTTTTATAGCCTTTAGCTGGTCGCTCGTACGATGGCACGAACGAACTTTACCAGTTCCTTCAGCTTCTGATAGAAATGGCGAGTGAGCTTCGGCTCGAGTCTATGGGGAAACGTCGTGTCTGTATACTTGGTCGGCAGTCGTACGACTGAATTCCCATTTTGTAACTTTGGCTTTCGTCTCTCCCGCCGCCACCATCCTCGCTCTCTCGCTTCTCCCGTTTGCAGAAGCCACCCCTCGCTATCCCGCGCGCAACACCGTCCTTTCGCGGAGGCACCAATTTGAATCGGTGGCCGTGGGTGGTGGTGCGGCCGCCGAGGGGGAGTAAATACGCCCGTAGATTGAAAGGTGCGCGCGCATCACCCTTCTCTAACTATCCCTCTATTCCTCCGTCTCTCTCCATACTATCAAACCACCCACCTCCCATCGGCCAACACCGCCTTTTAAATCGCCTCATCGTCTATTACTCGCCACCTCTCGCCTCCACCTTTTCCTTCACTCTCTCTCTCTTCTGCTCTTAGTTTTTTCCCCTCGTTCCAGGCCCCCCTCTCTTCGACCTCTTTAAGAAACTTTACCGATTGATTTCGGTTTATCGAACGTCTTTCGCTTTGCTTTGCAAATTAGGCGACGAAAATCAAAGGAAAGAGAATCGCAATTTCCCCCCAAGAGTCCCGCAGAAAAAACACACCTATTTAGAGTTTCTTGAAAAGAAAGAGGACCCCCAACCGAGCTTGTCTTTAATGTCAACCACGGATTAGTATACAAATCTACGAAATATTTTACCGAAAACTGTCTATAGCTTTGATAACGTAATTCTTTCATATTCTTATATTACATCGGAGAGGTGTATTTGCTTTAATATAATATATATATTTTTTATTTTAAATTAATTTATCTCTTACGTATGTCAAAGTCGGTACTCCTTTGATCTTCGAAAATATTCCCATTTGAAGTTAAGCAAAAATAAATCGTTATTAGATAAATGTTTTCTTTAATACATTTCCTTTGATGCTTTTATTTTATATACTTTGGGAAAAAAGCTTTCAAGGCTTTCTCTACTTGTTGGAAATTTTCATAAATAAGGTTTTATATCCAAAGCTTTTCTCGTTAAATGCGTTTTTCCATTACATTTGTATTTCATCTATTATATATATTTTTTTTTGATACCTCGTTAAATGAGTTGCGCGTGTAGGAGAAAAACGTTATCTATTGAATCGTCTTTTCTGTTATTGTTTCTCGCGAAAATCCGCTTATCTTTACGTTGTTTTTTGTTTTCTGCATAAATTGCTCTGGATAGAAAGACGTTTACCCCGTTCTTGCGTCTGACATAAAGAGGGGATTTATAACGGGTTAATAGAAATGATAAAAATTGTCTAATCTTTTTTTCCGTGAAAGCAGACCCGTTTTTTTTATATTAGGCGTGTATTCCAGCCTTTTTTTTATTGCACGACGCTAGTCAACGCCAGAAATCAATACGTAAACAGTTTACCCCTCGCAAGTTGGCTAGCGTTGGCCTAAACGTTCACCGGAGTGCTGCGGTTGGAACACTTTTACAGGCGTCACTTTTAGGTCTATTGTACAGCTTCTTAAGGCTTATTTTTAGAATTGTTAATTTTCCGGAAATATAAAATGCGGAAAACTTTCCGAAATGCTGAAAAGTTTCCGCAAATCGGAAAAATACAAAATTGAAACATAAATAACTTTTTAAGGGTTTTTAATGTTTTTATCGATATAAAATGTCTAATAACAGTAAACATACTACAAAACATTAATAGTGTTACATTGTTAATCAGTTTAAATTAGTCTAGAGGTTTAGTTTTACTTTTAAATTCGAAAAAATGAGGCGAAAATGCAGCTTTATTTAAATTTGCAAACAATATATTAGACTAATCATGGAATGAAAACGTTTTTTTTTAATTTTTTTTCGGAAAAATACGGAAAATTTTCCGGAAAAAAGGCCTCGGTCATTTTCCGGAATTTTTTTTTTACAACACTACTAGTTATTTTTATAGGTTGTAGTTTTGAAAGCCTGGTTTTAATTTCGATAACTGGTTTAATTATATAATTAAGTAATATATCTATTAAGTAACGTGACGAAAGGTTTTTGTTATTGTCAACCTGGATGATGTAAGACTTTTTCCACTTCATCGCGATTGTAATACATAATTAAAATAACAACTCTATTATCGTAATAATGACGATGAATATTAATGAAAATAAATTACGTTTGAATTTTTAAAATTCATTTATCCGTAGAATATTAAAAACTGGGAATTAAATCTTAAGGCGCTACCTTCGTTCTAAAACCAGGTATCTCAAAAGTATTAAAATTAAGAAAAAAAGTTATATAAATATCAAAAAATATTATTTAAACTAGCAAAAACCTTTTAAATATATCGGAAACATTTTAAATATTTTTGGTATAAATAAGGGATGAAATGTAATTTCGGAAAAGGATAAAAGAGGATATACGCGTAAGTCGATTTACTTGTCTTTGAAAGTCGGGTTACTCTTCTCATTTCTAAGGAGTTTTTTAAACTAGGCGTAGCTATAGTTCCGTCAAAAGGTCAATCTGATATTATACGCGGAGTTAGTTTTTCTGATCCAGATATAATATAATCAAGTCAATGGAAAGAAGAAAAATACGTTAACGATCGTTCAGAATTTAGTTCAATTTTTCCTCCCTAGGTGGCTCTAATCTTTTCCAACCTTTTTAACTATAATATATATACAAGTATATTAAAAGCTATCTTCGTGATCAAAGAACTATTAAAATCTGCGCTAATGTATTAACGGTAAAGATTTGACGCCCAAATTCTGGCCATCAACTTTGAACTATTTAAAAAGGCTGGCTGATTTTGCTTAGAACCGCAAAAAGCTAGACGCTCCATCTTTCGATGGAATTTTGAACCTTGAAAGAATGGGTATTTTCCTAATGGAAAGGCGGCTTCGAAAATGTTCTATCAATTATCGGATTATTTTTCTAAGGCCTCCTTTTCGGCGAGGAAATTTTATATATTTATTCGGTCCGTTTTGACTAAAGCGATTTGACTGGGAAAATATCATTCCCCCTATTCCGAAATAGGATTTTTTTCACGCAGTTTGAAAACGATACTCTATAACCCTAAAACCTTTTTATTTCCAAGTGAAAGTTCAAAGTACTTAATTTTTTTCCGCTAAGCCTTTAAAAGCTCTTTCGCGTTCAATGTCAAAAATTTTCATTATATTATTATATAACACCTTTATCTCGTTATTAGCTATAAAAATGCCATAATGTTAAAGTCAATACGAAAATCAACGTTGACTTTACGACGCATACTATACCCTCACCCTTCTTTCGGTAATACTGTCAGTTGATTCCATTAACTAGCGAATTCGGGCCCATCTATTGTTACTGGAATTACTTCATCCACGTTTTCGCGTCTACCTGCCCCCCATAGAAACGTCACGGCGGATGATTGACGCGAGACTAACTAACTCCCCCGTCCCCCTTATCTCAATTTTTTTATATATACTAACGATGTGTTCTATAGGGGTTTCGCTATACCATATTATTAATTCTAAGAAGGTAAGAGGGTGAAGTCTGTACTCAATCGTTACACCGTGAACGCTGACATTTGACTTTAGCATGACGGTGGCCCAGCCAATCAGGCGAGAAATATTGACTTTTCCTTTTTTGCCTTGATGCGGCTAAATTATTAGACTTTTTTGGTTTGTGACATTATAATCGAAGAATTTGTACCGCCACGTCTAGTACAACCAAGTTTCGATACTAGTCTCTCTACAAACGCAGTTATTGGTTGCAAGATGTCTCGGCCGTTTGACGCGTTGCGTGCTCGCTTTTTATCCTCTACCTCTTGTCAGTTGTTCTAAATGTTTTTTCCCTCCGTTTGCATTGTCGAGAAGGTGGCACGTTCTAAAGCGGTGCCGTTACTCTCTCACTATTGATTCGCTCGATTCATATCGACTTTCATATTCAATTCGACGTGGACTTTTGTATTCGTTGTTATGGAAAACCATTGTTTTCGCTGGTGTTTTTTTTGTTATCGTTGAATTTATTTTTGTTTCCCGTTAAAACGCAAAAACACAATACGATGAAACATTATTTTTAAAATAATTTGCTTACAGTTTTGGGTAAATTACAGCGCTTAATTACAGGCTTACGAAGAATAAGTTCAATTAATCAACTAAAAATGCGCCAGTCATAATATATTTTACCCCATAAAATGTTTTGGGAGTTAGGTATCTCGAAAGAGAGCTTATTGAATAATAATATCTGTGATATACGTGGGTTTTATCAAGAATATATCTATGTTACCGAGAATGGACTAGTCGAGTCTCGCTAGCCTAAAAGCACCATCTCCCAAAAGGAAACTTTCTATTTTCCAAATAGTATTGCGCCCTCTAGTTTTTTTTGCGAGAAAACACGTACGGAAACTTTGTTGAGGTTAACGGTAATAGGTAGTGTAGGGAGCTTTTGGCTCGCGTGGTATGAAGGGCCCTAAAAGAAACTTGATGACTTAGGTCTAAGGCGGTAATAATAATCTAGGTTAATACCCAAGGCACAACCTTAGGCCCAAGTGATCGACTTTTTAATGCCTTTAAACCGGTGGCCGGGTTACAATGCGTAGGAGGGTGGTGACCATGCCACGCGAGCCTACAGGCCCCTACACTTACTATTACCTCTACAAGTTTTTATGGGAAGGGGAAACCGAAGACCTCGGAGGAAAACCCCTTTAACCAGTGGCGAGAGAACTTGCAAACTCAACGCGGAAGGAGTGGTTCCAAGTTTTCACCCAGTGATTATTAAAGTTAAATTAACCTATTAATTTAATTCGTGCAACTGTAATTAAAGCTGAATTCAACGATTTAAAATTTGCATAAAGCCAAACAGATGGCGTTACAGTCTCGATTAAAATTGCAATTTTCAGGCCTAGGTGGTAATTTTCGCTATCGTAAGGGTTCTCTGTAACCTAAATAAGTGCTTGGTCTGAACTAGTGGCGGCGCGCCCATTTGCAATTTATTAGATTCGGAATTGGTCGGTTTTCTGTCACATCAGCGCTTCCATAATCCGTTCGCTATAGATCGAGAGAGTTTAATTTCAGTTTGAAACTTGTATAGCAGGGAATTTCTACGATACAAGCTACATAAGCAAATTAAAGAAACGCTGAGGAGCAGAAACAGACAGTACGCTGTAGCTCGGCCTGACAAAACGCATTAACTATTCAAGACTTATTTTCGTTTTACTGTCTGCAGTTGCCGCACGTTTATTTTGTTCACTTATCCGAGCGCAAAGCCCCTCACCATGAATATATCACGCAGTCAGCCTTTCCCATATTTTTATTTTATTACAAAACTCGCTTTTCGTTGTGTTATTTTGGCACCGAAAATAAAAATAGTTATTACGAGCTTTTATTCGAAATGTCGAATAGTTTTATAGCACTGCCAAATTTAACTGATACCTTTAGCTTGTTCAGCTATTTAAAGGTAGAGAATCGAGTGTAGCCCTTTGGTGTAACAATTTGTGTTATAAACTAAACGGTTCGTGAGTTCAACAGATTAAATAATTCACCTGTACTCGAAATTAAACTATTCGCATGTACTCGAAATGAAACAATTCGCATGTATTCGAAATGAAACTATTAGCATGTATTCCAAATTAAACTATTCGATGTATTCGAAATGAAACTATTAGCATGTATTCCAAATTAAACTATTTGCATATATTCCAAATGAAACTATTCGCATGCATTCCTAAGTAAACTATTCGCATGTATTCGAAATGAAACTACTAGCATGTATTCCAAATTAAACTATTCGTATATATTCCAAATTAAACTATTCGCATGTATTCGAAATGAAACTATTCGCATGTACCTAGGAGCAATAAACACAAGGAGCATGCAGCTAGCCTTTAAACACACTAACGCAGTGTTGTGTACAAATTTCATTGGACGAGCCTTACGCTGAACTTTTTACGGAAAGGGGGGAGACAATTTCCAGATTTTCCCCTTCCGACGGCAGCAGGCGCTAAAGCGTCTAACCAATGAAAACTGTACGCAAGAAAATGCACGACTTTTGACGGGTTGCGTTCTCCTTGTGTGGGGTGCTGTGTTTGTTGCTCCTAGGCATGTACTACAAATTAAACTATTCGCATGTATTCCAAATGAAACTATTCGCGTGTACTCTAATTTAAACTGTCGCCTGTTACACCCATGTAATAGCTCCAAACTCGAATATTAAGCAGCGAATAGTTCGATTTAGTGTAGAAATTATTCGCAGAATATGTCACAAGTATCTATCTTTTGACGAAGCGTCTTCAAAGTTCGAGTGAAAGTTTAGCGGTTACCTTTCGTAACGTAGGGTTCTTGAAACTCTGTAATATTTCCATCGGCAGACCCCATGCTGCCAATTTTGAAACTTGCATAATTCGATAGCTCATCTAAACGCCGCCTCTTTTAGACGCTAATCGCGTAATGCGATCATAAAATAAGCCAAGTTCAGTTTATTTTTAAGCCAGAAATTAATACAGTTAGTAAACCTGTTTTAAAAATTAACTTTGGTTTATTAAACCCTGTTCTATTAGGGATTATGGACGTACTTACGGGGAGTATGAACTAAATCAAAATTCGTATTTTAACACGCGCTACGTAACTAGCGCCAATCATCCCTAGCTTCTGTTAAACGTGGTGGCAGAAATGTCAAATTCGTACATAGAGCCGATCGCCGATCCAACGCCGCCGTCTCCGATAATTTCTCTGACGCCAAACTGCCGCCGCCCAGTCTATTACTTTTCACCGCGCCGCCAACGCCGCCGATAAATTTTGATCCCGCCGCCGAATTCTTTTTTAGATTTTCTACTTCACTTCATTTTTTTTCCTTTAAAAACATTTTGGAATTTTTCCCCAAATTTTCAAAAAAGGACGCCGCCGCCGCCGATAAAAATCAACGCCACCGGAGGATTTTCACCGACCCAAATCAAATCGGACCTATGCTCTATTTGTCCCTTTAAGGGGGAAGACTACAGTGGCCATTGTCTACTTTCGCGCTACTTCAAGCTGAACTCTTTTAATTTTGTATTTTAACTTATAAAATTAATATTTAAGTGTAGAACAGCCTCTTGTTTAGTGACTAAAATAATTTTGACAATATTAAATTTAAAAGTAATAAAGTTAAAATAAAATAATAAACACGAAATAAATGCGTAAGTAAATGGTTTATTTATTTAAAAACCGACTATAGTTTTGGCATAACATTATGCCATTGTCAAGGTGAAGAAAGAGCGTTTACACAAACAGCGCAGATATATACGTGTAAAAATAAAAAATTAAATTTTTCTCCCCATTTTAAATATAGTCATTGTTTATATTAAATTTTAAAGCTAAGAAATTATACTAAACGAAATTATTACGCATTAAAACGTGTCTTTACGCCTAGCCCTTAGATGTCACCGAATCGTTATTCCGAAAGATCGCCGAGGCTTAACGGGAAATCCAAAGCTTAACGGAAACCCAGTCACCCTACGAAAACAATGTGTTGCCGTCAAAGGACGGAGTGCTGTTGCGATGAACGGCTGGCTTTATATGGGATTTTAATACCACAACCAAAACGGATTATTTAGGCATCATTACTTTTAATTCTCCGAGCTCCGAAGGTACCGCGTTCACTTTCTCAAGAAAGTGTCTCACGTCTTGGAAGTACGATGACGCATTTTTTAATTCCTTTTCCCCCCGCGTGCCCCCTGCCCCTCCTCATTTACATGAAAATAGTTTTCGAACCATTTCTCTCTTGCTTTAATTAAAATTTGCGGATAGTCTCGGCTGGGACGCGGTAGATGTTTTTGCAGAAACAAACGTAAGCTAAATATAGGAATTTTTACGCGTGGTGCCCTCTGGCGATGTGATACTCGGTATACGAGGATTAAAAGGCTCGTTTTTCATTGTAGCCATTTTGTATATTTTTCTAATTGAAATAAAATTAATTTAATTTAATATTGTTTTTACCACACTTCTATTTGTCACGAAATAATTTTTATGACGTGACGTTCAATTTTTACTGTCGCCATCTGGTGTCACAGAACGATTTTAATTCGAGGAGCTTTTGTTAAATGCTTTTCCCTTATTTATTATTGAAAATATTTTACAATTATGCAGTATCGTAATTTCTTCCAATGATAACTGGTAAAGGCTTATGCCTTATCCAGAGGAGTTTAGAATGTTCGCATAACTCATTTTGATGGAATTTCCTATAGTAACAAGTACGGTAGTTGGTCCATAGACTAACTAGCCTTATTATCTATGTGTGAATACAAATTTTGGTGGATTTTGTCTAAATGACGTAAAACTACATGACATCGAAGGTCTAGCTTTGATTGGCTATTCTAAAAGAGTACAGGGTACTTGAAATAATAAAAAAAAATTATAAAAAAAATCTTTTGATTTTATACAAACTGGGGAAAATTTTTGTTAAATTCGGTCACACCGACCGGACTATCGAAAAGTGTAAAGATTTCTTTGTCGCTTTTACCAAGTGGAGTTGAAGTGGTCAACGCTACCGTTTGACCTTTATTTTTTCATAATAAAATATGAAAAGTAGTTTAAATTTTTTTCCGATGAATGGTCTCGAGATATACGCATTTTCCTTCTTCATTTTATACCCTATCGCGTGTTGTGGCCAAATTACTTCGAAAATCGCTTAAGCAGTATGAAATTGTATTTTCTGCCTTTTCAATGGCCGTAAAATTAATGACGAAATTTCGTAATAACCCTTTTTCGGAATGTTTTGGCGCGAATCGCTTCGGCGGGAGCATAAAGCTCCACTTTTTGAATTGTAAATTTACGAACTGTATTTCCAATCGATATTGAGTCATTAGGAAGAAGCTTGCGCTATCGTCGATTCGTATTGGACCTTTCTGTTTTTGCTTATTTATTATTCAGCGCGTATTGACAGATAAGCGTATTGAGCTAAGGAATGCTGTGTTTATCCGCAGCGTTCCTTCGGGATGTCGCATTGGCGTAATAGAGAACCATACCAGCCTATTAAAATCTTTGGAAAACAGACGGGAAACGCCACCGCTCGTAAACGTGAACGGGGGAACTTGTAGCGGTGTAGATTGTACGGAATAAGGCGACTGCTACAACCAGGGCCTTGCTTAGAGGTCTCGCGGCCCCGGGCGAAATGCATGGGCGAAACTGACGAGTGTAGCGGCCCTCCGGTATATACATCCCTATGGTAAATTTTTAGCGGCTCTGGGCGACGGCCCGGCTCGCCACCCCCTAAGCACGGCCCTGGCTACAACTCCTACACGTTTCCCGTTCACGTTTTCGAGAGGGTGGCTTAATCTGTCTATTGTTTTGGATTTACGTCCATAACACGTTGGGAATCCTAACGCTTTTGTTAGTGGACTTTAAATCAGTGGTGAATTAGCCAATAGGATGAGTAGGCTTAAGCCATGGGTCCCCAACTTGCCCAAAAGGAACGAGGGCCCGAGCCGAGGCTAGATATAGCAATGTATAAGATGGGCCCTAATAGTACTCAATCTTGGGGGCCCAATACGAGGCTAGATCTAGCGAGGTGAGATTGTCCCGAATAATACTCAAGGGTAGGGGCCCGAAATGAGGCTAGATCTAGCGAGGTGAGATGGTCCCTAATAATACTCAAGGGTAGGGGCCAGAAATGAGGCTAGATCTAGCGAGGTGAGATGGTCCCTAATAATACTCAAGGGTAGGGGCCCGAAATGAGGCTAGATCTAGCGAGGTGAGATGGTCCCTAATAATACTCAAGGGTAGGGGCCCGAAATGAGGCTAGATCTAGTAGGGTGATATGGTCCCTAATAATACTCAGGGGAAGGGGCCCGAAATGAGGCTAGATCTAGTAGTGTGAGATGGTCCCTAATAATACTCAGGGGAAGGGGCCCGAAATGAGGCTAGATCTAGTAGGGTGAGATGGTCCCTAATAATACTCAAGGGTAGGGGCCCGCGATGAGGCTAGATCTAGCAAGGTGAGATGGTCCCTAATAATACTCAAGGGTAGGGGCCCGAAATGAGGCTAGATCTAGTAGGGTGATATGGTCCCTAATAATACTCAGGGGAAGGGGTCCGAAATGAGGCTAGATCTAGTAGTGTGAGATGGTCCCTATTAATACTCAGGGGAAGGGGCCCGAAATGAGGCTAGATCTAGTAGGGTGAGATGGTCCCTAATAATACTCAAGGGTAGGGGCCCGCGATGAGGCTAGATCTAGCAAGGTGAGATGGTCCCTAATAATACTAAAACTTGGGGCCCCGAGACGAGGCTAGATCTAGCGAGGTGAGATGGTCCCTAATAATACTCAAGGGTAGGGGCCCGAAATGAGGCTAGATCTAGCGAGGTGAGATGGTCCCTAATAATACTCAAGGGTAGGGGCCCGAAATGAGGCTAGATCTAGCGAGGTGAGATGGTCCCTAATAATACTCAGGGGAAGGGGCCCGAAATGAGGCTAGATCTAGTAGTGTGAGATGGTCCCTAATAATACTCAAGGGTAGGGGCCCGCGATGAGGCTAGATCTAGCAAGGTGAGATGGTCCCTAATAATACTCAAGGGTAGGGGCCCGAAATGAGGCTAGATCTAGTAGGGTGATATGGTCCCTAATAATACTCAGGGGAAGGGGCCCGAAATGAGGCTAGATCTAGCGAGGTGAGATGGTCCCTAATAATACTCAAGGGTAGGGGCCCGAAATGAGGCTAGATCTAGTAGGATGATATGGTCCCTAATAATACTCAGGGGAAGGGGCCCGAAATGAGGCTAGATCTAGTAGTGTGAGATGGTCCCTAATAATACTCAGGGGAAGAGGCCCGAAATGAGGCTAGATCTAGTAGGGTGAGATGGTCCCTAATAATACTCAAGGGTAGGGGCCCGCGATGAGGCTAGATCTAGCAGGGTGAGATGGTCCCTAATAATACTAAAACTTGGGGCCCCGAGATGAGGCTAGATCTATCAAGGTGAGATGGTCCCTAATAATACTCAAGGGTAGGGGCCCGAAATGAGGCTAGATCTAGCGAGGTGAGATGGTCCCTAATAATACTCAAGGTTAGGGGCCCGAAATGAGGCTAGATCTATCAAGGTGAGATGGTCCCTAATAATACTCAAGGGTAGGGGCCCGAAATGAGGCTAGATCTAGCGAGGTGAGATGGTCCCTAATAATACTCAAGGTTAGGGGCCCGAAATGAGGCTAGATCTAGCGAGGTGAGATGGTCCCTCATAATACTCAAGGGTAGGGGCCCGCGATGAGGCTAGATCTAGCAAGATGAGATGGGCCATAATAGGGACCCGGGTGGTAGGTAATCCACCATTCCTTTTATCTTTAAGCTATAGCACTTAATCTTTAAATCCATAATTTCCATACATGAAAATGGTTAAATTAAACCCTTTTTTAATGTAAAGAAAATGTATTTTTGTAATTTCGTTATCGACGATTTTCCGTCTAGCGTATAAAATATAAGTAGGACAAAAATGTTAGGTATAGCGTCAACAGGCCTTAACAAACTGATACGGCCAAGGTGAATTTGTAGGTTGCCCTTTAAGCGGTACAGCGGAGCTGATCATCCGAATGACCCAAATTGACCACTCGCTGGACTATCTTCGACTCGTTCTTATTACTAGTATAGTATGCCGCTTCAAGTGGTCCTTATCTACTCGTATGGAAAAAGAGCCATCTAACGGCGTAATATTAAAAGGAAAAGGGCTTCGGACGGGGACGTGAGACCCGCGGGCAATTCTTGTCTGATACGGCGTCTCTCCCCTTTGAGTCTCGTTTCCCAGCCGAGCGTTTTTATTGTACGAAAGATAAGCCCGACTCCCAGGGGACGATGGAAAAATCTTAAGAGTTTCGCCGGAAAAATTCGTCCTTAGACTCGACTCCAGCAGCGATTGCTTTGGCGGGGGTACCTATTATTCGATCTTGAATAGCGGCCACCCTAGCGTACTTCGAGTATAATAGGGATACTTCAGAGTGAGCGCCGTTCATGATGCAATATGGTTCAAGGTTTCTTCGCCAAACGAAAAGCGACTACCGGATAACGTTATTTATTATATTTTCGCGCCTCTATATGATTTACGGCGATGTAACGGTTGCCAAGGCTTAACGCGTCGTCGCTGAAATACTATTACGGAATGCGCCTAACTTTTACAGAGATACGCGGCAGTCCATAAATCAGTTGTATATTTTAAACAAATCTACGAGACTCACGCTTTTTTATTTTATTTTGTTAAAAAAGTAAATTCAAAATATAAATCTCTAGTTTTATTTGAAGGAAATATATTTCAGAGATTTCGTTCGAACATTGGCAAATATCCAGGCAGTTTGTTATATGTTTGTTTAATACGTTTGGAGATGTTACCAGACCAGGAAATTGATGAATATCCTTTTGTTTCAAACGCTTTGTTAGTTCCGCTATAAAATGAATTTTTAATTTGAAATATTTGGAATTTAATTTATATTATTTTGAAATCATCGACGGTCGGTCGTTGTATTTTAGCGCGTTAGGCCATTCCTAATGGTAGTATTACGAAATATGTTTTGAGGGATTTATTGGCCACTGAGGACGTTATATATTATGTAGAAATTAAGGTACAATGCCTAAAGACTAAGGACTAAGAGTTAATAGATATCGCAGAGGCGTGTTTAGTTTAGCGCCGCGTATGCAAATTTAGCTAAATCTAATAGCTATTTCAAATAATGGGTATATGGAGCTTTGAAGCCCCAAGCGGGAAGTTATCAATCCCATCCCGTAATTTATTCTACAATTTTTAAGAAACATTAGAAATGCGCTAATTTCTTTATCCATTTGTAAAAAAATAAAATTGAGATAATTATCGAGAAAACGTTTCAAGAGAGTCCCGTGTAGACAGTAACAAATAACGCTACATCTGCCTAATCTCGGGTCACAAGCTTAAGGGTACCAATACCCTGCTTAGATGTAAATTATTTATACAATTAGTAGGAAAAAATTCGAAACTAGCTAAACAATCATTTCTCCCGGGTTAAGTACACAATGGGCACTATTTTAGTAGTAAAACCATAAGTAACATAATAACAATAAGTATGACAGTTCCTATGGTTTTTACGCTATTTCCTTTTATCGAACATTTTTAAGACTCATGCCAAGCTGCGTATTATCATCCTTGGTGTATTTCGCCTTGGGCATATTTAGACACTAGGGGGCTCTGTGCTAAGAATTAAACCTAGATTGTGCAATAGCTCCGAAAATCAGTTCAAGGATAGTTTTTACTAATTTTAATAATAATAATAATAATCAGCTAGACTAATACCCAAGACTCCACCTTAGGCCCAAGTAATCTAGCGACTTTTAATGCCTTTAATTCAGGTGGCCGGGTTACAACGCGTAGGATGGTGGTGGTAAGCAATTCATACCACGCGAGCCAACAGCTCTCAAGACTTACTATTACCGCTAAACTCATCAAGTTTTAATACTTATCGTTATTTAAAAGTAATTAGTCGACCCCACCCCGAGGCCCCAACCAGTCATGGCGACTAGCGCTTCACCTATGAAAATGTGGCGCCATCCCTAGAGTAATTGCTGAACTATTAATTCGCAAAAACTAATCTGAATTTTAGAAACTATCGTATACTTAATGGTGTTTCATCAACCAATCTAGAGTGTAATTACAAATTCTCGTCCGTTATGACAAGACTTCACAATAGGTTGCATTTCTAAAATATGTTTTACCGACCTAGAATTAGGATCGGCTTATTCGGAAAGTATAAACTAATTGTAGTAATATTATTGTCAGCCTGTCGAATAGGCTTTTCTATAAATTAACGTGGCCTTCTTGTTTACTGTTTTTTTCACACTTCCCTAGCTCTCCCACTAAAGAGATCGAATGAAATCGTCAGTAGGTTTGACTGCACAATTTCAAGAATAAGTTGGACAGTCGTAGCGAATTTATGGAAGGGCCTATTACCGCGGGTGTCAAGGCCGAAATAAACCGTGAAATAAAAAATTATAGCGTTTAATTTCCATAACACCGCGGCGTTGGAACGGATTTGCAAGCTGAAAGCCGTATTATCATAAGTGGCATAATTACCCTAAGTGTGTCAGTAAAATAAATTTTACAATGATACCTTGTTTAACGGAAATGACGTAAATGACGTCCCTTTTTCCAGTGACGAAATTGGCGGGAACATTACAAAGACCACATCGGGTACTACATCGGAATTCGCGAGTCATACGTTTCTTTGGTCCGTGTAGAACAAGCTCTCATTGATGAATTTCTACGGGAAAGGCTCTTAATGGCACACTTAGGGTAATTATTATTATCCATAAGGCTTGACTAGGTCTAGGGGCCCACCAAGAGTAGGGGCCCACGCGTAGTGAAGGAGAGGGGGATTTCGAGGGGCCCAAAGAAGGTCGAAGCCTAGAGGCCCTGCCACGAGTTTATACGGCACTGGTTAAGCTCGTTTTCCCCGTTTTCCATTCAATGTGTCTCACTGTATCCCCTGATTTAATCCCAAATTTAAGCCGTATATTCGTTGTATAACAGTTGGTCATCCTGACGCCGATAAAGCCTTCATTTTCCAAGGTCTGCTTCCAATCATAGGGCGATACCGCCGTAATCCCCGCGTCCAAATGGCCGTGATCGCGCCGATCTACTTAAGTCGCTCGAGTTGATTCTATTAAGTCTTCTCCAAACTAAATTTATGCCTAAATCGACAAATACGCTATACTGGCCAATGTGACATCGATGAAAGATAAATAGTCTTATTTCACTTAAGCCTTATAATAATTCCACCAAATTAGGAGATTAAAATAACCTTAAAAGGCAACCTATTCGTACGCGGAAATTATCATGACGTGAATTAGGTTCTCATGACGACGTATAAAGCTTGTTTTCCACTGGCGCGCGCAACGACGCGTTTCTCAGCTTTGAAACGTTCAAACGTTTTTACGCGCGTAATGGATCTTGTTAAGACTTTTGGGGGAAATGATCAAAATAATATCTGACGAAATTTAGCACTTTCCAAAACAGCACTAACCTTAATCATTTTCCCAAGTGGCAAAAATGCAAATTTTGGAACGTTCAAAAACCATTAAAATAAGCGCTCGTCGGAAATTAATTTTAACGGCGCAGTCCGGGCGACGAGTGACTATTCTTAAAACGGTTGAACCTGCCATTTCCTCCATAATCCGCGTTAAACCCAGTCACGTATAGTAGAGAGAGATATTATTATTTGCTCCGAAATATTTGTGTTTACCGAGACGAGCGCGGTGGACACTTCCATTTCGGTAATTTCTCATTTGGAGATGCGCGACCACACGCCCGTCTAGCGTTGTATTAAAATTTGACGCTATAGTCTCTCGTTACGAGCCTCTAGCTAGGCTTCCTCTCTCCCTTCTATATATGCTAATGAAGTTCAAACCGCGGGGGAGTTCCACAGCGCGTTTCCCAAACTAAGAATGATCAATTTTACAAGGCGAAGTTTTATAGCTCAAACGATAAAATTTCTAACGAAAGAGAAAGAAAATATATTCCGTTCACCTGTGTTGTCTGGGAAGGATGAGCAGCTGCCTGGGGCTGGCGGAGAGGAAACATGACGACGGCGATGGCGACCTGGATGTGGCCGATCCGGCGAAAGCGCTTTCCGCTTCCGGTAGATCTAAACTTCCGGCCCCAGGCCCACCACCGGGGCGCGTTCGCTTTCCCGAATAAATCAGTTTGGCGCTTTGAGGCGAAGATGACCCCGGCACCACTCGACTCGACGGCCTTTTATCCACCTCGATCCCGAGTTCATTTCAAACAGATCCGCCAATCCATTTCGCGCGGAAAGTTACCGAGTTTTCATTTGAATGATTAAAACGGACGTTCAACTATATAAGTAGTATTTAATCGATGAAGAATCTTTAGTCGGTCGCGAAATAGCGAAGGAAAACCAAAACGCGACCTTACATGACGGAGAACTTAGTGAAAACTAATTCCCTTCTCCGCGCCGCTTGTATTAGCATCCAAGATCAACTCGCTATACCTGGCGTCTCGCTTCTCTCGCGGCGCGCGTCTTTTCCCTACGCTTAGCTTAATAATGGTAAACGCGATTCCGCGTCAGAGCGTGTCGTGAAAGATAGCACACGCGCGCCATTTTTTTGGGGGCTTCTTTTCCTTCTGTCCGTTGGTCTTCCGCGCGTTGGGTGCCTGCCGAGTCCGCAACTACAATGTAACCCTACCTGGGCTGTCTCTTATAATAGATCCCTGGAGTAAAATGTTTTGGTGAGTGGGTGGAAGGCGGCTCTTGACGGGAATGTCCGGCAGGTAGCGCCGCGGCTATTATCCCCTGTAGACGATATAATCCTCGCTGCGCCAGTGGGAGGGGCCTGGCCGAATGCACGGGGACTCCCGAACCGAAGGCCCCTTTTCTCCGGCGATTGGAAAACGCTGTACATTCGGAATAGACCCCCTCTCCACCATCGCCGAGGTATCTATAGTAAGAGTAGCTATCGACGTATTGTATTAGTTAAGGGTATGAAGTAGGTAAAGCCTGTCTCGAATCGAACTGTCGTCGCGGTTGCCGAGGGTAGCGGCTAGTTAGAACTTGAAGTATAGTTTTTAGCATTGAAACCAACATTTGTATAGAGAGGAGCGACATCTGTCTCGCGTCAGCGCGCTCGGATTCGGGAGACTCTCTTCAGCGACGCTATTAGTCCAGCCCCATTTCTCATTCGTGGCCATTGTAGCCTCGAAAAGAACCCCCTTCCCACTCTCTCCTAGTTACCTGTTTTCCCCGCAAAGTTTCGACGTCCTCGCGCCGAACAAACTTTTTTTTTCCACATTGCGAGCCAAAGGGTGGCGCGCGAAGCGTAATATAAAAATAGACTCCTTCGTGACGTCACTCTTCAACGTATAAGTAGCGCGGTTCAGCTTATTTTAGTCGACGGTCGAAAGCGACTACTCGCCTTTTAGTCGGGATTGGAAACGTTGACACGCGAATCCGCCGTTTTGCTTCCAATTAACAATGCTCTTTCGAGCTAATGTTCCGTCGAAACAAATCGTACTTTCAAATTTGTACGGCTGTTGAATTTCATTTGCGGTTTACTGTTCAAGGCGTAATTACTGATTCTAGGCGGTTTTTTGTTCCATTGGAGATCTTGTAAAGCAAGCGTATTTAGTGGGAGGAAAATGTAAAATAACTAGCGTTGTTAATTTTCCGAAAAAATTAAATGCGGAAAATTTTCTGGAGATTTTTTCCCGCAAATCGGAAAAATTAAAAATTGAAACATAAATTACTTTTTAAGGGTTTTTAATTTTGTTTTACTTATTATCGATATAAAATGTCTAATAACAGTAAACATACTACAAAACATTAATAGTGTTACGTTGTTAATCAGTTTAAAGCTAGTCTAGAGGTTTAGTTTTACTTTCAGATTCGAAAAAATAAGGCGAAAATGCCGCTTTATTTAAATTTGCAAACAATCCTGGAGTCAAAACTCTTTTTTATTTTTTTCGGAAAAATACGGAAAAGTTTCGGAGGAATATTTTTCGACTTACAACACTAAAAATACCAAATAAAATATAGAGATGTGCAAATACCATTTTTAGAGGATCGAATCGAATATCAAATATGTTTTTTTCAAGGCACGTCAAATACCAAATCGAATATTTAAAACGTCATATAATTAGGTCGAATATTTTTGGGCAAAAATCGAAGCCAGTTAACTGATCAAATAGCAAATAGTATTAAAAAGACCCGCGGTTATTCGACGATTTTTGCTCAGTTTTCAAACTATTTGAAAATACCAAATACTTTTTCCCTCCCTTATTCGACTATTTGATCAGGCAAACGAATATTCGCGAACTTTTACAAGTGCTATTCGATTCAACGAATCGAATATTCGATCGAATTATTTGGTCTCACCAAATATTTTTCACAACCCTTGTAAAATAGGTAAATTGTTTAAACTTAAGTGTTAAATAAACTTCGAACCCTTGTTTTTGGTTAGGTTTAAAAATAAATAAATTGATAGATAGTGTAGGAAAGATCGAAGGCAGGAAGGATAAAACTCTTTCACCTGGTTCAGATTCGGTTAACTGTTTATTTATGGATATTATTCGCGGTTAAACAACGATTTAATATGCAAAAAAAGTTTTTATTCGGATAATTTTCGGTTATGGATAAAAACAAATTAAACGGATATTTGTTGAAATGCCACTTATAAAAATATCCGTATTATTATTGTTATAACTAAATTCGCGCCGTTTGCGGAAAACTCCTGTCATTCGGCCAAGCTTGGCTCCTCCGAATCCTCATCCTTTCAGAATGGGGCGGTGGTAATGGTAGATAAAACCTCGAGTCCGTTTATTATTCAAGCGAGCGCGCTGATGAATTAGGCCCGGATCTGGCTGGAATGCCCCCGAGACCGAGCCGAGATTGTACGAACTTCTAAAGTGTATATATTCCTATAATGTGTATAGAGCGGGGCCGGGTTATGGGTTCCTAAACTCCTAAAGCCAAGCTTGGCAATTACGCGCGTGTATCTTACAAATACAGCTTTATCGCGTACAGTCTACACTCCTTAGACGTTTCCCTATAGCACGAGCTTAACCTCTCGCTCTCTGATATCAGTGCGCTTTACTCTGGGAGTTTAAATATTAATTTTCCCGGGGCCTTTTCCGTAGAAGTCGGAATCGAAAGTCGCTCGCTTCAGCAAATACATTAATGCGGAATAAATACAATTCTATCCCGTCAATACTTTTAGTCAAACTTTTATTATTTCCGTCTAAGTAATTAATAGGAAAAATTCTGACAGCGCAAACTGTACCGTATTCTCGCTTTTGAACCTTAAAACATTTCACTGACCTCTGGGAATTTTACAAAGTTGCTACGGCGAGGTTTATTCTGCCCCTGTGGAATGGGTAATTTTTTTATCGTGTACTGAGATGGTGGCTTGGATGTCCCCCCGTTAAACGCGCTAAGTAGAGAAATATAAACCATTTTTCAAAGCGTGAAAAATGGTTCTCGGTAGGGAACTGCGACCCGGCGCTCCTAAATATTTATTACGAAACCGTCCTTCTTAAAATTTCATTGACGCTCCGTGATGGATATTACTTGGATGTGGTATTTCATCCCTTTACACCGCTTCGGATATTAAAACTGAACGAAATATCGGCGAAGCACCCTGTCCATAGATGGCGGGAAGTCGGCTTCTCTTTGAAAGATGGACTTTAAAAAGGCGGGATTCGTCGATACGGAGGACGCTTGCTTTAAATGCAAAGTTTTCCGGACGAACTTTTTCTCTCTTTTTTTCGTTACGGAAGTGGCCTCTATCCATCAAAAAGAGATTCCCGCGAAAGAGCGTGGGCTCTTTACCTCTTTACTTTAGTCAGGAAGAAGCCCCCCCCACCCCACCCCTACGACCTCTTTTGTTTTTTTTTAACGTCAAAAACACATTAATATTTCTCCAGCGGAAAAATATGTCATTATAACTTCCGATTTTGTGGCTCAGGATCGTTTCCGATTTTCCCTTAATTGCGCGAGCACTGAGAGTAAAGCCGGGTTTTTAAATAGTTCACAAGTACGACCATAAATATATAATCATTTTTAACATAAGTGTGCCAGCTCCCTATCTACCGAGTATTAAAATTTTACCGAGAGCCCATTTCTAGAATGATCACTCACATTTATGCAGGGCCATGCACATTATCCATAAGGATGTACAGGTCGACCAAGAGCAGGGTCCAAGCAGGGTCACACGCAAGGAGAAGGGTATTGCCATGTGTTGCATTTATGGTGGGTTTGATCATTTTATGATTTTTTGCAACGTGGAAACTTGGAACAACATTTTATGATTTGGTTAATAGTTTGCAAAACTTGCTAGGTTATTTTATAATAACTGCAGCTTTGGTTAACAGCGTGCAAATTTGGCATGCCGTTTAGGATAACTACAGCGCTGGTAAATAGCTTGCAAACTTGGCATGTCACCAGTGGCGTAACTATAGGGCGGCAGGGCTGGCAAAATGCCACGGGCCCCCGAACCGAGAGGGACACGGCCCAAGCGGCCGCGAGTTCAGAAATAGCCTAACTTTTTTAACAAAATATTGTACCTAGGTACTTAAAAATGTGACGATTTTTACTGGGAGGGCCCCATCCAAAGAATTTGCCACGGGCCTCAGATGGTATAGTTACGCCACTGCATGCCACTTTATGATAACTGCAGCTTTGGTCAGAAGCGTGCAAAATTACATTACTTCAGCTCATTCATTCTAGCATCCTATACCAGCGCCTGATAATTATTATTTAAGTTGCCTATGTTTATCGCTAGGCGCGCTAATCTTTTGGGGTATGACGTCAACTCTACATCCACAGATATTTATGTGAAATTATTTCGAGTAACTGACACACTTATGAAAAATAATTATAAACTCCGTGTCACGACTGTTAAGAAACTGTTAAAACTATCATCTATGTGGAATGTTAAAAATAAGAATTAAAAGTTTCAAAACTAAATGTCAAAAAGATAAAAATTAAAGGTTTTCTTAAAAAGTATTTTGTATTTTTAAACTTGTCTTTCTGTCGTTAATGATGTATTCGTACACGTGTTCGAGTTCGATAAGCCCTTGTAATGGCTGCCAGATGAGACCCGGGACCCCCGCATTGTTCGCGGATGCTCCTTTTCTAGAAGGCCCAAGACACGTGTTAAGTGTCATCTCTTGGGGGGAGCGGTAACTTCTGGCATTCAATGAAAAAGAACCACTGTCAATCGGAGAAAACTAAAGCATTGACTTTTCGGACGCCAAAGCGTTCACCTTGTAAAAAATAAAGGTCCTAAAAAATAAAGCGATATTTCTCGGTTTTAAATAGACTGTTTCACTAGTTATTTCACCAATTCGATCAAACGATAGTTTAGTGGATTGTTTCAGTCCGATTCGCTAAAATCAAACGCTCTCCTAAAATGAAAATGGTTACGGGAAGAAATAAACCGAAATTCTTCAACGACTGTTTGATTCTAAAAAACTTTAATTTCAAATTGCAATAAAAAATAGGTCAAATTTATTTAAAGGGGGAGTTTGCGTATTCTCCTCCGGCGCCGTTTGCGTTGGGTGTATTCAAACGGATCGATGCGACCCATCGTCGAAGAATAATCGATATTGCGTATTCGTTTCCATCGCGAAAGCGTACAAGTCCAATTTGTGGCTGATGTATCGTGGCAAGAATACTTTTCTATGACCGTCGGGCTGCTCGTCTATTGTATTATGACGCCGAATATCACCGCTCCCAGCATCTGATTAATGGACCGCGGACGAATAATTGTTGCGTTCATTTATCTCTCATTCGCAGCCTCTCTTTGTACAAATCGCAAATGGAAAAACTCTATTTATTATTTGCCAGTCTTTGATTAAAAACTCGCGACTCTGAGGTTTTTCGTAACTTATAGATCGGTAAATCATTTTTGACCATCGACGCTATTTTCAATTTACCCGCTGGGTTTTATATCTACGGTATATACGCCCGTGTATCAATAAGGGTTGAAAATTTCCTATTTCTCGCGTCCCGTGGTTCTCAATTTTCATTCCATTTGAGCCCTCCCAAAGAATTTTGACAAGTTTCGAAATCTAGATTATGACGTTCTTATTAATGGAAGGGGAGGAAGGTTCAATTTTTTTTCCGAGCGAGAGTTAAATAAATGGGAAATTTGTGTTATTTTAAGAGTTTAGCCCCGAATAAATGAAAAGAGAAAAATAAATCTCATTCTAGAGAATGAACGTCTTTCACGAGGATAAAAATAAACGAAGTTGAGAGTTTGAGAAAACGCTCTGATTTTTACGACGTTGTAATAATTTCGAGACGATAGTTGCTAGGAAGCCGGGCGAGTAGGGGAGGGGTTTAAGTCAGCCTTATTAAAACAGCCAGTTTGATTTATTATTTGAACGGTCACGCTGTTATTTTGATTCGTTAAGACAGCATTCGGAAATGTTCTCTGACGCTGATTGTAAGCTCGGTTAATATACAGGGTATTTTTGCACGAAATATAGAATTTAAAAAAAATATTTATGTCGCAAGTAATTAAGTAAAATCTTTATTTATTTCAATACTTCTTAATTTTAGAATATATTTTTTTAATTTTAAAAAATATCTTTTTTAAATTTCGAAAATATCTTTTTAAATTTCGAAAATATCTTTTTAAATTTCAAAAATATCTTTTTAATTTAAAATATTTCTAGCTACTCTAACTAATTAAGAGTAAAAGACAACGAAGATTAAAAGTACACAAAAAAAATTATTTAAAATAATTATAAAATGAAACCCGACTAGTTTCGGTTGGTATAACTTCGTTTTTTATTTTTTTGGTTTTTAAGATAACAATTTTTTTTCCATTTATCAAATTTATCAATTCCAGAACCATTATCCCGATTTAAAAATTCATTTTCGTCCATAAATTTTTTAATAAAATAAGATTCCAAAAATTCTAATTCTATTGGGTTTGTATACTTTTAGCAATAATAGTTTTGAACAAAATAACTCGTTCTAACAAAACAATTACGCCAAAATCAATGCGGGTCGTCTATTCCTGGGAACAGGGCAAATTTGCATACTTATCGGAAGCTGGCTCGGAAAGAGGCCGTCGATTTGCGAAACCATTTGAGCCCGCGCGCCGTTGTGCTTTTCGCAAAACGAGGCCACTTATAAAATACTTGAAAGTCGGCGCTCGCCTGTTAGGAAATGAGGTGGTATAAAGGACGAGATAGTCCGCGGATGGCCGATATATGGTATCTGTCCTCCGCGGATGAATGCGTCCGAGCCTTAGTTGGCAAATATCGTACGTTACTCGGCTACTTCGTATTGTAATAGCCGGGGAGTTTTAAAACGCCCGTTCATTATCCGAAATAAGGATAATTAGCTCGATTGGCTCTATGGCGCGCGCCCCGAAATAGCGGCCAAGTTCGAGTATTTTTGA
Source organism: Leiobunum rupestre (assembly GCF_980474605.1). Taxonomy (NCBI): domain Eukaryota; kingdom Metazoa; phylum Arthropoda; class Arachnida; order Opiliones; family Sclerosomatidae; genus Leiobunum; species Leiobunum rupestre. The sequence goes on from NC_143389.1 coordinate 50,114,906, forward strand.
ATTATTCAACGCTTTCGCGGGACTTTTGAAGGTTCGGTATGATACAAAGGGGTCATTTATTCCCTTCACATGCATAATTCATCCACTGGCCGTTGCGGGTCGCTTCCTTTTACCAGCGCAACAATCGAATGTTACCCGCCAATTGCGTATAAAACGCGGAGGTTACCCATTACGGGCTACAACAAACCGTCAGATTAGGCCATAGTTCAAAGAATCTCCCTTTGGCCAAGGATGTATTTCGTTTCGAGCACGTCATAATCGATAACAGCACCGTGTCTTAGCGTAACGGCAAAGTTTAAGTTTTACCCTTTTGCGTTAAAAGAACGCGCAGTAGCCTATACGAGGAGTTCTTTAATTTGTTCCGGCTTCTGAACGTAATAAGAGGAATTTCTATAGCTCCGCATCCACTGTCCAGTCAACCGTCGTCACGGCGTTGCTTTTTCCTCGTCGACGCTTCTTACTGGACAGTAGAACGGACCATCCACCCGAGAAGGTTTCGTATTTTCGATAATAGTTTTAAAGGCGCGTGATAAGGGTTATTTCCACCCAAGCGTACCGAGCTCCATCTACCGGTTATCAGGCGAAATTTTGAAGGTACAAAACATTGAATGGGGAATAGTACCGCTAGAATTACAGTTTCAATCTGCCTTCCGCGAAACCAATTTTTCAAAATTGACAACTCTATCATTTGTCGGTGGCGCCATCCGCTGTTAGCGACGGGAACTATATCCTATGAAAATGACTTATTCCAATATTCCACCTCAAAAATGATAGATGGCGTCACCGTATAATGATAGAGTTGACGACTGAGTGCGCCGACTCGAAATTTCAGAATTTGTTTCGCGACTCCCGAACGCGCCTATGTAATTCTAGTGGTACTAATCCCAATTCAATGGTACAAACACGAAAATAAATTGGCGACTGATTCGCAAATGTTGTGTTTTGAAGCGTGTGGATAATGGCACTAAAACCACGCTGCATCACGACTGATTTCATTTCAATATTACGGTTTCAAAATAATTATAACTACGATAAAAACGAGACAGTAGCCACACTATGGCGCTCTGTAGTTTTCAGGAAATACAACGTTTGAGCCAGTCTTTTATGACGGAGATACGGGTCCCTCTTGGGGTGGCTGGTCTGTGACAGTTTATACCGACGATACATAAGCACCATAAGTGTATAATATTGATATTGTCAACAAGCAAAAATGGCACCATGTTGGTAGGGTAATTAAATATAAATGATTTTAATCCAAATTAATTTAGGTATTTTTACTTATTATAATTTTTTAAGTTTGAAAAATATATTTGGTTTGTCCAAATATTCCATTAATCAGTTTATAATTAATTATGATTTTTTAAGGAAACCTTTGAGTAATAGCATAAGAGTATAATATGTTGTATAAGTGTGACACATGCAAATGTTTTACTGAGAGCTATTCACAAGACAGACTGCATTACGGGCTTCGTCACCGTTTTGCGTCCGCTTGCTAACGCGTCACACGCAGCCTTGACAGCGCCTCGCTAGGGGGAGATTTTGTTCTTGTGATGACGTCACTCCGTTACTAGCTCTCAGTAAAATATTCCCCCAAGTGAAAAACTTATGGAACAATATTATAGACTTATGATAGTACTTTGGGATACACCGAGGCTCTGGACGCCAGCCTGGCCAGCGAGTTTTGATTTGTAGCGCGACCCTTTCAAAAGATCAGAAGGTGTCCGATAGATGGCGTTTTTCCCTTTTGTTTTTTAATCCTATTTGACAGTGAACTTATTAAGGGCCCCCTTTTTAATATCTTTTTCCGCCTCCTTTGGTCAGGCACGGACGACTCCAGTCGAAAAGGTCGGCTGTACGGTGACGCGCGTGGCTCGTAACGCCGTATTATTCTCTCTGAAAACGACATCTGGTGGCGGAGAACCAGGAATGGTATGGGTCACTGCAGTCATTACGAAGATAATAAGCCTTTGTTATTACTATACAGTCTGACGCGTCCCCTAGGATATTCTCGCGGACCTCAACCCAGGGCGACGTTTATTACGGTGACTTTGCAATAATTGATCTAACTACGGGACCTAGTTAGAACGGATTTCTATATCTCTATTTTAGGGACAAAGCGGAGAGGAGACAGACCTCACTTTTTATTTTCCTTAAAACCAAGCCCTATTCGCACGAGCCAACATATTCGGAAAAGACTGTTAGCCAGCACGGATCGAACAACTTAGAATCAAGTTCTACAACATGTTGGGCAAATTAACGAATTGTTTTACTGATTTTTGAAGAACGGCCGGTTTTTACGTTAAAGGGGAATTGTCACCAAAACCAAAATTTACGAGGTTTTTCTACAGAATGGTAGAAAATATATTAATGATTATCTCCCTGAAATTTTATAGTTATTGGAAAAGTATTTAAAAAGTTACGCTACTTTTTCCGCAACCTACATCAAACCGCTCCAAAAATTTCAGAAATCGCGGTTGAACCTACGTGCAGCGCCAAAAGAATGAAGCGGCAAAAATTTGAGAAAGTGCGGCGTGTATGGCATTTTAAAAACACGATAAACTACAATCTACGAGTATAACTCGGTTGAAAAGCCAAGGAGAATGTCGTAGCAGACGACAGTTCCGACCGAAAAACTAAAAAACCGGGGGAAATAATATTTTGTTAACGAGATGGCGCTGCGGGTAGGTTCAACCAAGCGGTTCTGAGATTCTCGAGTCGGGGGGATAAAACACAAAATTTGGTTGCTAATAATAAATCAAATACTGGAAATATTAACATGAAATTTTTTGTATAACCATTTTCGGATGTCCTCTATCCATTTAAATGGTTTTTAACCAATTTTAGGGTGGTGACAATTCCCCTTTAAAAGGGTTTTATTTTTTTTTGGTCGGTTTAATTACTTTCTTAATATTCCCATTACTCAATTAATAGATTGGTCAAAGTGTTTTTGTAATTCTTTGTTGAATCACAATTCAGCAGATAATAGTTTCTAGAATCGCTTGAGCGTCACTAATTTATAGTTCAGCAATAGATCAAGGGATGGCGCCACGTTTTGGGGCTGAGACTCGCTAGTCTCTATGACAGCCAGGGCCGTGTAGATACATTTTGGGCCCCGGCGCGGGCCCTTCTAGTGGTGATTAAGGGAAGGGGATGGACCCCTATCGTTCAGGACCCCTAAAATCGCGTGTTTGTGGATGTAGTTTTAGCCTTTTAGTCCTTTTGAGCTTGATTGAGCGGCAAAATATCTTTTTAAAAGAGCGAAACTTTTACCTCTCAAAAAATAGGCGAAAAGATGGGAGCGGAAATTTTACCGCTCAAAAAAGAGCGAAACTTTTACCTCTCAAAAAATAGCGAAAAGATGGGAGCGGAAATTTTACCGCTCAAAAAAGAGCGAAACTTATACCTCTCAAAAAATAGCGAAAAGAGAGGAGCGGAAATTTTACCGCTCAAAAAAGAGCGAAACTTATACCTCTCAAAAAATAGCGAAAAGAGAGGAGCGGAAATTTTACCGCTCAAAAAAGAGCGAAACTTTTACCTCTCAAAAAATAGCGAAAAGATGGGAGCGGAAATTTTACCGCTCAAAAAAGAGCGAAACTTATACCTCTCAAAAAATAGCGAAAAGAGAGGAGCGGAAATTTTACCGCTCGAAAAAGAGCGTAAAGGGAGTAGTGGTAATCTTACAGCTCAAAAAAGAGCGAAAAGAGATAAGCGGATATTTTACTGCTAAAAATTATCGAAAATTACGCGAGCGGATCACACGAGCGCGAGCTGAGTGGTTCTTTAATAAAAGTGCCCATCACTGCCCTGATGACAGCGTGGAATCGGCTAATAGGCGGAATAAAAATTGTTATATAAAAAAGACCAACGAAAAGTAGCTCGTAGTGTGAACGTAGCTTTAGTTTCCTTTCCCTGCCGCTCGCCTCGAAGCCATTAAATAATAAACGAGAAGGACCGTTTTAATAATTCGAAAGTGTGGCGACTTGGTTTGAAAGGTATTAGTTTCGGAAGCGCGCCAGAGATATCTCTGCCCGGAATGCATTGGCTAGCATTAACGTGACTTTGAGAGAGAGATTAAATTTATTAAATCGAGCCGCGCGTTCCGACGGGGAAATGATTGAGCGGATAATTGCCATAGTGCGGGATGATGAGTGAGTATTGTTGTAAATTGTCGGCCCTAATTATCGGTTTCGCTAATTGCAGAAACGGAGATAAATGGCCAGCGCGTAAATAGTCTCGCGATTCATTTAATTGCCTACCTATTGCCCAATCGGTGTTTATCTATTAGCGGAAGCTACGCGAGTGTGGACAATAGCGAGAGGACCATTATCAAGAATTTCGTTTCGTATATAACCCTTTGACTCGCCTAATAGCTACGCGGACAAAGCTCCCTTATTATTGATTAAAATCCTCGTATTGAGGATTGCAGTACGTGTGGATTTAATCTTAGCTTTGGAGTTTAGTTAATTGCGATAGAAACCTACAAATACTAACTTGCGTCTACGTCGAATCTTAAAATTTTTAACGATAGGCCTTTTCACGCGACGAAAGGCGACCATTTCTAAAGTGATCTTACTCGAACAGAGATTTCTCATTGTGTAACTTGAGTCTGATCGGATGTCCGCTTTGATGCTGTAAGGTTCTCTGCTGCATCCTCCGCGTGTACGCCGTTTGCATGGCGCCGCTGGGACTGTCCATAACGGACTTTGACCTTTGAACCCAAGACGGAGCCGACGATTTGGCGTGACTGACAACCGGCGGAGCGCTCTTGGGCGCGACCTGGTTCGCCTTTCGCGTCGTTTGCGGACTTCGGACTACTCTCGACGCGGTAGCGAGTGCCTCGGTTGCGGTGCTCAATTCGGGCGAGGAACAGTCCTCCACGGAGGACCCGATGGAGATGGACGACGTTTTCTTCATGAACAGCTTTCGTCGTTGAACGGTGGTCACTGTCCTGGTGGTAATCACGTCGGCTTCCTGTTTGCTCATCGCGGCAACAATTATTTCCTCGGTGTATATCCTTTAGCCAAAGACGCGGTGACCGACTTTATCTTCGAGCCATAATCCCTTTGTTTACTCGACTGGTGTCCCGCGAACCGAAAGTGGCGTTTCTTTTATCCGAGGTGTTATTTTCCAAAAGTGAAACGCGCCGTGAGAAATGGGATATCTGTTTCTCCTTCTTTCACCTTTTATCTTTTTACTTCTTCAAAGACCCGAGCCCGCGTCTCTCGGTCGGCTAAGAAACCGCCGGAGGAAAGCATTGTCTTCGTCGCGGTCGGACCGACTCAAATTTACGAGAGCGCGAGGAGGTACCGAAGAGCGGGGAAGAATAAGAAAAACAATATTTTATCTTTCTGGATCCCTTTTTGTTGGCTGTAGTCTTTAATTCCTTCGAGCGCAATCCGCCGGAAGAAGGGCGGACACGAGCGGAACCAAGAACTTAACGTAGCGAATCTAAACAAGATCGACTTCGCGACACTTTTTTCTTTACATTTTTTGCTATTTTTCCAGTTTTTGCTTCGTTTCCCGTTCTTCTTCTCGGTGCGAAAGCGAAGTTTTGATTATTCCGGGTGGAGGGATGTTTGCTTTCGTCTAAGAACGCGTTGTAGGCGCTCACCACTCCGCGTCATTCCCGGCAGTTGTTCTCCAACATTTTCATTTAACCGTTGCAGTTTCGTTCTTTCGAGGAATACGGTTAAAAGTGTCGTTTGTCGTCATACGTCTACAATGGCGGATGGTTTCCCGGTCGCCGAGAGCTCTACGAAGACAACGGATCAGAGCGACGTATAGGGGGACCTTTGCCGAAATTTGGGGAAGGTTTCTCGCTACGACACCGAGAAGAAGTTCTATCTCCTCCGTCGGATTGGAACGAGAAGGGGCTGGTTGGCAGCATTTAGGATCCCGAGAGTAGTTGAGAAGGTGGAGTACCCAAAAATAGCAACCTGCTCTGTCGAAGAATTCCTTGGTTTTTTTCCCGCCTCTGTATCTCGGCAGCGCACTCCTTCCGAGAGTCTTTATATCTCGGCTACTTCGTCAACCTCAAGAGATCTAGTCAAGTTAGTCCTTCTATACTTTTTGCCTATTCATACTCTAGGGTGTTTTTCTTATCAGCAATGTACATTCGCTCCTTTCATCGTCTACCATCTTCCGCGAAATGGGAACGCGCACCCGAGTTCACTTTGGACTCCGGTCACCTGGCCTCGAACGTATTCGTAATTTACCTTCGACTACCCTTTGACTTCGGTATTGGGTAAAACTACTTGGCAAGCGCGAGCGATGTAGCGGTTTTTGGCTATTTAATCGTATAAAGGGTTACGTTCGCATCGGGTTTTTTTTAATTTATTTGGCGAATGTGTCGTCCGCGGAATGAGCGAAGAGGAATTCGAACGTGGAGTCGACTTGACAGTGACGTCATGGAGAAATGACGCGTTGTTTGTTACCAATTTGGAAGAGCGGTGTTTTTCCAAGGATTCGCGCTGATTTTTCTCTGGAATGGGTGACGGGAGACAAATTTGGGGTAATGGGGGGGCTCCGGTGGCGCAACGGGCTCTCATCATTGAACGCGATGATAGCGTGTGTTTCTCTTTATTTCAACCTCAATCGCGACGTCTCGTCGGAATGACTTACGCCATTCTGTGACGTTGCGTTTTTATCTAACAGCGAATCTTAGCGGAATAAAATCGTCGCCGTAGATAAAGATAACGGTTATTTGCGGATGCTTTTACGGCTAAAATTATGATTAGGAAAGCTAGATACGTAGACTTAGACGAGTAATTGCGTGCTTACCTATTCGAGGAACTGCTAAGATACAATAAATGACACCAATACGTTAATTTTTACTCAAAAATTAAATTTGATTATTAAAACTGGTGTTGTGAATTTTCCGGAAAAATAAAATGCGGAAAAATTTAAAATGTTTTTTTTTCAAATTGCGGAAAAATAAAAAATTGAAACATAAATTACTTTTTAAGGATTTTTAATGTTTTTAACTTTTTATCGATATAAAATGTCTAATAACAGTAAACATACTACAACATACTAGTAGTGTTACATTGTTAATCAGTTTAAAGCTAGTCTAGAGGTTTAGTTTTACTTTCAGATTCGAAAAAATAAGGCGAAAATGCCGCTTTATTTAAATTTGCAAACAATCCTGGAGTCAAAACTCTTTTTTATTTTATTTAGGAAAAATACGGAAAATTTTCCGACTTACAACACTATTAAAAACCAATTAAAAATCGTTGTTAGTTAATCAAGTTAAAACAAATCAGCTTAATTTATTGTATTTTCGACAATTTTTAAATAATTTTAAATAATTAAAATTAGTTTTACGCACAAAATGTATTGTATTTATTTTAACTTAATGAACGTGCAGTGAAGAATTTTTGATCTGCTAAGATATTTACAAGGATGACCGTATTAAAAGTAAAATTTTTCCTAATAGTGTTCTTTTTTTTCGATAAATTTCTGAAGTATTTTCGCCTTGACGCTGTCAAGTATTTTTTCGGATTCTGACTAATTTATATTCTCTCTTTGCTTTATCGAGGCCCAACTGACAATTTGACAATTCCAATGGAAGTCTAACTTTCGTGGCAAATAAATTCGTTTGAGCGACGGACAGAAAACCAGTATTCGTTTTTCTCTTCGAACTTCTTTCTAATCGATTCTTGATCAAAAGTCGTACTTTATTTTCGCGCAATTCATATTGATGTCTGGTTTAAAAAAATGGATCGAAAAATATGAAAGCGAAATATATTTTCCCTTAAAATAGAAATGACATTTTTCTGATGAGTTTTTACTCACAAACCCGTCGGGGGATTTGAGTGTATTGTACATAAATCTTCCAACATTGGCATTAAAATAGAAAATTATACATCAATCGTTCAAAAATGACGCGAACTCCATTTATCATTATTTCGGCGATCGGAGGCCCGGAACTGGCCAGTGCTCAGAGATCTAAAATTAACTTAGATTTAATTGAAAATTGTATTTATAGTTGGACCATGACCTCTTTTACATTGCCATTTATTAATTTTAATTTACAAATTTAGGTCATAAATTAATCAGCTAGGCTAATACCCAAGGCACCAACTTAGGCCCAAGTCATCTAGCGACTTATTATGCCTTTAAACAGGTGGCAGGTTACAATGCGTAGGAGGGTGGTAGCAAGCCCTACATGCCACGCGAGCCAACAGCTCCCTACACTAACTATTAACGTTAACCTCTACAAGTTTTTATGGAAGGGGAAACCGAAGAACTCGGGGGAAAACCCCTTAATCCAGTGGAGAGAGAACTTTCAAACTCCACGCGGAAGGAGTAGTTTCGAGTTTTCACCCAGTGCCACAAGTTGGGATCGAACCCGGCTCCTCTTGGCACCCCACCTCATCTTTTCGTGGTTTCTCTAGTCGCGCAATCAGCGGAATTGTGTGTGCTCATGTGTCGGTGACATCTTGTTCTTTCAATCTTCAAAACTAGAATTGTTTTTTCTTTCTTTACAGATGCAACGGTGGATTTTCATTTCAAGGCAAATAAAAATTGGGTGAGAATAAAAGACGTGGTATCAAACTCGCTGAGGGCTTTGTACTCAATGGACTGAAATTTAATCAGTTTTTCGGTGTTTAATCCGAAACCCGTTTTTTTCACGAAGGGAAAGCTTATGAAATAAGGAAACACGCTGTCGTCGTCGTAGCGTTGTAACCTGGGGTACTTCAAAACATTAAAGTAATATATCTTTGAGAACGAGATAATTCTGAAACGATCTTCAATTCGATTAGCGGGAGCTATTATCTTTGAGAATTCTTAGTATAATAATAATGATAATCAGCTAGGCAGGCCCAAGTCATCTAGCGACTTATAATGCCCTTAAACAGGTGGCCGGGTTACAATGCGTAGGAGGGTGGTGGCAAGCCCTTCATGCCACGCGAGCCTTACTATTATCGTTAACCTCGAAAAGTTTTTTTGAAGGGGAAAACGAAGAACTCGAGGGAAATCCCCTTTAACCAGTGGGGAGAGAACTTTCAAACTCAACGCGGAAGGAGTAGTTCCGAGTTTTCACCCAGTGCCACAAATTAGGATCAAACCATGCTCCTCTTGCTGCTGTTATTTTCTAAATTTCTGGTAAATTTTCAACGTTTTTTCAACGTACACCACTCGAAATTACCGTAAACTATATTGTGATTGTATATACCATGTGGATCTTAATTTAGGTCCTTGATCTTTGATGTTTCTTTTGATCCCAAGCTTTTTGCGTTTGATCCCCCATAATTCGGTCGATGGAAGTAGCCATTGATTTTAGTCATCTTGTTCCTGATCCAAGGAAAGGCTCCCCTTCGATTTCGCCACCCAGTATCCAACCGTACCCACCCCAAAAAGGTCCCCCGCTTGTGTGTTTGAGTTAGGTTCCTTTTCCGCTTCAGATAAGTTATTCAAACAGCGCGGTTTTTTACAGCCCCAATAGCTTTTATTCTTGAGGGTAAAGGCAGACGCGTTTTGACTTTTTTACCGAGGGATATCGGCTTAGTTCAAATATTGTTAACAAAGGATAAACTCTGTCGGGGGGGGGGGGGGGGGCGCCATAGACTCTCTGAGAAGAACAGTCTTCCCCTTCCCGTCCTTGTTTCGAAGATTATTATTTCTGGGATGATGGATTGGTCGTGTTATGGCGGGGAAGGGATTACGGGGGCCCGTCTCCGCTAATGGTCCAAATTTCGCGTGGAGTTGCGGTAGTTGAAGCCAATGAATGTACGGTTAGCATCCCCGTTAGCCTAAGGCTCTTTATAACGTAATACGTTATTCCGTACATGGTCCAGATGTTTGGACGCTTGTTTCGAATGAATAACTTTGAAAAGAGATTGACATACAAGGACGTTTTGACTCCCCCGTTTATTAGAATGAAATTATAGTGACCTATATTCCAAACTCTATTTACGTTTATTTAGAAATTCTCGATTCCTAACGCGGTTTGTAAACTTCATTAATCAAACCTTTTAATTAATGACGTTCTTTATCATTTTAACAATTTACGGCGTTTTGATGGTTTAATTAATATTAATTAATTGAAATATTAAGATTGGAATAAACTTAAAAAATTCTACGTGACTGTCCAACGCGAAACATAGTGTGACGTCACTATAATTATTTTCCCGCGTAATGGGGTTAAATAAAGCTGTTGAATTATTTATATTTAAATAATTTAAATTTGAATTTAAATCATTTAAATAACTCAAATTTGAATTTAAATCATTTAAATAACTCAAATTTGAATTTAAATCATTTAAATAACTCAAATTTGAATTTAAATCATTTAAATAACTCAAATTTGAATTTAAATCATTTAAATAACTCAAATTTGAATTTAAATCATTTAAATAACTCAAATTTGAATTTAAATCATTTAAATAACTCAAATTTGAATTTAAATCATTTAAATAACTCAAATTTGAATTTAAATCATTTAAATAACTCAAATTTGAATTTAAATCATTTAAATAACTCAAATTTGAATTTAAATCATTTAAATAACTCAAATTTGAATTTAAATCATTTAAATAACTCAAATTTGAATTTAAATCATTTAAATAACTCAAATTTGAAATTAAATCATTTAAATAACTCAAATTTGAATTTAAATCATTTAAATAACTCAAATTTGAATTTAAATCATTTAAATATTTAAATAATTTAAATAATTAAATTGGTATTCAAATAATTTAAATTGGTATTCAAATAATTTAAATTGGTATTCAAATAATTTAAATTGGTATTCAAATAATTTAAATTGGTATTCAAATAATTTAAATTGGTATTCAAATAATTTAAATTGGTATTCAAATAATTTAAATTGGTATTTAAATAACTCAAATTGGTATTCAAATAACTCAATTTGGTATTTAAATAATTTAAATTTGTATTTAAATAATTTAAATTTGCATTTAAATAATTTAAATTTATTCAATAAGTGTCGTGTTTCTTTTATTAAATAAATACATTTTAACTAAACCTGTTGCTATGACATGGCGCGATTTGAAAAACTTCGTAGCATTGAAGTATCTATATATTCCGAATTGTAGCCAATTCACACCTAACCCTAATCACCCCATTATTAACAATGTATAAAATCTTCACGACCCGTTACACGATGGCGCTACGATCCCCACTGTATTAAGAGATCCTCTTTGGGTCCGAATACCGTTATGTTTAGGAACATGTTCTTTCTCAGAAACCCTCCCTTTCCATTCGCCCAAAAAGAATGAAGCAAAAAAACAACTTCCATTACGCTTTTCCACAACGAATCAACCGTATAATAAACAAGTCGGCCAAGGCCGTATTATTAGGTCCACATCGATGAGGTGAAATTTAATTTTATAATCTAATCCAAACTTTGAAGAAAATTCGTGTAGGTTCTATAAGGTTAATATGGTTAAGCATAGTGCCAAACGTAACCACCTTTACCTATATTCAAAGTTTGAGTCCCGTATCTCAAATCAAATCCAAACTACGAAGAAAATTATTGTAGTCTCTATAGGATATAAGCCTTGGCACATGTTATTATGGTTAAAAATAGTGTCCAACGTAAGCTTCTTTACCTATATTCAAAGTTTAAGATCCGTATCTCAAATCCAATAGAAACTAGTCTATGAATAACCCATTCTCAGGGAGATTTTTTGTGAACTTTCGTACTCTGCGTAAGGCAAAAACGAACGTCATCGGTAATGTGGTTTATACGGCGCCCAAGCGCCCCTAATTTTTCTAGGGCACCGAAACATGGCACACCATTAGAGTATATTTTAAAAAATAAACCAATTTCTTAAGTCGCTCAGTTGGGTTATAATTAGAGTGAGTAAATCAACGCCCAAAATCCAAAAAATGGGAGTGTTGCGCCCCCTGTTTACCAGACAGAGCCGAAACGTGCACATAATGTAGAGGTATAGCAGCAATATAGATTAAAAATAAAACGGAATTTAAAAGTCAATCGGATCTAAATTTATAAGACTGCGTAAATATTTTAAAGGGGGTCGAATTAAAAGTTCTGCCCAATATACTGTAACTATTATTAATCCTGCGAAATTTAGTCATGCAGGAAGGGATAAACCTACTGACTATTTAGAAAAAATAATTTAATGATAAGTTGTCCCGATCAAAAGATATGGAAGGTGTTTAATTTTTTTTCAAATGCGGTTGACGACGCCACGACATTCACATCTTTGCAACGAAACCAATAGTTCCAGTCGATATATATAATCATGTGGAACTAAAAAACTAGAGCTTGAAAAGAAAGAGGGGGGAGGAAAACCTATCAACTGGTAGCGGCAGCTCCCTCTATCGATAAAAATGTGAAATATTGATTGACTAAGAATCGGGGAGCCCACCCCTTGGAGCGGCTTACTGACGTTGCATTTTAAGTGCGTTTTCGAGTTCCTCGCGTTTGTTTATAGTCAAAACTCAATGCTGGCGAAGGTGCTTAGCCCAAACCGCCTGTTATGGGTGACGGACATCCGCCTAGAGCCAGGTCTCGAGTACTTTCAATTGGCCAATAAGCCGCCTTGACTCCATCCACCCGCACTCTCCCAAATCGAGTTTTAATGGATATAATGACATTAGGAATATATCTATATATATATATATATATATATATATATATATATACAGAATATTTATATAACCAGCATTATTTATTCATCGCGGATTCAATTTTAGACTAGAAACCACAACGTAGGAAGTTTATAGTTGTCTGTCGCAACTCCATCCCGTACGCGAATCATTCCCCGAATGTTCTAATACTAGGCGTTGGCGTTTGAAGGACCGACAAGTAGGGGAGTCTCCTTAAACGCGTATCTTTAATCGAAGGTGGAGAGTCGAGGCCGAGTTTACGGTGAATTTCGGTAGTCCCTCGGAGAGAGTGACCCATTCCGAATGTCTCGCTGGTGCGCGCCGTCTTAATAGTAAATCGATGCGCGCTTGGAATCTTGGATCGACGATGGCCGAGCGCCACCCAGCGCCTGTCTCCGCTACTATTAAATAGAGTCGCCTTCGCAGTTTCAATTCAACCGGCTGGAAATAACGGCCACGCCAACTCATTTCTCTCCTCAATTTCAATTTTCGAAGCTTTAATTCGACCGAATGAGTTTTCTCTATCTCTTCTAATTTAACTGCTAAATAAAGCCGACTGCGTTTTGATTTGGTTCCGTTTGTTGCTGTAGTTCTGTATTTGTTGGATTAAGTTCCGAAAGGCGATTATTGCCGGCTAATTGGTACGTGATTCGGGCAACAGCGTTTCGCATTTAGTTTGTTTGCTTAAGCCCGTCGCGCGCTGACGAAACATTTCTTCAAGTTGACGCTGTCGTCGGTTATTCATTTTTAATCTGAATTCGTTTTTCACGTAATTGGCTTTCCTATTATCATAAGTGTATAATATTTTTCCATAAGTTTTAAAGTTTGTCACTTTGGATAAGAGCTAGTAACGGAGTAAAGTCATCACAAGAAGAAAATATACCCCTAGCGAGGCGCTGTCAAAGGCTACGTGTGACGCGTTAGCAAGCGGACGCAAAACGGCGACGAAGCCAGTAATGCAGTCTGTCTTGTGAATAGCTCTCATAAAACTTTTGCATGTGTCACACTTATGTAAAATATTATACACTTATGCTATTACTCAAATATTTCTTTAAAAAATCATAATTATAAACTGATTATTGGAATATTTGGACAAACCAAATATATTTTTCAAATTTAAAAAATTATAATAAGTAAAAATATCTAAATTAAATTGGTTTAAAATTATTTATATTTAATTACTCTGCCAACATGGTGCCATTCTTTGCTGGTTGACAAGATATAACAAAGTAGATTCCATGTGCTTCCTCGCGATTGGAAAAAATATTAATTTCCCGCTGTAATCCAATTGGATAGAAAGAGTTGGAATGTCTCTCATTTCTGGAGTTTTTACGCGGATGAATACAACCAAAGACGCGTCTAAGCGCTGGAAATTGTTCCGTAGATCTAGCTGGCGTTTTTGGTCTAGGGTTAATTAGGCTTATTCTCTGTGAATATCTTCACTATTTGTAACGTAAAAACGCTTAATTTGGAATGCTGGGAGAAAATATGAATTACGTAAATGTTTCATTATTACCAGGTTTACATATTTTTCCTTTAAAGGCCGACTACATAAATCTTCGGTTTACTCTGTCTTTCACTGGAAGTAGGCTTACTGCAATACACCTGTGCCATGCAGTCAGCCTACTTCCAGTGAAAGACAGAGTAAACCGAAGATTTATGTAGTCGGCCTTTAACATTGAAATTTAATAAATATAATGTTTTACAGGTTTTTAAAGTCAAAGAATCGGTGCTGATGCCCGCCAACCGCAAGCGACAGCTGGGTTTCTCCAAGGCCTAGGAATCTGATAACCAGCCAGAAAATGTATTTCAGAACTACCAATAACTTAACTTACTGAAGGTGTTCGGGAATGAAACAAGATGTCACGGACATTTGAGTACACACAATCCCCCCCCCCCCGATGTATTTACATTTGAATCAATTTTTAATCATCTTGTACATTAATTTAATAAAGGTTCTATAATAAACTAAGATGAATATGGTCTAAAATTACGGTTTTTAACCACATTATCTCAATCACCCGGTCGTTTGACATAATTAACTCACTTCGACAACCAAAGAGTAATTTTAAATCAAAGAAAAACCGATAACCTCATTTTAGTAATCGCCCTGTACATTAATTATGAACAAAATTTCAATCACCCTGTCCCTTTTATTAGTAAGCGCACTATAACACCCTAACCATCCTGTATATTATAAACATTATCTCAATCAGCTCGTCGTTTAACAAAACTAAAGCCCAGTTCACACTATACAATTAATTGGGTCACTTAATTGAAACCACCGAATTGTAAGCAATACAATTGAATAGTGTGAACAGAAAAATTGTAACCATTGTTCCAACTTTTTCTGTTCACACTGGACAATTTTCTTGCTTACAATTAGTTGGTTTCAATTAAGTGGCCCAATTAATTGTATAGTGTGAACTGGGCTTAACCCACGAAGCATTAATAACCAAAGATTAATTTTTACTCAAGGATAAATAATAACACTGTCCATTGATTAATAAATAAATAAATAATAAATAATGAGCTAGCCTAATATCCAAGGCACCACCTTAGGCCCAAGTCATCGAGCGAAGAATATTTCAATCACACTGAAGATTAAATGAATAAACGCACTATTACAACCTAAGTGTAAATTTCATTAAAATATCACCCACTCTGTACATTAACTTAATCAACTTGTCCTTTAACATTATCAGGGAACTAATTCTCGACAACCGAAGAGTAACTTTACCACCAAAAAATAACTACAGGAATCTACAGCGCCATATCAATCACCATTTTCATTAGGAACCATATTTAAAAACACCCTGTACATTAGCTTGATAAGAACACTATAATAACCTAAAATGAATTTATAGCAAAATATCAATAATAACTCAATCACCCTGTCCTTTAAAATAATCAGGGCACTCTCTCAACAACCTAGTGCATTAACAACGATCCTAATCACCTTGTCATTCAGTGAAAAATTAGTTTTATCATTAAAAAACCCTGTATAAGATAATTGGCGACATTTAAAATAAACACCGAAATTACCTTATAAACATAGGTAAATCCAAAATGTCATAACATATAGAGCACGGCGCCGATTTGACTTCGGTCGGCGGCGGCGGGGCGCGCCGATTTTTCAAAAATCCTCGCCGGCGTTGATTTTTTCCGACGGTGGCGGCGCCAAAGGGGAACAAATGTATCTCCCCCTTTTTGAAAATTAAAAAAAAAATTCCAAAATGTTCTTGAAAGAAAAAAAAATAAAGTTAAGTAGAAAAACTTAAAAAAAACTTTCGGTGGCGGGAACAAAATTGAACGGCAGCGCGCCAAAAAGGAATTGATTCGGCGGCGGCATTGTATCGGCGGCGCTAAGTACTAATAAAATAGCATAGCCCACATCTAACAGTAGTCAAGACAGCAAAACGTAGCATAGCCACCACTCTGTATAGCAAACGCGCGGTGCCGTAATAAGAACGCTGAAAGGAGAAGACAATGGATACAGTTCGTTGAGGTTACCAAGGTCAAAGATCAAATATTTGGAGACAGATGGCGCTGGTTTCTGAATATTGAATTGGTACGGAATTCAAATATGACAATAGTGCGTACGCGGGTTGTGGGGTCCCCTCAAATTGCATATGAATCTCACTTAAAATTAAAATTTATCGATGCAACCGTAAACGTACATCCAAAATGATCAGGAATAACTAAAAATAAAATTTTCAACCACGTTTTTCTTATTTTAAAATAAAATGTAGATTTAAAGTCTAAAAATCGCCAAAAATTACTAAAATGGGCAAATTACCCACTTTTGGGCCCCCTAGGGCAAAAATAAAAAATTGAGGGCTATGAATAATGGGCTATTGATGATCGATATTTTCTGTCGATTGATATATCACTGACCCTTCTAGACCTAATTTTTATGTAAGTTTCGTCGTCGTCGGCGGCTACGTGATCTTAGTACACAAAAGCCTTAGAGATTGTGTGCAAAAATTGGTCTTTACAAAATGTAAGGGATTTTTTAATTTATCTAAAAGAGCAAGTTCGGTTCGTTATGGAATCCGGTTCCGATTTCCCCTCAAGATCGTCCAAGTCTCCGCTGACGCGTTATTTAGTTACCTCATTAACTAACTAAATTAAGCGTTCAATTTTTTAAATTTCCCTGTATAATAAAGCCAAACATTTTTAAAGGCAAAGGCAAGAGCGACCAGATCTGCAAACGTTGGTGAGACGATTTTGAGCGTTTCTGCCATTCCACTTCACGCTCTAACAGTAAGCTCCTCCCCTTAAAAGAAAATCAAATCGGTCTGGTATCTCATTCGTTCCCTTCCTGCATTGAAACACACGCCAGTCACGTTTTACTCCGACCTCTCCATGCCGAGGGAATACTAGACCATGTTGCTCCTATCAATTTTTCACTACTCAAAAACCTCGTCTTGAATCGGACGTAATATTTTTGGATCCTACAAAACGAATAACAGGAATAAAAATATACTGTAATTTGAGGGAAGGAGGGGGGGGGTAAATTCATTTTACGCTCTAAGGGTTCTATCAAGCTTAGAGGAGAACATTTCTATCACTTTCGGCAAATCCCATCAGGAGACCCCGGCACGCGCGCCCAAATAACATTCTTTCAGGACGAAATGTACATGTCTCGGATAGGCTAAAGCCCTCTAAGGACGGAAGTTGGGCCCCTTAAGCCATTCCTGACCGAAAGCCTCAGTCCATAAAGCCCCTTTTGTTTTGCATATCCCCGTCGTGACCCGCGCCTCTTTGAAACCCGGAACGATCCACGAGGATTTCCCGACTGGCTTTGGAAAACATTTATACTATCTTATACATTCCGTCCTATAAGATGAAACTATCTCGCTCGCTTTTATGTGATGTGCCGGCTTTCTTTTGATTTAGAGATTACCGTACGAATCGGACTTTTTTTGACAATTTTCCTAGATCAATTTATGTTAATGTCGCGGTGGTCCAAGCTATTGAAAGTTTTGTATAACCTTGACTGCCGGTTGTATAACCTTGACTGCCGGTAATATATTTTTTATCCGGGTAATAAAGAATAGCTATTGAAAATTTTGTATAACCTAGACTCCCGGTAATATATTTTTATCCGGGTAATAAAGAATCTTTATTACCCAAACTATATAAATTTTTGGTAGCTGACCCGTAAGACAAAACCCTGGTAGTCGGCTTTTCCCTGAACACCAACGTGCCGCGGCTTGCCTTCTGTGTGGGGCGCCAAATGAAGACCTCCTCCACATTATCCGAGATTGTCCAGAATTAGATCGCGCCAGAGTGGAAGACCATCGACGGTTAACGCTTAAATCTCTCCTCGCGTTTGATAATGAGCCCGATATCCGGCTGATTGATAATACAAAAACGCTTCTGAAGCTTTGGTGGACCGTCCGCGGTGAAAAAAGAAAGGTTATGCCATAGTGTTTACCCCCCCCCTGACCGTGTTATAAGTAATAGTTTACCATTTTGTATATATTTGTATATAGCACTTGTTCATTTAACCTAAGTTTTTTTTGGTTTTTGTTTTTTTTAACCCCTTTTTTTTATATTAACTCGAAACCTATTATATCAACGTTTCTTATTTTGGTTTCCGTAATACCATTTTGTACCTGCGAGCCTTTGCTCCTCCCTGATTTAAAAGGGATCTTCTGGGTAAATAAAATTCATTCATTCATTCATTCATTCCGCGGTTAGAACACTTCTACAGGCGATCTTAGGCCAAATTTGAAGTTACACACAGAAAAATATTATTGTAAATTTTACAGTAAGCTGCGGTCAGCATAAATGCCAGCAGAATGCTGTTAATTTCACAACCAACTCTGACTGTTTTTTTTTATTGTCATGCTTCCTGTTAAATTTACTGGACACTCTGCTGTTTAAAAATACAGCAAGATAAAGTTATATTTACAGAGTATTGCTGTTTATTTAACCTTCATTCCAGACGTATTTAATACGGTAAATGCATGCAGTTTTTACAGTCAAATCCAATGTTTGTAAAATTCCAGTGTTTGCCGTAGATTTAGTTATCAAACGTATTTAGTACAGAACCTATTCACAACCTTAAAATGTCATTAAACATTTTACGGATCAAACCATTATCACATTGGTTTAATTAAAAAATTTAAAATATTTTATTAACGAATTCATGATACAAATATATTAAATTTTTATCACTTATAAAATTAACATAACCAAAACTTTAACAATATATTTTCGTAATCCAATAAATTTTTTTATCGAAAATATCAAAAATTACTACAACTCTAGTTGATCATGTCTAGTTCGAGCCTATGTAGTTTAGAGTTATAGGGAGAACCAAAGGAAAGTAAACTATTAACTTGGTTTCAAATGATTAAGCACACCATGAACAAGGGTTGTAATTAATATAGCATTTTGCGTGGGATGCTACTTATACAAAAGAGTATATAAAAATATTTTTATCGGATATTATTATATTTAAAACTAAAATGAAACTTGCGCGATTTTAAAAAATGTTTTGACAACTAAATAATAATTATTTGTTTTATATACTAGCGCTAGCCGTTTATAACAGAAAAAACAGCAACGTGTGGTAAATTTTACGCATTTTTTAAGTAAAACGTCAACCACGGTTTCATATTGTTAATTTTAATATAACTGTCATTTTAAAAACAGCACGAATATGAATTTTTACAGTCGCTACTGTTTTCTTCAAAATACAGCAGAAAGCTGTAAATTTTACGACAATGTGCTGTTAACCCACTTCAACTGCACCTTGCAGTAAATTATAAACCGTATTTGCTGTTAGTTAGTTTTGAGTGTGTAACGTCTATGTAATAACTACATAAAACTATTTATTTACAATTTATTTATCTTTAATATTATTTATAATTTTTTTCCCCTTTCAATACGGTTTTTGCATGGAGACTTAACTCAGGGGTTCCATGGAAGGGTCACAGGGGTTCCGACAATTCGCAGCGCGGCCATCTTTGTTTGTGTCAAGAGTCTTTTAAGATAAGTAAAAAAAAATAGTTGGGGTTCCACCAGAATTAGGTGGGTAATTCAGGGTTCCATAGCAAAATAAATTTGTAACCGCTTACTTAACTATCCTTATTTTTTATTATGGTTTTCATATAGTAAAGAATCAATATCTTAAAACGTACATTTGAAAAGCCGATTTGGCAGTTAAGTCTCGCGTACGTTGACAATGGATCCCCGATGGCATTGTTCATATTGTTAAAAATAAATATAATATGCAATCTTGTATCGTTTGATCCGCATCTTCCGGTTCCTTTTGGGGGGAATATCCCTAAATTCCCCCCCCCCCCCACGCCTACATCAGCTGGGGCTTAACGACTTCCGGTCCGGATTCCGGAACCCGGATCCAGCCTCGGCGCCGCCTCCGATCTCGCCATCTGATCGACCGCGGCTGACCCTGGAGCCCTCCAAACCCTGCCTTTATCTCCTACTTTCCTCTGACGTCTTCGTCTCAACCCGATGACGTCAGAGGGAATTTCGCCCACTCTTTTCAATCTCGATTTCTATTTCCCTTCTTTCATCACAAAAAAACGCGTTTTCAATTTTGATTAATCACCTTTATCTTTTGTTTCTGTTTCTTTATCCGATTAGCGTATGAGATTTAAGCCTTGAACTTATTTTGTTTTCAATCTCGAAAAATCAATTTGTCCAATTTTGTTTTGGCTCGCGTTAATACTGCCTTTGTTTTGGATTGTTTACGCGTGGCATTATCGCGATGACGTTCGTAGAGTTCCCAAATTAGATTTAGGCGGGAGGACCTTGAGTGACGTTTGCATTCGTTTGAGGCTTCTTCGTTAGATCTGCCAAAATTGATTTTTTTATTTCCATTTCGGATTAAAGGATCTGTTTTTTTTCGACGTACGAATTTAGCTTTGAGGGTAGCTTAGGCTAAAGCCTGATATCTTTAAGTTCTTAAATCGGAATTCTTATTTGACGAATCGATTTATTTGGTTGTTTAATTTGGTAAAGTTGAAAGTGTCTGAATTTGTTTTGGCCCTTTTCCAAGACCTTGTTTTTCTCCCGTACTTACTGGTACACGTAAAAATGAGATAGATTAAGCTCGTCAATAAAAGCGTGTAGCTAGAACGCTAGATGATACCCCAATTCAAGCTATTGCTATTAAAGGGGAACGGACAAGCTTTAACCAGTTAAAAAACTAAAATTTATGGCGAAAACCGCATAAAAAATATTAAGTGGGTAATTTTTAATTAAATAAAGAAATTTCGGGAAATTGAAAAGCGCGCGTCCGCCGTTACACCTGGTGAGAAATCGGTGAGACAGGAAAATAACATAAAAGCGCGCGCTGCTGAAGACGCGAAAAATTTGTTTTGCACGCGCAGCGCGTTTCAGTTATACGAGACCTAAGCCTAAATTGCTCGATTTTAAAGTTAGGATAGTTCGCAAATCGCTCACTAAGGTGCTGCTGGCGCTGGCGATACACCTTAAGAGGGCGGCGAAATTTCAACCCCAAATACTTGGCGTTATTTTGCGTTTCAACTATTTAGGCCAAAAACTATTTTTTCAAGACAAAATAAGGTACGTGTAAGTATATTGAACGTCTTGTTGATCTTTTGATATTCAAATAAGGCGATATTTGGAAAAGCTTGGCCGTTCCCCTTTAATAAAAGGTTAAGTCTGGTAACTTCCATCTTTGACTTTTTACCGTTTATCCAGCTGTATTCGATTACGGCGACTTGGCAAAAGTTTATTTCATGAAGAATCGAACGTACCTTTTCTTCGGAAGCAGGCTCTCGATATATTCTTTGAAACGATATTGCGTTACGGCCGTATGTAGCGTTGATAAATTGAGTTGGTCCGGCTCACCTCATCTTTTCCCTGGTCGGAGTTTTTGGCTATTGAGAAAGTGCGCGGAAAAGCAATTCAACCAACGAATGTAACAGAATACAAAGGCTCCGGCTTTATGACAGCGCGTGTTAAGACGAGCCCTTTTCTTCGACGTTCCAAAGGAAGCCACCATCTTCTTCGGTCAGCCTTCTTCACACTTCTTCTCGTATCAACTGGCTTAGTATTTTGTAGGTAGACTGTACCCGCGTTTCTAACTAAGTCTTATCTTTACTTTTCTTAGTACATTTGGTCGTTATTTGACACTGCAGTTAACGGTAGGTGGGCTTTGGGGAATATTCCGCGTAAGTATGGATTGACTATCAACTAACCTAAATTCTTTGGTATTGCTAAGTCTTCCTTTTCTTCTTATCTAATAAGCTGACAGCCTGACATCCTTTGAAGGAACTTCTCGACCTACAGTCTCCCAATCCGAGCAAAATCATTACTTCAATATACAGGGTGTTTGAAAAGGTTATGCAAAACCTTTAAGGAGTTGCAGGGAGTGAGTTGAGAAGTATGTCTGTTTTTTCACATTTTCCTACGATGAGTTAAAAGAGCGCCAGAATGCTTCAAAGTGTGGCCTAATAGCCCCTGGAAGTAGGCTGCAACAAGCGCCAAACCAAGCAGCAGGGAAATGTGAACACTAAGGTTTGGGTTCGTGTGATAGGTAAAAAGGACTTTGTAAACAAATCGAGGTAACCAGCGTAAAACAGTAAACTTAAACAGTATTTAAAGTCCCTGCTGCTTGGTTTTGCGCTTGTTGCAGCCTACTTCCAGGGGCTAGTAGGCCACATTTTGAAGCTCTCTGGCGCTCTTGTCACTCATCGTAGGAAAATGGGGGAAAAACAGGCATACTTCTCAACTCCCCCCTACAACTTCTTCGAATTTCTGCATAACCTTTTGAAACACCCTGTAGACCTGTTCTGGCGTACTTAGGCTCGATGAATTAATATAGTATTAATATGGAAATAGATGGAAATAGATGGTTTAATCGTACAATTTATGAAATGAAATTAAGGGTGAGCCGACTTTTATCATCAAAGCTAACTTTCGAATACTAGTCAGTCCTCGAGTTATGAGAGATGGGAACTCTTCACTTTTTATTAGGTTTCCGCTTTGCGCTGATCAATAATTCTTTATCGTGAGTCCTGGCTCATGGAACGATGGGTCAGTGGATAAAGTACGGAAACAAAAAGGGATAAAATACTCGTAGAAAACCCGAAAGAAGAAATTGGGGGGGGGGACACTAATCAAATCGGACAAATTTGATAAGATGCTCTATTCTCGCAGTCTACCCATCTAAGATTGTTTGTTCCGCAATGCACCCAAACTCACCGAGGAAACGTCTTGCAAGCTGATTGGTTTATCAGAAGTATATAATCTCTCAGAAGTATTCACCTACCTACACTGATAATATTTTTTTACTTCGCATTTTTTTTCCTCTGATTTTTCAAATACATCTTGGAAGAAAAATTAGTGAGGGGTGAAATACGTTGCTATGGCGATTTTCCGAAACTATTTCACCGATAAAATATGGTTTATAAATAAGTCAATAATTTATTTTTTTTTCGCAACGTTAGGTGTACGCATCATGCCTGATGATTCGCAGATAAATACTTACCTCGTAAAATATATATACTTCTAATTTTATCGAATTAACTGCATTTTGTATAGGCTTTTTAGTGTTGTTAATTTTCCGGAAATATAAAATGCGGAACAATTTTTAGAAAATATTTCACAAATTCGAAAAAATAAAAATTGAAACAAATTATTTTTTAAGGGTTTTTAATTTTTTAAACTTTTTATCGATATAAAATGTCTAATAATAGTAAACATACTACAAAACATTAATAGTATTTTGTTAAGTATGAAAATATTAGCGAATAAGTAGATTAGTCCATAATGAAAAGGGATAAAAAAGCTAAACCCTAAACAAATTTTAAGAAAATTAAAAACTTACAAATAGCTCGTACCGATAGGTCTTCGAGCAAACAATAAGACGCGAAACTCGGACCAAATAGATCTTCGAGTGAAAAACTAAATTCAATTAAATAAAATAGCCAGAATTTACAACGGTAGACCGGTTTCGTCCTATTTGGGACTCGTCAGTGCCGTGCGGGAAGGCTGGCTTGCGACTATAACATCGAAAAGAGAAACTAAAACATAAAAAATTTCAAAACGAGTTGCGTCTTTTTGTTTGCTCGAAGACCTATCGGTACGAGCTATTTGTAAGTTTTTAATTTTCTTCAAATTTGTTTAGGGTTTAGCTTTATTATCCCTTTTCATAATGGACTAATCTACTCATTCGCTAATATTTTCATCCTTTGCATTGCAGTCCATAGGTGGTTCCTTTTAACATAGTATTTTGTTAATCAGTTTAAAGCTAGTCTAGAGGTTTAGTTTTACTTTTAGCTTCGAAAAAATGAGGTGAAAATGTCGCTTTATTTAAATTTGCAAACAATATATTAGACTAATCATGGAATGAAAACTTTTATTTCTTTTTTCCGAAAAATACGTAAAATTTTCCAACTTACAACACTAAAACAATTGCCCCAAAAATGCCCGATTAATAACGTTTACATCTTTGAAAACATCGAGATAAGAGACTGATCTGTTTATCTGTTTCGCTATCTCTTACAAACTTCGTTTCTCTATCAAATAAAATATTTTGAAACGACTTGTTTGGAAACAAGTGTCATTTATATATCCGCGCCTACGCGTTATCGGCGGCTGTTTCAAATGACGCTCGTTCTCTCACATTCGTTTTCGACGTTAAACACAAATCTCCAGGAGTGCGAAGGTGGATCGTAAAAGCCGGCGAACTCCGGCGAAAGAAAGTGAAAAGATGGGAGAGGTTAGGTTCGGGGATCTCCCGAGATAGAAAGAGGAGATTTATCGGTCTGCAGGCTAATAAAAATTCTAATGGTCGTCTGCAGTCGTTAGAAGGCGCTGTATAACGCCGTTCTAAAATGGCGTATTAATTTCCACGACAGTCATTAAAAAGTTTTATAACTCTGTCGGTCGGCTCGAATCGCGTCGCTGTACCAGAAATTTACGTATCCAGCAGCGAAATGTCTCCCCTTCCCATCGGTGTCATATTTGGTTCAACGAACTGAACGACGGCTCGTGCCAAAATAGCCCCACCCCCAGCCTCTTTCTGAAAACGATAATAATTCTTATAGGGAAAATTCATCCGGGTGGTACGATCCTTCTCCGCGAAATTGGAGGAAAGGGGGGTTTTCCCTCGTCTCTTCCATCCTCTCGAGCTTCTCCATCTTTATCCCGGACCCCGATCCCCTCCTCGCAACGCGTCCTTTTTATCCCCCCGTTTTTATTGGCCGTGTTATATTATTAGGTCTTTGGAATGCCTCTTTTAAGTTTCCCCTTTACCACCCATGTACAACTGTCGCACCCTCTGCCGGCTGTTTGCTGAACCCTTTCGCTCCTTTATAGTTTATGTTTGTGGTTAAGGTTGTTTCGAGATGTTGGCAGTCTCTTCAAAGAATTTAGGAAATTATCGCATTTTTATTTTAGGTTCGATAGTCGGTTTGGTGTTTGTTTATCGGGCGAATGTTATTGTTCCTTCGTCGTTTTAGCGATTGCTCGTGAACAAAATAAAGGGATTTAGACCGTAGAACCGTAAAATGGATTTTTTTATTTATCTTGTTCGAAAATACCAACATTCGTCGCCGGGTGGCGCTTTCTCGTAATTAAATTTGAAGCCGGCGGTTTTGGGAAATAAGTCCCTTTGGGATTCCATTCTGACGCGTCTTTAATCTTAAGAAAAAGCTGTTCCTCTACTTTTCTCAACGTGATAAAGAGTAAAAAGTAATAAAGTGTCGAAACGAAAGTATCGCGTTGGTGGCGTGCGTGGTGGGCTGATAAGCGAATTCTCATTACGATATACAAGCGCCAAATGACCCGAATTCACTCGAAAAGCTAATTTTCTTTTCGGGTTTTGACAAACGCCATTCGCGTCTGTTTTCGAATTTCGTCGAGTGTAAAATTAGAAACAATTTTCGTCCAACAGATGGCGCTCCAACGCTAGGTTTGCGTCGAGCGTTCTTGAAAGTAGTAAAATTCCTATTTCGTTTACACATTTAAATGCGCGTCAACAAAGGCTCTCGGAAACGACTTTTAAAAATCGCGATGGCGTACGCTTATCGTCATTTCCCCTCGAGAACTCTTAGATGGTCGGCCATTTTGCGTCAGTAAATAGTTTCGTAATGGCCGCTCGCACCGTGGCTCTTATCGTACAAATACGCACTTTGTCGGTACTCTGGGCGCGATGTAGGCGCGAAATAGCGAAGCAAACAAAAATAAAGATGGGTTTCTTCCTGCCGGTGCACCGAGGCCAATCGTCCCTGATTCCGTTTCCTACTTTTTCTCGTACGGAAGATCTCGGACGCTCTCTGGCGGCCTTCATCCGAACTCTCTTTTTATTACGCGTCAAGGCGACAGCGCCGCCTGGAGATCGGGGCCAGAAACATTAAAGGGAAGACGCTTAATAGGCACCCTCTCGACTCTATCGGCGCGCCTGTTTTATGAGCTTTTGGGCTCTCCTTGCCGAGAAACTAGCTGAAAATATGTTCGGGCTTCGGCTCCCTCTGGCGGGCTGATGATGATGAAGGGAGCGATGCATGCCGCCTGCGAGACGGAAACAAGAGGCGGATTCCGATGAGACTCTCGAGCTGAGAGATTGAGCCAAAGAATAAGACGCTCAGGCTAACGAGGGACAGAGTGCCTGAAAGGCGCTTTCCTAATCAGATATTTTGTTCTAGAATCCTAAGACGTGGTTGGCTTAGATTTCAATTTCAATTGACTAAACTTCCAGCTGGGAAAAACAGCTTATTTTAGAATAGAATAGATATTTTTATTTCTTTATGCATCGCCCAAAATGCACATCGAAAATGTATTTTTTTGTTGGTAAGATCACTCTGACGGCTTTGGCCCCGCCTACGAGAGAAAAAATCCCCTCTGCGCGCGCTCCCCTCTCCCGTTGTTGTTTGTTAAGTTAACATAGTGACGTCAAAAAAACCGTCCGCCACATCAAGACGAAAATCTGCGCGAAAAGCATTCCAAGTAGAGGTATGGATTCCTGGTTAAAAATTAAAAAACGAAATTCGAGTAAACTTTTTCTATTTTTTCTATGCTTTTCTATAGGACTAAGTTGCTTAAGTGTTTTTAATTTGGTAGTCTGCCAGATTAACTATCTACAACCAAGAATTAATTCAGGTTGCTAAGAATATGGTAACACTAGCATTAGGCCCAGATACCACCCTCGCGTTCTTTGTACCTCCCCTGTTAAGGTTATATTCCGTTTAAAACGTCTATGACCTAAGCTGTACCCATAGTGATGTAATTCTGCGTTTGCAACATTTTTTCAAAAGGTGGCGCTAGTAGTCGAGGGCTACGTTGGGAAGACGCTTTTTCGAGAAGATAGCTGTCCTGGAGTATGACTACCTGAACTCACTCTCGCCATGGACCAAGAATCTAAGGGGACTCACTGTTCAGGCTTTAAAAATCACGGTTAATTTTAGTTCAATGTGGACAAACTTGGCGCCACTGAAGTCAATTTCCGACGTAGTTTCGAAGAGAAGCTGGAGGCGTTCACGTTCAATTTTGACAAAATGGCGCCGTTGTTGTCGATTAAATGATTAGGCTTAGTAAGTCTTAGAGCTTTTATATTTTAAATTGGTTCTTTAAAAGTTAAAGTAATGGTAATTATACATTCTGTTAAGTAAAATTAAAAAGTAAGCCGCATATGGCTGAGGTTTTTTAATCAAATTCGCTATAATCCATTTTATTTATAAATTTAAAAATGTTAATGAACTAAGCCTAAATATATACTTTATTGACATTTTAAGTGTTCAATGCAAGGTGCAAATATGGTGGCTACCCAATCGCAATAAAAATTCATTACAAATAGAGTTTACACAACAAAATTTGACGCATAAACCCCGACTAAGCCTCTCGTAGTGATAGTTGAACAGAATTCTTGAGGCGCTTCAAAGCGGCTGGTGTACCTCCGTAAGTCTTCCGATTTGGGCCACGCCTACCGTGTCCAAATATCGGGAACAATCTTAGATTATTGGTCCATGCTCTCGCTGCAGCTCCGTCAACTTCAGTAATAATAATCAGCTAATCCTAAAATACAGCCAATTGGGCTAGATTTCCTCCGATTTGGCAAACTCGTTATATATTTTTTTCCGTTCGACATAATCCAGTTAGAGGGAATGACTTCTAACCGAAATCTTCTTAGCGTTTACCTCGCTCTGATTATTCAGCGCTAATATCAAGTAACTGCTGGCTGCTATTTATATTTCATTTCACCCTACTTATGTGTAAAAAAATGTAGCTATCATTTGAAAAAGAAAACGTCTTGGCGGATACGGCGCGTGCATTGACGAAAATAGATTTGAAATCATTCCGAGAGCGTTCCAAAAGGTTTTATTCGCGTCCCTTTTTCTGACGCGTCACGTGTGACGGACACAAACAAAAAGTCGAGCAGACTGTAGGATTTTTTTCATTTCTTCCTTTTATATTGATTTGGGAGAATCTCGAGCGTCTTTTGTGTCGTAGCAGCGCCGTTCTCGAGAATACGACGCGAATCTCGGTAGAATCCCAGATTCGGTTTATGTATGCGCGACTGAGGAATTTCGGGGGAAAATGTGCCGTGAAAAGCAGGCCTACGAGTACATCTCCCGTACACGCGTATAAGAATGTTGTAAAGAACGTTGTTGGTGAGCGTAATATCTCGGGGACTTTCTTTGCATAGGACCGTAAATATGGGCTTTATTAAATATTTTAAATCAAGTACGGCCAGAAGCGAATAATACATTTCTTACTAGAAGTATGCGTCTCCCTATATTGATAATGTAATTTGTTTGAAACGTTTGCAGGGCCATGCAGGGACATTTCAGGGCCCGGGGTAAATTATGTCATCACGGGCCCTTTTAACTGGAATTTTCAAGGGGGTTACTTGTGAAGGGCAAGGCGATGGGACCCTATCATACAGGGCTCCTAAAAAGCACGCTTTTCGGCACTTTTGGCAAGGGCCCCACGGAATTTGCCAGCACTGTCCACTCTACACGGCCCTTAGCCCACGTTGATTTTTCGAAACACGGTTAAGAAGAAAAAATTGTGCAGTACCCTTTAAATCGAGGATATATGGTTTATTAATAATTAAATATTCCTACTTTTTACATCGCTAGTAAATGTTAAGCCGATGTTTGGGGGGAAATACGCGCCTACTAAAATTTGCGTTGTATACAGGGTGTTTTTCAAAAGGTTATGCAAAAAAATTAAGGAGTTGCAGGGTTTGAGTTGAGAAGTATGCCGGTTTTCCCCCATTTTCCTACGATGAGTTAAAAGAGCGCCAGAGAGCTTCAAAGTGTGTCCTACTAGCCCCTGGAAGTAGGCTGCAACAAGCGCCAAACCAAGCAACGAACATTAAGGTTTGGGTTCGTGTGACAGGTAAAAAAGGACTTTGTAAACAAATCGAGGTAACCAGCGTAAAAAAGTTAACTTAAACAGTATTTAAAGTCCCTGCTGTTTGGCTTTGCGTTGGTTGCAGCCTACTTCCAGGGGCTAGTAGGGCACACTTGGAAGCTCTCAGGCGCTCTTTTCACTCATCGTAGGCAAATGGGAAAAAATTGGGCATACTTCTCAATCCCTTCAAATTTTTGCATAACCTTTTGAAACACCCTGTATTAATATGGTTGAGACTTCCTTCTATGAGAATATTCGAAACTTTTAAGCAGTTTTGTCTACCCGTTACCGGTTTGAATATTGTGTCCTACTACACCTAATTATATATAATCAGATAAAATAATACCTCGGGCCTAAAAACTGCCTCGTCCTAAATAAATCTGTTGTTAGTTATTAATAATTACCTTCCATTTTCTTTCAAATTAACCCAAACATTACAACAGCCTTTTCTCTTATTTACTTCTGATACGGGGTAGGTTCACTTTCTTTTTATAAAGTCAGCCACTCGTTGCAATTTATTTGACGTTGGTTGTTTTGGTCTGGACTTTGAAGTCTTAAGAGCCTTCCAAAGCTTGTAAAACGACTACTTCCTTAAGATAATGTAAACGGCCATTAAGACCCTAGATCTCGATAGACTAGAATAATACCGAGTATTTTAAACTTGGATGTTTTTTCTATTTATTATTCTACTTGAAACGTTTTCGTAAAAGGGGTCGGTCAATCTCCCTGGAGGCGAGCGAGTGTAAGAACAATGAGAACGGCAAATGTAGACCCGTTTATTATACGCAGCTAAAACGCGAATAAACACGGTTGTAATTATAAACTTCACGAGCGTAACGGACCATATGTCTTAAAAGGGGGAAGACTACAGTGGCCATTGTCTACTTTCGCTCTATTTCAAGCTAAACTCTTTTAATTTTGTATTTTAAAATATAAAATTAATATTTAAGTGTAGAACAGCCTCTTGTTTAGTGACTAAAATAATTTTGACGATTTTAAATTTAAAAGTAATTAAGTTATTACGTTTTAATTCGGACCCCCGGAGCTAAACAAGTTGGGCAAGCGTCCAAACTACCCTTTAGTTAGGACCTTATATTTCGTCAACTATTAATATTATAATTATCAAAGTTATTTTAAGCACTAGAGGAAGGTTCAGCCTAATAAGAAAAATATAATTAAATCATGTAATTGTTAAACAGAAACGTGCAGCTTGAACGAAAAAGAGGTTTTTACTGTATTCTTCCCCCTTAAATGGAGAGAATATTACTTAAAAACCAAAATGCAATGCTTGACATCGTCTTGGCAACCGTATAATGGTTGCTTATATCGCAATCTCGCATT
The DNA here is from genome assembly GCF_980474605.1 of Leiobunum rupestre. Classification (NCBI taxonomy): domain Eukaryota; kingdom Metazoa; phylum Arthropoda; class Arachnida; order Opiliones; family Sclerosomatidae; genus Leiobunum; species Leiobunum rupestre. The sequence goes on from NC_143389.1 coordinate 50,145,215, forward strand.
TTCCGTCCCCGAATTAGTTCCTAGTCATCAATCACAACCCTGTGCGCGCTGAAAATCAATAGCTTTTGAATTGATGATACACGCCAAAACTCCAAAACCTTTCGCTCTCCTCCGCACTCTTTGCTAAGTTTATTTCAGTCCCCCTCCGAAACTATATCGAACCGCTTCGTAGCGGAGTGACCTCGCATTTGGTCGCGTATAAATACGGGCGCAGATTTTACCATCGCCCTAGACCTCCGAACGTAACGTCAGTTGAGAATCGATGGCGTGTTATAGGTGAGCTCATAAAACGAACGACGCGAAAGAAGGGTGATAACGAGGATGAAGGAAATTTTTAATCGATGAGAGAAGCCCGGGATGAACGATCCGAATTTGGCTCCGGGCACTTTTAGGTGTCAATGCGGGCTGCCCTAATTTGCGAAACTGTCAGGGTGGGGTCCTTTCTTGGCTGTCTTGATTGCGTAAACATCTTAAACTCTTATTAAACGAACACGGTTTCGGATGTTCAAATTATTCATTATTATTATTTCGCGTCAACGTCTTCAATCCGTCCTTCGATATCGATTCCGTACCGTCTCGAGAAATTGGCGAAACTAACCCGAGGATAAATACATTCTATCGCTGAAAATAATAAACATTGGTGGAAGTATTAATTAGATTAGATTTCGTCCAAAATTTAAATTTAATTTATGATAATTGATTCAAATCCCGTTTGCTTTCTAATTATTTTGTAATATTATTTTTTTAAATATTTATCTTCGTGCTATAGAAGGAATTAACTTATTTTTAATCAAAAGAGGATGCGCTGAATTAATTGAAATTAAGGATTCTATTAAAAGCGCTTTGTCGACGGGTTTAAAATTACGCCAAGGATGGCAGGTATATGGAGCTTCAGCTGATAATATTTTTCTTTATTTCACTACAAGCGTGTATTAATAGTAAAGTGTCGGCAGGTGACCTCGTCAAAGGAACTCATCGGGAAAGGTGCGTATTCTATTTACGTCCCAAAGTGAAGCCCGCGCTTGCAAACATCCTGCTTATTTTCACTTCTCTCGCTCGTTATAAAAAATGTAATTAGCCTTCTTTCCGACAGAGGGACATTTTTTACGGCTACAACGTTGACGTAAAAGATATTTTTTTCTCTCAATAAAATATATTTTCGTTAAGTAGCTCCCCCGTAAGCCGAATTTGCTTTTTAGAAGCTACCCCGAGTTTATAATTTTAGTTTGCCTATTTTAAAATATTTTTATCTGCATCTTACAAAAAATATGCTTTGCGTGTAAATTTTTTGTATACACGTAGCGTACAATCTTTATATCGCTCTTTACTGTACATATAGGAACGTTCAGTTGAATTTATAGGAAATATTATAGGAACGTTCAGTTGAATTTATAGGAAATATTATAGGAACGTTCGGTTGAATTTATAGGAAATATTATAGGAACGTTCGGTTGAATTTATAGGAAATATTATAGGAACGTTCGGTTGAATTTATAGGAAATATTATAGGAACGTTCGGTTGAATTTATAGGAAATATTATAGGAACGTTCGGTTGAATATATAGGAAATATACAAGCACATTTCGCTAATTGAAGTGAAGCTTGATTAACACCGACTCAAATGGCCAAATATTTGTCATCGACCAAGGCAAAATATTAAAATTTGGCACATAACTAGAGCTAATGAATTTTAACAGATGACACGAAATTATTGTTTTGAATAACCTTTCAATGGAGGGTAATCTGCAATTGCACTGTCTCGAAGTTTATGAGCAGAGTGCCCTTGATCAAAATGTTATTCGAATTAAATAAATATTTCCTGCAAGTAAATAAATAATCTTTTAACGTTACTTGCCATTAAGAGCAATGAAAAACAAGGATTCTTCAGAGTTTAGTATGTCGTAACAGGTATGGGTGAGAGCATTCCGAAAAAAATTTTGCGCGACACCCGATACATGTTTCAAAATGCCTATCTAGTGTTCGGAATTGTTTATTCATTATCCACAAATTTTCCGATTTATTTAAAAAACGTTGGTAAACAGAATATCATTTTAACTTATTTAATTATGTTTTTTACTCAACCAAGCATTTATTTGAATAAAAGTGGTATTTATTTAAATAATTGTTGGTTTTATTTAAATAATAGGCTTATTCACTTTCGATTATTTAAACATTTTACAAGTTTTATTCAACTATAGCCAATATATTGGTTATTTAAATAAATATTATTTAAATATAGCCGAGCTTATTTTATTCATGGATAAAAATTAATCGACTGCCGAACACTATGTATATCCTTGTATGTGCACATTAAACATGTCATAATATTCTATTTCGTTTCACAATCTGATCGCTAGTGAATTTACCGTATTATTAGAAACATGGTTTTTAAAACTCTAGTTTAATATTTGAAATTAACCTTATCTAAGAAATGTTGTTTACGATTGGTTATAGCCTACGAGGGAAGCGTGGGTTAAATTAATGGTGGGAGAGAATTGGCAGGGCATTCTTTCAACGCACTTGTCAAAAGCGTTCGTTCGATGCGCGTCATTTTGACGTTACCGACTCTCGTATTTGGCCCAAATTCCTTCTTTCCAATTTTTTCCTGGCAATACGTGTGATTTATCGATGTAACACTCTATAAATAGCGCCTGTGTTGAACTGCCCTCTCTTGCTCTCTCTCTCACTCGAGGGAAGTATACGAGTATCGCTGTGGTCATATTTTCACGCTTATAATGTTAGACGAATAAATATAGACCAAATAATAAGTTACGCCTTTCGCGCAAAAACGCCTATTAACGGCGGATGAACCCCTGGTGGAAAGCTCAAGTTCCGTACAGCACTGTCAAGCGATTTAAACATCTTTACGGGCGATTTGATCTATTTTTACCTAACTGTTATATATCTTTAAATTTCTTAATTTCGAGATAATTTTGATCGTATAGGTAAACCGATTATAATTTATTATTAAAATTAAGGTCAAGAATGCAACATTATTATTAATTAGATGTAAAATAAGTAACACTTAGAGAGTTAACGACTCAAGGAATCTGGTGTTCAAGTAGCTAGAAATCCAAATACATATTTCTAGAAATCCATAAGAAATATCGGAAATATGGAACATTTTCGATAAATATTAGAAATCTTGGGAAATACGTAAAAAGATTAGAAATTTCGGGAAATACGTAGACATATTAGAAATCTCAAGAAATGCGGTGGAATGTGTTCAATATTTCTGGAAGTCCAGAAATTAACAAGTAATACAAATCTTGAGAAATATTAGATATCTCGTGAAATCCGTAGAAAAGTTTTCAATATTCCAGAAATCCACAAGAAATGCCGGAAATATTTGTGAAATATCGGAAATAAGGAGAAATAGCAGGAAAAATGTCGGAAATATGGAGAAATAACGGGGAAATGACGAAAATAATGATAAATAACGGAAAATATCGGAAATATTTGGAAAATATCGGAATTATTTTGAAAATGTCGTAAATATTTGGAAATATGGAGAAATAGCTAAAATAATGTCGAAAATATGGATAAATATCTGAATATTTTTTAAAAAATATGGATAAATAGATGAAAAATAGTCGAAAATATGGAGAAATAGTTGAAAAAATGTCGAAAATATTTGAGAAATATCGGAAAATATGGAATTCCAGTGGAAATATGAAGAATATTTAGAAATCAGAAATCAGGGATACTTTTTTTGTTCTATCCCCTCGTAATTATTTATTTGGGATAATGTTTTACTTCGGCCGTTCTTTTTCGATCGGTACAGACTTCGTCAACTGTACTTCTGCGAATAAAAGCGCCTCCGCCAACAATGGCCGAAATTTAAAATACTTCCAAAATTAAAACTAAAGCTTAACTTTAATGAAAACATAATTAATTATTGAATCATAACGTAAAAAAAGAACTATTTTTGTCGCTAGAGGTATACCATTCAACACATTTGCGTAAAGAATAATTAATACCTCTTTGTTTCATTAGCTGAAACATATTTTGCACTAAACACACTTTAATTAATTCAGGGCTTGAAAGAATCAACGGCGAGTTATTTACACCGAATTACGCGAATAGTAATGGTAGTTACTTTGAACGATTTTCGCGGTTGCGGCTCAGCTAAAAATGGCTTCTCACGTCATTAGACTAAGTAATCCGTTCACAGAAACCGTTCGCTAAAGATACCAATTTCCGGAAATCGATCCTTAATTTAATCGATACTCGTGACGTCACTATCGATTACCGTCGGTCAGTGGCGCCGTTCGCTTTTTAACCCAATGGGGGCCGAAGCTCGCTAATAAACTTGGAATGAGGCTGCTGGCAACACTTTCTTGCTACGGATGCTTAAAAGTAAATGGCCTTTAACATCGGCGGTTTTAAAAATGGGGGCTTCGGCCCCGCCGCCCCCATGGGATCGGCGCCACTGCCGTCGGTCGTTTGACAATGAATATCGAAGTTCCGGGCTTGCCAGACCGTATTGCTTTTAATGATAATCTTAATGGCAAATAATAAGCGAAGACGTTTGGTTTTACATAATATTTCAATAAGGCGAAAGGGCACACTCGTATCGCCTTCGGGTACACTTTCTCTTTAATGATCATTAGTAGCGCGAGATGAGAAGTACCCGTTTGGGAGTGGCGACGGGCGAGATATAATGGGGAATGTATGTTAAGTTTTCAGAGCGTCTTCCCTTATAATGATTTCTTCGGGGTTTCGGCGATCGAAACTTTCCAGCGAAACCTTTAACTCTTTAGGTGTGAACTACAACGGAGCCGAGGTTACTGGAGATGCAACGGACCAAGTATGTCTTGGGAGTGTCCGAAAAAAGGCGTCAAAATTTCTACCCCACCCACCACCCTTTTAAGTGTTAGTCGTCCATTATTTTGGACGGTCTGAGGCGATTTCCAACACGGACTTTTTTTCACAGAAGCAGGCGCCATGCCTTAACTTCCATCGCGCGTGGTACCCTCTGTTTTGTCGGACACCGGTCTTCCGGGGTGATATAATGGACTATGAAAGCTGACGTTAAGCCATTATTAACTTTAGCCTGTTTATGGGGTTTATACGTATAGCGGTGGCAGGAGGCTTAATAAAGTGATATATCGTCCCCCCCCCCCCGTATTAGTATTAGTGCTCCAGTAACGACCTAGATATTTCATAATTCCCCCCCACCTACTTTTTAGATTCGCGGGTGTGTGCTCAAAGGGTTGACATTTCGAATTTGAGTACGGCTAGAGGATCCTTTTGTCTAAGGCGCGGGGATTTAGCTAACTCTACGGCCGTCGCTTTCGGGTAAGTTTGAGCGTATCATTTCGGTGTTACCGAATAGCGCGTTTTCAACGTGATCTAAGGCGTCAGGTGACTCAATCAAGGCGGTCTGGTTTATAAATTTGTTAAATTTTGGGCAGCGTCTGTCTTTGGGCTCCGAGCGTGACTTTCTTCAATGAAAGGGTGGGGCCGCCGAAAAGCCTTTCGGTACCATTCCTCCGTTACGTAAGCTCCGCCCTTTTATTCGCGTATAGAGGCTCCCTCTAGACGCAACGTCATTAATTATTTTTGCAAACACCACTTTTGACTTTTGCCATTTTCCAAAACTCTCGATTTTAGAATAGAAAAAGAAACGCTAATTTCCGACGAGAGCCCCTCCTGGGATTCCGAGACAGATTTTAGAAGCAGTTTCGTTAATTACTAACCCACATGATATTCCGGCTCAAGGACTCCCCTTTTTCCTCATTATTCGATTAAAACTTTAATTTGTCAAAAGTTAATTATTAATCTTTTTTTACAATACAATTACGTTAGTGGGCTTCTTAACTACTTATTAACTCTTTTCCGTCGTTCGGATGAGTATAATTTAATTCGGAACAGATACTCGTCTGAGCTATTAGGAATAGTATATAATAATAGGAAAGGTTTTTAAGAACAGTATTGTAGTTGATCCGATCGCGTAAAGACTGAAAAACAGTTTCTCAGTAAGTATATTGATTTTCAGAGCGCGCTTTGATGTCGAGCTTTGATTAAGGAGCGGAAATAAATGCTTTGAGCGAGCGAGCTACGATAGAAAAAGACGTTGAAAGGGTTCGAGGGTTCGGCTTAGAGTGGTGGACTTACCCGCATATCCACGAATGTCTTCTCTTGGGGTTGACGACGGTGGGGACGAGCAAGGGCTTGGTGCCGATGCTCTGGGTGATGGAAGAGCCCGCCGGGCTGGTGGCCGAATTGCCGCCACTGCCTCTTCGATGGTAGCCGAGCGAGTGGTGGTTCGAAGCCATGGCGGCTCCTTCCGGGGTGAGCATGACCCGGATGGCCGGCACCGTGTCCCGCGCCGATTCCGAGTCATATTCGCCAACTTCGTTCTCTTCGTGTTGTTTTTCCGCGTGGTCGTTTTCTTCCACCTCGCACTGGACGATGGGGCAGACGACCAAACTCTGTTCGTCTTCGGCCAAGAAGACGTCGCACATGTCGACGTCGACCACGTTCGGAGGAGTATAAGGGGGAGGGAGGCTGGTCGAATCGACCTTTTTTCCCGCGCAGTCGACGAACTGACCGTCCTCGCGGTCGACCACGATGGCGTTCGTGTGGGGCGCGTGTCGGCAACAGTTGGAGCAGGAGCACGAGACGCGAGCCGCCCGATCGCGACCGCAACAACAGCAGCACCGGAGAACGAAGTCGAAGACGCGGCCGCGGAAGTTGCGGGGGTTGTCGGCGACTGGCTTGTCCGAGATGCCCGTCGGCACCGGTGGATGGAATCTAGTGGACGCGCTCTTAAGGCCGACGCGGAACCCGAGCGACCCGTCGGAAGGGCAAGTTCCTTCGCTGCGGTTGGTACGATCGAGCGGCGCTATCGTCCTCGAGCGATCTTCTGGCGGCGGACTCTCGAAGCGCTTCTTGACCCGTGGCCGATGGGACGTCCAATCCAGACACTGGCTCTCTCGCCACTGTTTGCATTTCCACTACTTGAGGTTGGATCGAAGTCGAGAAAGTCGGCCGCCGCTGCAGGATGCCTCGAGATATTGTTGGTCTCGTGGACGAAAAAACGGACAGTCGAGACATTGCCGGTAATTGGCGAAGCATTCTGACTTCCCCCCTTTCTCTCGCCTTCTACGGGCTCCCTTTTCTCCCAATTTTGGCCCCCCTCTCACGCTCTCTATCTCTCCTTTTCTATATAGTCGCGGACCTAAAGGTATCCGCCTTTTTCTCGCTCTCACTATATCAAGCTGTAGGGTCCTCCTCTCCTCGAAGGGGCTACCACATTTTTTTCTCTCGCGTCTGGATATTTTTCTTTCCCTTCGCTCGGCTATATTTTCTCAGTCCCCTTTGAATTTGTACGTGACCCGCGGAGAGCGTCCACACTCGGAGGAAAGAAAGACTGTCCTAAAATGTTCTCTCTTCGGCGCGGGATTCGGAGGATGAGGGCTTTTCGCGCGGTTGTTTATCGGCGGAGAAATACAAACTGTTGGCACGTATGAGAAAATAGAGGGTGGATATCCGAGAAAGCGAAGGTTTTAACGTCGACAAAACGTGGCGACTCTCTTTAATGCCGCCTTTTTTATTCTTCTTCTGATTCGGGGATTTAATTCTTCGTTCTCGCAAAAGGAGAAGCGTGACTAAATGGCTTTTATCGGATGGACGGCGCGAACAAATAGTGGAAAGCCGAGTATTAATCGACGGGATTCGTTACTTCAAATCCTCCCTTTTAGCCGCTCGGAAAAGTCACTCTTATATAGCTTTTCCGTTTCGTACTGTCGCGTGTTTACTTATTTGTTCCGAGAAAATCGTTTTCGTCCGATCGTAAATAGAAAGGTTCTCTATCAAGAAGACTTATGTCTCCTTCATTTTGCGCAAAGTCCCTCGAAACGATGGACCTTTCTTTCTGGGTGCGGATATTTACGCGAAAATAAAAGGGTTTTTTTTACCGAATATATTTCCAGTTCTTCGTAATGAGGAAAACGGTGTCGGTGTTATCGGCGCTCGTTGCGCGGGCATAAAAGAAAAAAATCTTTGCTTCCCAAAAAAGACTCTTTTTCGTTCTCTTTTACACAAAGGAGCGGGGACAAAAAAATCCAAAAAAAAACGCGATTGTAGAAAATATTAAAAACAAAAGCGTTCAAAATGAAAGTAGCAGAAAGGGTTTTTCCTTATCGTTTCCTGAGTTATTCTTCGCGTCGCGCACAGATCGTTTACGCGGGGGGGGGGGGGAGAAAATAAGGTTGAAATAATCGTTACAGTTTTTCTAAACACATCACATTCGATATATAGACGGAATATATATTTTATCCTTACCTCGTCAAACTTAGAAAGGGAAAGAATGCTTCTAGTAATTCGATCAACGCGAACGTTAGATACGTACGTATCCTCGGGTATTATCTCTCTGGCATGGCGTTTTCCCCCGATACGTGTCAAGTTTTAGGCGCCGAACGATCTCGCTAGATAGCGGCGCGGGACCTCGTTAGGGCCGGATTTTCCGTCGACCTTCGAGCCTCGAACGGGACGTCAACCGTCTACCGGAGCTCGATCTTCAAAAATACCGTTATCAAAGAAAATAAAAATCGAAGCCTGTCTGTATGGAGAGAGTGCCTTCAATTCGGGCCACCGCCGAGACAGACACCAAGGAAGATCTTCCTCGCAGACACGAGCCACTCGGAGCCGGCTACGTTCGGGAGCAGCCGAGCTTCGCTCTCCTCGAGATGAGAAGGAGCGCTGCGGAACCAACGAGTCGGAGAGGGAAAGCTGGCCATTAAACTCGGGTGCCAACCCCCGAAAAGTGAACCCCCTTTTCCGATTTCTCTGGCTTCTCTCTCAGCATCCCCCTCTCGTATTTTTGGCGGCCTATATAATCTCGGTCGTCTCCCTCGCGTTAGCGCATTGTGTATCTTCCTCGTTGCTTACGAGCGCTAAAAGAGCCCCTTTGTATTCTCTAGCCCGCCTTCGTTCACCGCCAAAAACTAGCGAGGAAATCGCCCGTTTTGTTAGCGGTGCGGGTGGACGAACGTGGATCCCTCTACCGGTGATTCGCCAAACCTAGGAACTATATAGATATATTCGGTCGCGTTGCTGCCAGTTCGAATCGCGTGTGCGGTGGAAGTAATTGTTCACGCTTGTTGTTCGTGATATTTGCGGAATGTTGCCTTTCCCACGCAACCACGCTTCGTCAAGCGTGCCGGAAATTAAATTATTATTCAAAATATTGAGCGCGACGTTGGACCTTCATTCCTATTTAGAAATCTATTGATTTAAAAAAATACTAAAACTGAATTGATTTTTATTCTACATCGTAGTATATATTTCATATTTTATACTTAGCAATAAAAGTTTTATCTAGCTCATACGCGACGCGGGGATAAAAATATCGGCATAAATTAAATTTCGTGATTTACGACTCTTTCCTCAAAATATACGCGGTATAGAATAAAGGGAGGACATTAGCGTGACCTTCACGTTGTCCGTAGGACGAGCCATCACCGGTCTAATCTTTCATACCTTTTCCTAACCAAACAATGGCGCGAAAATATAGGGACAAAAATGTCTATCGATAATGCATCAAGTTTTCGATCACCCGCGCAGGCTGGACCGTCAAAGTTTTCCTTATATTTTATAGGTCTTCCCATACTAGAGACTCACGAATCTAGGTCTAATCGATAAGTTTCGACCTTTCGTTGTCTCGCCGTAAAAGGGGGGATATCCGTAATCCTTTTAACCCATTAAGGTAATTACCTCGTAATTATTATTAATACGGCCACACGGTGACGCGTGTTATCCAAACACGTAGCTACGGCCAGCTTCTGACCGTTAATATCCCGGCGTCCAGTTCCGTAATCTAATCGGAAGTTCACGCCCATTATCGTTAAACTTGACCCCCTCTGTCCACCTTTGAACGTAGTGCCTGGTCAGCCTCGATTCAATAAGTCACGCCTGCAAAATCGACGAAAGCTCGCGTAATTTAACTTCATTTATTCGAAACGCCAGAGACGAAGCGAGATGTGGAAAGCCAAGGGCAGTTGAAAATGCTTCCCTCCCCACCTCGACCCCCTCGCGTAAAAAGGGGGGCTGGGAACGCGGGGGAGGTTAAATGCTAGGGGTCGCCGGGGGAGGGCGAAACTGGGAATCGATGTCTTCGTAGCAGCCCTTTAAACGCCGCGAAGATCCTCTCTGGCACCTTCTTACCGCCCCGCGTCTAGAGGCGTCTGGACTGTATTTCCTCAACTCGCTCTCCGTGCTCCCATTCTCTCCCCTCATCCGACGACGCCTGTTGGATCTCTTTTCCTCAAACCCACACCCGTCATAATGATATCGAGGTGGGAGATCGTGTCGATAGATTTTTTCTCCCACTTATACGCGTTTCCCCGTACTGACGAGTGAAAAGCGGTTTGGGCGTTCGACTTTACTAAGAAAAACGCGTCGGACTTGTCTATGAAGGTTGTCGTATCGATTGGGATTCCGACGATTTCCATCGCGGTTTTCAGAGTACGTTGAGGAATTAGAAATTAAAACTTGCGGAGATGCAACCTATTAAGTTGTTTTTAAAATTGAACGTCGCTTTAAGGAATTACAATTCGCGTAACGTTATACTTAATTACGATAATATTAAATTAGTTCATGTTTAAATTATTAGTTCGTGTTTAAATTATAAGTTCACGTTTAAATTGTTAGTTCACGTTTAAATTGTTAGTTCACGTTTAAATTATTAGTTCACGTTTAAATTGTTAGTTCATGTTTAAATTAATAGTTCACGTTTAAATTATTAGTTCACGTTTAAATTGTTAGTTCACGTTTAAGTTATTAGTTCACGTTTAAATTGTTAGTTCACGTTTAAATTATTAGTTCACGTTTAAATTGTTAGTTCATGTTTAAATTATTAGTTCACGTTTAAATTGTTAGTTCATGTTTAAATTATTAGTTCACGTTTAAATTGTTAGTTCACGTTTAAATTATTAGTTCACGTTTAAATTGTTAGTTCACGTTTAAATTGTTAGTTCACGTTTAAATTGTTAGTTCACGTTTAAATTGTTAGTTCATGTTTAAATTATTAGTTCACGTTTAAATTATTAGTTCACGTTTAAATTATTAGTTCACGTTTAAATTATTAGTTCATGTTTAAATTATTAGTTCATGTTTAAATGATTAGTTCATGTTTAAATTATTAGTTCATGTTTAAATTATTAGTTCATGTTTAAATTACAAATACTGCCTAGAAGACGACTGTGAATTGATGTAAATGTTTCGAGCAACTGTTCTTTAAAAAATAAATCTAGTGTTGTTAATTTTCCGGAAAAATAAAAAGCGGACAAATTTTCCGCAAATCGGAAAAATAAAAAATTTAAACATAAATTACTTTTTAAGGGTTTTTAAATTTTTTAACTTTTTATCGATATAAAATGTCTAATAACAGTAAACATACTACAAAACATTAATAGTGTTACATTGTTAATCAGTTATAGAGGTTTAGTTTTACTTTTTGATTCGAAAAAATGAGGCGAAAATTCCGCTTTATTTTAATTGGCAAACAATATTAGACTAATCATGGAATTAAAACTTTTTTTTTATTTTTTCGGAAATATACGGAAAATTTTCATATCCCGGAAAATTTTACTTACAACACTAAATAAATCTATAAACTGGATCCATGCACCGCAACTTGTCTTTCAAAATTGTTACTATGGTTTTTAGGTTATTGTTGATATTTGATAGATTTAGGATATTTAGATACGTGAATTTAGATGACGTCACCAATATCGTTTTTCACTTACTGGGGAGGGTTTCATGACGTTAACTCCTAAGGAGGATCGAACACTTTTCGTACTAGTCAACAAAAATTCACTACAGATACCGAGAAATGAATCCCCGTGCCTCCGAAATTTATCGCAAATTTCCGGGTATCTTTATTGCTTAATTATCTATTTTTGTGATGATGATCGTATAAAAGAACGTCTAGAAAAGAAAACGATTTTCTTATCGCCGAGGAAGGTTCGGTCTTCTTTTTAATCATCAACCTAACGTTTTATCCTCAAACTAATCCGGTGGCTTTGTGAAAGGAGGGCGAAGGGTATAGTCGGCGCTAGATTGGTAACGGTGAAGCCCGGGATTAGGAGGGAAACATCCTGATGGACATTGTTCGGAAGGAAAAGGTTTAAATGGGAGACGGTGGCTTTAACGTCTTTTTAATGATAGGTTCAAAGGGTCAAGGCAGCCGCGATCGAACGTCCGCCTCTCGGATCTCTTTCGCCTCACGGAACGGGCGCCATTAAGTCGCACGTCCGAATACTGGAACTCCCGAACTAATCATTCCGAGGCTTTCGCGTCAACCAAGACAGAAATATCCGCGCGGTTGGAAATCAGTACTGACGCGTTGGCTAGTTGCTTCGATTGAGGGGAGCGAAAAGTGACAATTTCGGGGACAAACCGCGTATCGATTCCGACTCCCACCAGAGGTCGCCTCTTATCTCTCATATCATTTAAATAACTAGAATGTATAGAGAGTGTCCGGAATTTTCTTAATATTTTTTTTATCTCGCTCGCTGTTTTTAATTACGTTGTTCCGGACAAACAAATGACTGCCAACTTCAATCGCTTGGGGATTCGGGCAATGGCACCCTCGGGTTCTTTCCACCTAATCCGCTTTTATTGAGGCACGGCCAACTTTGACACTCGCGCAATAGCGGCCAACCCATTCGTTGAAGTTTCTATGTTATCCTACGAACAAAATTATCTCTCGGCGTTGAGCGCCCCTAGCGAACGGTGCAACAAAAGTTACGAATTTAGTAGAACCTTGAATTAGCGGCTGAAGTGAACGGTGCAACAAAAGTTACGAATTTAGTAGAACCTCGAATGAGCGCCTGAAGTGAACGGTGCAACAAAAGTTACGAATTTAGTAGAACCTAGAATGAGCGGCTGAAGTGAACGGTGCAACAAAAGTTACGAATTTAGTAGAACCTCGAATGAGCGCCTGAAGTGAACGGTGCAACCAAAGTTACGAATTTAGTAGAACCTCGAATGAGCGGCTCAGGTGAAAGGTGCAACAAAGTTACGAATTTAGTAGAACCTCGAATGAGCGGCTGAAGTGAACGGTGCAACAAAAGTGACGAATTTAGTAGAACCTCGAATGAGCGGCTCAGGTGAAAGGTGCAACAAAAGTTACGAATTTAGTAGAACCTCGAATGAGCGCCTGAAGTGAACGGTGCAACAAAAGTGACGAATTTAGTAGAACCTCGAATGAGCGGCTCAGGTGAAAGGTGCAACAAAGTTACGAATTTAGTAGAACCTCGAATGAGCGGCTGAAGTGAACGGTGCAACAAAAGTGACGAATTTAGTAGAACCTCGAATGAGCGGCTCAGGTGAAAGGTGCAACAAAAGTTACGAATTTAGTAGAACCTCGAATGAGCGGCTGAGGTGAACGGTGCAACAAAATATACGAATTTAGAGAACCTTGAAATCAAAGGCGTAGTAATACATCGTGTAAGTTTGTCTGGGCGAAAACGGACATATCATTGGAGAGAAATTTACTCGGAAAATCCTATTTATTATTAACGGTGTTTTGGTCGGACATATCTCAAAGGGAATTTAGACCGTGTAATTTTGGCTTCCCGTCTCAAAACTGTCGCGTTAATTTTTGATCAGCTAGCTGGTGGTAAAACAGTCTTAAGTGTAACGTAAGCCATTAGACGAATACACGTGTTTATTAAAATTATATTTTAAATTGATTTTTCTTTAAGTAATGAATCCCCGTATAATTTAACGCGTGAGTGTCACTTTAAACCGACTCAAGGTGGTTCCTTTTCGCCTGTTCTCGGACTTTAAAAGTGTACTCTTTTAACGTTTTATTCACCTGTTCCGGGGATAAGAATTACTTCGGCTCATAAACTATTCACTTGTTCCGGAGAATTGGGGCTACTCTTTTTACTCCTTCTGAAAAGGAGGTGTAAAGGAGTAAATCGGATTTTGTCGTCTGCTAGCCAGAATTTATCTGCTGAAAAGGCCAAAGGCAGCCCTTTTGGAAAAACGTTTTTACTCCGACTCGAACTATTCGCCCCCGCAGAATCGGAGTAAAATGACGTCATATCCTTACTCTTCTTACCCTACTCTGAAATTCCGGAACAAGCGAAAAGGAAACCTTCTTCATTCCGATCTACGAAAAATGAGTAATTTAACTCAGCGGTGGCGGTCGAAACAAATTATATACTTCAAACTTAAGCGAGAAAATGCACAGCTCTAAATCTTTAGAAAGCTGACTATATTTCTTTAAAAAGTGTTATTTCTAATACCTCATACGTTAATGAATTCATTGGTAAAAAATTTTCAGAAAAATCTCTGTGTACATGGATCGAGGCTAGATCATTAAACCTTTCTTGGCCACGTGCATTACGAAAGTATTTTACGCTATCTAGATAATTGTGTAAAACAGGGTACACGACGACGCGATTTTCTGTGACGCAAGAGCAACTTTTTATTTTATAAATTCAACTATTTGGACAGCTAGGAGCCTAGGAGCAACATATACAAGGAGAACGCAGCAAGCCTTTAAACACGCTAACGCAGTGTTGTGTACAAATTTCATTGGACGAACCTTTACGCTGCACGTTTTACGGAAAGGTAGAAGACAATTTTCCCCTTCCGACGTCAGCAAGCACTATAAAGCGTCTAGCGGCTCTAGCCAATCAAAATTGTACACAAGAAAATAGACGACTTTTGACGGGTTGCGTTCTCCTTGTGTGGGGTGCTGTTTTGTTGCTCCTAGTTGCACAGTGAGATTATAAATATTTCCTTGTGGGGGCTCGAACCCCGGAACCCCCACAGAATCGCCGCCACATTAACTCTATTTTTAGAACAGCCTTGACAACCCTCGACCACACAAGTCCGGTATTGAAATATTAATTACGAAAACTATCCCAGCTGTTTCCAGACAATCAACTCGCAACCGATATAAATCCAACACAAAAAGGAACGATAAAAATCAATATCAACAAAGTCGTCTAACATTAATCAGCTGTTTCTCTTCGCAAGCTACTACTCTTCTAAAGAGGCCAACAACGTGTTCTTCTTCTTTCGCGCGGAGGGTTACACGTGCCAACCCGCGATTCGCCCGGAAACGAAACCCTGGAAATAAATTTCTGGACGGAATTAATCATTAAGCTCTCCCTTTTTCTCCCAGTAAATCCAAGGTAGTAAAAAATACGCGCGTTTGAAAGAAAAGAAAACAGAAAGGGAATTATTTTCGGGAGGTTATTAATTTATCATCCGCGGGGGACCCGGATGACGACGGATGGAGAAGATGGGTGCGAAAATATGGCACGCGCAAACTTTGGATTTCTTCGTCTTCGGACAGCCACTTTCGTTTTAATCCCCGAAGTCTTTTCAGCCGCGTCACACATTAGTTAAGATTTGGCGCGACCTTTGTTTACAAAGACGGGTTTTGGCGGGTCTCCCATTAGGGCTATGATTAGATCCAGGGTCACGCGCCGCCCACCTCGCGCTCCCGCTTCCTCTAAATACGGACGACTTGTATTCTCGCTTAATGAATGCTCGCAGAAAAAAAGTACTCCGAGTCTGATGAATAAAGATCTCCACGCTGCTTAAGATTAGTTTCTAATCACATTTGGTAGTATTTGAAGTAAGTGGTTAAATAAATTACTAATAAGCGTTTCAGATGAAACGGTACAGCAAAAGTTACGAATTTAGTTGAACCTCGAATGAGCTGCTCAGGAGCATGGTACAACGAAAATTACGAATTTAGTAGAAACCAGACTGAGCGTTGCGGGTGAACGTTACAACGAAAATTACGAATTTAGTAGAACCCAGACTTAGCGTTACGGGTGAACGTTACAACGAAAATTACGAATTTAGTAGAACCCAGACTGAGCGTTGCGGGTGAACGTTACAACGAAAATTACGAATTTAGTAGAACCCAGACTGAGCGTTGCGGGTGAACGTTACAACGAAAATTACGAATTTAGTAGAACCCAGACTGAGCGTTGCGGGTGAACGTTACAACGAAAATTACGAATTTAGTAGAACCCAGACTAAGCGTTGCGGGTGAACGTTACAACGAAAATTACGAATTTAGTAGAACCCAGACTGAGCGTTGCGGGTGAACGTTACAACAAAAATTACGAATTTAGTAGAACCCAGACTGAGCGTTGCGGGTGAACGTTACAACGAAAATTACGAATTTAGTAGAACCCAGACTGAGCGTTGCGGGTGAACGTTACAACGAAAATTACGAATTTAGTAGAACCCAGACTGAGCGTTGCGGGTGAACGTTACAACGAAAATTACGAATTTAGTAGAACCCAGACTTAGCGTTGCGGGTGAACGTTACAACGAAAATTACGAATTTAGTAGAACCCAGACTGAGCGTTGCGGGTGAACGTTACAACGAAAATTACGAATTTAGTAGAACCCAGACTGAGCGTTGCGGGTGAACGTTACAACGAAAATTACGAATTTAGTAGAACCCAGACTGAGCGTTGCGGGTGAACGTTACAACGAAAATTACGAATTTAGTAGAACCCAGACTGAGCGTTGCGGGTGAACGTTACAACGAAAATTACGAATTTAGTAGAACCCAGACTGAGCGTTGCGGGTGAACGTTACAACGAAAATTACGAATTTATTAGAACCCAGACTGAGCGTTGCGGGTGAACGTTACAACGAAAATTACGAATTTATTAGAACCCAGACTGAGCGTTGCGGGTGAACGTTACAACGAAAATTACGAATTTAGTAGAACCCAGACTGAGCGTTGCGGGTGAATTTTACAACGAAAATTACGAATTTATTAGAACCCAGACTGAGCGTTGCGGGTGAACGTTACAACGAAAATTACGAATTTATTAGAACCCAGACTGAGCGTTGCGGGTGAACGTTACAACGAAAATTACGAATTTAGTAGAACCCGGACTGAGCGTTGCGGGTGAACGTTACAACGAAAATTACGAATTTAGTAGAACCCAGACTGAGCGTTGCGGGTGAACGTTACAACGAAAATTACGAATTTATTAGAACCCAGACTGAGCGTTGCGGGTGAACGTTACAACGAAAATTACGAATTTAGTAGAACCCAGACTTAGCGTTGCGTGTGAACGTTACAACGAAAATTACGAATTTAGTAGAACCCAGACTGAGCGTTGCGGGTGAACGTTACAACGAAAATTACGAATTTAGTAGAATCCAGACTGAGCGTTGCGGGTGAACGTTACAACGAAAATTACGAATTTAGTAGAACCCAGACTGAGCGTTGCGGGTGAACGTTACAACGAAAATTACGAATTTAGTAGAACCCAGACTGAGCGTTGCGGGTGAACGTTACAACGAAAATTACGAATTTATTAGAACCCAGACTGAGCGTTGCGGGTGAACGTTACAACGAAAATTACGAATTTATTAGAACCCAGATTGAGCGTTGCGGGTGAACGTTACAACGAAAATTACGAATTTATTAGAACCCAGACTGAGCGTTGCGGGTGAACGTTACAACGAAAATTACGAATTTATTAGAACCCAGACTGAGCGTTGCGGGTGAACGTTACAACAAAAATTACGAATTTAGTAGAACCCAGACTGAGCGTTGCGGGTGAACGTTACAACGAAAATTACGAATTTAGTAGAACCCAGACTGAGCGTTGCGGGTGAACGTTACAACGAAAATTACGAATTTAGTAGAACCCAGACTGAGCGTTGCGGGTGAACGTTACAACGAAAATATTTTACTGAGAGCTAGTAACGGAGTGACATCATCACAAGAAGAAAATCTCCCCCTAGCGAGGCGCTGTCGAAGGCTACGTGTGACGCATTTGCAAGCGGACGCAAAACGGCCCGTAATATAGGGCTTCTGTCTTGTGAATAGATCTCAGTAAAACCTTTCTATAACAATATTATACACTTATGGTAGAACCTAGAATGAGCGTTGTGGGCGAACGGTACAACGTAAATTACGAAAGAGCTTCGAATGAACTTTTTAAACGAACGATACAGTGTAAATTATAAATTTACTAAAACCTATAATGAGTGGTTGAGTTTTCGAAACGCGATCAAACGAGGCGAGTTCCGTTTTAAAAGGTAAAATAAATATCGATATTATTTTGATATAAAATGTCGTTTACAACATCTATGATTTTAAGCTTTTTAGCGTAGATGTTAGCTATACGTAAATGGCTTCTCTTTTAAGCGTGTTTCCATAATAAGTTAGAATTGCCTCCAGCCCGATCCCCCGAGAGATTTAGCTGCTGACGCAATTCCTGGGGAGGGGGTATTGCCGGTAGAGGTAGACTTTGAAAAAAAGAGGCTTAATTTCTCCAGCGTGCAGTCACACACTGTCAAAGTCAACTTAAGCGAACGGGCGGAGGAGGATAGCGAAGGTATTGGAATTTTGGCTCCTACCCTCTCGCGCTTTTCAATTTATCCAGGCGTACAGCGCCCTCTCTGAGGAACGGAAAGGAAGTAGATTCGTTTTACGAGTGGTTTCGACGTTTTGATGTAATACACTCGCATTTGTTTTGGTTCGAAGAACGCTGTCCTCGAGATTGATCGGGCTCAAACCTAAATCGCCTTTCAATCGAAGTGAAGTAGGTGAAAGCCAAAGAGACGAATTTCGCCTTTTACGCATTGGAGACGCCATTTTTTTATATATTTACTTTTATAAATCGGTAAAATTTTCGAATTTCGATTTGCGTTTTACGCCCTTTTCTTACGAATTTGAAATTAAATTGATTTAAGCTTCCCTGATACAACTTGAATTTTAAAATTAGACCAAGTCGCCTAATTCGCCCGTAAAAGTGTTCTAACCGCTTCGCATCGGAGTACAGGGTGAAGTTAGATATCAGAGGTGCGAAATGTTTGTTTGTACGTGGTTCGGCGTGTGGCACACATTTTGGTAAATTTTTTAATATAAAACACAAGCAATTAATATTATGGGTGAGCTCAAGGGGGGGGGGGCGCACCCTTGATACGTGTTACAATTGTGTGCCCCCCCGAACCGAAATCCGGGATCTTACATCGGAGGCTCCGGCCTCCAGTCTGCGGCCTCCGAGACCGGAGACCTGCGATTTCTATGGAGACTGGAGGCGTGGAGACCGGAGGCCTCTAGTCACGATGGAGACTCCAGACCTGAAGGGATCTAGTCGAAATGGTGATTGTAGACCTGGAGACCTCAAGTCACGATGGAGACTGGAGACCTGGAGACCGAAGGTCTTGAGTCGAGATGGTGACTTGAGACCGGTGGCCTCGAATCGCGATGGAGACTGGAGGCTTGGAGTCCAGAGGCCTCAAGTCGAGATGGTGATTGGAGACCTGGAAACCAGGTGCCTTAATTCGTGATGGAGACTGGAGGCCCAACCTTCCATTGGAAACTGGACAACCGGAGACCGGGGACCTCTAGTCGGGATGGTGACTGGAGGAACGGAGACTAAAGACCCAAAGTGTTGCTGACCTATATCCGGGATACGCTACTGGCAAGCTCTCCAGCGTTCGAAAATCGGTGGTGGTCCAATTCGAGCAATTTGATCGAAATCCGTATTATTGGCGTCTTGTCGAAATAGACGCGACGTCCAATAAGAGGTGCGCCCATAACCCTCTTTTTTTATCTTTTCACTATTTGGAAGTGTGTCCGTAAGGGGTTCCTTCGGATCGAACTGGAAATAGTTAGTTGATGAAGTAGCACTCAGACGTCCTTAATGTCGTCCTATAAATCTTCCGTAACGAGAGCCGAGCTCGGAGGCGAATATCCCCTCTTCTTCAATCCTTCCCACCCCACGCGTTCTTCTTTTTTTATTAATTCTGGAACGAGCCCCCCCCCCCCCCTCCTTTTTCCTCGTTGTAAAGGGCAGACGCATTAATGCTTTTATGGGATTCGCCTTGAACTATCGCGGATAGGCCTATTATTTATCAGTGGCATTAACACAAACAATGACGGGTTATTTTGAAGCGGAGACGACGATCCTGGGACCTATACACTATCAACTATTTGCAGCGTTGCCAGACGTACGATAATTATCGTACACGATGATAATTTTTAGCCAGAAATTTCTATATTCGAGACCGAAAACTATCACTACGCCCCTTTTGGTTCGCCATCATTTCTATGTTCGCCATTGAAATCTAGATAGGTAGCGGCTAAAACAGACTTTATAAATAACGATACTTGAATTTTAATATAATTTTTGTATCGTTTGCTTATATCTTTATAAGTTTATTTAAGAAAAACAATTATTATGATTTTTTAATTTGCCCGTAGCAGACGCTAAATCATGGGCGCTACATCGGAGAAGATAGCGCCGTTTTGCCACCTAGACTCGTTTCTGTCGCGAATAAGTTTTTCCTCATCGTTATTCGTAAATTTGACTTTATAAATAATGATAATTGCATTTTAATATAATTTTTGTATCGTTTGCTTATATTTTGATAAGATTATTTAAGAAAAACGTTCTTATGATTTTTTAATTTGTCAGTAGCAGGCGCTAGATCATAGATGTTACCTCGGAGAAGCTAGTGCCGTTACGCCATCTACACTCGTTTTGGTCGCGAATAGTGTGCTATTTTTTAACTTTTAATATTATTTTATTTGTTTATTTTTCATAATGTAACCTTCCACTATAAGTTTAACGCCAGTATTAACACAAAAATAAAATTAACATCGAATTTACAAGCGTACGATAATTTTATACTGATATCGATAATTTTCTGTCCTTGGTACAATAATTTGGTTTTTAGGGCCTGGCAACGCAGAGCATTTGACATTGGATATAATTTCTGTGACGTTACTAGAACCGTCAACCATGGATTAAATAACCTTACAAGTTACTTAGAAAATCTCAAAAGAACTTGGGCGGCGGGATCAAAATTTATCGGCGGCGCGCTGAAAAAGTAAATGGCTCGGCGGTGGCGGTTTGGCTCTTAGCTGGAAGTATAGGTTTTGCTACAAAACATCTACACTTTTAGGGTACCAGTGACGTTACCCACAGATATAATAGGCGTAATTTAGACAATCTTTATGTTTATGTAAAGCCAGGGACGTTGGCCAACTTTTCAAATATATCAAACTATAAAGCCAACAATAGATAACAAATTAAATAAATAGCTGTAATGGTGGCTTGGCTGGTTTATGTTTTAATGTACCAAAATTGTTCTGATTTCGTAAGAATTTAAATTCAAACCAAACTTTATAATAATTTTAGATTAGTTAAAGGGTCACAACGGCGTTTAAAAAACATAGATGGTAGTAGATCCAGCCAATCATATTGTGACCTATCTCCAACCAGTGAGTTGGGAATATTAATCTAGAGGTCCAATCAAAACGTCGGATTTCAGTATTATGCGAAACAAGTTTTAAAAAAATAAGAATACTGCCGTCTGCTCCCAAATGACGATAAAACTTTATCATTCTACCCGTGGCGCCGTCTATCTCTCAATGGTTCGTTCAAATAAGACGCGTTTTCCGGTAAAAAGTTTTTTTTCAAAAATAATGGATGGCGCCACGGGTCATATGATAACGTTTTCTCGTAATTTTAGAGGAGACAGCACATTCGTAATTTTCAAAAACTTGTTTCGCGGGGAGCAGATTTGATTGGATCTCTAGATTAATATTCCCAACTCAATGTCTCCAACCCGATTCCCAGAGCTCGCGCCGAAACTATTAAAATCCAAACGCCGACGTTGTGAACTTGGGCTCATTTTATTTACAATATTTGTAGTTTCTATTACTGACGTTATGGTTCGCCTTTGGGCGATTGAAGCGATGAAAACTTTGACCTCCTCCCGTTGATATAATAGCGTCCTCTTTATGTCTTTGGAGTCGCGTCGTAAACAGCGGATTTCCAGTAATAAATATTAAAGGCAATAAATGGGCGAAGCTTCTCAATTTCCCGCATCCGGAATAGTGTTAAGCCTCGGACACAATTTTCTATTAGAAGCCAACTTCGGTCCTTACTGTCCTTACGTAGTTTATACGCTCATGTAGTGTCCGGTATAAAAAGAATAGGGGATTTTAGCGGGAAAGAGAGAGGGTCGTGGGCTTTTCGGGCGCGAAATCTCCAAGGCGATATTTAACTTTTTTATCGTTGGCTTCTAAAAGAAACCAGGTTTTTCGCTCAATAAGACCCCCCTTGTCGTATATATTTATATATATATGAAGGCGGGGGTGCGAGGGGATCATATATATTTATATATCTAGTGTCTCCCCCACTCTTATCTTTTTACCAACGCTCGGCTGGCTCAAGAAGGACCTTGGATTCCAACAGAAGGAAGAGAGGAGCAAAAGGAATTGATTTTTCCTCAACTGGCCGCCGTATATTCCTCCGTATAAAGGAGATTCGGATCTCGCGCGACTGCAAATGTATTGGACGGAGGGATATTCGCGACCCGGTGGACGTAACCTTCCTCGCGGAAACACCGTCGATATAAATAATGGCACGCCGAGCCCACCTTGATTGTATGGTCACGACCTCCATTCGCTTGACCTTCGTAATGACGACCTACTTACCACGATCATCCCTAAATTGATCGCCTTGTCATTATAAATAAAATACCATTATCCGGTGTTTTCTATTTATTTCGCGTTTGATTCGGTCACGATTCCAATCACTTCGAACACGCGCGAATACCCTCACACGTAGTGGTAGGTTCCGATAATGTTTTTGTTCTTTTAGATGGTCCGAAAAATTATTCGGTGACTCCCTCAACGCTCTCGAGGACTCGGTATTGACTGGAAAGAAAGGGCGTAGAGATTCTACCTTTAATACGGATTTTACTATCTTCTTCGGGTTAAAGGAGAAAAGACGATTCTGAGGTCTCAATCACTCTTGGGAGCCCAGATTAGACCACACGCGAAACTTTTCTTTCGAGGCACTTTCCTTGATTGGAGGTCACCCCTTGTTATTCAACGTGGCTCCTCTCCCAAACTGTAACCCTCCCAGTGCACGCAACTACTTTCTACTTTACATAAAAACGTAACAATTCATTTTACATTTTTATTTCGAAACTCGGCAACATATCAAAAGTCAGAGCGCTTTTCACTGACGTTTTGACGTCATAGAGCTTTCCAAGTTTCTCTCTTACGTCAGATATCGACCGACTAGCGGAAATAGAGGCTACGTCTTCACCCTATCAGTATCTCAACTACTTTCGAAGGGAAATTTTCAATTTATAATATAGCTCTTATCATATGTAACACAATCACTCGTAAGTATGCCTCTTTAGAACTTTTCCGTAGAAAAATATTCAATAAGACCTTGTTTCACACGGAACATACACTTACAAGGAGACATCCCGAAGTGTAACCCACCGATTTTGTTCAAACTCGGGGGATTGGTAGACGTTCATGTATCATGAAAAATCCTAAAGGGAATTTATTCAATGGGCAACCGTTTTGCCATGGCAACGAAAAGTGTTTTTGACAATACAAAATATTAAATTTTCCCATCAAATTGAGCAAAAGTTGATCAATTTTGATGTTTTTATTGTCAATTTTCGTCTATTTTTTCTTTTTTTGGCATTTTAGAAATTTTTAAATTTGTTCAAATTTTTCACAGGGGGGGGGGAGGCTAGGAATCGGTCAGAATTCCATGTTATTTTCAATGGGAAAATTTCAATTGTAAAAAACATTTTTCGGTTGAATAAATTCCCTTTAGGATTTTTCATGATACATGAAGGTCTACCAATCCCCCGAGTTTGAACAAAATCGGTGGGTTACACTTCGGGATGTTTCAGTTTTTCACCACCAGGTGGATTCACGTAGCCAGTTTGGCCAGTCATTATCCTAACGTTAAAATCCCATTCGTTTCACGATTAGGGGCGCCTTGATATTCTTATGGCAATAGCTATTCACTCTTTTACGAAATCGGCCATTTCATTACAGGCCTAATTTAAAATAGTACAGGCAAGGGCGCCTGCACGTGCTCATCAGCTCGAGACGTCGCGTGCACTTGACCGCGTGAAGCGGCCTCGCATGCACTATTTGAAATCAGACTTGTAATAAAATGGCAGCTCTCGCAAATAAGGATATAAAAGAGTGTATAGAAAGTCAATATTTTATGCATTTCGTCCCGTACTATTTTATTCTAAAGTTCTGAAACACATTTTGTAAAACCAGCGAATAACATTAGCAGTATATGGAAATGAAACTTCTAAGGTAAACTTATATTTAAAAATGAAAATTGTTCTTTTTCATCGTGCCTTTTATTTATATCGTCTGTAATAGATCTTAAAAGAAATTGATTTGAAAAAATTCAACGGTTACATTGTGTAAATTGGCGCGTGCTTGCTCGGAAGGGATAATCTTATTGGCTAAGACAAATGCGGATAAATATTGCTAAGCCCACGTGATTCTATTTTATTATCAGAATAAATAATTACACGTGCGACGAAAAAATGGGCGATATCATCGAGATTCACGCGTTTTTAATTTAAAAACCCTTCCTTTTGACGGTTTTTATTTTGGAGTGAATAATTTCTTTTAGCGTCTATATCGGCGTATATAAATATTGAAATTGCCATTTTCACTATACGCAAAAATCCTAGTGGGATGAAACATACATATATATATATATATATGTATATATAAGAATATAAATATAGAGAGAATGGATTTGCTTTGTCGAAAAAGCGTATATTTACATTGGAAAATAGCTCGGCGCAATCAGTCCGTTTTCCAAGTCACGAGTTTATAAATATGTATGGGCTTTTTTCGGCTCCATTATTTCCAAATTTATCGAATAGCATCCACGGTCCGTACTTAGAGAATTTATGAAATTCCTCAACACGGCTTTGCAGCTATTTTTCCCCCAAGATAAAAATACGAGGGACATTGTCTAGTGTGCGAAATCGCATTCGAGAGGATAAATAATTCGATTCTGGAACTTACTCGTTAAAGGGTGGAAGGGGAATGGACATTCTTCGGCACTCGTTTATTAGCGGGAGGCCAACATCTTCTTTAATTAATAGCGCAGTTTACCCGCACGAGGAACGCTGTTTCAGTGTTCCCTTTGGTCTCCACCCACCCCCCATCTCGCTATATTATTTATCGTTTGGGATTTAATGGCATTCTTTAATGTGGAGAGCGCGTTACTTAAGTGAGCTTCTCCCGGAACTTTCATTCTACTTCCCTTTATGTTTGAGTGGTGGCGCCATCTAGGGATTGGAAGGCGAAACTCTTGTAAATTTTTCGGATAGACGTCTCTAAGCAACAACAGCTATAGAGCTAGGGATTCCAACGACAACTGATCTAGTAATTCTGGTCGTAATTTTCAGATACCTGAAGCTATTCTGATCGTAATTTTCAGATACCTGGAGGTATTCTGGTCGTAATTTTCAGATACCTGAAGGTAATTTGCTAGTAAAATCAGTGGCGTAGAAAAGGGAAGGGTTTCCGTGTCAAAACCCCTAATTGGGTGTAATTTTGACTGTATTAAAATTTCACCCCTTCTCGACCCCCTTAGGTATTTTACATAGTTTAAACCCCTCCTTTGAAGGATTTCTGGCTACTCCACTGAGTCAAATCCCGGTAATATTTTGTTAACGTTCTCCCATGTAAGGGAACTGAAATGATCTCCTATAGTTCATCTCGCCAGATTCAGTTTTCTGAACCATTTTAAGACTGCAAAGCAAATTAAAGTAAACTAATTAAAATTTTTAAAGGAATTTATCCTTGATAACTGCTCACATTCTATACGTTTCGGGCTTAAACAACATGGTTTGCATTTTGACGGATATCAACTGATCTGATACTATCCGAGGGGCTGACCACTATCCGTAATCGGGGTAAAAGCCCGTAGCTTTGACTGTACTAAAATGATTACGTAATCGATTACAGATTAAGCTCTACCAAAGGCTGTACTCGCTGTAATCGGTGTACAGAATTTAAGGAAGTGGTTAGCCCCTCGATAATATCTGAGAGTCTGAGAGATAAAGTCGATATTAATAGCTCTTTATATAAAATACGGGAGGTCACGTGATTACGTTAGATTCATCGTGCAGTTAAAGTTAAAGAGCGCGCGCATATTTTTGTTTTTGTTGAGCTCGCGCGAAAACGCACGAGACCCTCTACACGGAAATATTAGGAAGCGCGTGCTCCAAAAAATAACACTTTTTATACATGTATGCGTATATATTATTTTATAGAAAGAGCTATTATTTCGTCGGTTGCGTTATCTGAGAATCGGTGGAAAGCACTATATACATCGGGTCTTCCACAGCCACGTTTTGAGGGAATGGAATTTGTTTAAACCAGTCGCCTTAATTAGATCGCTGGATCCTTTGTTAGCGGAACCCCAGTGTTCTACAAGTGATTGAAGGATGTACTAAAAATAAGTTGTAATAAATTTGCTTGATATGATTTGAGTTTTACAGTATTTGGGTGTTATTCTTTTCTACGCTGGTTAGGGTCATAAAACAAATTCCATTGAAAAGGTAGTCAAACATTTTCCAAGGGCCACCACTCCCTTCTTCAGCGAGGTTAACACGTTTCGCTCTACCTCAAAATCTCAATACATGCACAAAAACATTGACAATTTAATAGCAAATTTACTGGAGGCCAAAATTGATTAACAAAAAATTTCCATCTTGCCGTGCTCACTTTTAACTGGAGTCAAAAAAAGGCCACCGTGAGGAATTAGACAAAAAATTATCCTTTATTTTAGTAGTTTAGGGTCGCACTTGAACGACAGCCTGACAGACACAAACTTTGGGAAATATATGGTAGATGATGATGTGTTTTACCGGGGATAAAAAGTTCTTGTGGGTCTTTGCTTCATTTCAGTGCTTGAACCAAGGCACTTTAAAGAATAGCCACGCCTAAAAATCTGCAAGCAGTAGTACCATCTGGCTGCTGGAAAACTTAGATATTTTCTTATTCAAATACCGGATCAGACGGGTAATATTTTTTTACAAATTCTTTTAACTATAAGATCTACATAATTTCAATTCAATAAAAAAATATTTGTTAAAAGCATTTTAATTAAAGTTTTTGATTGCTAAAAAATTAATTATTTTTAGTTGCTTAACACCTTGGGTTTGACGCTTTAAAAAAATCATGTAAAGAAATTATACAAATTTATACCACATTACATACATTTTTAAAACTTTTATTCAAAATATGTTTACCCGATGGATCGGAAATTTGAGTCATTCAATAACAAAAATATCCTACTTTTGCAACGTGAAGATGGTGCTACATTCGGATTTTTAAGGCTTGTTCATTCTGATAAGTATCACTTAGGAGTACCTAATACCATAAGTCTATAATATATTCCATAAGTTTGTCACTTTTGGGGAATATTTTACTGAGAGCTAGTAACGGAGTGACATCATCACAAGAAGAAAATCTCAAAGGCTACTTGTGACGCGTTAGCAAGCGAACGCAAAACGGCGACGAAGCCCGTAATGCAGTCTGTCTTGTGAATAGCTCTCAGTAAAACTTTTACATGTGAAGAATAGGAAATATTATATACTTATGCTAATACAAATACCACTACAAATTAGAAAAGCAACCGACACAATAGGTCTGCGTGAATCTTAAATATGATTTCCCCGGGAGTAGTGGCTCACTCCTGTAATCCCAGGTGTCCGGGAGGCAGAGTTTGTGGATGGCCGTGTGAGGACAACCACCAATCCCCTAACGGGTGGTCGGAATACTTCCGCCACGGGTGTCCCCACCCCTGTCCCCACGTATCCCCCCGTTGGCGTGGCCGTTACACATATCTCGCCCTGATTAATCAGAGGGTGTCTACGGCGGGCTCGCGGTCTTCTCAGACTCAATCAGCCCATAAATAAAAAATAAATATGATTGGTTCCGTGACTATTTTTAGTATCCAATCAGATTTGTACACCAATGCGAACTAGTGGAATTTCGAAAATTCAGACTCCTTAGGGGGGTATGTATTTCGTACTCCTAGATATAACTTCATAGCAGCGAGAGACAGTTCTACCGTTCACGGTTCTTAGAGGCCTAAGTAGGTTCTTTGTTATGTTATCTTCGGATGAAGGGGTCTATGCCACTTAAAGTAATTAAATTCACCCTCCACGTATTTAGCGATTAGGATTTCTTTATAAAATGGTAAACAATAATTTCCCTCGATCCTAGTAACCATTCTCGGTTATGTTTCCTCGTTTTATTCATTGCGTTTCGTCTAATGGTTTGGAAGAAATTGGAGGCTTTATCTAATTGTCGAACTCAGCATAAACCCTGGGGCTAATGAGTTTTTTGCTACTTTTATTTTTTCTTCTACTGTGTCGGACCAGATTTGTAGCTTTAAATTTGGGAGGGAGGACCAGTAGATGTTCTCGGAAGCGAGGAAATTTAAGCCAACATTTTCGGAACACTAATTAGATTTGTAGCCTGGCCGTCGACTTTTCCGACTTTAAGCCATTACTTCGCGCAGCCTGCTTTGACGGGATAATCTCGCGTGAAAACAAAGAAATATAAAAATTATTCCAACAATTTATTTCAATTTCGTAAGTTTTAGGCAGTTTGCTAAAACAAAATTCATAATCAGACAAACAAAAGTAATCTGGGCCTACGCTAATTTTCAGTTTTCGTTAGAAAAAAAACCTCATTTAAATAACTAGAAATAATTAAAGAAACCATAAGCCTATCATAAGGTCCCCATAAGCAAAAGTAATTTAAACTCGTACCCTAGATTCGAATACTGAGAGCTTTCCCATTGACGGTTTTGTTACGAAGCGTTTACCCTTTTCCGGCACGTGACCTCAGAAAAATTGGGCTCCATCGGTTGCGACACGGCCAACTATATAGCGTGGCAGCGCGTGATCGAAGTTCGCCGTGGTTGCGGTAAGGCGCAAACCATGGAGCGAATTTTTTCTGAGTTCCGGCGGGAAGTGGGTAAACGCTATCGGCAACGCGCGAGAGAGTGATTTCGAATCTAGGGTACGAGTTTAAATTATCTTTGGGTCTACCATAGGGGCCCGTGTTAACGGCGTTGTAATGCGTATAAGAAGATTAACACAAGACGATAGGGCAGTAGCGCCATATTTGTTTCCAAAATTTCTACATCTAAAATACTACCTTACTTGGTAGAGCAGCAGCCACACAAAACTCGTCTAAATCTTTAATTTGAAAAATAATTACTTTCAGAAATAAGTTCTTTTATTTCTAAAAGCTAGTTTTAGGTTCTGATGAATCATTTTAC
The DNA here is from genome assembly GCF_980474605.1 of Leiobunum rupestre. Classification (NCBI taxonomy): domain Eukaryota; kingdom Metazoa; phylum Arthropoda; class Arachnida; order Opiliones; family Sclerosomatidae; genus Leiobunum; species Leiobunum rupestre. Next base: position 50,174,353 of record NC_143389.1, read on the forward strand.
AACGATAAGTGTGAATTTTAAGTTTGAAAGTGATAAAATTTTGAATAAGCCTTGTTTAAAAACGTTCGCGCACGCCTTCTGCCCATTCATCATACAACGCGTGAAATTCATTTTGGGAAATGCCTAGTTGAGAAAATACCCACTATAGGAGGTGCAGATTTTGAATACCTACCTCTTAATAATGGGTATGCGATCGTCAAAAATTTGGCCTAGACCTTTGCTTATGGGGACCTTATGATAGGCTTACGAAGAAACGTATATCATCTAATGCGGAATAGGCGCTTCAATTAAACATCTACAAGGAATTTGCCCAGAAGTAATATTTCCGAGAGCCAGAACCTACCAATCACTGTTTATATAGTGCTTGTTAAAATAATGGAAACTTTTCACCTGTCGTGTTTTTTCTAAGCCTTAATATGTGCAAAAAAAGCTACCTGGTTAAAAGGAAACACTGGTTGCATACCCTACAAGTGAAAAGTTTCCATTATTTCAACAAGCACTATATAAACAGTAGCTTGCAGGTCCTGGCTCTTGGAAATATTACTTCTTAGCAATTTTCTTGAAGATGTTTTATAAGCGTCTATTGTAGAGCAGACGTTGTTAAAACCATTCTTTACGCTAGTTTTTAAAGTTTTCATAAACCTAGCTTTAGGCCTAACGTAAAAAAGACGCATTGATTTTTTGGGTACGAAGGTCGACCACTAAATCTCGCCATCCGGTGGCCAAACTCCGGAATTATTTTATAGCTAGGCCTAAGTTCACGCTATTTGATCGTCCGCTTAATTATTAATTATAATAAATTTAAATACTGTTTTCTTCTCGATAATTTTGTTTTAATTTTATAGATTGATGTTATTGAGTAATCGATGGAACTGGACGTATCGATCCGAGGGAGGACGTCGGCATTTGAGCGGAACTTTATCGTCAATTTTTATTCGGTAAGCCTCGGCAGTTATGGATTGATTCTTATTTTGACCTCGCCCTGGCCGCAATTTCCACTATCGTGGCACACAGGGGGCGACCTTTCAGCCCTACCCACAAGTAGTTTCGCGTGTTGCGCTCCCTATAATGGCTTTCGTGACAAGCGCCAATGTAAGCGAAAGCGGTCCACCATTTATCATCGGCAAAATTCGTATAATTTTCATTAGGCCCGGTACAATATTTTAAACCCTGTGACGTGCGCGAGACCCACTGAGGTTATACACTGAGATTAATGTTGATAACACCCCTTCAGTCCACAGTAGAAATAAATTCGTAGGTCTATATAATTTTAAAACTCAAAATTAGATTCCTTTGGGTATCTCGATTGGGGCAACTCGGTAACCCCGCCCACAAAATAGATATCCTACTGATTTCCCACACGTCATGTAACGGGGCACTACCGTGATTTCACTTTTCGGCCTGAATATAAAATGCCATTCACGTAACATTCGACACGCTTAAAAAGTTTCGATAAATTACGCTTTTCTCTTTTGTAAATTTACGCTTTTGACTGGTTCGTTCTCGAGATCGAAATTCCGCGTTTTATATAATATTTTTTTATACTCTTGTAGAATATTATCAGTCATTTTTGGGAGGGTACCGCCTTTTTATTGATTAATAACCCCCGACAGTGAAGAACTAAACATGCCACTTAAATATCCGAGCCAGTTTTCGAGTTGTGATCGTTCCAACATATTTTCCCGCATCCACCCTGCCCCCCTCTGCCATTTGATGGAAGCGTTTCTCTGTCTTGAAAAAGCGCATTCGGAGACTGAAAGTTGGGGGCGTTTATTTAAAAGTACGCGCTCACTGGAGAGAGCCAACAGAGAGACCATAAATAATTCAAAACAAACCACCTTTTTTTTGTTGAGGATTTGCTGTTTAAAATAAGGTAACCGAATCACGTCGCCCAGTTACAAATAAGAAAGTTTGACTTTCAAATAACGTTGAAAAGGAACTGCCGATTGTATTAGCTCCAGATGGCGGCACGTGACGAAAACCTCCGAAATTCAGTCGATTTTTCTCATTTTGAAAGCGTAAATGACGTAACTTGATTTTCGTATTTTTGAGCTTAGAAGGAGATCTCAATCGCTTAGGACTGTTTTGAAACTATTACAACCTCCCGACCTACGCGCAGTGGCGTAGCTAAGACAAACTATGCCCGCGAATGTCTTTTTTGGGTTTTAGTCGGTATCTAACATATTATTTGATAGGAATTTAGGGAAGCCCTGACAAGGCTGCTACCGTATCTGGAAAACCTGGAATTCCTGAAAAAATCAAGGGAATTTGAATATGGGTATAAAAATCAGGGAAAAGTCAGGGAATTTTAAAAATTAATCTAAAAATCAGGCAAAAGTTAGGGAATTTTAAAAATCAGTCTGAAAATCAGGGAAAAGTCAGGGAATTTAATTTCGGAAACTTTTACTAAAATATTGGTTAAAAAAATACAAAATCGTAACACAAAATGCGTGAGGGAAAAGATCCGGAGATGGTCAGGGAAAACTTGGAAAAGTCCGGGAATTTGATTGTGAAAAAACTGTGGCAACCCTGCCTGAGGTCCACCTGCATTGCGGGGTCTGCTAGGGCCTTATTTACGACACTGCCTACGTGGGCTTTACGTTACCGTTTTTTTTTAAGAATGTATTAAGGCTGGTTTTCACTACGGCAAAAACGTCTCAACGGTGAGAGTCGACGCAAAAATATTGCATTAGGCCTAACGGGAGTTTTTTGCGTCGACCTTCACCGTCGTGGCGTTTTTGCCCTAACGAAAACCAGCCTTTAATTTTAAAACGACTTAAAGGGCCACACCGGCGTTTGAAAAATTCGGCCCGAATTTAGCACGTGGTAGCGAATAGCGGAGTAAAATAACGTGGTTTTTACACTGAGTCTATACTTTTTTCTACTTCTCGGGCCAAAGGGTAAAATCGTACTAAATGCGGGATGGGTCTCAGAAACGGAAATAGTTTTTTTTTATCATTCTACTAGATGGCGCGACCAGTTGGAATATCTCATTCCATTATCGGTATCTCTTTCTCCGTTCCTTTCGCCCTCTGGGGACTAGTCCGGAAACTAGGGCTCGTGACCCGTTCCGCTCCGCACAGTTTCGGATTCCCTGGACATATCCAGGCGCTCTTTAAGAGTTCGCCGTGTCGTCTTAGATTTCCAAGTCCCTCTTTTTGTTGAAGTGGAGACAAAGGGAAAAAATCGCCGAAACGTGAACTGATCCGTATCCAGAAAATACTTTTTTGTTATTCTTACCCATCTAAACCTGTACTCTAATTCGTGGCTAATTAGTTGCTTCGGAAATTGATCCTTTCTGCCCAATCGCACTAGAGTTACGAGCGGATTAATTATCAAGCTTCTCTGAAGGACGTTTCAATGGAAAAAAATACCGCGTCCCGTCGCCATCTAGCGGCGTCTTGTCGCAAACTTGTTGAGGTTAATGGTAATAGCATAAGTGGATCATTCTCTCTAAGTATACAAATTCCGGGTCTCGGTCGGGTATCTTAGTCTGGGTTTCGTGACGTCAGAGCTTGTATAGAGAGCCAACTCCAAAGATAATTTTTTTTTTAAATATTTCGGCGGAGGCGCCACCGAGTGGTCAAGACGGCAACTAAAGGGTCGTTTATTGAACAAACCTCTACCGTTGTATCTGAAACTGACCTTGAACAAATATGGTATAGGTTTTTGGGGGAAAAAATTCGAGGAGCCAACCCCCAAAATTTATCTCTCTCGGGCCCTCGAGACATGTTTCAGACGTGAAACGTACCATAAGAAATGTGAGAAACGTTAGATTCGGCAGTATAAATTCAGAGTGAAGTTGAGGTGATACACAGTATAGGGCGGTTGTAAAGGGCTGCCAGACCGACCCCGACAAAGACTCTAGTCATAGGTAGCATAGCGTTTTGTCTACTTAGAGAGAATGATCCACTTATGGTAATAGTAAGTGTAGGGAGCTGCTGTTGGCTCGCGTGGCTTGAAAGGCTTGACACCACCCTCCAACGCAATTTGAGCCGGCCACCGGTAATTGGCTTCGAAAGTCTCTAGTTGACTTAGGCCTGTGTGGTTCCTTGGGTATTAGCTTAGCTGATTAGAACCCGGTTTGTTTTTTCATCACGGAATAGGAATTTAGAAAATAATATATACCCTGGATAATTAGATGGTACGGTCGAGGTTATCATTTATTTTATTTTTTTAACTACACTGCTAAGCTAAATAAGCTAAATGTAGAAAATGGGATACTTTACAATCAGAAGAGGCAAATAAAAAACAAATAAGAATTATCATAAGTAACATAATAAAAATAAGTATGACAATTAACGAGATTTACAACCAAATGGATTTTCATAGTTATTGCGCAATCAAGATGTTTTCTCAGCACAGAGCCCTCTACTGTCTAAAATACGCGAGACTTCCGCTAAGCCGAAATATCTGGTTTCCGATAGATAGCCGGAATATTAACCTAAAATAATAAAAATTAAAAAAAAATTCTCGTCGCCACGAGCTCATGTTTTTTTTTTCACGCGGGCTTCAAAACAAAGCCAAATCCCCTCGCGACTTCAGAACGTGCTCTCCTATATAAGGCTTAAATTTTTATAAAAAAGTAGTCATCCAACACGGTAAGTCGCAAGTCCAAATCACAGCTTGAAGAGAGTATCAGTGCCCAAAAAAGGTTCGGTTAGAAAATTAGCATTAAATCAATATGAAGTGTCATACTTATTTTTATTATGTTACTTATGGAATTATGAAACTATTCAATTTTGTTAAACCTAGCTGGACGATAAAGTTAAAAAATTCACCGAAAAACTTTTTACATTCCAAAAGACCAATTATTTAGTTTAAAGTCTGAAAATCCCTTCAGTTGAAAAAAATCTAGTCTATTTTTATAACCAATTAAGACATGGTCTATGTGAACTGGATAAATTCCAAGGTCATTTAATAATTATAACAATACTTCTGAATTATCATGCAATGTTTCTCAGCAATGTTATAATAATCAGCTAGGCTAATACCCGGGGTACCATCTTAGGCCTAAGTCATCAAGCGACTTTTAAAGCCATTAATTCAGGGGCCGGGTTACAATGCGTAGGAGGGTGGTGGCAAGCCCTTCATGCCACGTGAGCCAACAGCTTCCTACACTAACTATTAACGTTAACCAAGCGTTTATTTTTCACCATTCACCGAAAATATAGTCCACCAGATTTAGTGATAACTCTAAATTAATTTTAAATTTGAGTTGAATGAAATATATTGTCTGACACTAATTGGTATACGAACTTTATTGTAAAGTTAATAAGAACGACCTATGGACTGCATTGCGATAATAATTACTAACAACAAGAAGAACTAAGTAGAAATTTATACTTAACGATCATAAATTTTAATCCCAATGTATGTACCTCCTCCCCTTCAATTCAACATATTCACTTCAAGTATAACTAAATCAATTTTTGATGAAAACAAAGACTAACAATCAGACAGAAAAACAGTTAGTTTTCTATGCAAATTAACGTGTTAATTTTTCTTCGTGAGCTTAGAGTGCATAGTCGGTAAGTTGCGAGTGTTGTATTTGTGTAGATGCCCCGATTTAAAAATCGCGCCACTAAAGAAAGGACCGACGCCTCACGCCATCTACCGAGCAGTTAGTGAAACTCCACGAATGTTTATAAATGATAAAAGTCAACCACTTCAGTAGTCTCATGGACAGTAAATTAAGAGGACAGGTTTTCGATAGCCTTCCACAGTGCATTTTATTTCTCCCCGCGTATCAATCAGCTCGAGAAACTCCGAGGGAGTCTTGCAAGGTCGTTTGTACCACGTGATCTTAAAATTTCAAAATGGCAATCTAAAGCGGTTGATATTGTTACGTAATTGTTTGCGCTTTATAGGGTCAGTCCCCCTATTATCGGACAACTTATAGAAAATTCATTTTTAAACTAAGGTAAACAGCAGAGAGCCTTATTTAAACCTCAAAACTATGGAATATGGAACATTATTGACTAGATGCTTTTGAAATTGTTTTTAAAAAAATATGTAAATTAGTTCTAAATTGAAAAATTAATTGGCTAGTACGAGTACCTATTATCGGACATTTGGATAATGAATCGGACACCACTGGTCCTTTTATCGGACGATGTACGTTTGGTTCGGACACTAGGAGCTAAGAACCGGACACATGAACTTAAGTTTCGGACACCGGTGCCTTTCAACCGGACAAAGGGCCCTTAAGACCGGACATTGTCTACATTTCCACTGGTTCTGACTTCATCTAGCGTGTTTCGGGCCCTGTTAATAATAGAGCTTCGATACTGGTCCTAGACATAACCGGGTTTCATTGCGGGCCCTCTTAATAAATGAGCTTCTTTAAGGCCCTGTACAATATCGGGCTTCGCTGCGGGCCCTATTAATAATAGCTCTTCATACCGATATCATGGGAACTCGTTACGAGCCCCGGTATCAGCAGAACGTTTTATGGGCCCCTGATATCATCAAACTTCGCTACGGGCCCTAGAAAGCTTTGAGCATCGTTGCAGGCCCCAGATTTTATCGAACCTTGTTATCGGGCCCCAGATATCAATTAAATCGTTAAGGGCCCCAGATAGCATTAAACCTCATTACGGGCCCCAGATAGCTTCAAACCTCATTACGGGCCCCAGATAGCATAAAACCTAATTACCAACCCGAGATATCAATTAACCTCGTTACGGGCTCTAGAAGGCATTGGTCCTATATTTTGGCCCCTAGGCATCATCGAGCCTCGATAATTCACCTCGGATTACAGGCATTTCGATGTAAAATGATCTGGTTCACACTTCTCAGTTGTAACTAATCTAATCGTTCTAGTAATCATTTTTAATGACCTTGACGACTTGGTTCAAGGTCATTGTATTTTCGTTATTCAGTGACCCCCTAAGCGAGCTATGCCACATGAAGAGCTTAGGTTTTTCGTGAATTTCAATATCTCTCGTGGTAGTGTCCTAAAGTTAAACAAAGACTAAATATTCTGGGGGGTTTCACCCCTCTGACGTCGGAAAATGTCCTCCCCCCTTATTTAACTTTATTTAAGGAATCGATTCCCGTTTATTTTCCCTTGTTTATAATTTTTTTTACGTTAAATCCTTATTTCCCTGAACTAATATTCATGATAGATGTCTGACAGGCAATCCGAAAATTAGTATAAGACGTGTCCGATAATAGGGTTTTAATTACAATACGTAATCGAATTGTTTCTTTGCAATAAGAAAACGCAAAGCCATTTTTACTATAAAAATTTATAGTGAAATATTCAGTCTTTTCATTGATACCAAGAATGTATAATTAACAACTACTAAAGCACTTGAAAATAATATCCAAAAACCGTAGGGAAAGTAATTTCCTCTCCCCCTTCTTAATTTAAAACAAAGAAAACTTAGTGACCCTGGTTCGATGCTGCTTTCTTCTTGCTACAGGGGCTGGCGCCCCTGTTAACTATTCTGAAATATAAATGGAGATACCACCTATAGAAAAATGTATTTTGTTTGGTTTTTCTTTCGCGGGATTTTTTTTGTATAATATTAAAAAGAATTCTGTCCGATAATAGGAGCGTCCGATAATAGGGGGACTGACCCTATTTAGTAATTTTTAATTTTGGTTTTTTTAAACTATCAACTGATATTTATTATATCATATGTAATCTATAAAAACGTGAAAAAATACCTTTTGGCGTAAAAATGTACTTCGTGTTTATATTTTTTCTTTTTTCGAACAGTATCGTCCACTCTTAGCGATACTTTTTTTTCTATTGGTTTACGGGGGCTAAAAACCAGGCTTTTTACCGATCCTCTAAAATCTACTATCCATGGTAGTCTCGAGTAACATTGATTTCGAAGTAAGCAATAACCGACTCTACACTAGCTAATACATTTATCCCCTTTAAGAGCTCTATTTAACGTGAAGTTGTTAATTTTCCGGAAAAAATAAATACGGGAAAAAATGCCACAAATTAAAATACTATACATGGAATGAACATTTTTTTCTGGAAAATAAGGAAAGGTTTCCATAAAAAAGGCATCGATAATTTTCCGTAACTTTTTCCGACTTACAACTCTAATTTAACGGCTACAAAGACATTAACAACGTATCGTATTATTGTACTTCGCTTTCGACGTAGTTGAAAGCGCCGATGGAAAATATATCTTAGCAACGCTGCAGCTTGGTAAACTCGTAAGGTAAGGGAAATGCAGTCCCATTTATGTAATTATTATCGCAACTGTATTTTCTTTCTACTGTCGCGGCGACTTTTTGTTCTTCTGGCAATCTCGGGTGCGTCTAGAAAAGGGAATTTATTGTCCGAATAATGGGCAGCCCGGTGCTCAATTTTCTCTTTACGTACACCATCAAATTGGTCCCACTACCAGGGTCGAGCGATCAACTTATTTGAACGGGGAATTGGCCCGACGTTGTATTCCTTATCGCTCTCTCTCTCTCTCTCTCTCGGTTGTCCTCGAAGCGGCGGATATATCTACGCCTTCGAGGACAACCTTACCCGAATTATATAGGGCCTGTGATATTTGACTTTTCGTAGAACGTTGTTGGGGCGTGGCTGGATGACGGCCCACAAGTTATTCAATAACTGTTGAAAAGTATGGAAAACCGGACACTACTCCGACCAGAGTTCAGTGGCGGCTTAAGGGGAGGGGCGGTCCGCCCCGGGTACCAGGGTAGCCAGGGGTGCCATCGGAGAAGCTCGAACGATTAAACTTGCAGAAGACGGACCCGTGAAAACTTCTGCACGGTCCTGGGGGGTTTCCCAAAACACTGCCGCCCCCCGGGGACCCAGCCTTCTTAAGCCGCCACTGCCAGAGTTACGAGCAATTTTGGTAGTCGCGTAGCTGAAGAAGGACGTTCTGAATTTTTAAACTGTACCGATTTCGGACCGCAAAATTGTTCAAAAGTATTTTAATATGATGTAACAGTTTTTACTTGTTTACACTGTCGCGGAAGGTTAAAAGAGTTAGGTCTCTTTTGATGACGAAACTCGCGGAGGAATCCTTGGCTCGTGGGGGAAAAGGGGGAGTTTACTTCGCCGTATAAATAACTCGAATATCGTACTATTTACGACTAGTAACGTGAAATACAACTCGTTTTTCTTCTGCCGGGGACGAAAAATGGAAGGGAAAAAAGCCATAAATATTTTCAGTTTATTTTGACTTTCCAACTCGAGTAGAAGAGTGTCAAAACTTTGTTAGCCTGTTCTCCGATCTACGCCGACCCGTAGAAGAGTTGCGCTATTTTCCTTCGCTATCTATTTTTAAGAATAGACCAATATATAGAGGAACGGGTGCTACTATTTTGGGAGATCTCGCGAGGCTGTATTTTGTGACGCGTGGCCATTGGACCCCCCCCCCCCCCCCCCAGTAAGTGACAAGATGAAATATACCAATTTTTGGGAAATATATATTTTTTTCCCCGTATCTCCTCTTTCTCGTTCTTTCGCATTCCTACACTTCCGTTAGCTTTCTTACAAACCTAAACATCTTATATCGGAATCCATTATTAAATTTTATGATTTTATTTATCTCGCTATCTTCATTCTCGTACGAGGTGATGCGCAAATCCCTAGACTTGAATTTATCACTGTTTGTTGAATACTGGTTTTTCAAATTTGGTTTTATTTATTTTACATAAAGATATCGAGGCTTTATATAGGTAACTTATAGATAATTTCTGCAACTTAGAGGTAGAGCAACTATAACCCGGACCCCTAGGCTTGAGCTTTATTAAACCCCCTTGAAACGTCCACTAGGCTCTTCCCGGGCCCCTATGCTTGAGCTTTATTAAGCCTCTGAAACGTCCACTAGCCTCTTCCCGGGCCCCTATGCTTGAGCTTTATTAAGCCCCTGAAACGTCCACTAGCCTCTTCCCGGGCCCCTATGCTTGAGCTTTATTAAGCCCCTGAAACGTCCACTAGCCTCTTCCCGGGCCCCTAGGCTTGAGCTTTATTAAACCCCCTTGAAACGTCCACTAGCCTCTTCCTGGGCCCCTAGGCTTGAGCTTTATTAAACCCCCTTGAAACGTCCAGTAGCCTCTTCCCGGGCCCCTATGCTTGAGCTTTATTAAGCCCCTGAAACGTCCACTAGCCTCTTCCCGGGCCCCTATGCTTGAGCTTTATTAAACCCCCTTGAAACGTCCACTAGCCCCTTCCCGGGCCCCTATGCTTGAGCTTTATTAAACCCCCTTGAAACGTCCACTAGCCTCTTCCCGGGCCCCTATGCTTGAGCTTTATTAAACCCCCTTGAAACGTCCACTAGCCTCTTACTGGGCCCCTAGGCTTGAGCTTTATTAAGCCCCTGAAACGTCCACTAGCCTCTTCCCGGGCCCCTATGCTTGAGCTTTATTAAGCCCCTGAAACGTCCACTAGCCTCTTCCCGGGCCCCTATGCTTGAGCTTTATTAAGCCCCTGAAACGTCCACTAGCCTCTTCCTTGGCCCCTAAGCTTTAGCTTTATTAACCCCCCACCCCCCTGAAACACGCACTAGCCTCTTCCTGGGCCCCTATGTAGGCTTAAGCCCGTTCAGCCTATTGGTTAATCCACCACTGATGCCACTAACCGCTTTCTTCCATCTAAGGCGTAAGGAATAATTATTTAAGGTACATGAGATATCGTTTCGTAACCACGCTGTAGATGACGATACCTTTTGGGAAATGGTAAAAATTCTCAGCGCAATTTTTCAATTACAATTTAATATTTACTTTCCGTCGCGAGTGCTCGTGTTTCTTTGATGATAACGTTACCTACGACACTTTCACGTCCAATAAAAATTCGGGAACTAAACCTTACCCGCACATTTTATTACTATTCAGTAAAGGTAATACCTCGCCTTTTACCGTAATGTCAGATGGACCTTTTGCCAGTATGTAACTTTTCAGTTTAGATGCTCTTCACATTTTCTCGATTTCATTTTCCCAGATTCTCGTTTTTGTTACGAACTAAGTTCCTTCCTTACCTGTATAAATAAAATATTTCCTGAACCGTTTCGCCACTAAATATTACGACGAAACTGGGTGTTTGAGTTTCAAACTGCTTTATCATATTCTTAATTTTGTGTATACGATATTCTCCAACGCTCATTGTCCGTGAAGGCTCACTCCAATGATTATTAGGACACCATCGTATGATTAAATCATGATTACATTGGATTAAAATTAAATGATTAAATTTTTAATCATGATTATTAGGAAACCCTGTAAAAAGTGATCTGCCCCTTAGTGTAGGATTAGCGAATATGAAATATTAGGTGGTTTCTTTTCGCTTGTTCCGGGATTTCGGAGTAGTGTAAGAAGAGTAAGGCTATGACGTCCAGTGCAGGACATACCATTAGGCACTTTAGGCACAGTGCCTAAGGCCTACGAAAGAGCTGATAGAGAGCTTTAAGAGCTTACGGTAGCCAATCTAGAGCTAACTGCCTAGGGCCTACGAACACCTAAATCCGGCACTGATGACGTCATTTTACTCCGATTCTGTGGTGAATAGTTTAAGTCAGAGTAAAAACGTTTTTCCAAAATGGCTGCCTGTGGCCTTTTTTGCAGATAAATTCTGGCTAGCAGACGACCAAATCCGATTTACTCCTTTGCACCTCCTTTTCAGAACGAGTAAAAAGAGTACACTTTTAGTCCGAGAACAGGCGAAAAAAACGTTTACGGGTAAAAAGAGTACACGTTTAATTCGAGAACAGGCGAAAAAACTTTTTAGGGTAAAAAGAGAACACGTTTAATTCGAGAACAGGCGAAAAAACGTTTTAGGGTAAAAAGAGTACACTTTTAATCCGAGAAAAGGCGAAAAACGTTTTAGGGTAAAAAGAGTAAACATTTAGTCTGAGAACAGGCGAAAAAAACGTTTAAGGGTAAAAAGAGTAAACTTTTAGTCCGAGAACAGGCGAGAAAAAAACGTTTTAGGGTAAAAAGAGTAAACTTTTATTCCGAGAACAGTCGAAAAAAACGATTTAGGGTAAAATAGTACACTTTTAGTCCGAGAACAGGCGAAAAAAAACGTTTGATGGTAAAAAGAGTAAACGTTTAGTCCGAGAACAGGCGAAAAAAACGGTTTTAGGGTAAAAAGGGTAAACTTTTAGTCCGAGAACAGGCGAAAAAAACGATTTAGGGTAAAAAGAATACACTTTTAGTCCGAGAACAGGGGAAAAAAACCCCCTATTGGTTCTGTAAAGCTCGGGTCAATATCGTAAGCTTATTTCTAATCTAGAGAACCGCGCAAACGTTCGGAATAAAAGAGATTCCGACTGTCCTCGCGTTTCCGGGGAGTGAAGTACTTAATATCCCTGTAGTCTGGCGGATATAGCGCGCGCAGGGCCAAAAGATTTGCCAAGAACAATGACGGATATAAATACGGAAAAGCGTAATATATATAGGCTCCGCGCACTCTCGGGTTTATAGCTCTCTGACGCTTGAAATAAATCAAGCCTTTTTTGGCGAAGCCCTTCCTGGGCCATGTCCAGATATTCTCCGCCGCCTAAATAACTCCATATCCCGCGCTTCCAATTCCGCCTTATTACTCCCAAGATTAAAGTGGCCGCTAAGCCCACACTCCTGGCCTTTTTCACTGACTCCCGTCAAATATATTTATTAGATTACGTCGGACTATAGTGCTTTTTCTCCTAAATTTTTAATACCGTACCGCCCTGTACAGGGTGACTGTACAAAACGGACCTTCGTTTTAAGAAAGAAATTCGCCTTTTTTTTTCTCTAGAGTTTGGGAAGGGCTAGGGCGAAAATCCATACAGCCCACGGGGACCATTCGGTTAACATTAATAGTCAATAATTCGAGGGGATATTGTCAGTCATGAAAGTTTTAAGTTTTTTTTTTAAATAATTCAACAGAGCCCGCACACACAATTTCATCAGGAAGATAATTCCAAGGAATAATGACACGTCGGAAAAAAGAGAATTTGGACGAATCACGGTGGGAATGTGGTAGACAGAGTTTGCGGGTGTTCCCTCTCGTTGAGATAGTAGAAGCCACGTAAGAGAAGTATAGGACTGGCCAGGGTTGCT